>NC_134178.1:37876904-38549904 GCF_964188355.1 Buteo buteo
GGGCACCGCAGAGCTGCCTCGGCAGACACGGGCGGGCTTCGTCTCCTCGCTCCCGACTTCGGGCCGAGCAAAACGCACCGTCCTCCGCAGGCGCTGCCCCCGCTGCTGCGGGCCAGGGGCACCCTTGTTCCCCCCCCGCCCCCCTTGCCGGCAGCGGAGCGGAGCCGCCCGCGCTCCGCCGCCCCCCGGCCGGCTCCCCATCAGCCCGGTTACCGAGCCCGGGCAGCCCAGTGCGGGTCTTTAGTCCCCTCTAGTGGCTGCGCTGCTCCGAGCTGCCGCCGCGGCCTCCGGCTTAACTCCTGCCTGGCGCTGCGGCTGGCGGCTCCCGCTGAAGGCGTCCCCTGCGGCCGAGCCGCCCGGGGGGGAGCAGGGTTAGGGTCTCCGCTCACACCGGCCGTGGGCACTGCTGGGAAAGGAGGCAGCCTCGGGGGCTCGGCGTGACGCTTCACGCAAGCAACCTACTTTCTGAAAGCCGTTTGCTACCCATGGGTGAGCTGTACTACAAAATTAGAAAGCCGTCGGTGTAATTAAAGAGGAGCGAGATTCCGAGGCCTACGCGTTGGCATGAGTGCTCCAGCCCTCTAGCGCTGCTGGTCTGAATTCCTTCAGAAGACCTATCAGAAGCGGGAGGGATACTGCCTAGGACAGGCCATTTTTTCTAGTAAAAAAAGATACCGCCTTCCCTCACTTTCCTTTCAGCCACTAGAGACTTCAGTTCTGCAGCTGGATCCAGGCCAAACTACTAGTCCCTGCGAAAAGCAGCACTGATTTCATTGAGACTCCCCACTGAAGTAAGCAGCGTGGACTAATCCTGGGACTTTCACCAGTGCAAGTCATGAAGCAAACGGGCTTTCTACTCAGCCCAGCTCTGGGAGTTGGGATATTGTACGAGAACCTCAGACTTCTATTCCTGGCCTGGCAAACTACAGAGAAAACCTTGAAAATAAGACTCCTAAAGACTAAAGAAATGGAAACAAAGAAAAGGAGCACTGTTGTTCTTAGGAAAAGAAACAAACAGAAATTGACATTTAATTTCGGTTTGTGTCATTTTTGCTGTTTATAGTTTAGAGAGCTGTAGCTGATGGTCAGAATCAGCAATATTGGGTAGAGAGTCAGCTTTCTGGTCAGCATCGACACTACCATAGCCTGAACCAGCAAACTCCCTGGCAAAGAAAAGGTAGCAGAAGTATTTAATTTTGACTTAGGTACACAGGCATTCTCAAGCTTTTCCCAAGTAGACTTTTTTTTTTGAACTAGAGAGTAAATGTAAGAATACAGCCTGCACATATTCTTTCTATGTTTCTCATGCCTTGTCACCAATGTTCCATCCAGAAAAAGAGAAATTAAAACACTGGGGGGGGGGGGTGTCACCCTCCAGGAGCATGCGTAGCTCTCATTTAGCTCTCAGTAAACAAACAGATTAGTTATGGAGGAAGGTGGGCAATCCACAGCTTCCCAGGCTCTTCTGTCTCCAACCAGGCTGAAGATTATGTGTCTGCGCGGACTAATACGGCACAGCGGTTTCCAAGTGGCCTTCTGCTTGTTCTCTGCTGTCTGCATTTGGTGGGCATTTTTTCATTTTACACATTGTTCAGAACTTGCTGCAGTGATTTCAGAAGTTATATAACTGTGTCAGATGCTCAAATGAATGACAACTATTTCTCTGGCTTTCTTCTTCCGGAAATCCTTCCGGCATTGCTTTTCATGGAAATACTAGTACAGAAATAGCTGCATGGCAGCAGTGGAACTCTGCCTCTTTAGGTGCAGTGAAGATAATGTTTTAACTAGGAGACTGTTATTAGTTTATTCCTGTATTGCTGTGATACATTGCTCTGCTGATTATATCAGATCACTTTAGGTACTGATTTTACCTATCTAAACTTCAAAAAAAGCAAAGACAACTTATTTGTCTTTTATAATTTAACGACATCTCATTTCCCCAGCACCCTGTTCAGTGTTAATAGTCCATATAAAAGCTCATTCTCATTATTAAAGCATAAAAGAAGAGGGGAAAAGACACAGAAGGGAAAGATTGCAGCATGGTCATTGCTCTGAGTCCCATCTCCTAGATTTACCAGGTGTTTGACCAAGCTGAATTTGATCAGCATGTTATGTTACTGAAGGTCTACAGAGAGAAATTTTTATCTCAAATCACATTGCAAACATTCTACAGAAAGACACCCCTGTGAAGAAAGAAGGATGACTCCTTATTTGATCAATGAGGGGAAAAATTAAGCACAGAAAGGTTAAGTGACTCATCAAGGTCACACAGAAGAGGTTGATTCTGGTCACAATAAAATTTCCTTTAATGTTAACAGGAGTGAGATTAGACCGAATTCAGACACAGAGTCGGCATCAAATCCAGGTTGTGGATTAGCAGCACTGACCTTTCCACCGTGAAGGCACACTTCTTTCCAAAACAAGAATTACTCTTGGAAGATGACTTGTCTGCTTTTCTATCCAGATACAAATACCTCTATGCGAGATATCCAGGTGATCTCATCCTGCATCCTCCATATACACACATAGACTGTGTAAGGCAATGAAATACTTATGCCAGAGCAACACGAGCTTGTATAAAACTACATACTTTATTACTGCTGTTATTATTTGCCCAAACAGTAATGTTTCAGAGGAAGCAAAGCTATTTCTTCAACTCTGGTGAATAATGCCCTGTAAAATAGGGAGAAGGGCTAGAGTATAAAACAGGAAAATGGAGAACTGTTTGGCAATGGCAGTCTTTCATTCAGATATTGTCACAAAAACAAAATTTGCATTTCAATATGATATTTTTGTCAAAGAAAAAGATGGGTTTTCTTTAAATATATAAACCAAATCATAACAGTTCATTTTAGACTGAACGAAACACTGCAAATGACCTTTATGTTTGTTCAGTCTGATTTGCTAAGATGTTTCTGTTCTGAACCAAATTCTTACCTCCTTTGATTTTACAGTTTGGCTGGTGAACTGAAAAAATCCATTCATCACCTAATTTTATCATGATTTTACAGATGAGGAACTGAAGTCCAGTGAAATTATGTGAATTCTTCAAGCCGGCACAGAAAGTCTGTGGCAAAGCAGGAAATTGGATCAACCCTGCCAGATCTGTTCTAATACCACCATGCTTAGATCATCCTTTCTGTCTGTGCCAGCATGTCCGCAGCATTTTGTTTAGCTACAACAGATGAATCAAACACATGAACTAAAATGAAACGGGCAGAACAACGTGATCAAGAGAAGTTGCTTTTCCTCTGACAACATCAGTTAGATTTAGGAAGAGAAGATGGAAAAAAGAACCACAGCCATGGCTCTCTGCTCTATACAAGAAGTTTGCCTGGTTCTGCCAAACACCCAAAGTACCTATGATAAGAAATATCCCACTGCTCTTGCAGCATGCACCTGCCAAAGTAAGCTGGTTCATGCCCAGATGGCATAGGAGAGCACACACCCCAACTGTTTAAAGCCGTGTATCCACCCTGAGTAGGTTCAGCTCCCTGATCAAGAAGCACTCCCAAAGGTGCTCAGCTATCCAGATTAACATGATCAGGTTGGAACAGGTACTTTGTTGCTAGCTTTCTGTCTCTCACAACTATTGCTGTTACTTCTGCATCACTTTCTACTACAGTCAGGTTGTTTCAGCTTCTCTCATTGCTTCAAAAAGAAAAGCTGCTAGGGATTTCTTTGCACCGGGACATGTCAGGGTTAATATTCCACTGCTGCTCCTTGCCCCATTTCAATCTAGTTAATTTACTCGAGATTTCCCTACATGCCACATTTGTTTCAATGAAGACAGTTACGAAACATAAAAGTAGGAACATCAGAGTCTCCCGAAACAACCTGAGAGCTGGCTGCAAGTCTAGTGACACTGCTTGAAAAGATGGCAATGAAAAACAAATATACCTCAAATTCCCCAGCTATACAGATACCGCTTAAGCATATTACAAAGCATTATGTGAACTACTGCTCCCCTTCCAGTCCTGTTTTCAGCAAACATTTAATTTGCAGAGCTATAGCTCTAGATAATGTGTTATTATGTTGGTTGTTCTTACTTAGGAATAGATCCAAATCACAGCATTTGGAGCCAGCAACAGCATACCCTGAAAAATTGTGTGTGCTTGCATAAGGAATGGTTTAGATCAACATTTTTTTCAAGTTCCTTTATCCTCGCCTATATTTTAACCACGAAGGGAATCTTTTACCAGCTCCAGGGTTCAGAAGTGCTTGGACCTCAGAATGGGAATTCAAAGCTCAGCAAGGGACTCTGGGCAGTGCCAAAATTCTGCACTCTCAAAAATAACGGCTATCTCCTGCAGCATGATTGCTCATAGTAACGTTGTCTCAAGTGGCTGGGCAACCAAAACGGACTTGCTCCCACTTGGGCACACCAGAGGAGCAGCAACCATTTACTCCTTTTCACTGCGCACGCAGCATCAGAAAACTTTTAGCCACGTGCAGGCCACCTCCCTCGCACTCACTCACAAAGACAGGTTCCTCCACCATGAGCAACATGTGCTCAGCAAGGCACCCCTGCAGAGTTGGAATTAGCTAAAGTGAAGTTAATGAATCTTCATCGAGGAGGATAAGCAGGGAAGAAGTCACAAAGTAAAATGGGAGAAAGGCAAAAAGGAAACAAAGGGAAAGGAGGAGCAAGAAAGCTACCATACCTGCACTGCAGGGAGGTGTTCCCACCCCAAAGCGTGCTGTTTGAAGGTGATGCAATGCAAAGGTCTCAGGCCAGAGTTGGAGGGCAGGGGACTGCAAAGTGGGAAGGAAAGGCAGTGCCCAGATCAAGCTGGAAGAGGAGAGCGTCTTGAAGATCTCAGCAGAAGGAAACACCTGACACAGAAGTGTTAACTTTGACAAATGACTATCAGCTGCTCGCAACTGATGACAGGGTAAGGGGAAAAAAAAGGGAGGGGGCATTGTTAAAAAGCAATGTATCCATTTTGATAACTGAGTTTTCACCCCTCTTGGTAATACTAAAAGCTGTATTTTGGGTTTCTCCTCTTCTCTAAGGTTACAATAGAGAAAGCAGGCTGCAACAGATGAATCAAACACATGGACTGAGATTTACGGTCTGTTCTCAAGCGTATTTTTGGGGTACCTAATAATGACAAAAACAAAATCTATCATGGAAAACCACTATAGTTACCTCCTAGAATAAAAAAAAAAAAAAAAGAGAAAGTGTTTATCTTTTGTTTAAGAAAAATACCATACTGGTCCAACATTCAACTATCACCTTTTGATCTGATCATTAGCATTACCACTATTTTATCAGACAACTTTCTTAACAAAAGAAAGGGGAGACATTGTTACATTTACCATACTTCTTAGGCAGAGTCCAAACTATCATACCCTTGTCTTAAAATGAAGGAAGGGTGCCTATTATCTCTCCTGTTTCTCTGGTTCCAAAGATGGTATTTCTCCTTTTGCAACTAAGTTGGTTTTCCTAATCATACACAGAGTTGCCAGCTGATTGAAGGTATTCTAATGGTTTAATGACTGAGAGACTTCAGCAGTTGCCTAGGAGAATATAAACGAGACCCAACCCTGCAAATCCACCTGCAAATTATTAGCTTTTTGCATGAGTAAATCCATTGAAATAAGTTCACGAGTAGCCCCATTATAGCATTCACAGAACTGAAACATAAGCTAGGAAACATTAAGTCAAGTGCATCTTTGGATTAGTTGTCTGTATAGGCAAGCAAAAAATACCTGCAAAACAAGTCCAAAAGTCTCTATTACTAGATTAGCAAGACAAACCCCACTGAAATAGCCAGCTGCAGCATCTGAATACAGAGAAGTTAGTATTGAAAGGAAGGCAGGTGTGACCATAACAACATCAATGATCTGATCAGTAAGAAATAAAGTGGTTGTTACAAATACAGCCTTAAAAGTTACCAGAAATCCACTGACCTACCATTCATTACAGATTTTTACTCCTTGCTGACCTGCTCATGCCACTCAGTGCAAGAGGTCAATAGAGACAGCATACTGAGAAGCACAGATAACACAAATAAACTTAGTGCGGTGAAGAGGGAAATTGAGGTGCAAACAGGGGAATCCAGTTCCAGAATCTGATGATCAAACTTATTATTTGAAAGTCTTGCTTATATATTCTCTGTATAACATGCTCTATACAGACAGAGAGTAGTTTTAAATTAGATCAAGCCTGCAAAGGCCTCCTGAAAATATAGGAAAATTCATTTTTTTTCAGGTGCTAGCAAAACATTATTTATGGCCCCATAAGCGTTGTGACAACTTAATTACAGACACAGACAATACCTCCTATAGAAACCAGCTTGCGCAGAGGACAGATACACTAAAGGACCAGAGCTAAAGCTGAGTGGGTAACTTCTAGGTCAGACATTTCTAGTGCTTGATTTTGCAGCCTAAATAACATTCTTCAGATGTAAGAGATTTTATATGATAATTAATGATGTAGGAATTACTATCATTATTGCTCTCAGTATGTTGCTTCAGGAGAGTTTTTCAGAACTCAACCTCTGAAGATGAAGTGTAGTTTTTGTTTTGTAGTTTCTTTCATGCAAACTATGTCCCCAAAATGTCAGAGTTAACTGAACTGTCACAGAGTCAAGTGAGCTGAAGAGATAGATCATAACAAAGGGAAAGAGAAAAAAGGAGGCATAGGCAAAGGAGGAAAAAAAAACCCAATCCCTAACTATTGAGATAGTTAGATAAAAAGACCACACAGTGACAGAGGTGAATATTCTATCAACCTCTTTAAATAATTGTGGTTTACTAGGTATTGAGCCCTAATACTGTAAGATAATGACATGTAAGTGGGACCATAATAGCCTGGGGAGAGACAAGAGGGTAAAAGTTGGGAAAACAGGAATTCTGACAGTATAGCACTGAGCCACTCTATTGGTGTCTGTTGGGCTCTAGACAATACAGTTATGTCAGTACGTGATGTTTTCAGCCCCACTTTGTTATTTCACACATAGAGAGCCCTATTACTACCATAGTATTGATACATTGCTCTTTTCTACCTTATGTTCACAGCTGTGCAGTAGCATTAAAAACACAAGCAGAAACATAAGACAGGTCAAGTTACCAACAAGTCAAGTAAAAAGCTCCCCACCCCCCAGTACTTCTTTTTAAAAAAAAAAGAAAAGGAAGAAAAAAATAAAAGCCACCAGCAGAATTTTCAAGGAAGACCTAGCATGTACTGTTTTAGAAATACAAGTGCTGGGATAAAGAGCTTACATGAAATGCATGTGCATATACAAAGGATAACACTCCAAAATATAATAGAAATGGCTGTTTGAGAGATATCAGACCACAACTCTTCACTTCTGCAGAAACATAAAAGAAAGATGCAAAGGGAAGCATAACCAACATCAGGTATGCTCACCAGCTCCTGCAGAGAAGAGTTGCAAACACACTTGCAAAACAGCCATTGCTTCAACCTCCCACATTTAAGGGGAATGCTCCACATAGACATGCCAGGCAAAGGTCTTCCAAGATGATCACATGGTAGCTGCTGGGGTAAATTCATGTTGCATTTTACCAAGGGGAAATTACCTTGTTATTCTGGACAGAGTTTTTAATCAAAAAATGAGAAATTGTGAATATCAGCCATGGTGTTTAAAAGGCTTGCATATGTATGGTTAATCACTATCAATGCCATTGAAATTTTTCAGCGGACCACATGCAGGGTTTCTAAAATTTAAGTTGCTGACTAGATACAACAGTTATTAGAAAAGCAAAAATATCTGCAAATAGTTAAAACTGGATATGTTTTTATGCTTGCTTGAGCAACAACCTGGAATGGTTCTTCCATGACTTGTGGTGTGATTAGAACCGCTTAGTATGTGAAATGTGTACTTCTTTAGATACATTTTGATAGGATGTAGACTGGTATGTCAGCAGCTCATAAGGAGAAAATGAGGGTGAGAATTTTACAATTTTTTTTCCAAAGTTTCCTCCTATTCCCAAGGTGGAGGCGAGGAGAGGATTGGGTTCTGAGGAATCAGAAATACTCCATGTTAAAGAAAACAAGACAGATATGCACATTTTTAAAAAAATACATTATCAGCTTCCTGACTGAATGTCTGCATTTATTGTTTACTTCTAAAGGGGAAGCAATGCAGTCCATTTCAAACATTCTCAGGCTTGGTTCGCTCATCACATTCCACTCCAGTGAGAGATCTGTACCACTGCAGAAGGAAGAACAGCTACTCCTCCCTCTGCACTGGTCTGCTTATACACACACAGGAAAAGAAATACTTCCAAACCCATGTTGTTGCTGCCCATTTCTGAAGTCATTAAACATCCAGCTTTAACAGAGGTCTACAAAGTATATGCTTAGTCAATATGATAGTCTGTTGATTTGGTAGCAGCAAAAAAATTTGTATTCTGAGCCTCACAATCACCTGTAAGTCTTCAGCCTTTTAGGAACTTTTTGAGGAAAGCTCAGCAAAGTTTTGAAAGTGCCAGCCACACCGAAAGTATTATTAGAGATGGACTGTGTTCAATGGGAATCACAACAGGGAACCATTTCATCGGTATCTACTTGCCACAAATGTAAATTTGCGTAGTAAATACCCAAAGTCAGAAACACTGAGGATTCAGGTGCAGCCAGTCATCTTCCAAGCACACAGGAGTAACAGTGGCACCAGTTCTGCATTGCAATCCACACTGGTGTAGCGCTGGGACCAAGAGGACCTGACCTCTCTCTTTGTTCATGGTCTTGGAGCTCTAACAGAATCACAGTGAAGGCAGCTTCACAAAATTATAATACAGTCACTCAAATGGTCTCAAACGATTGTTTCCAAACTTCAACCTACAGGAAATTCTTTTCCAGTATGAGACATCCCCATCCTGCCTCTCCACCAAAACAGTATCATTATGGGAGTTTCCGTTATCAAAGAGTTCCTTGGCCTTTGTTGGCAGCCACTAAGTTGTCCTATCATTCTACTGGTGGGCCTTTTTTCCTCATCTTTAATTTCCCCTAGTCTTAAAACAAGTAAAGCAAAACAAACTAACAAATGAAAAAAACCCAATAGTTTCATTTACTTTCTAAGTTTCTCTCTCTTTTTTTAAATATCAAGTACAGGAAATCCCTTCCTACTGACTAAAGAGACACTGTTAGAGGAAGGCATTACAACAGCTTTGTTGTACCTTACAAAGTTCTGCCCATGAGGGAAATGTGCGGATTCTGGGATTCTTCTGACACAGACTGATTCCCAGTCAAACTGCAGAGAAAAGACAGCATCAGTAACTTTGAAAAAGAGGATGAAGGAAGAGCAGGAGTTCAGGAATGAACAGCTTTAGTTCATTTACAGCAGCTGAAAGATTTACAACAGTAGAGCTTGTGTGAGCAACAGGAAGAATATATTTGGGTTGAACTTTAATGTATCAGTTAATACCATTTCGAGTTTTACTTTAAGCCACTGTGTTTTATGATTTCACCATTCAGCCTCTTCCTGCTCCCACCAAGGTGGGATTTGCTGACCACATCATCAAAAAATTGAAGTCCACCCTCATCTGATTACCTGATGGCTGCTTTGTGCTATACACAGATCTGCAGGTTCACTGTGGGGGTTGTCACCACTTAGCGTGTATGGATCTTCCGTGGGGATTTCTGGCTTCTGCTGCAGTGAACCCTGCCTGATAAACAGGTTGCAGAACTGAGGTATACTTTAATTTAAGCACAAACAAAAGAGTTCTTCTTTTACCTTATTTAGGATGCTTTACCAGATGAAAGCCTGTTCTAACAGGTAACTCACTAGATTCAGGACATTCAGGTCAATTCCCACTTCATCAGCAGACTCTGTATGTGACCTCCTTAATCTATTCCACATTGCTATTTCCCAGCTGCAAAATGGAAAAATTCCCTGCTTCAAAATGATGAGAGGAGAGAATCCATCAAGGATTGTGAAATACTCAGCTATCATGGTGAGGGGGAACTTACAAGCACATAGACAGTGATACTTCATTTTAAAAGCTGACCTCTGCTTCTGTAGCATTCATAGTCCTTGCTCTTTTAGACTCATTCCATTTATACCTTATGATTAATATAAGTAATTTAGCATTTCTATTACTCCCTACATTATTATAGGAAATACAAAAAAACAATTAAATAGCTCAAAGAGGTGTTTATTGGCTGGGATTCTACGCTGAGATTACAACATTTGGGCCATAGGTCTCTCATGCATTTAGAAGCATTTTTCCCCTGGGTGGCCACTTCATTGCTTTACTATATCATAATTAAAACTAAATTGCTTTTGGAAAAACGAAATGCTGGACATTGTGATGCATTATTCTTGGCCTGGATTTGTTTTGCTTATTCACTCGGTAATTTGTGAAACTTGGTAATTTGCAATGGGTATCCCAGTCATTAGTGCAAATTATTCTCCTTCTACTGTATTTGCATGTAATTGCCTTTTGAAATTAATTCATTTTAATTTCTTAAAAATAATTTGTTACAGGATGTTATTTTCCTTAAGAGGGTTTAATTTCTTAAAAGAGTTCTTCTAGGATTGTGATTAAGATGCATATTTAGAGGAGGCATTCTTATACATTCACCTCAGAAATTTATGTTTTGTGTATTCAGAATCAGTATGTGCCACATGCTGGGCCACGCTTAAATTGCTTGTTTGGGGTATAACAGGCTCGTATTTGACTCCCCTGTGAACTAGAAGATTAAACCAGCATACCTGGGGCAGCACTTACACCATAACCATATCACATAACTTTCTATGGAATAGGCATTCAGGAATGGCCAGAGTTTTTATCCTGAGTATCACACTGAAATCTTGGACACCTCTGTATATCCCAGACACTTACATGGATTATTTTACTTCACTAGTGTTTCTCATATATTCATGTATTTATTGTGTGAGGTATGGAATGTACTTCTTCCCCCATTTAGAAAATAAAGCCGCATTATGGTGTGACAAATTTTCTAGTGGAGATGAACACCGAACCTCGATCTTCAGCTATAATCACCTAACCAGGTGCAGCTCCTACACCAGTGAAATTTAGAGCATCCATGAAGACCCTTGGATATGTGGTAAAGAACAAACAGCTCAACAGTTTTAAGTGAGTAATCTCAGAGTCAGAGGGAATAGAAAAGCAGGTCCATATCACTAAAAATATTCTCAGCTTTGGTGAGGCTGTAGCTAAAGCTCAGGTTGGGCCCTTCCTCCTGGTGACATTAACATTTCTATTAGAATGAGGAAAGAAATTATTGTGTGACAAAACCTGATACTCTGCACAGAAGCTCCAGCCGGGTTTTTTGGGGGACATTGCTGGCTATTAGTTAAATATGTGCTTAGGAGAGGCCCGAGTGCAACCTTTTACTCTGGTGACTCCAGTTACGTTAAAATTTCAGCCATGAAAGGCAACAAACTAGATTTTTGGAAGGTGACACTCTGACTAAAAGGTAAAAAATAATAATAATAATAATGGAAATTTGTTTTGTACAATGATTCCTTTCAAAGTGATGTGCCTTGGGCTGTTTAAACCACTGAATGTCAGTATTCCTTTTCCTTTCAAATCTTACTTTATCCAGACTCAGTAGATTACTCAGCAGGTATCTATCTATTTATGCCCTTTGGTTGCACAAAAGTCTCACTGAGGCTTTGAGTACCATAAGGAATTTTTATATCACGTATTTAAATTAGCATGTGTGCGTATGCGCACACACAATACAATACCAAAAGCTAATATAAGGTAGTGGCATAATACTAAGGCTTTACATATGAGCAAAAATAAAGAAAAACTATCCCTATGATATGTACCAGTGCAACTGGATGATTCTGCACAACTGAAAACCAAGGCAAAAAAAGCCAGATATCACATCCACAGACATACCCCGTTCACATGTGACTAGTGATCACAACAAGCAGTAGCTCATTTAGTTTATTTACTAAGCACTGGGTATGCACTCTTGAGTGTATATAACACAGGAAAGAAAGGGAGACTGTGCTTGCAGGAATTTTCACTCTAGGAGACAGACAGGCAGCAGCTGAGACATAAAGCAGCAAAGCAAATAGAATAAACACACCACAACATGCGTTGTTTGTGGCCAGCAAGGCTGCAGCAGCTGCAAAAGTCATTTGGAATGAAAGCTTGGAGAGGAAGGGTAAAAAAGGAGTAGTTCTTATATCCTAACTGGTCATCCGTCCTTTTCTCTTTTCTCCCCTCCAAGATGGGGGAAAAGGAGGAGTTTGCTTTTGTCAGCACTTAGCAGAAAATCTCCTTGGGATGACAGCAAACAAATGGTTAGTCTTCAGGACATTTTTTCTGAAATTTATGTTTCCTAAATAAAAAGCCTTGTAGGGAGTAGACACATTACAATTTTTGTTTCACAGAGATCCTATTTATAGTCCAGAGTTTTTTTCTGAGTAGGTTTGCTCATGGATGGCAAAAAAAGTTGGGGAAAAAATATTTGTGGATGTGGAGTTATAAAGAGATTTGAGCACTGAGATGGAAAGCTTAAACACTTAAACCTAACGCAGAAGGCGGAGAAAGCTCCCAGGTTCTGGGCTTTTAAGACAGTTTTAAGGCCATCAGGTAGAAATGGACTGACTGGAATATAACACAACAAACTGGACATCCAGAAAAAGCAACATACTAAAGAAGCATAACAAAGGCAGCTAGAAGCAGTGCACCAACTAAAATCCAGAGCTATGTTTTCAGATGAGGATAGAAAAAAAAAAAAGAAAAAAAAAATTTTTACAATATATGAATAGGAACACTGGCCAGATTACTTCCAAGGGAGAATATCCTATTTACGGAGCCCTCTAGAGATTCACTGGGATCATTCAGCTGACTGTATTGAAGAACCACTTCAGTTTAGTTTCCTACCTTCCACGTTGGCAGCATATTTTTGGCTATTAGCAGTTCTCCAAGGATAATTATTCTCTGAGCAGCAAAGAAATTTCCCCTTTTCCTCACCAACAAAATCTTAGAAGAACAGCAACTGCCCAGAGGGTAAGAGCTCAAAGCAGAATCAAACTTGATGCCTGAAAGCTGGGAACTATCTGACAAAATCACAGCTTGTGTAGGAGGACAACTGCATTACTCGTATTATATTTCCTCAATGTATTTCTTTCTGTCAGTCCAGTTTTCTTATTCTTTCTGCAATCTAGAGAATATCTCTGTATCAGCTACAGCTCTATCAGTAAATTAAACAGTCCTGGGAACGTTCATAGAAATGCTTCATTTTATTGTATAGATGCAGCCATAGTATCTAGAAAAAAGAAATAGCTGTTTCCCTATTGCTTTATGAAGCTGATGACTGGATGAGCTAATCTAGGTAGAAAACTTACTGATGTCCCTGCAAGTTTTCAATTCAGTTATTACTATCATTTGCACTAACTGCTCTGGGAAGTGTTTCCCATCCCCTCTTGTGGATGACTGCACCTATGTAATAGGTAAGATGTACTACAATTTGAAGGATGAGTATTCATACAGTGTTTGTGATTTTCAGACTGAAGAGAAGCTAAATAAGAAGTCACAGATTTCAGGAGATGATGTAAGCTCACTCTTGCTACAGGTATATGTCCTGGTTTTCAAGTGCAGCCAGGTAGAGCTGGATAAGGAAAACTGGAAGGCAATGTAACCTAAGAGCCATTTGTATTTCCTTCCCTGAATTCTGTGGGTTTTATTCTAGTTCATCTTCTATCACAAAATTGACGCCAGCTTCTGGTTCCTCCTTTTTACTCCAGAGCTAGTAAAGGTCTTTCAGGAAGAAGATGCCCAATCACACACTTTTCTCCCCTTGGTCACACACTCAGAGCTGGGGAAGCTCAGGCAGAGTTGAAATAACTCTTGCAGAGTTGTTATTATTAAGGACACTGACGGGTGACCTCATTGCTCTCTACAACCTCCTGAGGAGAGGAAGCAGAGGGAGGTGTTGAGCTCTTCTCCCTGGGATCTAGCAATAGTACGCATGGGAATGGTTCAAAGCTGCATCAGGGGAGGTTTAGACTGGACATTAGGAAGCATTTCTTTACCAAGAGGGTGGTCAAGCACTGGAACAGGCTTCCTAGAGACGTGGTCAATGTCCCAAGCCTGTCAGTGGTTAAGAGGCATTTGGACAATGCCCTTAATAACATACTTTAACTTCTGGTCAGCCCTGAAGTGGTTAGCAGTTGGACTAGATGATCATTGTAGGTCCCTTCCAACCGAAATAGTCTGTTCTATTCCATTCTAATGTTCTGATTGATTATTAGAACAAACAATTGTATCTCAGGAGCCAAGAATTTATTCCTATACAGAGGCAATGAGTCAGCCCTCGAGTATCTCCACTGACTTTTGTGGAGTTATTCTCAAACTAAACCTGTGTAAATGAGTAATGAACCAATGACCTGATAAAACTTGAGGATATGCCAAAGAAGAAGTAATGAGGATGACAGATGAATCAGGCAGAACGAACTGAGTTACTTGGTGTCCTGGGTCTATTCAAACAAAATATTCTTACTGCAGTGAAATCAATGAAGAAACATCTGGGGAGAAGAGATATAGGCCCTATCAGCACTGTATCTTGGGAGCAGTATCCTAGAACGCAGTGACTCAAAGAAAATTTTGTGAGTTATATTGGATAAGCCATGGTGAATGCCACACTGGGGTAAGAAATGCTAGTACATTTCTTACGCACTAGATGCTAGAGCATGGAGACTGCATATAGGGAAATGATTTACCTCTGTTGCATTCATGATGCTCATACTAGAAAACTGCATACATTTTTAATAGACACATTTAAATGTATTATAAACACTGGAGAGGGGGCAGGGAAATGCCAGACAAATTACCTCAAGACTGGAGAAAATATTTTACAGTAGCAGACTTAGGAAGTTCAGTCTGTTTACTTTACCAGAAGAAAAGATTGACAGCTAACTTGATGCCAGCATATAAATATGTTCATGGGGAGAAAATGTAAGGTGCTAAAACAGCATCTTTATTATTAAAATGAGGAAAGACATAGATACATATTTGGAAAGAGAAACCAGAAAAATTGAGAAAAAAATCACACACTTTTTTTTTTTTTAAAAAAGTATGGTCAACACACAAACTAAACTACAAAAGAAAACAGTGGATGTTTTCAGATCAGGGCTAAATATTTGCCTTGTATTCTTGTATTTTAGTCAGCCCTAACCCTGAGCTCAGTACAAGGGCAATTAGGTGAAAGTTAATAGCTGGTAAGAGATGGTATGCCAGAATAGATAATAAAATGGTTCCTTTTGACCTGAAACACTGGATCCAAAGCGTGTCCCCTTCCACATGATGGGCATCCTTAGCTGCCTTTGTATTTGTATGATCTTGAATACAGATTTCATATATCCTTTACGGGAGACTAACTCAAGAGTGGAAATTTATTGTCACTTTTGCACTCTTGCTTAAGATACCTGGAAAGAGGGAAGGATGAGCCAGAAGTCCCTCCTTACTGTTTTCAAAATCATTCTTTTGTTCAATAACCCACTGGAAAATAAAGAATATCAGTAGATGAAATACTGCGACAACTTTAATGAGAGTTACCAGAGAAATACTGTTTCAGTGGTTTCTACATACTTTGTAAACATACTGTTTCCAAGCCCTCTGTTAAACAGAACAACAACAAAAGCTGTAGCTAGTTCTATTTTAGTGGCTTGAACAACAGTGATAACAAAACCAGCAGCTTTTCTTTTCCCTTCCAGAAAGCAGCAATGTCAGCTAGAATTGGCAGCATGCTGAAAATAAAATGAAGCCCCAAACTGCCGAGAGACAAGTGTTGACATTTGCCACACCGTTGTACCTCTAGGCTTCTTTCCCTGTAGTTCTGTACAAAACTTGTCGGTTTTGTGCTGCTATTTAAAAACAGGATTGGGGCAAGTTAAAGTGAACTAGTAGTTCAATAACTTGTTCCTCTGCCTTTGTTCTTGTGATTACCTTTCCAGAATGACAGTATGCATTTCAATTGAAACAGTTGACAGTTTTCGTATGTCCTCATTGTAACCTTTCTATGGAACTATTTTTTTCTTTTTTTTTCCTCTTCTCTTCGCTATTTATGCTACACCCCACTGGTAGTAACCAGTATTTGTTAAGGTGAACAATGTCCTTTGGGACATTTAAGACACAAGGAACAAATAGGTCTCTGTTCTAGACAACTTTTATTGAAAATAGAGAATATAATTCAGAAACAAAACCACCCTGGCCGATCCAGAGAACAATCTAGCAGACTATCTTTATTTCTAGCATGACCATATACTGTATAAAATTTTATGGAAGGGCCAGATCCAGCCACTCGTGCTAAAGACAAGTTCTACAGATTTCAGTGGGAATTACTTATTGCATTATTTAATATTACTGAGGGAGGCAAAATCAGTCACATAACAAGTGGATATATTTTTACAGAAATGGATTAGCATCAGTAAGCTTTGCAAAATAGAAGTGAGGGGTTGAATGCAGATTTGTGTACAACTACATATGAAAGGAATTCAGAAGACAGAGGAGAGACATTTAAGAAAGGCTTCATGACAGATAGAGAATATAAAATTAGGAAGGAAAGATAAGAGTACATATATAGACAATGGAAGCTGTATAGGGCACTGAAGGGAAAAAAGCATTATCTTAAATTTCTTGAAGAAAGAGGGCTTGGATGAGGCCTTCTGAATAACATATTCAGAATGGCAGTCTAAGGTTATTTGAGCTCTTGCACTTCTGATAGACAAGGATAAGATAAGACTTCAGCTGGAAAATATTAGAGTAATAAAATAGCAGCCTGTGCTGGAGACTAAAGAAGATTTTTGAGAAAGGAAATCAGAATCAAAATTTTATCATAAGACTTTGTGTTAGGAGACAAGACAGTAACACCCAATGTGCCTTTGAGGGAGCTTGAAAGATTGCCATGGGTAGGAAGCTAAGGAAATTTGCATCAGTGGAGGAAAAAGTGAACTGGACGGATGATCCTAAATGAAAACATGCAAATGTCCTTTGCATCAAGACTATGCAAAAGGCAATCCAGTTTCAACACAGGGGTAGTACACAAGCAGATGAGATCATTCACAATTTCAATGAAGAGACAAGCTGGCAGGCAGAGGTTTTAAAATACATGTGACTTTTTTAAATGATGAGTTCTTGTCATCTCCCATTAAACGTCTTTCAAAATGAACTACCTTGAGGTAATACATTCACAAGTGATCAAGTATCCATTTAAGAATATGCCAGCAGGACTGAGGAATTCAAATTGAAAGATAATATGGAGGAGGAGAACTCAACAGCAAGGAAATAATTTATTAGTATAAAAGAACCATGGGAGAAAGGTGCTCTGGTCAAAAAGAAGTCAAAATCACACTAAAGACAATAGAAAGAAACAATAAAAATAAAGATGATGCCTTAAGCACCATTTGGGGAGAACAATTGGGGTTTTGACTGAAATCAGTAGAAAAAGAGACTGTGCCAAGGACTATTAAAGGTGAGCCCAGAGGAATAATAAAAAAATAATGAAAACATCAAAACACTTTAAATCAGTTTTTTTTTCAATTAACTGTTCTTAATGGAAAGTCAAGGCTTACTTTAATTAATTTTGCTTTTTCCCCTTTTGTAATAAAACTGAAGACCAAAATAGTCAATCTTTTTGTTTTTCATATATCGTTTTTCTTCAACTTATTTTCAAGGGAAAAGTGGAAATCGAAAGAGGAGGAATATTGCATTTTCAAACAAAAATATTATACTGATTTTTGAAACTAGAGTACCCGGTTACTTTTTGAGCTATGCAAACCAAAAATTATATCAAATGATTAAACATGAAGACGTAAGTAGGGTGGCATTAATGACAAAAGATACATGTTTGGAAATTATCAGGCTTGCAAGGTAAAAGAAGCAAAGGCTTCATTTCTTGGAGGTTAGAGTATAAGAATGAAAAAACACAGTGTAAGTCAATGAGTAGCAAAATGCAGAAACTATCTTTTCAGCCTTACCAGTCTAATGGATCTGTAAAATCAGCAAAAATGCAGAGAAATCAGGTCTCATACTAGTAGATCTTGATGTATCAGGGTTTTTAGGAAGGTAAGGCAGAGAAAGCTATGTCCTGACTGGCATGAGTTTTTTCTTGACAGCCAGTAAGAGCTGCTGTAAGATAAAGAAAGGCTGTTTTGCGTACACTAGGGCTGGATCCAGGATGCATCCTGATTAACTCTGTTATCCAAATGGATCTTTGTTTTTGAAAGGGTCTGGGCTATAACATGTAAGTGTGAAATAAATGAGAAAAGCATACAAGGTTTAGAGACAGGAAACTCCATGGAGACAAATGGAAAGGTAATTGCACAGAAGAACAAAGGGATTTATGTAAATGTGTCTGGGTATGCTAGGTGAACTTTTCAGTGACTGCATCTCCCCATGCAGGGGAGTTCAACTTTTAAAGACTCTCTCTTCCAACACTCTCTTTTTAATCTTGGGGTTTTTTTTCACAGATTTCTGGCTTTAATTGTGCAGATCTTAGACCTTAAGGATGTTGTTTTCAGTTAATTATGATATATGATGCTGACATGAGGTCAGAACTTAATTAATTTCAGTTCTTTGACTACTTCTAAAAGGCAGCAGGATAGGGGAGAAGATGAATACTTCATGTCTTCCGAAAAACCAACAACAATTACTTTAAATAAAAAGACCTTCTCTCTCCAGGAGTAACAAAAATGTAGTGTACAGAAATAGATGGCACAATTTGTGACTGTGTGAATTTTTTATGAAGATATATTTCCACATTTGCTTCTCCCAGATCATGTGAGTTACAAGCACGGTTTCTGATAAGTATCCTATTTTTGTGGCTCTGACTGCATACTGCTAATTCCAGTTTTAAATAATGTATCCTTAAGTGGCATTTGTATGTTTGTGTCTTACGAACCCATCAGAGGAAAGAATATTGAATCTAATTGATCCAGTTTTGACAGCCACAGAATACAGTATTGTATTAGAATATGCAATTGTTGCATTTGTCTCTATCTCCTTAACATAGGAAAAAAATTTCTGGTGTTCTGGTCTGCTTCTGTAGCAAGCATTATCAATAAAAGGCAACAGAGTTGTGCCAATCACAGTTAGTAAAAATTTTCCTCTGAAATTCTTTCATGCTAAAAAAGTAGCTTTTTCAAAAAACATTTCTGTATGTGAAAATACTTGCTTTCTTTATAATCCAAACTTGCATTTTAAGGTACACTAGAAAACCAGAAAGCTTGTATTTTAGCAACAAACAGTTGTTTTCATTCTGGAGTATTGTCATCATATCTTAGGGTACATGAAGACAGTTTATGTTTCTGTTCATTCCTGTGAACCTGATTCTGTGGCGAAGCTATGTGGCTACCATTAAGAATCTCCAAAACGGATGCCGTATTGCAACTTGGGTACTGCAGACAAACCTGGGACACCTGGCTGTTAGAAAACACAAGGCAGATGAACTAACTGGAGGGGAGGGTGTAGCTTTTCCTGAAAAGTAAAAAAACTAAACAACCAAACAAAAACTAAACCTGCACAGAAGAGTGAGAGCATGGAAGAAACACATAAACACTCTTAAAACTATCTCTAGTGATGGGTACCGATAGATAGATAGATTGTCTTTTCCTCTCAACCAGAAAGTCAGTGTAAAAATAATAATGTCCACAAATACATTCTCTGCCAGAGTGATATTTCATCATCTGCAGTACTGGCCCCTTAGGTCCCTCCAGAAAACCCTGGGCTTTCGTACACGTCATAACATTTCTCTCTCATATGTTCTCCCTTTCTTTCTTCCCCTCTGCCTGCCTTTCTTTTCCTCTCTCCTCCCCTCCATCTCATATTTTCCTAATTAAAATATCACCTTTATTGGATCATGGTCTGCCCGTGTGCTTGTGCATACAGGATGTGGGCAGTACCGTTACCTCTTCAAAATAGTATAGCACAGCTTTCAGTGAAAACTGGAAGAAATAGTGGGATGGATGAGGAAGAGTCAGAGAGGAAAGTGCACCCTAGCAAGTTTTAGCCATGGCTGATGTGCAAAAACCTTGTCTGCTGAACACACATACACGGTGCTGGCTTGCGGTGCTTGCCGATTGCCATTGTATCTGGTTGTAAGCCATGCAAGGGCCACCTGACAACCCTAGGCTTAGCCGCTGGCCAGCGTTGTCCTTGGCCGAGGTGAATACTATCTGTGAGTAACCAAGGATGGGCACGGGCACAGGTACCAGGGCTGAGCGGCGCTGCAAGGCCACTGATTCAGCACAGGTAATGGAGGTAAGCTGAGAAGGGCTTATACCTTAGGACCTGTTTGCCATATCAAGGGCTGGTCTGGGCTTGATGGGTGGGCAGTTTGGCTTTGAAGATGACATTAGGAGCACTGTGACAGGACCAAGTAGAGACAAGGCACGTAAGCAGCACATTCAGCATTCACAGGCAAAACCACCCCCATGTAAATGACCATAAGACATGTAAAAAGCTTCAGTTAAAAGCATTTCTTGGTAATTTCACCAAAGAGACAAGGCATGTACCTGAACTGTTCTCTGTTCCTGTATTAGGACAATTGGTGTCCCCTTCAGTGCCCCTCTGATTCAGAAACAAAACCTAGCATATAGCACATAACTACGCATGGATGCAGCCACTGTGCTAAACCGGGACCTGTATTCACTCCTTTTGATCAAGATCATTATTTCAACCTTTCCATGCACTTCCCAGTTTTACAATCTTGGCTATCTTAGTGATTATCTCTAAAAATAAGCAAGCAGGGTACAACTCTTCTGTCCCAAGCCAACACACACCACAAATCCCCTTCTCTTCAATTTCCAGTCCCTCCATAACTCAGGTATATGGTAGTTATTGACCACAAACTTCTGTTCCTTTAATGCAATAAGATAAAGGAAGGGGAATGAATATTTACAAATTTCAGTTGACAGAACTGTTTGGTTTTTACTGGATTTGTCTTCCATTGGGAATAATCCTTTTAAATCTGTAATGGTGTTTGAAATCTTTCCATATTTCTGATAAAAATAGCCTTCCATGAACAAGTGGGGTTCATCATAACCAGGCATATTATTAGCTTTTATAATTTCTTGCAGAAACACCCCATTAGCTTATTGGAGCTATTAGAGTATAATTTCCTGAATCCAAAGACTGCTGTGTGCAGAACTGGGTGGGGGTTTTTACTTTCCTTTTTTTTTCTTTTTTTAATAGAACAGCATATCTGGTATTTTATATGGTCTAATTGCAAGGAAGATCATACTCAAGAAATGAAAGCCTATGTTCAAGCTGAGGCGATAGATAACCTTCAAGACCGCTATAGCTTACGAAGGGATTAGAGGAGAAAAAACTGCAAAGTGAACTTTTGAATCAAATATTTTGAGCTAGAGCTATGAAAAAGGAATCCAGCTCATTCTAAACACCATCTGTTTGCTGAGTGTACTTGCATATTTTCAATTGCTTTATTCCACAAACTGCTATTTACTTCCCTGAAACGTCCCTTGGTGTGAAGATAACATCTCATAATAAGCTGCTTCCATTTTGGGGCTACTGTTTGTGGGCCATGCAGTGGTATTAGGATTTCCAAACTTCTCCACAATCTGAACAAAGCAAACAAAACAATTAGTGAAACTTTAAAAAGCAGTGAAAAATATGCTCTCCTCTATGACAGGAACACTAAAGGGGAAATTACAAAAATAGTAATAATTTAGACATTATGTCTCTCATCATGTATACTTCCAACTTCATATTTTTCCCCCATGCCTACAGTTTCTATTTTTTGATAATTACAAAGAACTGGCACCGCATGTGTTCTGATATGAATGCTAACATTAAAAGTCTCCTGCCCAAAACAGTACTTTCTGTTTATTTCCTAACTTTTAAAAGATGTTTCCTCTTTCTCTTCCCTTTTAAGATTTCATTACTGATGCAAACTGACAAGTTATCAAAAATGATATATAGGGGTACCACTTAAAGCTTCAAGCAGTAATCTGAGTTGGATTGTACTGTTGAAAGCAGGGATTTATCTACTTTCTGTAAAACATAGCATGCACAGTATGCTCCCCTAAATTATAGCATTTAAGTATGTCCTCCTGAATATCTGTCTGTGCCAGCATGATTGTCTGTGTCGCAAAGAACCCCAGAGAGCTGGGGAGCTTCTTGCACAGTAGGAGATAAAAATTATGTCCTGTGTTAGTCCACTTCCACATGGATACTGTTCCCATTTCTAGCCCACCAGCCATAACACAGAAACATTTTGCAGGCAAGATTGTATTTTTCTCTGCCTGTCAGCTTCAGTTTTAACACTTTTATTCCCTAAGGTAGTGGGTAATGGAGAAGGTCCTACAGACAGTATGTTGCCTGTGAACTATGGGTCGGGAATATCCAAGATCTACATTTTGAGATCCTTATTCAGAAAAATAAACCCTTACGCTTTCAGAAAGTCCTGTTAAAGCCAACTGAGGTAAGTAACTTACTGAGGGATATCTTCACATTCTTGTCAAGAATCTGCTTATTGCTGAGTAAACCATATCTACCCAAGTCAAAACTTCAATAGTCTAAGAGCACAGTCACGATAGCCGAAACAATTCCTATGTGAAACTGGTTCCACAATGAAAGCACTTGCAAAGCAAGAGAATGATGGAAAGTTTCCTGTCCTCATGAAGCAAATATATATATATCAATGCAAACATGAAATGTGGTAATTTTATTGCATATAGAACATAACTACTGATGTATAGCATAGTCAGTTGGAACATATTGCAAATGAATGATGATGAGGCCAGCAGATAAGGAAAACATCTTTATGCTGTTACATAATCAGCTTGATCAAGTTATCAAGTTACATTAACACAATGGTGCTGTTTTGGGCTCAGTGCTATTAGCAGAAAAAGCACTTAAAAAATTATCCTGACACTTATCTTCTCCAGTTACATTAACCCATTCCCTGCTCCTTTAGAAGTTAATGTATGAACTCAAACTTCCCTTTTTTTTTTGTATCATTACACAAAAGGTATTCTGAGACAAGGGTTGCTTTTTTTTTTTTTTCGGTGTCTGCTCATGCACCTTTGCTTGACATTTTTTCTTTAATTAAATTCTTTGAGTTATTTATGTTGTACCAGCATCTGTTGGAGCTTGGGTCCAATAAAGCAAGGACAGTGAAGGTCAATTAAACCAACACTAGAAAGCTTTCAGATTCCACTATTGATACTGAGCATCTCAGTGTATATTGACACCATTCCACCCCCCTCAAAAACAAACCCTCAGTCCCTGTACTCACATAACACATGCTTCTAGGCATATAGTAACATTGGCTTCAACAGAGAATAGCTTGGCCCAAGGCCCCTCCTGAAATCCTCATGGAAGCAGATATCCAAAAAGCTCCCCTGAGATTGGTTAGACACTGATGTCTTAGACGCCTGGGAGAATCTGAGGTTTTGTAGCTTGTCTGTTTCAGCACTTGGGGATGCAGTGGAAATACACTACTTTTTGGTCATCCAGTTTGTTTTGGCTTTCCTCTCCTGATTTTTGAGTGGTATGGAGTTTTTCAGCTTTGTCACTGCTGACCAAGAAGGACTCTACCAAACTCTTGAACTCTCACAGTCAATCATCTCTCACCGGAGAGCAATCTGAGGCACTCTTGGCCTGAGGAATGGGATTTCTCAAACAGCTTTCAGCCTTGGCGTTGCTCTGTTCCCTCTGAATTTAATAAAAGTTTTCCTTTCAAAGGAAATGGGCAGAATAAGACTAATGTTGAAAGCTTTAGAAAAATCTCATTCTTCGCGTCACTTCTCTTCCATTAGTCTTTGAGTCAGATCCTCACCTTGAGTATACTGGAATAGCTTCATTGATTTAAAGGGAGCTGCACTGATTTACACAGCCAAGAACCTGTCTGCCTCTATTTAAAAAGAAGTTCCTTGACCCTTTAGTGGATACAGGAGCCTTATAATGAGGGTTTAGAGACCAATTGTCCAAACAAAATGTAATCGTTTCAAAGTAACGAAACGTTGCCTTCAGTCATCAGGAATCTGCTGAGACCGAGTCTGGTGCTGACCTGCACGACGTGCATACTTCTGAGCATCTTTATATATACTGGACCTTACAGAGATCCCAGGCTGGTTCTCAATGAGTAAAGGCAGCTCTGAAAAGCTCAGTAGCCACATTAGTGTAGTACTCACAGCAGGGCTTGTTAGTATGCTGAAACAGCTGCCTCCACTCAGAATGAGGTAGCCCAAGTACGCAGGCTATATGGCATTGTGCTGTGCAATATAGACATATCCTTGATGGCAACACCAAGAAATTCAGTTACTCAGAACTGGCCCTCTACAACCTCTTTGTCTTTACTACGCTTAGGTGGAGAAGACTAGGCAGCTGCTTACCATCGCTACCTATGTAGTCTCACACTGTTTAAATACACTTATCATCACTGCACCCCAACAGTGTTACCCTCACAACACAGGACTCACAGCAACTGGAAAAAAACTTTGTACTAACCCCTCCTTCAGGAAAAAAGAGCATTGCAACCATTTTCTAAAACCCCTGTGTTTAAAGCTTGACAATAACAGCTGCAATTCTCAGCACCTCCTTTCCTCTCTTACTGAGGGGGAATCAAAACAAAAGAAAACTGAGGGGCTGATCCATAAGGGTGCTTAGCTACTGCACTCGTCAGAAAGTGCCTGGCGCCCACTGATACGAAAACATTGTGACTTGGAAATCAATGCGAGCGAGGGACTGAAACTGGCACTAGGAAACCTAAATAACCTTTGTGGATTTAAGACCAAGTGATTTGCTCAAGTTTTCACAAAAAGTTTGTGGCAGAACAAGAAATTCAGGTGTGATCTCTTGAGAACTAAAGCTAACACCCTTTTCCATAGGATGTCCTTCCTATCTCCATATAGCTAGAGGGAAGTGTCTGAAAAACACAGCACATTATGCACTACTCTCAAACGATTCTGTGTTCTTGTCAGTTGGTATATCTTTCTTCATGAAAATCAGCCTCTCATCATCTAACCAGCCCTGCAGCTCTCTCTGCATAGATTGTCATAACTAAGCCTTGACTCTCTCTTTTGCCTTTGAAGATAAGAGAGCGTGGTCTTACTGCAGTATCTGTCTAAATTTCCTAACGTGCTGAGCCAGGGGCTGGTCTACATTTCCTTCTCCTCCCTCCCCCACTTTGTTGTTATTTCTCTTATATGGAAATGTTTGAAGACTGATCTAATACTCAGTGAAGTCCACGGAAAGACCCATTGACTTGACTAGAAACCGGATCCAATATGTAACAACAGACAATTTCAGAAGCAATCTAATTTAATTTTCATATAAATTTAATTTAACCTAATTTAGATTACCTAAGTATCAGAACTAGAGGTACTGCAAAGCCAGTCCACACCATGTAATAATATAGGATGGCTCAGTGACTTCGCCCCCTCCCACCAAGCTAGCATCATTGAGTTCACTATGACACTGGGAGCAAAGTACTCATGTCAAAATAGCACTGCCCTCAGCCTAATGATTCCCCCAAGAGGCAAGGCTCATTAGCTTGTGCACTGTGCCATACTAATGTGCCATTATCTGGGATACTTCCATGCCTTCGAACCAGTCTATAAAACCAGAAATGCCCTGTGGAGTTAATAGACATGAGTCGTTTCCCCCATCTCCATTAGAAATCAGGGTATCAGTCAATCCCTTTGTTACTCTCTGATGAAAAGGTGGGGAATCCGCTGCAGGGCTGGTCAGTTATCTCTGGTCATTATGGCAGCAAAGCAGCCAAACATTCTTGTAGTAAAACCACTTGTCTGAATGCCAGTATTTGCCTGATATATTTTTCTACACCAAGAGAGCATGTCCTCGTGCGTACAAATTATCTCCTTCTCTGAGAAGTTCATACATTAGGACATGAACAATTTTTAAGGTATCATTTATACCTATGTGTTTGTACTTGTGCATACACGTATAGCAATGAATGCTTTCGTATTAAATAAATGGAGGTGATTACAAACTAGCCATGTTTTGACAAAAAGTTAAAAAAAGCAGAGATTTTTAACCATTTTTCTTGAGGTTTCCTCTGTTATTTCCAATAAAATAGCTAACTTTCATAATGAAATACTGAAATTTCTTGGCATTTAAAAGTTTAATGTTATCCAACATTAGTTAATTTCACTGATGTAACATACCTTAATTAAACAGAGGACTGACCTGTGGTACATAAAGAGTCCACAGTGTGGATCTGTGGATTCTTTCCAGATTAGGGATCCTCATTTCCCTACCACATAGCCAGTCATTAATCTGCTACCAGGACAATTATTTATTTAATTTCTAGAAAGTTTCCTTTTAATCCACAATTTTGCTCAGACAGTTGTGAGTGATGGGGAAAAGGTCATGGAAGAATGCCAGCAGTCTCTTCAAAATCAGTCTAATTCAGTGGTCTCAAAAGCATTTAGAAATTCATCAGTTGTCACTCCTGTCCAGATACTAGGGTGATCATTTATAATCAACATCACCTGAGAAGCTGAACAGATGGAATTTGTCAACATTTGCTGACTGGCTGTGCTGCTGGTTGCACAGTTGATCCAATTCAAACGCATGTCTTCATTCCTTTGGTTGGCTGGCCCTGTTCCTTCTAAGGATGACTAGATATTATCTCAGCAGCCCCAGTTCTCCCTTTTGAGTGGCAACTTCTGACATTTCAGACTTCAGTGAACTGCAGAATTCAGTTTAGAATGCATCTAGCTTCCCCTCCCGTCACTAGTACCCTCAACATCTTTATCCATGCCTCTCTTGGGGATCTCTTCAGCCTCCACAAGACCTCCTACTTTATCTTGTTTTGCAGGTTTCAGCATGTAACTTTACACTGCCAATTCACTTATTTTGTCATTGAGTTCCAGTGCAAGATGCTTTTTCTGTTATGTATGTCCAGAAAGCTTTATCTTTTAAAATCTTTTTCAAGTTTAACTTCTCTCATTGTACAAATCCACCAGCTCGTCTTCTCTCAGCCAAAATACTTTCTATGTTTCCCTGTTCTGCTCCTCTAAGACAACAAAGAGAACTACAAAGAATAGCTGTATTGCTTTTTTTTTTCCCCTGCAACACTTTCAGCCCACTCTGACATTTTAGTTTTTTCAGATTCCCCATTTTTTGTCTGCTATTCATATTGCTACCAATATGGGGAAGCTATGGGACTACTAACAGTTCTGAAATTTGCTTTCTTTCTGGTCTCCCTGAGCATATAAACTTCTCATCTTTATTTGGGTGGACTTCAATTATCTTCCATCTGTACCAATTGCCTGTTTTCTGGAAAGTTTAGTTGGGTTCCCAAACAGACACTTATCAGGCAGGAATCCTATTCAGGGGTCAGACCTTGCATTTCCTTCTTTTGAAAATATGCAATATAGATCAGTAGACATTTGAAAATTAAGGATGTTTGTTTAGCATCAGCTAGAATTTAGTATCATTGCCTAGCTTTTAGAAGTATCTAAAATACTCAGAAGTTCATATATATAGACCCAATCTTAACTAATGCTACACTTCACTAATGCCAAGTTAGAGCTTCAGCAAAAGAGATCTGATTATTCTTTGTGTCTTTTAAGGTACTGCTGCTCCTAGGCTTTTCATTCAAACCTCTTCCCACAAATATTTTCATCTTCAGCCTGTAACTGGTGGTAATTAACATCATCCTGTTCCTTATTTGCTTTTAAGACAGCCTCTCTGCTGGAGAGAGCGAGAGTTTGAATTAGGATGCCAGACTATGAACCAGAGGGACTGAAATGCAGGCTCATGTCCTCTTCTAGCAAGTCTTCCAGAGAGACAAAAATTTCTGGCAGGGGAATGGGTTGTACAGCTGAAAAACTGCAGTAAGGTTCAATATAGACCTCATCTGCAAAACCTCAGCCTGGCTTTCCTTACAAATTAGAGAGCAACACTGCAGGCTTTCCCCAGACAGCCAAGGTGCTTTTAGCCCTTACTCACAGGCATGCCTCATGGGTCATTTTTTTCATTTTTGCTCTCTTGCTTGCAAGAGTTTTCTATATCTGTTTATTTACACAGAATAACATAGCAGTCTCAAAAGCTAGCTCAGAGCAACATGACAAGACAGACTACAGAGATACTAACCAAGCTATTTAATCCTATTTGTTAGCAAAGCTAGTCAGCGTGGGCGGAACAATGTTCTGATGTAGATTCTTTGCACCTAATCCTGTAGCTACTGAGAAAGGGGTTAAAGAGGAAGATGGCCATCAGCCAGTTTAAAAAGCAACCAGGGAATTACACTGACTTTTGATACAAAGAAGAAATCAACTTGAAAAGAAATAAAAGGGAAACACAAACACCTGTAATGTGGGGGAAAGATCTTGGTGTGGAAACAGAGAACCAGCCAAAATCTGGTCTGGCATGGATGCAAGTTGCCCAGCCAGCATGGTCACCTCCGCCGAGGCCTTACAGAGCAGCCTCCCCATCCATGCCACGTGATGAGCAGCCAGTCAGTGGACTGACAATACTAGATGCAACATGTAGGAACCCCCGTCTCAGTGGGCATATATTAATTTGCAGGGTGCTTTTGCACTGGGTGGGTTGACAGGTTGTAGAGAGCTGCCCACATATGTGTGCAAGTAGGGGAATCTGCATTCTCAGGGGAGGGGAGCTCTGTCCTCGCAACCCACTTGTACTGAGTGTGGATGGTGGTGGTGGGGGAAGTACCTATAACTCTGCAGGGTGAGGGGAAAATTAGGTTAGATTTTTTAGGATTACTTCAGAAGGATTTTTAGAAATTTATAAGTGTTTATTAGTATTTTGGAAGCGTCTGTTACTGTGGTTTAATTTGTTGTATGGCTGATGCTGATCCTGAATGTATAGTTCAGTGATTGCCAATTAATTACATGTCATTAATAAAACAATAAGTTACTTCAACCATAATTTGATTTAAATTCTGTGAACCAAGTAGAGTTTTTTTCCCTAAGGTCTGATCTTTAAAAATAAACAATATTGCTTGTATTTTGAGGTACAGTCAAGACACTTTTGTATCATTCAGAGCAAGGACTGGATGGGGTCCCAGAAGAGATTCTCTGCTTCTGTTAAACATCCTCTCTCCCTCCTTGATGTCAGACAGGTCTCAGAGGAACTCCTTCCTGCAGATCCCCTTTCTCTCATGGTTTGGCCACATCCTTCTTTACAATACCTGATAACCATCACACACTGGTCTTCTCTGATGGTTTCACACCTTTTTGCAGGAATCTCATAGCTTTCGATATGGACGAAACCCAGCCAGAATCCAAAATAAAAAAACGCTGAATACAAAGTCAGCCGAGCAACAAACAAATATTCCATATTTATCATATCTCATTCTCCCAATATTGGATTCATTTCACATAATGATAGACAACTTGTGTTTGCTTGATTTCTTATGAGGATGCAGGGGGGGACACAGGGAAGTGGCTGCATTAACTAGGAAAGAATGTCATATCAGAATACTTGACCTGCAAACAGCTAACATAAGATTCCTCCACGACCAGATCTAAATAGACCACGTGTATATATGGTCTTGCTGTAGTGGCAATTAAGCACTTTACCCATAGTCTGTAGAAAATTTCATCCTTGCCCTTTAGGGTGCCCTTAGGAGGTAAACAAAGATTTTTACTGAGAAGAAATAGAAGAGAACTTAAGTGGCTACACTTCGAGAACACACCTGCAGCACAGAGAGACTTGAAAGCAGTTCTTCTAAATTCCAGGCCAGCATCCTAAACACTGAACTGCTCTTCCCTGGGAGAGGAGAGCTCTGCACAGGAAAGCAAAGAGCGTACAGGAATTAGCAGGACATTCGGTTGCTGGACCTTGTGGCTTTCAGTGCCCGCTGTAGCCACAGGCATAGCTTGTTCTTGAAAGCTGGCTGCTGGCTGTGCTTTAACTGCCTCACAACAAATGTGACCTGAAGCTACAAATCAACTAGGGAAAGAAATGAAACAGCCTCACTGGTCCATATTCCACCTCCTCTGCAGGAGATGAGTAAGCACAGGTTTACCAGAGGGGCCAAGGGTCTCTGCTGTTGCACTGTGTACTGAGGGACTTGGGACACGTGCCACAGCTGCAGCCCTGTGCTTGTGCAGCCCCCTAGGTCACGCTGTGCCTTACAGAGCCCGAGCAGGACACCGACACGGGAGGCCATCTCCTCAGATGGCCTGTGAGTCACAGACACAGAAGAGGAACCATCCTGACAGAGCAGGCCAGAGGTCTTCCCCCAGAAGTCCATTGCTGAGCCCGAGAGCAGGAGCCAGGGACAGCTGGAAAAAAGACTGGCTTTTTGCCACAATGAGAAATTATTCAAGTATATTTTAACCCGTAAGTAAAAAGAGGAAAGAGAAAATAGTAGGAAGATTACAGGGAAAGACAGGAAGAAGATGGAGAAGTGAGAGTACTAAACAGCAGAGGAATAGCATGAGCCAGGGGACATAGGAGGGACACACAGGAACACAGCCCTGAGAGCCTTTGGTGCAGCTGGAAAGAAAGTCAGAGAGATGGAAAAAGAAAAACAAAGCCTCACTGAAGAAGAGAGAGGAAGGCAGGAAATCAGAAGAAGGAATAACACAACATACAAAAGGAAGAGACAAAAAAATGAAAGAATAAAAAGGAGAAAAGAAACAGATTGAAAAAAGAGAGAAAGCAAGAGCAGCAGTGCAGTACAGGTTCTCCAAAACAGTCATTAAAGTAATGGGGAGTGGGTTTAATTTTATTCCCTTTCCTGTGTGGTACACTACTTTAAAATGACAGCTCATGTTGCTATACAGTACGTACACATTTTTTAGCTATCTATATATAATCTTTTTATTTATTCCATTTCAGCATCTTCATAAATTAATGAATCCTTCATTCAAGAAATACTGGAGAGAAACGAGAGGCACTATTTATGAAAAACAAAACAAAACAAAAACCAACAAAAAAACCCCGAACAAAAGAACCATGAGAAAAAAATCCTACAAAAGTGTAGTTCAAATGTTCTGTAAATCACACCACGTAATTCTATTTCAGAGTATCTGTTTTGCAGTGTAGGGTTCGGCATTCGGAAGATCTCGCAATGTCACGGAAAGTTAGAGGGTTAGTCGCAGCCTTGTTATGTACCTGTAATCCCACCTCCCCTTGTTAGCATAAAAGGAATTAACTGCGCAATAAAAGGCGGAAGTTGGCGCTCACACTGTGTGTGTTATCTGTCTCTTTCCCTGGTCCGGGCCGACCAGTGATCTAAGCGTGGCACCTTGATATGTAGTGAACGCTACATTGCAGGTCATTAAAGGATCTTGATTTTCAAAGAATACCTCCCACATATCCTCTAAAAATCAGACCATTCTGAAGTGCTCAGCTGGCATCCAAAAGTTGAGACATGCAAAGTTAGCAATCATGCCTGGAAACCTCAAATCCTCAAAGGTCATTTTTGTCACCCTTTATATCCTCCTCCCCGCAGGCACACACTCCCTGCTGAGTCACTGGACTTGAACACAGCCAGCTCTCTATGCTCAGAGCAAAGTCCATCTCAAGAGTGGTGCCAGCTTCCTTCTCTGATATGTTTGTTGGAAATTATTAATCTAATGATTGTCTTCTGGCAGTATCAAATGTGGACAGACAGCTATGAATGTTTGAAGTTTAATTATGTTTCTAAAGATGTAAACACGCCCAGAGGCTTAGGGAATGGGGATGTGTTTTAATAAGTACTAACAGGTAAAATAAACAAAGACATTATTTGGTTGGATGGAAGAGGGAGCAAACTTACATTAATTATTCCTTTCTTTTCATTATAACTGAAAAGCAGCTCAACTGAAAACCCCACTCAAACAGGACTATAGAAGATGAGAGAGCTGCTTCCACAAGGTCACTAGCTACATCTTTTTGATCTCCCTTGTTAAAGAAATAAAATTAAAGTTGAACTGAAGAAGAAAAATAATCGTAACAATTTAAAAAAATATACATACAACCATCATCTCCTGCTACAGACATGCACAGCACTGACTTGGTGCCAAAGTTGGTACTGATCTTGGGAAACCATTTTCTCTCTGCTTTCCCATTGGTAAAATCCCAGTGAACATTCATGATTTTACTATTTACAGTTTCAAAAATATGGGAAGAAAGAATAGCATGGTCTCAAGATACGCGTGTGCGTGCATATATAGTCAAGTTCTAAATCTGCTAGCCCCTGGGAAGTACTACAGCTGTGTTTTCTCTCAATTTGCAATTTTGACCTCCTTATTCTTTTTAACTTATCCTGTTTTATTTTACATTTAAAATATTAGAATCAAGTTTACAGGTTGTGGTGACCTACTGGTAGCACTAATGCTAACAAAATTTTGCATAACTATAATCAGTCAAAATTATTTTCCTCTTCTGTGACGTGATTCTGTGCAAAGGCAGAAAAACACCATTCCTGAGGCTGCAATGTCAAGGAAGCAGTATTTTCTTAGAATAATTGTGGTTAGGTACCTTCTCAGTTTCTTGATGTCTAGAAGGCTCTTCAATCCAGCCAATCTGGATTCACTCTGAATTCATTACATACAGATTTTCCTATCTAGAACAACAATCAGTTTACATTAGTGGCAAAAACTTATCTTGCTGATGGTATTTGTTATGGTCCCATCAGATGAGTGCATATTACTGACTTAATACCCATCAAAAGAGTAGTTTTGCTCACAGGGTTCTTTTCTCTGAGAGAGTTTCCATATGGTGGTAATAAGTGCTCAGATTTCTTTTCCGAGGGCATGGACTTGTGACACCAAGAATTACTCCTGTTTTGTCCTCCTTGCTCAGCTGTTAAAATAAACAGTGCTTCATTTTTCTCTAAAGGTTCCCCAATATTCTGATAACATTTGTCTCTCTTTTTATCCCTTACCTCACTGACACACCCTTAAAGTTGTTGTTTTCTCCCAAAAGTCAACCAGTTGCTAGAAAGAAATGTGGGTTGTGAGTTACAATAGGGAAATATATCTAAATGGATGTATGTTGTCATGTTCCTTAAGCTGCTCAGGTCTTTTCTAACACGGTTTGCAACAGAACCCGCTGCTGAGTTCCTGAGCATTTAGGTTCTCTAGCACACAGTGCCTTTTTACCACGCCCTAGAGAATGTGACAGTAATTCCTTTTCTGCAGTTCTTGCCACTTTGATCTCTGCCTTTCTGTCCTTCAGAGTGAATTACTACAACACGCTGTATTTGGGCATATAAACCTTGAGCAAGACAAAAGCCATTCAGTTGTCTTTTACTGATTTTAGGGGGGGTTGGCTATTGCAACCCTGACCAGTGAATTGAAGTCCCTACATCTGTTAAAAAGTCAGAGCTTTGCTGACTTTTGGATTCACCTGTAGCTCTGGCAAAGATTGAGACTGGCTTATATTTTAGGCTCCCCTGTTCATTTGTCTCTTTGTGGTTTGTAGTTAATCATCTTAGAACACAGGCACCTCAGAAGTTGCTACCACACTACTAAAGACATTGTAACTCTGAAAAGTGTCTTAATATTCTATGGTCACAGTGATGCTTCCTTCTTTTTTTTGGAGTAGAGACAGAACAGCTGCCTTTGACAATGGAAGCTGTTACGATTGTTTTAGTCTAATTTAAGAAAGATTTAATCCCTTTGCAATAGCTATTTCAGATGTGTCTCTGTCTGTGCAGACGTCTCTGCAGTGGGTTCCATGGCATTGGTCTTCATTCTAAATAATGCATTCCCAAATGCACTCCACTCCCAAAATAATGCATGGGACAGCTACCTTACTCTTCTGCGGGTATTGCAACTGAAGGTGTATCATGCAAGTAAAGAAATACATGCAAGACTGAGAAGTCCTGCTACCCTTAGTATGATTCAGTAACTTTCCAATATTTTCACTGGTATCACAGAGGAAGTCAAAGGGGATGGGAAAGCTCTTCTATCAAACATACAAAGTCTCAGATGATGCTTTTTCTGAATATTCCAGCATAAGCGAGCCATATGGTTTGTGTTGTGGGAATCTCACTCTTGGCATAATTATCCACTAATTTAAAATGCAGTTCAATAGGCAGTAGGCACAGTGCTTTGTTTATTAAGTGCAACCTTTAGAATCATGTCAGCATGTAGTGGGTTGAACCTGGCTGGACACCAAGGCTGCTCTATCACTCTCCCCTTCAGCTGGACAGGGGAGAGAAAATATAATGAAAGAGTCTTGGGTTGAGATAAGGACCAGAACAGATCACTAACCAATTACTGTCACAGGTAAAACCGACTCAACTTGGGGAAATTAGTTCAATTTATTACCAAATTGGAGTAGGATAATGAGAAATAAAACCAAATATTAAAAACACCTTCCCCCCACCCCTCCCTTCTTCCCAGCCTTAACTCTACTCCAGAGTTTTCTACCTTATCTGTCCCTGAGCAGCACAGGGGGACGAGGAATGGGGTTTGGGGTCAGATCATTACATGTTGTTTCTGCCGCTCCTTCCTCCTCAGGGGCAGGACTCATCACACTCTTCCCCTGCTCCAGCGTGGGGTCCCTCCCACAGAAGACAGTCCTCCATGAACTTCTCCAATGTGAGTCCTTCCCATGGGAGAGAGTTCTTCATGAACTGCTCAGGCACAGACTGCTCCAGCGTGGGTCCCCCACGGGGTCACAAGTCCTGCCAGAAAACCTGCTCCAGCGTGGGCTCCTCTCTCCACAGATCCGCAGGTCCTGCCAGGAGCCTGCTCCAGCGCGGGTTTCCCACGGGGTCACAGCCTCCTTTGGGCACATCCACCTGCTCTGGCATGGGGTCCTCCCCGGGCTGCAGGTGGAGATCTGCTCCACCGTGGACTTCCCTGGGCTGCAGGGGGACAGCCTGCCTCACCATGGTCTTCCCCACGGGAATCTCTGCTCTCGTGGCTGGAGCACCTCCTCCCCCTCCTTCTTCACTGACCTTGGTGTCTGCAGGGTTGTTTCTTTCACATGTTCTCACTCCTCTCTCCCAGCTGCTGTTGCACAACAGGGTTTTTTTCCCCCTTCTTAAATATGTTATCCCAGACCTGCTACCACCGTCGCTGGCGGACTTGGCCTTGGCCAGCAGCAGGTCTGTCTTGGAGCCGGCTGGCATTGGCTCTGTCAGACATGAGGGAAGCTTCTAGCAGCTTCTCACAGAAGCCACCCCTTGTGGCCCCCCTGCTACCAAAACCTTGCCACACAAACCCAACACACAGCAACAATAATACATAATGTTCTAATAAAAAATTTTTTTATAGCACAATAGTCACAAGGGTATTGTAGCCTGTACCAATATTAAAAACAAAGAGAGAAAATAATCTCATTTTGACCAGAAAATAAAAAAATATAGCTAAATGCCCAGCAAATGGAAATAGGATGTTGTATAGCACAGTAGCACTACAGGATTTTTCTTTTTCTTCCTATGAAAAAGTAACTATTAATTTAGCATTAACCTAAAAGATAATAGAATTCCTATAAGCTACTCTCAGGTAATACCTTCTAGCAAAACACTGAATTAGAGGGCTTTTGCCACTCAGTTTTCCCACAGAAGTAATCTAGGAACTAGATTTAGTCCTTCAAGTGCACTACAAGAGTCACCCTGCAACACAGAGTATTGCAAGCAAACTGTTTTCACAAAGAATATTATTCACTTCCCAGGCACATACACCTTTAACAGTTACTACTAAATATAGTTTACTTTACTGATACTAGGAAGTCACTTTCAGACCTCAGTAACAGAATAGTGAATCTACATAATAAATCTCATTGATGTCCGGAAAAAACTACCTATTAGTGGATTTCCTTCCTACCTCTTCTTTCCCCTTTCTCTCACGCATTTATCTTATTCGTAATCTGAAGATAAACTCATTCTGACCTTGCTTACGTCTATGAAACTTGATTAGCAGCACACATTTCAAAATATGATTCAAAAGAATGAACTCAGGCTTGCAATTACATAATTAGCCTTATTAATGGCTTACTTAGATGTGTTTGCAACTTTGAGTTTATTTGTGCATTCTTAGCTGGAAAGAAGTATAAAAAAACCCATTTGACAGATCATGCCCTACACTGCAAATAAATGCACAGCTGCAAAAAGTAATCATGCTTGACCTCTATAGCGAGGGGATGATACGTCACCAGATTCTTAAGAACTTCATCCAGAGGGGCCAACCTCTTTAAGAATAAATGGTATTTATATCTATGCTAGCTCAATCCTCTTGAACAAATACGATCACATTGCTAAGCCTTTTAAGTGACTATCTATATGCAATGCTGACTGAAAGCCATCAGCCCACAACTCATTTCTCCAGGTCTTGCAAATTGGACTTGAAAAGCTTCAGAAAGGTTAAAAAGTGCAATATTATTACTATACAGTAGTGGTGAGGTCAGGTCTTTGGTTGCACTGAAAAAGTGTAAAGGTGCAAGGGAAGCAGCTAAGTTGATGTATAAAGTTGACAGGTATTGGTATGGCTCATGGAACAGTTCTCAGCAGCTGTATGGCCAATCTGATCTGGGATCATCTACAGCAGTCACTGGATGGTAGGTTCCTAGATGGAAACAGATAACTTCTACACTAACATGTAAATTAAAAGTGTCTCGGACCATTCCACGGCACTAAGGCCAAATGCCAATATCAAACTTGTCCTGCAAACAGGGTGGCTACATCAAAAAACCTATTGGGAATAGCCTTACCCCGTATTAATTCCCTAAGCAAACAAGCCCGGAAACTGTTTGGGATAATGATAGTTGACTTAAAAGTGTGGATAATTGGATTCTACTTTCTTTGAGCATAATTTTATATACCAGTAAAAATAACCACGAAGACTTCTAGGGCACCTCCAGCCCTCATTTTTTGTGCTAAAGGACCCTTTCTCCCTCCTATCCCTTTTCCAGACAGTTGAATTGTAATTCATCAGTTCTCAGGTTCATTTGGTAAAAGATAAGACAGCTGGCTCATCAGCAGATGGTGTTACCCATGTAACGTAAAAACCCATTCCCACTCCCAATGTATGCACACCTTACTGAGGCAAAGGAGTGCCTTGCCCATGGTACTGGGCGCAGAGACAGACTCCTGTCTCCAGCCCCAGTGCTGACAATTCCACCTCCCATCACCTGACAGGGTCTCCCTAAATCATACTACCGCCACTGACCCCTGATGCTGGTGTATTAAACCAAGCAGTGAAATACAGAAGTTTATAATCTAGAGATGCACACATGAGCTGTCTGTATCTAGGAGCTGCAATTTAAGAAAAAAATTGCCTATGAAAAGAGTTACAAAATTGAATATATAAAGCTGGTTTTCTTTCCCCAGTATGCTGTTTCTATCAAAATCTTGATACAGCTTTGGGCTAAGTAGGTCAAGACATTCAGAAAAAGGCCAGAAGAGCTACTTTTTCGATGTTTTCTTTCTATGATATGAAATTTTTGACCAGTAAAAGACAGGAGGAAAGGATTTGGGATGTTTATGAGGAAACTCTTTTTTTACGTATAATTTTCCTCTTTCCTAAGCATTAATTGTACTGTAGAAGCACCTGTCCCTCTTATATGTGAAACCTATCTCACCTCAGCATAAGCACACACGTAGGTTATTGAAGAGTAGAACTGAAAGCAAGGAACACAGGTTTTTCTGCTTCTGGAAAAGTAAACGAAAATTCATTACTAACACCAACAGAGGCTGAGTTAGACAAGCACCAAGCTCCGAGAGCATGTGAGCCCATAGTGCTGAGTACAGGAGAAATTAAAACTTACTTCATCATCCTGTATCTCACAGGCCTGCCTTTTAACAACTTGGTAAATAAATGGAAATCCAGTGTAATAACACTTCCAGAGAATGGTTGATAGGTTACAGCAGAAATAGTTTTTTCCTGATGTACAGTTTCAAAACCAAGCATCTTTATTTCCCAAAGCCATTTTTATTCTCCAGTAATGTTCAAACAATCTACTATAAGAAGATGGCAGCTCTTTAGGGGCAGAACAGGCTGAATAGAATTTAGGAACTGTTCCTCCCTTGCTAAAAAGGTGGGGAAAGGAGGGATCTTCACCTGCAGGATTTTATCTTGGCCAAGATTTTATCTTAGAGGTAATGGCAAATCCTTCGTTGACACTAATGCTAAAAAATGTTGGAAATTCTCCAGGAAGAAAGCAAGTTTCCCCATTCAACTTCTTATACAATCTGCATACGACATTTTACGTGCTGCTTCAGATAATTTTTGTTTTTACATGCTCCAGAGGGATGCATTCCTCTAACAAACAGCTGTCTATACAAGCCTTGCAAAGCTGTCTTTTCCATTTAGTAGCACACTTCTAGCACAGTCGCTCATCTTTGAGCCTGTACCATGATTTCATGTGTCCATTTATCTTTTTTGTTGTGGTTTTTAAGGCTGATATATATGCACTGAAACTCTAGGACTGAAGTGTTTCAAGTCAGGTCCTGAAAAGTTTCCCATGCTCTTTGCTTCAGTTAGTTTCACTACATATTAGCCTTTAAGTAAAACCCATCATTTTCATAGTATTTTACGTAGGAGTGACTAAAGCTATAGAGAGTTAACTAGTTGATTTAGCAATGGAGATTAAGTTTGTATTTATGAATGCAAACTGTATGTTCTCAATGTGGTAGGTTATCAAACAGTACGTTTTTAAACGTTGTTACAGTGTCAACTGTTCCTACAAATAATACGTGAAAAAACACTAGGTAATACAAGTCACAAAGTTGAGGATGGTGGGAACCATAAATCTTGTCAAATACTTTATGACATAAAATAAACCTTGTATGAAAACAATTAGACAACATGTTGATAAGATGGGGTTTTTTTCCACTTTTACTTTAAGAAGTTCAATGTGTTTGAAAATACGTGGTGAAAGACTTTTTCAAAACATGAATACGTGGGTTACTACAGAACTGATGGTGAATGCTCTTAAATGGAAATGTTGTCACATTGCCTTGAATTGCAGAGGAATCAACCAACAGTAGAAAACAGATCTCTTTGTCCTGCACAGTCCACAGCATTGATTTTTCTGCAAGTTTTCTATGAACAGAATTATGTATTTTATTAATTTCCACCCTTTTCAGAGACTTAGCTTTGATCTGATGCAAATCTTCGTTGTTTCATCTATTTCAGTGAAACTGCCCAAGTTTGTGTGGCAATGGCACCATAACCAGCAATATATATTAATGTTGCTTTCACTGCATTATATCTATTTCACAAATGGGTCCAATACGTTAGAGAGCAAACATATATGCAGTGCAACTGTAAGAAACACTACCAAACCAGGAACGTATCTCAGAACTGATGTCTGCTTTCAGGTCTTCCAAAGGTGTTCTACAAGACTAATAATTTGCAGAGTATGGGAATGCTGTGATTAAAGATATTACAAAGTATTCTATATTCCATGTATGATTCTATTAAAGAGTATTTATGTTCTTTCTAGTTAAATAAAAGAAATAATCAAAATTGTTGTCTTTTAACTTTGTCCAGAAGATGAAAATTATGGAAAAAATCTGAAACATTGTACTCAAAACAGAATTGATGTATTATTTTGTGTCTTCAGTCCTCCAAATGTAATTCCAAAGTGTGTAAGATACTGGTAATAACCATTTTTAAAAAAATAATAATTAAAAAACAAAAACAAAAACAAAATTTCCAGGAGAAAATAATGATTACATAAGAAGAATCAATACTACAAAGATCAGTTAAAAACGAATCATGGAAACAGCTCTAGAGTTAAGCATTTACCTCTTGGGGGGATATTGGCTCCACTGGAAGATGCCCTTCTCTGTGAACTTCTCCTGACTTTGTTGTATGAACTGTTTCAGAATGTAGTGGGGACAGCAGTGCTTGCTGTTTTCTAGCTCTTCCTACACTGATACAACATGCACTTACTTTTATCAATACACCAAGCCAGAAGAACATGTAATATAATGTCGTAATTCTATGGAGCGGGATGTTTAGATGGGCAACAGCGTTTACTGAGAATTACTTAAAATTATAAGGTGCAAGTTAGCAGGTAGGGGAGAAGAAGAGAGCTCAAATACTCCAGACATTTATTTTGAAAGCATTGGAAGAGAAGACAGCAGAACTACATCAACATGATGCACTCCTTCATGCATGTTTGGTTATTGGGATGTTTAAGGGCATTGTTGATGCACTCAAACCAGGTGGGAAATGTACTCAAACCAGGGGAGGGGAAAAACCCCAAACCAAACAGCTTAACGGTTCACTCCTCAGCTAGAATTTGTTACAATTGCTGTAATTTTCACTCCCTAACCTAAAAACCAGTCTTCATTCTCCTCCATATCCAACAGATATGCAGAATTCAGCATCATGAATTTGTCAGACATGAGTCTGCTGGAGTAGGGGAGGGGGTGTAAGAAGGGACGTTAGAAGAATCAGTTTGGGGGTTTTGGGGAGAGCTCTCCAAATATGGTCTTAAATACTTAGAACTGTCCTGTTAAGCATAGTTTCAAGTTGTACAAGGGTAACAGGAAGATGGTCATTTTTTCTCATTCTTCTCCATTACATGTGCATTTTAGCAATGTGGGTAACAAGCTAAATTGTGCTGACCTTTATCAGAGACAGGGGGTAACTGCTGAAGGAGAAGTAACATTGCTGCGTGCCATGTTGTCCATTTGCTGCTGCAATTTCTAGGCTTCCTGATACCACATAACCACACTAATGAGCACATCAGCTCAACACGCTTACTCACAAATCCCTTTTGAATCATTCTATCAGCTCCAATTGCAGGGGTGAATGTAAATGCCAATTCCAGATCTTCAGCTAGTTTAACATGCAGGAAATGATACACATTTTAATTTACAAGAGCCTCGACTATGTCTCATCAAAATAAGAAAGTCTCCTAATTATATTCCATGCCATCATGACATTTAACCCTATAAGAAGACTGCATTGTCATGTCATGACAACATGCTCAGCAGACTTCACAAATGTCGTATATAATGAGTGGTACATGCATACAGTAAAGTTGAAAGATGCCCATTTAGGAGTCTTGCAGTTTGCTCACAAAGAGAAGGATGAAATTGAAGCCATGCACCACCTGATTACTTCTTAGGAGCAGTTCTCCCACTTTTAAACCAGAGATTGCTGGAAGCAGTTACAGAAGGGGACAGACAGAGGTGAGTTCAAAGTCCATTCACAACAGCTAAGAAATATCTACGTACTTCCAGGTAAGAACTTCCTATCATAGCAGTGCTAGATACAACTGTTTCAACATACTCATTTTCCTCCACAGGGCAATACAGAACTCAACAATCCTGCAATTTCTGCCTCATTTCCTCACTGACAGTCTAGGTCTCCAAGTCAGTACCATCTCCTCTTTCTTTCCTGCATGATTTGCTGAGGCCATTTTAAACACTGCCAAGCAGGTTGTCCTTTTTCCACGAATTCTGCTAATCTAATATTTAAATAAGGACAACACTTAATAGAAAGTATGCCTCAATCCTCTTATGTACTGATTTCTGATCATCTTCAGGACACCCTGTGCTCTTCCCCAATCCTTGACACTTGTTCTCTTCTTCCGTCCAGAGCTTTGACTTCAGTTATAACCAATCAACCTGCTGTAGAACTCTGGTCTGAGGAAAGATGGCAATTTTTAGCAACACTAAAAGGCAGGAGCCTCTCAAAACCAGTCATTCAGAAAGCTATGCTGACTACAATTTTACCAAGTTTCAGATATAAAACAAAACCACTACTAGTTGTGTATCCTGGTAAACATGTGAAACCCATTTTCTCTTTCCAGCTGAACTTGCACGGAGTTATTCACGGGCAGAGAACAAACAGTATAGAGAACACACAGCTTGTCGTTGGCAACTAAACTCCCATTTAAGTTCACAGCAAGTGACACACACAACTGCTGTTGCTGTTAAGAGGTGTTATGGATATTACTTTTCATACAACACAAAAGAGCCTGTCCTCAGTACTTAATAATTTAGGGTAGCAGGTCTAACACATGGAGGCTCTTCAGTAGAAACTGAATCAAGTTATCTGCCTCCACATTTCTCTTTTAAATAAAAACTGTGTGAAAGTGAGTTAAAGAATAAATGAGGAACCCACCTCTCTTAAAATCTGCATTTTTACACATGAAATAACCCTACATGTGACAGACCCTCTGCTAAACTTGCAGTCATGGTCATCTTGTTATTTCAATGATACCCAAATAACTACAAGTCAAATACTATTAGTATACACAATATAAACACATACTATTGAAACTGCATTTTGATTAGTTCTCTAGGTTTTCTTCTTGCTCATAATTTTTCAATGCATACAGAAATCATTCCAGTTAATGGAATTTAAAAGACTAAAAAAGCTGGTAGAGTTTAAGGAATAAGCAAGTTACATTGCTGTTCACAAGCAGACATCTATTACATCACTTTGTTTCAGAAAACAAGCAACTGGAATGCTGAGTCATAGCTGGTTTTAAATTTGCATGAAGTACACGCACTGATTTTCAGTGTAATTTTTCATAGCTATCAAGGGCAGCATGTGGCCTTGGCACCATTGATCTTTATTTGGGAACGGAGATTAGTAAGAATACGGTATTAGAATCTGTGCCTGAGTGAAGTGAAACAGTTGTAGCATGTGAGCAGATAAAAATTTCCCTGCTTAACATAGATATTACAATACAATTCATCTTTCAGAAAGGTGAAAGGTAACAAGAAAATACCAGTGCTCTTTGTTTAGTGTTAATCAAATAAGACCCAAGGAGATGCATCTATTCTGTTTGGATAATAGCGGTGCTACCTCCCGAGCCATAACTTAAAATAATAATAATAGCAGCACAACATTTACAACTCTCCCAGTCGTCAGCTTACTTGTACATCATACCCTCTACATATGAATTCCTTGCCTACACTGCTCATTGAGCTTGTCAGTCCCTTTAGTGGCAGAAATAATTTTTTATGTGGGTCTTGTACAGAGACCAGCACAGTTGGGTCCTGATCTTGGTTGGTATCTGAAAGCATTGGTAATATAAAGGAATAAAAATTGTCAATGTCACTCAGGAAGTTGTTCATGTTTGTCATCAATCACAGACCTGCTTAGATTTGATGCATATGCTGAAATCTTTTCATTCAAGGTGAATGAAGAAGGAATAAAAATACATTTCGCATAAGAGAAACTGAAACAATGGTAACCACTGACCCAAGATCAAGTCAGCGTGGAAAGCCTCAGGAGAGTTAAGTCAAGCTGGCCAAGAACTAGTGCAAATGCAGAGGCCAGAGCACTGGTTGGGTCCAATGGGTGGGCCACGTAGCTCAGTGAAGAAAGCTATGAGAACATCCAAGCAACTGTGAGGAAGCAAAGAGGTAAAGTTTCTAATTTTAGGCACAATACTTCTCTTGTAGCAGAACTGGATGGCTATGCAAGGAAACCTTTCCATCTCCTTCATTTCTTCTATATATAGGAAAGCAAGAGAATGAGTACTTTCTTTATAAAGTAACACTGACTCATCTCAGCAGTTTCACCTAATAATGGCAACAGTCTTGCTAACTGCTCAAGCAATAGTGATACATAGTGAAGTAATTTATCAAGATCCCATTCTTTCATGAAAAGAGGAAAGAAATGGTGTACAAATCTGAGAGAAAACAGCTGAACAAATTTATTTCCTTAAAGAGTACAGAGTTCCCAGTCAATGATAATGATGAGAAGGAGAACGGAGAGTGGTCTATAAACCAAGTTACATTTGCCTCCTATCTCTGGCTGCAAAGGGGGAAGTGCCTTAACATTGGACATCTTTGTGTTAGTGTAAGGAAAAAAAGAAAAAAAAAAAAGTTTTACTTGGGTGGGGTTGGTTCTACATGATTTCTTCAGCAACAGGAAGTGGAGTAAACTCTATATCCCGGTAGCGGGGATAAAGTAGGACTTCTTTAAAAGCCCTAGCACAACACACACATATAGTGACATTTTGTGAAGCAGACGTGGGGGAGCTAGGACTGGCCGTTCCAGATATCAAGCCAAACGCCCTTATGGCCTTCAGCAGTCCAGACACTGCTGTGCAGACCTGCGCAGCTGAGATCTCCCTCCATACAGCTCTTCTTGCCCCATCACAGCCTGTCAGCAGCTGGAAGCATGGGGATCAATCTTCAGAAATGTCTAGATAAGCAAAGTAGAATCTAAAGCAACTAAGTGACAAGAGACGCTTTAACAAACCTGAATTTGCTCAGTACAGAAAGGTTTTAGAAAATAGCCTGAATGAGAAGATATAAGAAGGCCAACAATATTCATTTAATACAGCCCTGGTGAGATCACTGAGAATCTTCTACTGGCATTAGTGGGTGTTTCACGTAGCTACACAAGGCTCAAGTTCAACCACACAGTTTAGCGCATACCTAACCATTGAGGCAACCAACACTTTCGTTGCCTTTGCCAGAACAGTTGCTTACAAGCCATAAAGTTAGGTACCTATGCAAATGCCTTGCTGAGTTTCAACCACAAGTCTTTGCCCTAGAATAACTAAATGGTATAGTCCCATTGACTAATTAATCATCCCTGTGTATGTTTGCACCTGAACAAAATGGGGAGGCGGGGGGGGGAATCACATCAATCTCCAGCAAAAATACACCAGAACACCACCAAGGACATGTGGAGTTCATTTATTGTTTTGCTGATAATTTACTTATGGCAACATCAGTTTGCCAGTAGTATGTTATTAGAAAACATTTTTCATTATTTGTTCACAATGCCCGTTTTGAAAGGGTTGAGTTTATCTCATTCTTCTCAGCTCAAGGAAGTTTCATTTTAGATATAAAAAATGTGCAGTCATTAGTCTATCTGTGAGTTATTTAGTCATAGAGCTAGCAATGCAGGAAATACAGACAGTGATGGAATCCCTCTTGCATCTACCTTCCAGAGAATCAGATTTATCTTATAGATCACAACAGATAACAGAGTTAGTCAGTAAGCCAAAGAAATTCCAAATCCTCTCTCTTCTGAGCTATTTGGATGAAGCATTGAAATGGAGGTTAGAACAGCAACCCAACTCACCAACCTTTCAGAAGAAAAAAAAGTCACCATTTTCCCTTGCTTAAAGTTTATTTAATTTAACGTTGAGAGCTTGAACATTTTCTAAGCCCAGAGGCCATGGACAAAAGAGGTGAGTAAAATCCCAGCACACTACTAAGGTGAATTAAGTTTAGGCTAGAAATCCTAAATCAGTGGACAAAAATAGATTAGACTATAAAAGTGTTTTTCTAAGAGGTCAAAAGGTCAGATGTCAGGAAATTGGACAAATAAATAGAGGCGAATCCAAGAAAAGAGATAGGCAAAAACTAAGGCATTTTCAATAAAAATGATAATGAGCAGCGGCTTATATAAGACTAGGAATAATAAATAAAAAGGTAATCTGACAATACATTTCTGTAGTTATTGAATAAAGGACTTGCACAAAACTTTCCAGAAAGACTTTGAAGAAGTATCAGCTCTGTCTGGGGATAGTTGAAACAAAAGGGAAAAAGATGTTCTGAAACTCAGTAAGTCTGGAAATCAAGCTTACACGTTCAAAGGACACAACTGGAACAAATCCACTTGAGACACTGAAGTTCCACAGAGGTGTCGCTCATGAATGAGGTAGTGATTTGTGTTAGAAAATCATGACTGACAGACTGCTGCGTCTGCAGTTACATCGAAAGTTCATACTGGACATTTAGGGCTAACTAAAGTCAAAAGATTTCTATGTTAGCAGAGATGATTCATAGAATCACAGAATAGTTGAGGTTGGAAGGGACCTCCGGAGGTCATCTAGTCCAACCCCCACTGCTCAAGCAGGGTGACCTAAAGCCGGTTGCCCAGGACTGTGTTCAGTTGGAGCATCTCCAAGAATGGAGGCTCCACAAGCTCTCTGGGCAACCTTTTCCAGTATTTGATCATCCTGACAGTAAAATAAGATTTTCCTTATGTTTAAATGGGATTTCTTTTATATTAATTTGTGCCCATTGCTTTCTGTCCTTTCACTGGGCACCACTGAGAAGAATCTGGATCTGTCTTTACATGCTTCCTTCAGATATTTAAACATATCAAGCCTTCTCTTGCCGCAGCTAAACAGTCCCAGCTCTCTCAAACCAGTCCTCACATAAGAGATGTTCCAGTCCCATAAATGCCTCTGTGGCCCTTTGCTGGACTTGCCCAGGTGTGTTGATCTCTCTCTTGTACTGGGGAGCCTGGAACTGGGCATACCACTCCATGTCACAAGTGCTGAGAGAGAGGGGAAGGATCACCTCACCTCCCTTGACCTGCTGGTGACGCTCTTTCTAATGCAGCCCAGGATGCTGTCAGCCACTTTTGCCATGAAGGCGCAATGCTGGCTTCACAGCCAACTTCTTGTCCACCAAGACCCCCAGGACCTTTTCTGCAAAGCTGCTTTCCAGCTGCTCATTCCCCAGCCTGTACTGGTTCATCAGGCTATTTCTCCCCAGGTGCAAGACTTTGCAATTGTCACAAAGTCCCAGGAAAAAAGCTTTTGGCAGCTTTATCTAATAGGGGTAATGGAAATAATAAGATTATTGCACACAGCATTTTAGTCAGTTTTAATTGTTGCCCTCTTTCTTTAAGTAGTAAGGATCCACTGAAGTACTGAAACATAGTTTAAGTTCCTAATTTCCCTTTGTGGATCCTGCTCTAAAACAACTGTATTTGTTACTTGTTAAATGTTGCTAATGTGATCCATGTAATTAAATCACAGCTCACATTGCCATCGTATTTTTTTTCTCTCAAGGTATCTTGATATTTTAATTTTTTTATTTTTCTGAGAATCAATAATGTAATTTACTTAAAAGACAGAAAACATGCACTAGAAACCATAAAATGAATACCATTTGAACAATGATACAGGCCTTGAAGCTGTGAATTGACTGTGCCCAAAATAATAAATAGACCCTTCCCAGTGACTGGCCAATTTATAATCTGATCCTACTGAGATTTATGTACATGCTTTATGCATGATAAGGTATCTTCAAGAAAGTCAGGTCAACATTTAAACTATTCTGAGATTAACCTTAGCTATGGTCTCCACTATAACCAAACTAGCAGACCTGGAGTACAGATCTGTGATTCTTTTTGTTTGTTACCTCAAGATGTTTAATCTTCATATCACAAAAGTTGAAGAAAATTTTAAAATCTATTACTGGTTGACAAATATATTTTCCAACAGCTCAGCTTCTGGTTGTTTGAGAAATATTTATCTTTCAATTCACCAACATTATTCCTTATTCATCCTTAGTGCAACTATATTTTTATACCGATAATATTGTACTCATTAGTATTTTCCATAAGCTGTTATCAATAGTAATTTTATATGTCTATCCCTAAACTTTTCATTTCTACTGTCTTTGAAGATACATCATTATAACTCAGCTAGGCATAAATCTTGGACGTAAAAGAGTTTGTTTGTTTTTGTAATTGAATGTTGCCATGACATCAGAACAATTTATGACCCTGGTAAAAGTGGAAATATCCATGTATTATGCACATGAGTCTTTACATACTGGGATCCAAAACAGGTCTTTTCATGTTTTGCATAACATTTTTAAAATAGTCAAACCAGTTGGTTTTTAAGATTGTAGCATAACTTTTCCTTGCTGCTGTAGAGATTGAAATGGGCACAGATATGAAAGCTAAACTATTTCCATAAATATTTCAAATACCAGATAAGGTAAGGGCCTGTCAGCATTTCTTTAACAAATCATTATTTTCACAGAAACTGTAACTCAAGTGTGAAAAAAGCAAACTTCTCTTTGGATTCCAACTTATTTTAAAATTAAGGGGGGGTCATTCAGACTAACAGAAAATTACTTCTAGCAAATCTGAAAAAATACAAAGGTAATACAAGACTTCCCTCTGTCTCCAGCCCTCCTTGCAGAAACTGTGGGTCTTAAATGCTTTTTCTGTTTCTGTAAACTATATTTCTGTGCCTTAAATTGATCTTTTTCATTTAAAGTGGAAAACTTTTTTTTTTTTTCCAAGTGTCCATAACACATACTACCAGTTTTGGACAGGAATTAGTATAGATTAGAGGAGAAGAAATAAATAGAAATGACCACAAAACTCTTATTTTCAAATCTGGTTTGCTATGTGTTCATTCATTCTTCTTAACAAAAAATTCATAAGCATTTGAGAAGGTGGAGTGAGGTTTTATCTCTGCCAACCAAATAATCCTGGGGTTTAGGAGTCTGTTTCTCTAAACCTTCTTTCAAAGTGATTTTGTTATACTTCAGTGCTTATGCTATTATCAGGTATGGAGCCCACAAATAATGTTAGCTGGCTGACAAAATAAGGCATCCAGACCCAAGCAATTCTTTTTACAGTGTCAGCTCGCAGACCAGTAATTCTGGAAGGAACTATTTGTAAGGTAGGAATTTGTATGAATTGATAGGCAAAAATAATGGCAACAGTAAGCATTTGTAGGAACTAAAAAGTTTGTATGAAGTAGCATGATTGCCATCTCAGTTCTCACATTTGTCTACATTCTTAAAGTTACTGTAAAGTTATGCAAAGGATTTGTAACTTTCAAGAACTAATATTCAAAAGCTTGCTGTAGTCCACTTAGCAGGACATGGCATCAAGACAAAGAAGTTATCTCAACTATTTGCTAAACATTAATAACCATCCATCTCTAGCTACACTTTCCAAAAGTCTCAAACAGCACCTGAAGGAGGGTCCAACCTGTTTCTGTGCTGTGATATTGTCTACAATGGAGTAAAATATGGGTAACAGCTCCACTGGATTTAACATCTTCATACCCCACTTTGTACTGTCTCATTATAGGCATTATCATATAGGTAATGCTATGAAAGTGAGATTGTTTCAGGATTTAATAAAAACTCATCATCCCAAATGTTCAAGAGTTTTGAGGATCACGAATACACCACGCAGAATGGTGAGAAAAGGCTTATTTTGTAATAAAAAACATTTAACACCTTCCCCCTCCACCCCCCACCCCCAGATTTCTCAGCAGTCACCAATCTCATGCAGTATCCATTTATCACAACTTTCTGCTTTGGCTAAAAAATGCTTTCTAGAGTATATTGCCAAAAGGTCACCGAGAGCAACTGAAATGTATTTTTGCTTTAATAAGGAAGCAAGTACTTGTATTAGAGATTCAAGATTTCCACATTTGATATACTGACTTTTACCTCAGTGCCTTCTAATTAAAAAGGCACATGCCTAGGATCTCACTACCATTTGTCAATCTGTGTAGCACCAAGAGTTGTGAACAACATCACCACTTTGGGCACAAACAGTTACATACATAAAACTCAGCCACCTCCCGGATTTTCCCCACCTCTAGTTGAGAGCTCCATTTTGCTGGACTTATGATTCCAAATATTAACAGATACAGCTGAATTGCATGTGAACCTATTTGAAACAGTCTCAAACCTATCTGGGATCAGAAGTATTTGCTTGGAAACCACTACAGTCCCCTCTTCCCTATAAATACAAGAGCTGAATTAGTAAAAGGCAACGCTCTTAGGATGTTATTCTAAATAAAATAACTGTATTTCTCTTAGGATGTGGAAAAAACATCTTGAAGTAGCAAAAGGTTGCCATTTCAACCTTTTATTTATAACAGCAATACTCAACTTCGAAAAGAAAACTTAAACATCTCTGCAGGAAGAAAATCATTATTTGAGATCTCCTTCAAAATTCTACAAAATTGCATGCTGCTTTGCAGAAACAAGTACTGTTATTCTACGTGGCATGCCCGGCTATATACCCTACGAAAGCACTGCTAAGTGACATTTCAGCCTTTTGCTAATTTATGTTTAAAAAGAACAGCACAATGCTCTATATGGAGCCAGTAGCCCTATTAATGATATTTGACACTTCCCTAGCATAAGTCCTTGTTTCAGTTGGTTATAACTTTGCATGTTTTAAATACGGACTCTGAACTTTATACTTACATTTAAAGTTAGAGATAAAAATAGTGTGCCGTTTTTCACAACCAGGAGAAAAGACTCATTATTTTTCTTTTATGCAAACTGATGCCCCCTCCCCCCTTTCTTTTAAGAGAAGTTAGTGTCTCCAAGGTTTAGGACAATGGCTTATGACCTGTGGATTTTACGTGTGCATATGATAGCTGTCTCCCTTGTCATCTTCTGCAGCAAGAGATGGAAAAGTTAAATCTCTGAAAATTTGTTTCAAATCTGCAGAAGAAACTTAATACCAGCTATCTCTCTTTTCAAAAGGTTTAATGTATGTTTAACCATAACTCTCTTCCCCTTCCCCTGAAAAGTTTTGGGATAACGGGATCTTAACCTTTTACTAAATTGGGTCCTGCACCTCATTCAATTCACAAGATGTCCGTTTGAGAATGAATCAGGATTATGTATCATGAGACTGTTGTTTGTACAAGTCCTGGATATTTGTCAACCACTTTAGAAGGTCTGAAGTCAAGGTTGCAGGAAGATGCTTAAAAAGGAGGGATTATTTAATGGGTAAGGCAGTTAAACAGTACTCCAGTAAACCACTAGTGCTGCCCCCCAACACTTCTGCTTAACACTAGCAAGTTACTGAAAACAAATTTGTCACAATTTAGCCATTAATAAGTATTCACGGTTTTCTGCCAAGATACCTGAGAATGCTTTTGCATAAATTCTGTGACTAAAATATTGGAAGTAGGGTTTGAATGTAAGAAGTATCCTGTATGATAAGTAGCCTGAAGATTCCAGCCCTAAATTAACCACCCAAACTTAGCAGATCCTTGGCTTCAGTCTCTTGGGCCTATAAAAAGTGATATTAATAGCAACCAGTCTCAGCTAGGAGTTAAATTCATGAATGTTTGCAGAACATCCAGTGTTCAGCCATTCCTAGTAAAGTCCCTCAATAAATTAATGATTTTCCATTCAATACAAGGATCAAGGAGGTGGAGATGTGAAGACATTATTAAATAAAACATTCAATGAACAAAGCTGGGGTCTTGGACAGAGAAAAAAATACCACAATCTTTAATTATATTGTTGCACATTTTATTGTAAGAAACATGTGCAAAGGTGATGAATTCAGGTCACACAAGCAAACTTAATTCTGGCACTTCCCAATTTCAACATATTTGACTTCGCAACCTTAAAATTCTTTTAGTGTAGGATTTTTGGATGCAGTACGGTATATATTTGTAAGACAGCCAAAAACAGCTGCATGAATAAATGCAAAACTCTTGCAAACCACAAATTTAACTAAATGTGACTTTATCTCCAGATCAGGAAAGACAGTAAGTATGCAAGTGCTTATTTTGGGGGTTGGGGATTCATTTGTTTCCAGTAATTTAGATATCAGTGTCAGAGTATGTCAAATCCCTCTGGTCTCTAATTTCCACTAAAAATTCATCACTCAAAGAAAACACTTTCTGGACAGTGTGAAAGGGTTCCACGAGCATGAGAAGTGACTGAATTGACTGAAGTTACCCTTGCAAGCTTTTAAGGGCGATACAGCTCCATAGTAAGTCACCGGGTGAGAAGGAGTAAGACTAGAGGGTAAAACACCATAAAGGATGAAAGGACTGCTTCTGAGTGGTTAGAGGAAAAGACAAGGAACTGGGACTCAAGGGGCATCCCATTAACAGTAGAAGCACAAGCAAAATTTGTCCTGATGATTTTATTCTTGCTGTCACTTCTTGAGAGATTCCAGCTTGTAGAGTGCATAAGACTTCAGACTTGCAGACTTCAGAAGAAGCTGAGAATAAGGAGCATCTTATAAGACATAGACTTAGGATCTATTCAATTTCCTGTCCAAATTGTAATGTCTTACACATGCAAATTTGCAGAGCTGAATTTTATCTATTTAAGGACACCCTACAACTTACATTACCTTAGTGGTTTCAGGACTTTAATGCAGTTATGCAGCAATACATTGTCCTTTACATTTCATTTTCCTTAAGTTTATGAGGCAGTTGACACTATACCATCCAGTGTAGGATACTTGGGTTAATGATGGGTTAACAGGGACATGCCCAGCAGCCATTTAGTTGGGTTGGGCAAGCTTGGTGCCAGGCTAGCTCCTGAGGTATGTAGGAAGGAAAGGAGTCAGGAGGAGGACACGTCCTAAAAAGTCGCTTTGTAATGGGATATAAAGGTTTATGGGAAAGTTGGTATGCCCTTACTGGACAAAGCAGGGATCTGGACTTAACAACCTAAGTGATGTGACTCCATGAAGTCAAACAAAAACTTGGCCACAGCTACCATAGACATTATTGAGATAACTTATACCCTAGCCTACCATATAAATAGACCTTACATCACCTTAGCAGTTATTATTTTTTAAAGTCTAGGAAATGAAATGCAAAAGCTACTCAATGCAACTCTTAAGTATGAACAACTAGGCTCTAAACTAGTTAAATATTTAAGTACATGAGCAAGCACTTACATTAAAGTTGTTGTTCAATTTATGTGCTACTTGCTGGACTAGTACCATAAATCAACAGGAGTCAGAAAATGCAAAAGTTTACGTTCCAGCAGTGACATGATTTTGGCACTCATAGTACTTTCTATTTCTGTTTTCTCATTAAACATGTCGCTTAATATGTATAAGGGGACTTAGTCAACCCTATTCCTTGTCAAACTAATATAATCATTCACTATCACTAATACTTTCTACACTGGTGTGTAAATTTTCCTTTTTATATACATCACTTAAATATTTGCATCTTAAGATTTTGTAAGTTTTCTTGTACACTGGCAAGAAGCAGCACATATTTTTAAATACTACCACATTTAGTATTCCTTTAAATCCTCTCCTCTGCTTGTAATGGAACTACATTCTCCCTTTAACTGGGCATTGGATAAAGACCACACAGAGCACATTTTGTCATGAAGGAACCCCAAATGAGCTGTAAAGTAACTGATCTACAAGTCAGTAGGAGTATTGTGATAAACAGCTCTGAAATGCAATCAGCTGTAGCTTGAAATGCAGCCATTGTTTACCAGTCCATGCATACCACTTTACAGTTTGTAGCAAGTGGTGAAAAATAGTACCTTTCCTAATAACCCAAGATGCAGTGGAAAATTAAATAGGTAATATGTCATTAAGAGATCTGGACTTCAGCCAAGACAGAGAAGCTATCTCACTACTTTTCTGATGGGCCCCAAAGAATACAAAGTGACTTGAGGAGATTCTCAGTTTTATGTATTACCCAAAGGAGAGCAACTCTAAACAGCACAGTACCCCACAAGAAGTTGATTTCAGTTGTGATTAGTGTACTTTTATAAAGCTAAATACAAAATTTCATTCTCCAGTCTTTATTTGGCATAACCCCCCATAAAAGCATGGAAGATATTTTTAAAGATCCCAAGTAGATATAATTGCCCAACTCTTACCAAGAATATTGAAGACAAGCATTAAAATTCCCTGTGAGATTACATATTATCTCCCTCAGCCCAAGATGTACATCTTTGTGTTGTATAGTGTCTAAGTTTTCTTTCAGAACTGAAATAAAAGTTGAAAAATAAGTGTTTGTGTTACAATTCCTGACTAGAATAACACATCTTCTGCATAACAAGGCTCTGAAGATTTTTTTAATTCACTGTTTTTAAGACCCTCAGGTTGTGCAATAGCCAGCAGCTTCCAGCACCAATGCACTGCACAAGACCACAGTGTCTTATGTTCACAAGATTAAAAAAAGAAGAAAATGGTTTATCAAAACTGGAAGTTGGAAGAGAAAGAACTACACAATGCCTGTGAATGAGGAAGGAATGCTAACAACTATGGAAAAGTTGATCATGGTATTTGGAAAGGCAGCATTAGAAAACTCAGAATAGACATTTTTTCAAAAAATACCTGCAGCACTTCTAAAAACGTGGGTGTACTGAAACTGAAACCAGAAAATTAAAATCCCAGCTGAAGTCTGGGCTGCATTTTGGTGTCTATTTATCATACTTTTGGCAAAAACATAGAGCAGATTAGTACTCTGTTTTAATAGGGCACCTGTTATACAAAGAAGTTGCAGCTAAAGACAGGCAAATGGCAGAGTGAAGGATTCTGAAGTCAAAAGATACAGCATTCCAACCTCAGCAAAGAAAAATAAACAAAACTTCACAGTGTAATTAATTCATCTCAGTCATCCTATTTAGAAAGTTGACAGTTTTATTCCTTCTTTCTGCTTCCACTCTTAAGTAACAGCAGCAGTGTTACACTCCTGGTTCAGTCAATCAGGTTATGTAGTTCACCAAAGCTCTAGGTCACATTAGTTCACAGATTTGTTTTATATGCTGCTCTTGACAGATGAAAGAGTCTCAATTTTCTTTCCTCCATTAGCCTGCCATCCTGGGAATTGCCAAATTCTGGAAATCCCAGCAAGTTCCCAATCTTTTGCAGAATCAGGTCTACAAAAAAATAAGAAACTTCTGACAGAAGTAACACACAGAATCAGTTTACATGAGCTACATACTTTACATTTTCTCTTGATCATCATTACTAATGGTCATGGAGATAATCATCCCAAAGCCCTTAATTCTATTTAGAGTTCCTTAAATATATTCTTCTTTTCCAGGGAGAGCCTGGGAAACTGCTGTGCATCAAAGTCTGACTGAAGTAGTTGCGTTAAAGTTTGCTAGGTAGTGATATACATGCTTATGTATTACAGTGCACTAATACTGAATAATCAAACATTTTCAACTCACCTCCAGAAAAATCTATAGGAAGCTCATACATTTTCTAAGGAGAAAGAAATTAAATTCTCAAGCATGGTAAAGTGCCACAGGAATCTTTTGAAAATGTTGTGGCATTTACTATCTTCTTTACAGGATTTCTATACCATTTTTTAAAATCAATCAGCTTTACGCTCCCATCAGCAGATTGCATAGGATGATGGAAAAGTTCTAAAGAAATCTCATTAGCAACTTCTCACTCATGTAAGGATAAAATCTGAAGCAAGAGAAGAATATTTTTCTGTTTGAATCAATAGCCTCCTAGGGAAGACCAATACTATTAATGAGAGATACTCCAGCCAACAAGAAAAGTACAAGCACATGCACAAGTCCCAGAACTGTTGTACATATTGTTGTACGTGCAAATGACAGCCCAGCAGCAGCTGAAGTTAAAGAATCTGAAGCACCCACGTGCATCATCTTCTAAGAGCAACAGCAGGAGCTCTCCTGATTCCAGTGCTTAAAACAAGAGAACCTTCTCCTTCCAGCAGTTTCAAGAATAAGAGCTGTGGAGGAGCCCTCCTCAGTCTTAGAGGAACTTCATGGAACTACAATGAAGGCATTAAAGACAGTGAACTTTTGTTACTACTGTCTACAAGCTAAATACAGCCCTTGTTGCTTATTCTTTGCACAATTAGTTCTGTCAACAGTCCTATTGGATAGATATTACTATCATTGTTTTGCAGAAGGAAAAACTGAAGTTGAAGAGTTAACTGAAGGTTTCCCCATAGGCACAAAAATAGCTGAGAAATTAAGTCTCCAAAGTAGGTAGCTTTGAATCACCGAACGATACACTTTCCATATAGCTCATTTGCTATAGATGCAAGTTAGCAGAAGGGAACAAACGTGTTCCTGGCCTTCAGATTTGCAGCACAAGCTAGAGATGTAACATTATGTATACATGGGCTGAAGCCAGAATTGTGGATGTAAGCTCAGATGCCAGATCTGGGTTCAAATGACACTGATCTCCAGATAAAAACCAATAAACATACAAATCTGTGGTCATAAGAACACAGATGGTGCTGTCCATATGTTTTTATGGCATACACAGGGGAAAATCCCGTAATTTAATATGCACTTTTTCCTATTCATTGACATGATAATTAAATTCCCCGAGAACGTACTCAACAGCTTATGAGAGAAGGAAGCATTGGGAACTTCGTAGCATTGGCTTATTTAACAAGCAAGGGAAGTGAGAACTGCTACAATTTATAGAATTTATGTGATGACAGAGCAAATCTTAACCACAGCATGTTAACCCATAGACACTCTGTAAAGACTAAGGACACAGGATGAACTGCTGTATATGACATCTCATTTCTAGATCGCTGGACTAGCTTGTTGGATGATCCCAGGGTGACAGAATTATTTTTTCTACTTACACAGAAGCAAAGATTTAATAAGAGTCCAGACATTGAAATAAAGACAGTTTTTCTCCCAGGTTTATTGCTCACATTTAAAACAATGCTTCCATTAAAAAGTATCTTCACACTTGATCAGTTTAAGGCATTCATTATTTTCATGCTGTGCAATTATGTAGACTTCTGGTAAGTATTCTCTGCCTCTATACACTAGACCGAAGTGCTAATTTTGGTATTTGCTTGATGCTTGGAATGTGATAATGGTATTTGGAAGGAAGTCTTTTATTGAGCTGTGTAAAAATTGACAGTCTCACTTCACATGCATTTATGTGAAAAAAATACTCAATAAGCATCTGTTCTTTTCGCCCACATCAGGTTAAGTGTTTCAAATGAAAGCCAGCAATCTTCATGTATTTTAACACATTTAAAATGTCCCTATGGTTCAAATACAATATATCTCTATGAAGAATAGTGTTTTATTAACTACAAAGAAAAAATAAAAGAAATATATCTTTATAAGACTCCCCAACTTGTGGGTCTTCAAAGCCATCCAAACTGATTTTTGTATTACTGCAAAGCTAATTCATATGGATTTATAAACTTATGTTACCTTATGCAATATGATATGACCATTAACATAATACACAGTAGGGCATAGGTGTTATTTACTACATACCTAATCTTGCCTAAATGTTTTATATATTGTTTGGGAAAGTTTAACTATGAATAATTCCTCCCAAATGTATTTTTTTCTGTTTCTTTTGGTACAAGATTTGATGGCCTTTTTCTAAGGAGTTCTAGATGAACACAATTCTAATATTTCTGTGCATTGTTTGCTGTTGACAAAACAAATAAACAATGACATTCCATATGTGACAGATATAAGTTGAAAGAGTAATAACAGACTCAAATGTCCACAAAGATTCAACCTGAAAGGACAGTACTTGTGTAGAACATAAGCATACTTCATTGGCTAAAACCCGTAATGAACTTTTGCTTTTTCTTTGGGTTTTTTTTGTAACCCAAAACCAGTGGGTTTTTTCATGCCTTTGTCTTTTCTACCACAAGTTTGTTAATGAATGTGTAAATGAAATCTTAAGGTCGACTAAAATGCAGGAAGGAGAAGATGCACAAAAGCACGTTTGGGAAAAGAACATTTGGAGTAACGAGCACGTGAAGAGTCTGCAGTGCTGGCTTTAGGAGGATAACTTAGAGTGTTAAAATCAAATGAAGTATTGCCCTTAGCTAACAGTTCTTCCTCAGAGAGAAATATTTCTTCGGGGAAACATCCACCTTTAGAAAACAAACCGTTCTTTCACAGTTAAAAAAAAAAAGTTTCCTAACTAGCTATTACAAATAGCAGCCTATTTAGCATCTTTGCTAAGCTTAGGGAAAAATACACTATTTTAAAAAGAACATTAAGACCAAAATGGTTGGGTACTCACAGTTAAGAAACACCATTTTAAAACTGCTGTACATCCTCTCGTTCTTTTATACACGTTGCATTATGATGCAATCTTTAGTAAACACAATCATGTGACATTTTTGCCCACAGATTCCTGCCTCATTCAGTGCACAAAATACAATGTGCTCCATTAACGAGCAACTATTCAATAATCTTATCCTTATTATCTTCCCAGCAGCACCTTTTTCCCCAGTGGCCCCAGCATTTCTCCAGCACTCTCTGGAGTTCGTAAGCCTGGTCTCAGGCTTCAGAAGATGAGGGGCTGCATCACATCCCACCCAGACAGATTTTGCCAAGAGGGAATGGGGACCTGCACATCTACCCCTTGTGAGGGGAGATGTGAGTAAAGATCACAGATCTCTTGAATCTACCCATTCCTCTTCTCCTCAGGAAAAGGGACCAGGGAGCAGGGCCAGCCTGCCAAGGGCAGGGAGAGATTTCTGTGTGCCCTGATTTGCCGCTACATGAGCCCGTGACCCACCTCCTGACACAGCAAACATTCAGATGGACATGCCCTCCTCCACCTCTCCTGAGGACACCAGACGCTACTCCCTTCTCCATAAGGTAGTCGACTTTCAGCCTCACTTAGGAAGAATTGACAAACCCAGTACACCCAGATATAAAATGTAAATGCTTCACAAAATAGAAATAGAACTTAACCAACATCCCTGTAAGATGATGATTCCCATGAGATGTTAAGCTCTAGGGGGCACTTACTAGGTCTTGGCATCTCATATGAGATGCTTATGGCCTAATTTTTAAGAATGCTTCTGAAGCACACTCTATGGTGCTGTGTGTTTCAACAGGATCTTGACCCATCTGCAGCATGGGCACTCTAAAGATGTATGTTAACTACTGGCTACCTCTGAAAGGTTTGGGTTAAATGACTTGGGTTGTAGTAGAGCTCTATGACAGACAAGGTGAGAATCAATTTCTTTAGGGACCTTTCAGTATCATATTGTCCCATCTCTTCTTCAGTCCTCTACATACAGTTCCTTACTACACACCTTGCAATAAATGAAGCACAGGGTTTTATGGATAAGAACTGTTGTTACTACAGTTGTAGTACAGTTGGATAGTTGTAGTACAGTTGGATAATGTTGTACCTGTACAGCTATCCCTGATTCAGTGCTGGAGCAGACCAGTCTATATACTGAGTAAGGTGACAGTCACAGAAAGGAGGGAGAGGGAAGTGATACCTGTCAGGGCTGCTGTATCAGTCTGGATGTCTCAAATTGGTCCCAATGCTAAATGTACAATAGTATCCACAGTCAGTGTTCCTGCTACCTCCAGAGAGAAGCACCTATCCTTCTTACCAGCACTTCCTACACACTGCTGCCTCAACTACATCTCCCCGTCACTTTTGGTGCTACAGCAAGTGTGTCTCTTGTGGTGACTCCTGGGGCGATTTCTGCTACTCCACCAATCACCTTGTGAAGAACCCCGTGGTCAAAACCAGTATTTCTCTGGATAGTATATGCCCTCAATACTTCAGTTGTCTCAGATCCACCCATCCAATGCCATCACATCCATCGAAAATATGACTTCAAGTTAGCAAACAGGATTTGGTAGCAAGAAGTGAGGGGTAACCTTCTGATGTTACTGGTCCTGTTTAGAATAGTGTCTACAAAAGAAGTTTATTTCCAGATCTAGGTACTGCCTGCTATTACAAGCCATCCTATCTACAAGGTGAACTGGGCATTTCAGCATCTTGTGAAAAACGTGACATCCCTGGCAAGCTTGGGTAGAGATTCTTTTTTTTTTTTTTTTTTTTTTTTAATGGTTGGTTAGTTAATTATTTAGTAAGCAGCTGAATAAAAAAAGTCTTCAGAGCTCTGCCTCTCTCCATTCCAAGGTCTTTCCCTTTATGTTTTTTTTATATTAGACTCATCACAATTATGAGCTGCAACTCAGAGTTCTCTATTATAGTCATGCAGGAACACTACACTACTGAAGTCAATGCAGATTAGTTTGATTTACGTTTGCAATTTTATAAGCTACTACTCTTACACCTATTCAACTTCACTGAAAAGAATGAAGACAAGAGCCAGCCTTTTCTTGTTTGCTCACCAGAAATTTGAAAACCAGAGGAAGGGGAATAAGCCATGAAGAATTCCATGAATTAGTTGCTAGGCTATGGATGGAAAACACACTTGGGAATTACCAACATTAAAATACTTATGCTTGAACATTGCCTTCTTTTATCTAAAACAGGCTAGCTGTGGAGAAGGAATGATGAACAAAGTTTAAGTGCCTTAATTGTTTTGGAGATCTGCTTTTGGACATATTTAAGCTCCCCTTAGGCTTATGAGCTTGTAGAACTCTCAAATTAAAAAAAAAAAAAAAGGAAAAAAAACCCAAACCACTTTAATCCTCCTCCTCCTCCATCTAATGTTTCCAGACTTCCTCACCTAACTAGCAAGGATTTACATCAGTGAATTAAGCCTGTACCATTAAAAGTGTAACCTGCATGCTTGCACTCCACTGAGCTTAAACTGTACTATATTGCAGCCCTAACTTTACTATGTCTCCTAGAAAACCATTCCCTGTTTTTCATCATTTAAGACACACACAAGTCTTTGCATTTTCAGCAGGATGGTGGCAGAGCTGAAAAAATGAGAAAGGATCTGCCTTAATCCCTCATAATCTTCCTGAGCATCAGGATCTGTGGGCAGCTTCATTATTAGAGGTATTATTGCTTCCTCTATTACTAAGTAATTATTTGAATAATCCATTTTGCTTGAGTGAGTTCATAAATCATTTTGTTTTGGGAAATGTATTTTGGCAGTGATTTTAGGGAAATTCATGTGTTCAGGCCCCAAAATACTCATATCTTGCATGCTTTGCAAGCCTGGTAGACGATTAGCCCTCAATTTAATAGGATGCCTAAGCTAGAGGAAAACAATTCCTCAAGACGAAGTGCAAGACTGAATCACGTCTCATTTACACTGATGTAAATAAGGGAGAGAGCCAGTGAAAAGAAGGAATTTACAGTACTTTAAATAAGAACAAAATTCAGGCTTGCAGAGCGTTGCTTTGTAATGCCTCAGTGTTGCAGTTGAAATTGTATGTGTTGAGCACACTGCTATAGCAAAAACTGATCAGAAATAAGCTTTATTAACTTTTTTAATAAAATCTTGCAGAATTTTCAAGGGATTCAGACAAAAAAAACCACTCTTTATCTAAGTCTATGAGAATTTGATAAAGACTAGTCACCCCTACAAAAATCATTGCAATTTCTCTAACCATCTCTTCTGATGGGATTCAATTAGTAAAATAAAGGGAATAAGGAGAAGAAAAAAAAAAGAAAGAAAGAAAACCAAGGAAATCTTATTATATGCTATTAAACTCAATAAGGCTTTTCCATCAGAGAGCATCAAGTCTTATTTCTGGTAATCCCTGCGCTGTTGTAAATCAGGAGTTACTGCTATAAAGACTACAGAGTTCCAACAGAATAAAATTGCAGTAAGCAGAAGCCAGACCTTTGAATCATATTGCACAAGTCTAGAGAATTTTTAGACAAAAATCTTTGCTGCTAGCAACTCTATGATTTTTTGTAAGTCTCACAGAAATGTTATCCCTTGAATATCGACAGTTTGGCAGTTCTGCCCCAGTCAGTCTGAAATGGAAACTTAAAGGTGAAGACCATTAAACTTGGGTCTCAGCAGATTTTGTTTCACATAAAACCTAGTATCCCACAGCTGGATTCCCTTCAAGAAACTTGAAACAAAACACAGATAATGGCATGGATTGTCAGCCCCACTGCCAGCAGTGACCCTCTTGCCTCCAGGCACCAGAGTGACAGCCAGGCTCTCTGAGGATTATTACCTCTCAGGTCCAAACTGATCTTGAATCTCTTGCAGTCCCTTGGCTCGATTTAATTTGCAAGGATGTGATCCCCACCCCAGATCTGTCCTGTAGTTAGACTATTCTTTCATGGGTATGAGAGAGGAGGGTCTAAAACCCTCGGAACTGAAGACCCACATTTCCTAGTCATTTCTCAGGCTACGGTGCACAAAAGCTGTGAAAATGAATATTAGGTAAATATATTTGGGGGCGGGGGGGAAGGCAGGTGCGTAATCTAGGGGGTTTGTGGATCTCTCTTACAAATTAGGCCCCTAGACTGTATCTACCATGAAACCTTCCCCCTGACATCCATTTGCAGGCTTGGACTTGATATAATAGAGTGATAGCATACAGAGGTACCATGTCACAGACAACTTCAAACATATCCATACATACATTTAGATTAGGATAGGTAAGTGAACATAGCCACTCTTAAGAGACTTTTTAGGACTGGAGCCTGGTATTTCTTTTTCAGGAATATGAATAACCCTTCCTCCTGCTCTACTGTAAAGCAAGAGAGTATAGAAGTACATGATGTCCTGACTGAGGAAACAGCAGTTTCCAGAAACTGATTCTGAAAATCATCAGCAGGTGAAAAACCTTGGATAACAGAGATAGTAGTAGTAGTATCATATTTTTACAATAAAGAAAATATATAAATCATACACACAACCCCCCATCACAAGCATTTCTTGGGATTATCTGATGGGAGGCAGATTTCAAGTCAAACTTTGATTATAGGCAGGCTAATGCTATTCAGAGTTAGTAAGATGTGCATTATAGGTAAATATTTGCTTTGTCAAAGAATATATGCCATCATAAATAATCTGTGTTTGTACAGATAGAAACCATAGGCTTCATTTTCTATGAGCTGTGCTGCAGAGAAATATAAAGTTTTTCTGAAACATTTTATAGGAAATGTATGCTATATCTTACCAGAAAGTGCATCTGAATAAAAACACGTCTGGTGTAAAGCAATGTCATTCTCTGAAAAGTTGGTGGTATTTGTTCGTACTTAGCCTTGAACTGAAATTGGCCAGAGATATGGAATTTTGATGATTATGTTTCATATCTTTATCATATCTGCCCTGATCCCAGGATAAATAGACTATTTCCCAGCAATACAGTATTTCTAGATATCAATTTACTGTAAAATTCTCTATAAGCAATTTCAATTCCCATGTAGACTCTACTATATTGTATTTTCAAAAAGTTCAACAACAGGAAAATGAAAGTAGAGGATCAAAAGCAAGTTTTTTTACAGTTGAAAACAAGCGAAACTTTGGAGTTTCATATAGGTACTGTCAAAAGGAGTAAAAAGCAACATATTAAGGGACTTAGGAGAACCTCAAAAAAAAGTAAAGACTTGGCATCCAGTTCATTCTTTTATTAAGCTTCCTGATGAAAGAGAAACCCATCACACCCCCCAAAAAAACCCAAACAAACAAAGAACCCCACACCCAAACTCAAAAACCCACAGAAAAAGGTCTTTGGTTTTGTACAACAAACAAAAAAACATACTGTGAGAAATCCTAAACCCACCAAATATTGTGACTGACTTCAACATGGACAGGAATTCACCTCAGACATCCTACCATCCCACAATGACAAATAGTTCGAACTCAGATCCCTGCCCAAATTCAGGGAACATTTGGGACCACCTGTGATTCTACACCTAAACTTCTAAGTCACCTCCACTGAGCAGAGTTGTTGTATGTTACTACTACAAGAGGAATAGCCTACACATAGAGAGCAGAAACACTCCTCACGCAAAGGTAGTTCACACTGTCACGCTGTTCCAAGGGTTGATGTGATTCTCCCAGCCAGCATGTTGCAGCCAGCATTGGTGCATGTGGTGGAAGATTTTCCCCAGTCGGATATGGTGTTTTCCTACTTTCTTTACACTGGCACTGCAGCTCACAACATGGGTTTTCCAGCAGTAGTATCTGACATGAGTCCCTAAAACTGCTTTCAAAGTTGCCTGAGAATATGATTTGTAGTGACATTTCTGAAGGGAGCTGTTATTCATCAAATAGAGTCTGCAGTAGGAATGCCTTGAAACCCAAGGGGTGCCCATAAGTAACAGATACAAGATGTTACCACCCTCAAAATCCGACTAACAAGATGAACTCTGCTCATCTCAACCTTGATTGCTCACAGAATATGAGCAGACTTCCAGCCACAAGGACTGGGGGAAATCCGAGGGTTTGTTCAAGCCCCCTGCCGCAGTACAGTGTGGGAAACTGTCATGTTTCCCAAGGAAGGGGGATATTCTAACACTGTCTCGGTCTGGGCTCCACACACCCCCTTCCATTAAGACCTATGCATGTATGCCTTCACCTTTTTTTTGGGCAACTGTCATTGGAAACTTCTCTTTCACTCTTCTCACTGCTTACTGCTGCTTCAGGCTCTCTGACCAACCGGTCTGCCTTCCCTGCCAAGCCTCTTAGGGGCTCTTGCAAACACTGGAGGCCTTCAAAGACATAACAAAGTGGACATAGGACACAACCTCGGAAGCCAGTTCTGAAAGATTAAACAATAGGATGCAGAAAAAGAGCAATCAAGTGAAGCATAAAGGCTAAGTCCTTAGCTCTCAGGAGTTTGAGCTAGTTGAGCTCGAGTTGCTCTCTGAAGCTTCCTGCTACGGAGATGACCATCAACCCTAGCCCTCTTCAGCAATTTAAAGTACACAGGAGTCTCTTCCAATCCTTACAGCTCCTACTCTGAAGCCATTCATCACCAGAAGATTAATTGGTACTGAGTTTAGATGGCTTTAAACTAGCCACAGGTCCCTTTCCTAAGAGAGGTTATGCCACTGATGACAGCTTCAGATCCCCCCTAGGCTGCCAGCTTCACTCCAAATCTAACATGAATCCAATCAGCGGTTTTACCCATGTTCTCTTACGTCTTAGATTTCTGCACTCCCATCGCTCATTGTGAAACCCACCTTTTCAGATATAAAACATGATCCACAGTAGATTCTAGACATGAACTGAAGATAAAGCTCTTTTCTGACTTTTACCTAAGACTTTTTTCCGTTAAGATTGCCATGTGACACCAACAGGTGTGCACAGCTTTAGTTTATAAGCAAGTTAGCATCCTAAAGCCAAATAAGTTTTGCAAATTTATTAAGATCTAGACTCTAGTAGCTCATTTGATAAAGAAAAAGTGTAACATCAATATATATAGAAATTTTTACATTTTTTTATCCACCTGCATAATTGTATGCTTATATCCCAGTGGTTAGTGAGATTCTGCATTGGCATGTTTGTCTTTTAGATATTACAGAACACCAATATAAAAGCAACAGCTGTGAATACATCAATATTCACCTGAATTGTATGTTTTTAAAGCACCTAGTCTGGGAGAGTGGGTAAGTTTTGATAGCTTTTTATCCATCATAGCCAGAAGCTGTTACTATCTCTACAATACTTCGTCTGTTTTGAGCCAATGATCTCCCCACTGACTAGCCCCCTCATAGCATAGTGTCCATTTATGTCATTTGGGTTGAGTAGGACAGATTTGAATACTAAACAAAAACTTTGATTCTGGAAATCAAAATACAATCCTTATCTAAACCACATGTTCGTTGCATGCTCTTGTCAAACCTTGTAATCTATCCTAAAACTCCATGTCTGTCTTGTAAAATTGAGACACCTTCCTATCTGATGGGGGATAGCAGGAAATGAGAGATGCTCATTTCTATGCTAATGAGGGTTTTAAGTAGATAAACACCAAAGAATGCAGAAATGCTGATATTGAACATGGTTGGCACAAAAATTACTACCATTGTGTCACTACAGGTTCACATTTGGTATGGTTCAATTTAACCAGCAATATTGAAATTCAGCATGTCAGTTACAGGGAAAAAAAAAAGAGAGAGGGAGAGAGAAGGAGGGAAGGAGGGAGGGGGAGAGGGAGACAGAGGAACAGAATGTAATATTATGGATGGAAGGAAAGTAACAAGGGTACAATCTATTATAAGAAATTACTTATGAATAAATTGCATGAGTGTAAGAGCTAAGAAAACAAGAAGGGAATAACAATTAGATAGAAAGCCCAGACAGTCTAAGAGAATAAATTCCTTCTTAAGAGAAAGGTGTGAGGTCTTGTGTTGATTGAGGACAATAAGTACATCAATTGGTATTTTAAAAAGTCCTGGAGAGAAGCTCAGAAATCTATTTGTTATACAGGAATGAAACAAATCACTGAAGCCAAAGGCAAAACCAAAATCATTCCACAGCTGGGGAGATGCAGAAGGACTGCTATCTTTTTTGGTGGGGCACAAATAGCACACAAAACAAACATTTTTAGAATTAGTATGGTTATTCAAAGGGAGCTGATATGCTTAGCACCTCTTAGCTTTGTTAGGAAACAAATTATCAGCGGCTGGTACCAGGGATATTATGCAGCTGGAAGGTTTCATTATAAGAAAAAAATTCCTACGTTAAAATTCAGTTTATTTGAAACTTCTCACAAAACCACTCTATTTTACATAATTGAGGTAGAACTTATGTACCATTCCTTTGTAATAAAATATCCCCCATTATCTAGAAGCTTAGCTTAACCAATTTGAAGTCCACCTTTGCAATCAGGGAAACAATATTCTACATGTGTAATTTATAAACATTCACGGCTGTATCTTGTGGTACTTGTTTCCACGCAAAATTGTGGATTTCTAGGTACCAATCTAAGATCTGCTTGATCACTGTAATATGAGTTTACAGCCTACAAATACCCCAAAAAGAGAGCCTGCCCCTGCTACCGTTGCCATGAATTTTCAGTGAAGTCAAGTGATCTCGACTTCAAAATGACTTAATGTGGCCCTGTTAGTATTGCTAACATGAAGCAATTGTTATATTCTTGATCGTGCGTAGACAAACTCAATCTAAACTAGTGATAATACAGAACCAGCAAACCAACCATAACATCGAGATATGTACTGGAGATGAGAAAACCAATTTACACACAGCTCACAGAAGTCTTTCACTGGACTCAAGTTTTTTAGACGTTCATTCTTAACACATTTTCAAATTTCCATAGCATTCTGCACTTTTATTTTGCTTAAGTTATTTTTCAGGAATAATATACATGTTGAGTTTCCTGCCCTGTCAAATCTGCATTATCCAAAAATACCTTTACTCTTGAAGGATTTTTGCATAGCCTTAAAAGAAAAGCAGAGCAACCAGCAAAAGTTCTGTGGCTGATATGATTTATTCTGGGTTGCCTTCTTTAAAAGGTCCAAACAGGCTCAGATTTACTGAAAGGCAAAGAAACAACTGTACTGTAAGTCTGAAAAATAACAACCGTTTTGGAACTCGCATAGTACAAAATTAAAAAAACCCCAAACTTTCCTTCCAATACAATGGCTTATTCACTGAGAAGAATTCTTTTCAATAAGTATTTAATGTCTTGATCTATTGGTAACAAAACCTGAATAATTGTATGCACTTTTAATAACAGTCAGTTAAATTACTTGTTTTGGTTTATTTTCCTCCATATTTGCTCATAGTACTTTGTCACCAAAAGGCAGGATTTTGAATCACTGGGAGTGACTATGCTACGCAATAGAACTTTTAGCCATGTGTAATGTTAAATATCTGAATAATCCTACTAGCTGGTCAGACATCTGTGACAAGAATCTGCACAAGACTAGAGTTTCTTACAGTACAACATTAAAAGGCACCTGTGCAAAGCTCCAGTATGAAAGAAGCATAACATTTTGTAAAATCCTATCAATTCCCATAAAACCTTAGGCACCTTGCTCTGTTATATGAAAAGAGTGATAAAAAAAATCATACTGACATTAATAGCCTGAGAGCTTTCTATGGTTGTTTAGAGCCAGGCTGTCAAAATTGATGCTACGGTTTACAGGACTTCCTCATTGTTGACTCTGGTGGGTAAAGAAACTGCCTCACCCTCAGAAGATGTTCAAGATGCCTTCAAAGAGCTGAGCCTCTGAGACATCACAGCCCGAAGGAGAAGGCAGGGACCATGATCTTTAAGCAACTTGGTAACTTCCCAAATCTTAGTGGCTAGCAGGACTTGCAATAGCTTTTGAAGCAACACGAACAGTCCCAAGCACCTCACAGCACTCTTAAACAACATTAATTTCCTCTTCCCAGACCGGGTCCCAGTACAACCCTATATTATACCTCATGTGCGGCTCCCCTAAGGGAGATTTTGCAGCTTTCCTGTACAATATTTCCTCAGAGGAAAATATTCCCATAGCTGGACATGAGATTTAAGAGACCTGTGGTGCTACTGCCTGAATACCTCTGCTACGTTCTTCTCCAGGTGCTGTATGTGTGGTAGGAGCCAATGCATGCTGAAGGAGGCAGAGTCACACTGCGGCAGCAAGCTGAAGCAGGCTTTGACTTAACTGACAGTAGCAGGACTTTTTCTAATTCCTGTGCAAGTATACAAAATTGGTAGAAAATAAAGTAAAAATTCCTCCTACTGTGCCTCATGCAGCCTCCCAGGCCTTGTGTTTGCCCACTGACTGGATATGTGCAACCAAAAGCAGGAGGTGACAGCCCCACCGTGTAGTTTTTCCCCTGGCGCTCTCGTGCTGCGAACTATCAGCACTAACAGCTCAATTAAGAGAGACTGCAGAAACACCACCACAAACACCGATCCTGCCCTTTCCTCTCTCCCTGAGAGGAACAATATAGTTGTCTAGAGCTCACTGACAAGGAAGTCGGAGGTGCATTTTGGTGACCTCCAACTCCCATTAAAGACTCAAACACAACTATGAAGGCACTTGCAACAGCGGATCAGGCATAGGCGAGTGATACTTGCATCCGTCATGTCATGGGGCCACGCGAGGTTACGGCATGGCTGCTCAACGGCAGCGTAGGGTTTGTAGTCCCTGGGTTGGAACACTTCTTTAGTCACAAGGACCAACTTCAGAAAACAACTATACAACAGCCTGAGTCAAAGCCCCTTGAAGTCATTTGGAACCTGTTTTTAGGATGCTCTTATTCCTGGTTCAAGTGATAAAGCAGCAGAGGCTAATACAAAAAAAACCCCTGTTCTTCCCAGAAGCCTCCACTTGCTCCCCTTCACCCTACACATGTGACAGCACAGGCACTCTCCCCTGCCTCTCTGGAAAGATTTTCAATAAAAAAAGAAAACCGTGGCCAAATCTGCAGGCCTCTTCAGCTACAAGTTAAAAAAATGGATACCTTTCCCTTCCTCTCAATTCCCTGCCCCCAACAAAGATAATCTTGAATTAATCTTATCTCAACCAAGTAATAACACAAAATAATGCAAAGAAAATGAACATTATATGTGATTTCAGGTCCCAGAAAACATCTCAGCAGGAAGAATTTATCGCTGACCTTCACGCCTAGCATCTGCTGAAGAATATACAATAGTTGTAACTGGATAAAAAAATTGTTTTCATTTAGGACAAACAAAATAAATGAATAATTCAACAGTGATTTTTGCTTGTTTTTCAAGATGACGGTAACTATAACTATATATGTTGGTTGTGGGTTTGCTTTAGTTTTAGAGATCAATTTCTCATGAGCACCTCTCAAAGAAAAGAAGGGTTAAACGTATACTTAATTAAGTGACTTCACACGTTAGCAATCATAACGTGTAGAAATCAGATGTGTTTGAAATATTCATGATGAAATGCAAAACCACTATCACATTTTCACATTTCGGTCAAGCTTGAAAATGGGTTTGTTTCTGTGAAAAATGTCACCAAGCTACATGCTTTTCATTTTTCTTTCTTTTCCTTTTTTTTTTTTCTTTTGCATGAAAAGTACTTTGCAGCTAGCTTACATAAATTCATATTAACATTCGATTCATAGGGGTGAGACTCATGTTTCATGTTTTCAATGTGCTGACAGCCATATTTTCAAGTACTACATAAAGTGGTGTTTGGGTGCAGGGGAGAGCTGATAAAGCTGGATGAATGAAAAAAAATTTTAAGAAAGAAAATTAGTAAAACATTAAGCACACTTTTAAACTTTAGCACCTTTCTTACAGAGAAAGGCAAATTTCAAACAGTTCAGAATTGGGTTGTGGTTGAGTTAAACATAAGGTAAAACTTTCAGCTATCATTTTTCAGCTCTGTTTGTACGAGTGATCAAAGTTTATTAAAAGTGCCATAAAAAAAAGCAGAGTAAATTCTGTTCTATTCGAGCAAATGTTAATTGAACACTTATCACCAATATACTTCCAAAATGTATTGCTTTTACCTGCATAATGAACCACTGGCATTTTACGTCCAGAAAATATGCCATCAGAGGACACTCTTTGATACCTTTACACACAAGCTGGTTTTACTGCCTTGCAAACCAAACAGTATTCTGTGCTCTGACGCCTATCAGAGCTGTTTGGAAAGCAAAGTCTTTTCTTGCAGAAAGCATCAACATTTTATAAGAAAAATTAGAAAGTTTCAGCGAAAACCAGAAAGATTTCAGTTTCAGACCAAAAGTTTTCAATGAAAACTCAATAATTTCTTGACAAAAACTGATCTTTTTCCACCAACACACTTGAAATGGTTACTTGAAATCCTGTATCTCTGTTGGGAGGCAGGCAACTAGCTTTATAAACATCTTTTACCAGCCCACTGTTTAGTAAGACCTCCTGTTGCCAGCTCGTATACCCATCAAGGTCTCAGCCTACTTGTGTCCTGAAGAGCCAAGGGCTCAGATGAGGATATTTCCCGATAAGCCACTACTCTCCCCTCACACACCTTACTTCCCTCTGAAGGGGAGAGGCCAGAAAGGGAGACGAGGTGAGAGGAGTTCGGTACAAACCACCCCACCAGGGTGAGAAAGAGGGTGAGGTCTTCTCGAAACAACTTCAGAAAGTCTCTGTATCACAGACCCTGATTCTTAGGGAGGACTTTAATCTCCTTGACCTCTCTTGGAAGGGACAAAAGCAATCCAGGAGATTTCTGGAGGGTAAGGTAACTTCTTGGCAGAGGTACAGGATGGCCAACCCAGGGGTGACACACAGCTGGATCTGCTATTCAGAAACAAAAAAGCGACAGTCTTGGCTGTAGTGACCGTGAAGCAGCAGAGTTCAAAATCCTGGGAGGAGCGAGGGAGCAGAGCAGCAGAGTGCACACCCTAGACTTCAGGTGAGCAGACCTCAGCCTGGTCAGGAAACTGATCAGTGGGATCCCACGAAAGGTGGCTCTAAAGGGTAAGGAGTTCAGGCTAGCTGGCAGGTCTTTGAGGGCAGTATCCTCCAAGGGGAAGAACAGTCCATTCTGATACTTAGGAAAACAGACAGACTTATCAGGTATCCGGCTTGGCTAAACAGGGCTCAAAGGAGGAATTTAAAACATTGCTAGGGCAGGTAAGCATGGTCTTAGGAAACCCAAAGATAAATTGGACCTGACAATTGCTAAGGACATCAAGGACAAGAGACCTTCTGTTGCCACTTTAAGCAGCAAAAGATTGAAAAAAGATTATATTAAACCACTGCTGAATAGGGCAGGTGATTTAGTGACAGACATACAGAAAGCCGAGGTGCTTCTCGTTGGAAGCATACCTATGGCTTGTAGGACATCACAGGATGTTAGGTTAATTGGGTTTGTGCATTTCCCAATATTCAAAACCAATCAAATTTAAATTTTTGTCTCTCAGTCAAGTGTTGCAGCTTAAACAAACAAGGTTTATCAAAAGGGAGAAGAGCTTATTAATAAAGCTTATCACCATGGTGGAGGCAACACAGTCCCTCCCCAAGGGCAACATTAAATTGCTGTCCCTTTAACACAGTTCATCTATGATTAGTATAACCATATAGCCCTGTCATATGCCATTGCCACTCCTGATAGCCGGCCATCAGCTTTGTACTGAGTTTACAAGGCCTCGGGACTGAGGCTTGTCAAGTCTGCTCTGTCTCCAGACTTCCCTTGACCTGCCTTAAGCTTTGTTTCACTTGATTTAGCTGTGACAGCAGTTTCTCCAACTGATCAGGTGTCTATGGCTAATTTGTTTTACTTTTGTCTATCTTTGTGTGGTACAACCACAATTTCATACAGAAAGCAGTAACAAGCAGTTATGCTATAAAATATTTATGAGTTTAGCACAGTAACATAGCGTAGAGAAATACAGAGCTGGTACAACAGAAGAGGCTTTGGGAACTGGAGGCACAAGATGCGGCATAGAGGAGTACTGGCACAGGAAGGCAAGAGAGGGGGCCTGGGCTTGGCACTGGGGACCCCACAGCTCCAAACAGCTCAGTCATGGTCAGTTGAAAACATGCAGATCTTGAGCTGGACAAAACTGGGTTTAGCGGTAACAAAGAAATAATATGTCATTTACATAAAGTATATAGTAGATTTAGATGTAACCTAGAACTCTAGACCAATGGAGAGAAGGATGTAAAAGCTTGTTAACAAAGATACAAAAAGGATCGCAAGTCAATCCAAGAGAGAGGAAGAAGAAAACACCAACATATTCAGCATCTTATTTCTCCTGGCAAAAGACTCTGGATGCTGACAACTTTTTGTCACCCCCTACCACACATGCCACCACCAGAATGAAACCACTGACTAGGATCTAGATTAGTAGCAGCAGGGGAAGCATTAACACCAGAAAAGGGGTAGAAACTAGGTGGGTGTGTGTATAGCAATTTTAACTGCATAATTATTCTTTCTTGTTCTGCAGCAATTAGATCTGGACTAATAATGACTAAACTCTCAAGACTTCAGTTATACTAACAATGAAATATTGGCTTTATTTATACATAAGATGTGCTTTCTCCTTGCCCCCAAAAAAGGCTTTAAGCGTAACATTGGCTGGACTGAAAATAGGAGAAAATGCCACACAACTACAAAACCTGGTAGTCTGGATAGGAGGTGAACTGCAGGAAACACACACAGAAATAGAAATATTTTTAGGATGGATTTTTAATCTACCATGTCAACACTTTCAGTCACTTAGTCTTTCAATTTGGCACCATCTGTGCCTTGCAGTTATTACTTGGGACATCACTGGATTATATTAGTTTGCAATCAGAAATCTATTTGAGAGGAAATCATTGTTTTCAATACAATTAGAGTTTGCCATATTTCTCTGATTTTACAACACTTTGCTGTGAAAAACAATGGGATATTTACTGTCTACATTCTGCTGATTATTGAAGATTTTCACATATTGGAAAAGATACATTGATGCAGCTCATTGGTATGCTCTACGGCATCAGTGTGATCAGCCAGTTACTTCCCTTAAAGTCGCAGTTGTTGCAGCTCCTGCTACTGTGAAGACTCACAATTAGGCTTTACTTTACCCATAAATAGAAAGTCATCTATTTGCAAACCAAATCTTCATGGGAAACTACAGGCTGGGGATACATCTGCTGGGTTGGCATTAACATTTTAGCTTTCAGCCAATTAGGACAGAACAGTACCTTACATTATTCTAGGGCATAAAGTATTGATTCCAAATTACAATTGCTGGTTTCAACCTTAAAATGTCACCTCACCTACCTTATCACAACGATCCCTCCTGCTACAAGAAAAGTATAGTAGCACTTAACAACAATTGGACGTGAATCTATTAAATTACAATGGAATTTTTTTAGCTTTGCAAATTATAGCCATATTACTACCAACCGAGTTCTCTATGAACAATAAATGCAAAAGAATTTTTTTTTTTCCCAATGATTAGCCACCTTTTGTAAAGTGTAGCCATTTAGTGCATGCAAATTTCCTGCCTTGCAGATCAAATGTGAATTAGAGCACTAGGAGGCTGGCTTAGATAGTGTCAATTATAAAACCAGCATAATATAATCACACTTAAATTGTGCAAGCCCTTTAATGCAATATGGGTGACCCTTGTAAATTTGGTTGGCAAGAACAGAATTCTTTGTCACCACATTTTGATGTAGGACAAGATTCATCATAAAACAGGAATTAGAAAGGTTGGAAACTTTCTGAACCTATGGGTAAAATCTACTCACATATTGAGTATGTGAAAGGTTAGGCCCTGCAACATCTATGCTTCAGGCATGTAGCCACTAAAGCAAGATTCGAAAGCCAAAGTTGCCAGTATCCCTCCATGATACAGTGGAAGAGCGAGGTGTCTCTGGCTGATGAAAGACCCATGTGTTGAATGGGAAGGGAGCTGAGATTTGGTCAGTGGGAACCTTGCCAGTGCAGGCATCCCCTCTCAACCCTCCTGTGCTTGCAGCACCTCAGTCAGGCTGGCACAAGGGGTGTTTGTCCCAGCTTGGGATTCAGGACAGTCCACCCTTGGTGGTATGTATCTCCACAAAGTCTTCTGAAGAACTGGAAGAGACTTTCTCTTAAACATGGAAACAAGAAGGGATAGCTTTTCCCTTACTCCTCCTACCATTTTCAACTTTACTGTAAGCATTAGGTTTTTAAATAATTCCCTGACAGTTGGGAAACTTCAGTTGTCTCTTTAGCCTACAAGGGTTCCAACTTTGACTGTGAAATAGTCACAGTTTATCAATTATTATTTCCACAATTAATGCTCAGTACACCTTCTTGGGAGCTTGAAACCAGCTGAAGAGGTTGTCTTCTTTCCTCATGAATTCTGCCTTTTTGGCAGAACACAGACAACACTTCAAAGGAAGGACAAGCAGGAATCCAAACCCCGCTCTCAGCCCCAAATACAGTGTAGGCTATGGCTTGGTAGTGGGCTTCAAAGCCCTGAGGCCAAGAAAGAAGCAGAATTAATCAAAACTGTAGGAATAGCTCTAGTCAACATATTTCTAGCAGCAAGCAGAAATTGAAATTTATGGATTAAAAACAACTTAAATATTCCTTCTAAGTTTATATTACACATCACAAAAACCACTTTATGTAACTTCAAAGCACTTTTCTTGCTCTTGTCCTAACCCGCACGGGAGCTGTGGCAAATCTGTGCGTTTCTGTTCAGCTTTCCTGTACCTTGCCATTCACAAGTACTGGAGATTCTCTGCTGCTGGAAGAGAAGATTAGAGAAACCCAGCTGGGTAAAGGAGCAATGGCACAACACAGCAGATGCCAAGTCTGGAACATCATTTCCTTAGTTAACATGATGAAAAGAGACATTTCCCCCAACAATATAAAAGTGCAATCTGGGACTTTTTCTCTAATTTTGTCTGCTGACTCCCTCTGCTTCAAGGTTATAAAAAAAAAATCTTATCACATTGAGAGGGCAAAGAAGCCACAGAAAGCAAAGAAAAACAATTAAGCACCATGGAAGAGTGACGTGTTATTAGGACTTAATCTTAGCAACATCCTTTCTTCCCTTTCTTTTAAAGGCCCTTTAAAGCTCTCTAAAAAGGAAAAGCCTACCTTGCAGGGCAAGGACAGGGACAACTGTGCTATTTTTCATTTTTTATTGGTATATGTTGCTTGTCCTTACATTTCAGAGTCAATAAAGCAATTCACCTGGGCAGACATAAACTTGTTTTGTGAATTATCCATTAAGCATTTACTAAATTAATTCTTCTATTTCTATTTAGCACATACATAAATCTGCATGCCAATAGAACTTTATCATTCCAGTGTTGCCTTTTTTTTTTTTTTCCTGGTTTTTACTAAAATTAAAACACCATCAATAATTCTGTTGTCAATATATCCAGGTATAGAAACAAAATGAGATTTGCAAAATTACTACATGGATAAAGCTAAAACATGTAATGCACACATAAAACAGTCCACATTTTACCCTAAATCCCACATATTGTTATAATCAATTTAATGTAACAGGAAGGCCACTAGTGTTGAACTATGTGCAACATTAATTCCTGGTACGTAGGGAAAATTGAGAAATCCAGATCACATATAGAAAGTTATTTTTTCTTCCCCATGAAGTTCCATGATTTATGCTTTAATTGGAAAACATTATAATGTAGAGGTTCAAAACCCACAGAGATCAAAGATTTCGTATTCCAAAGACCCTGCTTTACATTTAGCAACACATTTCTTGTTCACTGACGGTTTTACTCTGCAACAGGACAACAGAGGCTTTGTTATACTTTCATCTTGGTGGCCTACAAGACCCGATCTCACATATGAAGATCTGTACACCTCTACTTTCCACTTGGAAAAAAAATGCAGCCAATCCTGTTTATTGCTGAAGTGTTTTCCAGATACAACCCAAACCCAGAACCCAAGGTTTCAAACTGTCACAGCAACAGCCACATTTAATTCATTCCCACTCAAAGATAGGCTGGTTGGGAAAGAGCCAGTGACTGTTTTCTTGCACGAGACCACAAAGAAAGGACAAAAAGGATCTATATGGACTGAGGTATCCCAAACAAGCGCCGAAAGTTGGGTGCTACTTCTGGCCTGCACCTGTATTCAATGCAACTGTCCTGGGACTAGCCTGCCCCTGGCTTGCCTGCTGCTGTGTGAGGTGACGCTAGCACACCCCGTCCCTGTTGATCCCCAGCAGAAACTATTCTGTGTTTCACACAGCTCCTGCTTTCTTGCATTTCATTAAACTAAGGAAGGGCTTGAAGAGCAAAGGACAGATTGAGAACTACTAGTTGCTCCACAACAGAAGTAGAGAGTCAGGGAATTGGAAGTAGCTTCCATTGCTGCCCCACTGTAGCTTGAATACTACTGCAGCTTTCTCAGTAGGAGGGACAGGGGGGAAATGGTGGGGACAAACTCAGAAGATGAGGGGGTTTAGAGTGCTGGAAAACAGCAGGGACAGTGGGAAAGTAGAGGAATCCTACAAAAACACGGAGGAATAGGGGAAAAATTAATTTGGAAGTAGGGGGAAGGTCAATTAACTGGGAGAACGGTGGGTAGGGTAGGGGAGGAGACTGGATATTTTCAGAAGAACAATTAATGCGTTAGGAACAGATTAGAATGATTTGCAGGGATGAGAGGATTATGTAATGAATTGATTTGGAGGACAGAATTAATCAATGAGTTAGTGGTACTACTCAGTTTTAAAATGCTTACTCATGCTAGAATGAAGATTCAAATTCCCGGCGGACAGAGTCAGTTTTTATGGATAAATTCTTTCACAGTGCCGTGCTACATAAATGACTTATTGGGCAGTTTACTATTAAACAATTAAGCATTACATGACTCCATTATTTTGATTTGAAAATCGAAGACTGAAATCTTCAATTTGGCGCAATCTCAGGGGAGAAAAATCCTAATCTGGGGCCATTACACCAGCACACAAATGAGAATTTTACTGCTGTCCCCTCACTGGTCCAATAAAACCTCTCCTCTGGTCTCAAAATTAGGCTATTTGTTTATATATGTGGGCTCAAATTCTGCAGCTCAGCCTAAGATAATGGAAAGGCTACCAGTGCCACAACACTAGGAAGAAAAAGAGGAAATCCCACAAAACCAGAGAAGTATAACAGTACAACAAAAATGCTCTTAAAAGAGAGGAGTTTTACGGAGATCCAAGTTCCTCTGAAATTACCACCAAATCTGCTGATATTTTTATTCTATTATTAAAACTAGCTGACTAAATAGGGATGTGAATTCCTTGTCCTCCTCTTCCCCAAAGGCAGCAAGAAAAGTTGAGGTCCAGGTTCAGAGACAATGCCTGAAAACATGGTAAGAAAATTAAAAGTCCCTGCTAGTGAGCAGGGACCACTCAATTATTGTGGTAAAGATTCCCCTAGAACTTCCCTAGCATTATTTCCTACCTATCAAATATTTCTTTATGCCAGGGTCATCTGTGAGAAAGTAGTTACAATAGCTAAAATCTACGGTAGTCATAGAGACAAGATATAGTATTAGAAATGGCATTGTAAAACAGACTTTAAAGGGATTTAGAAATGGATAGGAAGAAAGAGAGGATGCCCTGCATAGAAAAGAAAATGCATATGGGTTTCTGGTGCTGTATGATACGAATTCCTCCCCATACTCAAACAGAAAAGCATATCTTAGTAAGAGAGCAGCCCAAGCATTTCTTCATTGTAACCAGAACACCTAGTCTCTCTGTAGTCCCACAGAGCTAAGCGAAGCTTTACAAGAAAGAAGAATATACAGTCCCTATTTCAGAGAAGTTACATATGAGCCATAGAGGCTGGACTATTTTTGGTAGTTCACCAAGATTTCTGTCATAGGTGCAGGAGTAAGAACTGAATGCAGACTAGATCACAGGAACAGATCAAATACAGGGATGAAGGGAGGAATTATATGGAAGAACAAATGCAGGCATAGCTACTTACTTTTTTCTACGAAGCAAAACAGCATGTAGTTGAAACACATAGCAGTATCCAAGTATTGCTTGTCCAAATAAGCAGTTTCTACTGCTGTTAAAAAGAAGGTGTGCAACAGTAAACAAAAACAGCAGGAAGAAGATGGCCAACATAATTCCAATAGGATTGTCCACACGATAGCCTCTATGTTTAAGCTGAAATGCACTTTATGAGGCATTTTAGGCAGAGTGACATGCATATGCAATTCTGATCCATCTCAGCAAAAAGAATATTTAGGCTTGGATCTTGCTATGATAGTTTTTGCAAATATTTTTTTAGAGGAACTGATTGTATTGTATCATTTGAGCAGAAGGAAGGTAAGTAAGCTATAGACTTTCCAGTTTTTATGAATCACACCAGTTAGTACTGTTGCCTAATGTTTTTTGGTTTGGGGTTTTTTTTTTGGGGGGGGGGGGGGGTGCAGACACACTCAAAATTTTTAACAAAGAAAAAAGTTATTATAGACTGGAAATCTCCCCACTTCTAACTTGTGACACTATTATTCTAGTCGTTCTGAAAATGTAGAGAACTCAGAAGGATTAACATTTTTTGTTTCATTGATTTCTTGCTAGAAATAAACAAAAAGATTTTCAGCAGTATGGGAATTTAAAGTAAATGGAGTTGTGTCTATGGAGGAGTACAATCGAGATTATATTTTCTTTGTTGATGGTTTCTTTAAAAGGGAAGTAAAAAACTCACAAGCAAAAAACCCAAGAAAGATAACAACAGAAAACATTAATCTATAAAAAAACAGTAAACAATTTCTCTCATATTGTCTTCTGCAGATATTATGTAGATTTTGGCAGCAAAATTTGTTTGTCCTTGATAAAAACAAAATTCAGCAGAGAAAAGGACAAAAAATCAATTTGAGAGTTGTGTTCTGAAAATAGATTTTCTCAGTTTGCCGCCTAAATATGGACTTAGCAGAATGCCTCCTTGGAAAAACACTTGGGCGGCGAGCCATGAATGACTCACATGCTGGACCACCAAGCTGGCTGCCCTCAACTTCTAGCTCCCTTCCCAGCAGGGAACTTACAGCCTTCCTGCACACCTGATGAAAGGGTTTGGGGACCTCAGGATGAGACTTGCCAGCCCAAGCCTACCGAGGAGAAAGTTTTGCCAGCCCAAGCCTGCTGAGAGAAAGCTGCTTGGAGCTCAGATTGGATCTCTCTGATCATGGGAGAAATTGGGGCACTCAGCCTAGAACCCACAGTTGGCAGTCTCAGCCCTCCCTTTACACCACTAACACTGCTAACAGCTTTACCAAAAAATCAGCATTTTCAAAAGTTTGTCAGTCCATCTGGGGTTTGCCATTCTAATGCTGCAGAGCAGGCACTGTGGGCGTCATGGACCATCATTACATAGAAAGTCTTGCCCTTCACCACTCTAAAATAAAACGTTGCCAAGAGGAGAAGGAAACTGACTGAAAGCCCCCCCTTGTCTGCTTGAACATTCAGGTCATTAATAGTTCTGTTCAAAAACTCATGCTTGGATTTTTTCTCCTTTAACAAATAAGAGTTTAAAAGTTTTACTGGATCAATGCCCAAAGGCAAAAAAGGCTGTGCAAGCATCTTTCCTCTAAACAGAAACTATTTGGTTGCTGACAGACGGACAGAAGGTGTTTGTGTGGTTTTAAAATACCTTTGTGTGCCAGATGCAAGAGTTTTAATCAGTTAAACAGTTGAACACATTGTACAAATGTTAAATTCCCCAACCAGGCCATGTTCTCTCTTCTTTTCTATGAAAGTGGAACAGGAATTGTACTTGAGGAAACAAATAGCTCTCAACAAATGTCACAAAACATGCCACAAAATGACCAAAACACATTATTTATCCCTTGTTTCTTAAAGCAAACTAATACCTAGCATTCTCTTTTGTGCACTGCATATCAGCAGTCAGGTGAAAGACCCAGGACATCCCTGTCTGGATGAAAAGAGTTCTAATGTGTATTTTATCAGCAGATGGAATTAGCCAGCAATGCACAAATGGGTCCTTCTATTAAAGTTTCTCTCAAAAAAAAAAATACATACATGGTTATTGCTGCTTTGTTCTAGAGAAAGAAGAAGTGCTGTATCAGACTGTAGTTTTCCAAAGGCTTTTCCTTTCATATGACTTTCAAACAGCCCCTTCCCAACACATAGAATTTTACCAAGGAAACCAGGAATGATGGTAAGTCACAGCATCTTTTATTTGTCCCACGCAAAGGCAGAAAAAAACCATCTTTACTCAGCTCTAGGTGCAGCCTTTCTCCTTCATTCAGGGAACAGCTTCAGGAGTACTTTTTACTTTTGTCCCTGTTTCTTTCTAGAGGACCATAATCCATGAAAGTGCCTTTTCAAACTACAGGAACTGGACTGGGCACTGTGCAATAGCAGTATCCAGGATTACATTCAATCCACTGTGCACTGCTTGAGTTTGGTTCATCCACACCTGCCAGTCTTAACCAGACACAAATAAGTTTCAAATCCTGTTAACAATTGCAGGATTAGTTTGACACCTTATACTGCCAGATCATAGTCTGTCCTAGCGTAACGATCTTGCTGAATGTTGCAGTAGCTCAAATCCCTCCAGTGGGATCTTATTCACACCGAACAAGATTGACAGATCTTTGGCTAAATTACACTAATCCATGTCATAAGCAGGGAAGAGGATTCTTGTTTTTATTCTCTGAGTCAGCTTCAGGTTTGGTTTGAAGCTGCTGGGTTTGTCATTAAAATATAAATATGCATTTGAAAAAAAATCAACAGGTTTTTAAGCAAACAAGTCAGTAAGCACAAAGTGACATTTTACTTGAAAGACAGGTGAGATCCAGCTTTTAAGGCTCAGCTAAGTCACAGTTATGTAAATAGAACAATAAAACTCAGTGGTAAAAGCTAATCTGTTATGGAGATAAATGGAGATAAATGCCTAAGGCAACAGTAATAAAATGCCCTCACTAACAAACATGTCTGCTCTTCTGAATTTTGTAAAAGTTTGCACTTTAGAAAAAAAAAAAAAACACCAAAAAACAAACCCTATGGCTTATTGTTGATATTGTTCTATTCATTAAAACTACCTCTGTTTTCTATAAAAGCAGGAATAGCCTCCATCCAGTTCTCTGGCAGCTCTCATGCACTCTTATATGGATTATTTAACACTGTATTTGAACAACTGATCCTTGCCAAAGCCTCTGCTTGTGCAAAAATGTGTCAGAAGAAATTTGTGCTAGTAGGATTGACGCTATCCTGATCTATGCCCTGTCCAGGCAGCTATAACTTATCTTAGTCTGACTGAATATCCAGTCTGATAGCTGAGGATATGAAAAGTGGCCAGGTCTGGTTGGAGGTCCTGTGCGCTAGGATGGAGTTTCTTCTGCAAGAGTCTACCCACGAATTGGATGTGAGCATACAAATGCTTAAAGCTGTACAAGCCTAAATACAAGGGTCCCTTGCATGCTACTTAGAAGAAAGCTTATAAAATCCCTCTTCTTCCTTACAGCTTCTGAAAGATGAAGTAAGGGATAAGAAGTCTGTAAAAGAAAACCACATTTCAGTTTTAAAGGACTGATAGTCTAATTGACAGTTTTAAAATCTGCTAAGACTTCATAGCAATCTTTCTCTGAAGTGAATGTATTAAAAAAGTGAAATGTGAGATGAAATTGGAAAATGAGCTTTTCATATCAATGAAATAAAGCTGATTTGTTGAATTCGTATCACTTGAAAAAATCAGTTCCCCTGTTAGGTCTTAAAAGAAAAGGCAAATGAAATAAAAAACCCAGCTCTATAAATCCTGTTAGAGGATAAAACCATGTAAATCTACTCCTTTCCTTCTCTGAATCAAGTATCACAGCAACATTATTCTTGGTGTCACAAGGTGGTGCTCTCCCTTTCAAGTAATCTGTTTCACCTTAAAAACAACCTCATTAACTTAGAAAAGCACACATTTTGAGACTTATCCACATACACTGTTACTGAAAACGAGAAGCATCTCATCTACAGCACTTTTTTTGGCACAAAGATGTACAAAAGCCAAGTTTCTTTACAGGTGACGTGCATGATAACTTGGACATGCTAATGCATGACCAGCACCAAGCTCTTTTATAGTCTTAAGAACACTGGATTAGTTGAGTGTTTAAAACTTGTAGTTGTATGGTTGTTTTGCAGGAAGTTCCTCTTACCTAAAAATTTCAACTCTTTACATCTAATGTTCTAATGATTTAAGCACCAAACCTATTCATGCAATCAATAATGCAATCCCCGTGTTGTTCATTTTATACTAAATCTATTTTATTCTATGCTCCTTCTCCTTGTTCCACTTTTGATACAGCAAAGATTTTTGTATTGAACATGTATAATTGCATCAAAGATATCAAGGAAGAGTTAGAGGGTTTGACAGCTAGTCTAAAGAGTTGTGATTTTTGGCACCCACTAATGTATTTGGAACTTGGAGGTATTAATTTTGCCCAGTTAATCCTGCAAAAATGACTAGCAGCACAGATGTCTGTCTCCATCTCCTGATTTATCAGTCCCTTGAGATCAATGGGATAGATTACAACTCCAGAACATCTTCTTTCCAACTGTCAGTAAACTCATAAATGTAATACTGTGTCACAATTCACAGCCTAGTAGTTTCTTCAGATTCATAATTGCAGAGAAAGTTCCATGGCCACAGAAACACAGAATGCCTGGGGCACTAACTATTGTCATAGGATCATTCAGGTTCGAAGGGACCTCACCATGCAATCTGGCATCTAGCCAAGAGAATGCCTACTGAATCTCTGGACTAAAACTGTAAATCCAAATAATGTTGTGTCAAAGCACAACAGAGAAAGACAGCACTTTGCTTGCCTTATATGCTTAAGTTATACAGCCAGAGAAATAGCCTAATACCTTCAAATTAAAATATGGCATTAATATATTAACTGATGAGGTAGTAAAACACATAAGCTAGGCCAATACAACAAGTAGCCAACAGAAATAAAGGACTGCCAAAAGCCAAGGACATGACAGAAAACCAGGGCACTGCAGTTAGGATATACAGCAAGGGATGGCACATAGCCGAAGGCTGCATACAATGGGGCAGGAAGAGGAGTGGTGCTCAGGGAGGACAGGTAAGTTGAAGTCTTTCATTCCCTACCTATACTTGAATTGTTCACCTCTACTCTAAGCACCTCAAACAGTCATGTGCATCAGGAAAGTGTGAAAACAACCTTCTCCCTGATTTGATGCTGAATTAAATCTAAGTTCAGGTATTTGAGGTATTGAGCATCTCAGAGGAAGTCTTCAGGGCTTTAAAAACACCAGAGTCCTCAGAGAGGACTAGTTCATGAATATTTCACCTCTCAGAAAATCCCCAGTTTCTTTACTGTTTCTGGGATATGAAGTGTGTTGTGCCTATTTATTTCCTCCCTCACATGTCAATTCCTCCTATACTACAGAGGGTGTCCCAGCTAACAAGGAGCACGCACCGTACAGATCACCATCCTGGCATGTCCAAATGCCTCCCCATTGCCACTGGCATGTCTGATACTGTTACATGTCAAGAACACAAATATCTCTAGCATCTTGGAAAACTGAAAGCAAAGGACGGTGTGAAACAAATGGAAAATAACAACAAAACTTGTATTGGAGAGCAGCAAATGCAGCAATTGTTTTGGGGAAGTTCACATTTAATTTATTAAAAACCCTTCTGCCTTTTCGTATACAGGGGAGTTGCTGTGGAATTCCCAGCGTGCTGCACCAGAGCTCTGCAGCAGCTGAGGCTCTGCTGCAGAGGACCAGCTTGCCTTGCTGTTGTGGTGCCTTGAGACCTGCTCTTTAGCAAGGCAATGCCAACGGAAGCTTTTCCTGCCCAATGCAGCTCTTACCACCTGGGGAAACCACTATTCTGAAGAGTCCACCTCCCAGTCCTTACATTCAGTTAGAAACAAATTTTGCTACCGTTGAAAGCTCTTTCTCAGCCAAACTGATCTACCTACTGCATTATGTGATATGTCTGTAGAATTTAGGAGAGTCCAGCATAGGCATGACTATCTACTGCCATCCTGCGTGAAACACCTGGGACTCGACAGTTTTAACACCTTGAGATGAAGAACTACATGTGAAGCCTGTGGCTCACTAAACCTCAAACTGGACTATGCCACCGTATCTCCAAGGCTGACATGGACCATGAAATCCACTCTGCAGTCATCACTGGCATTAGAAGAGTTGCACAGTAGTAATCTAGACAGGAACCCCAGGAACAGATGTTTCTCTGTACATCTACCAAAAATCTACAGGAAAGCAACATTTTAGGCTTAAAAATTACTAAAAGAAGGGAGGGTTTTCTCCCAACCTCTCACATTTTCAAAGTATAAAAAAAAAAAAAGTCCTCTGATATCTCACTACATTTCAGTTTTAAAGCCCCGCAGAAATTCAGGTCCTTGATTTGGCATCTCTGAAAATTCCTGGCAAACACAAAATGTATTAGCACCCCCCCCACTCCTAGGGACAGATTCCTCTTGATATGCATCCATGTGTTCATTCTGCCTCTGAGGGCACCACTGTGGGTGGCTTCAATCAACAGCATGTGTCTGGGGGCTGGCAGGCTGAAAAGGGCATTTTGAAAGAATGAATGCATGGAGGACTTTGCTGAAGTTTGGGATCTTTCACCCTTCAACAAACAACGAAGCAACAGGGATATTGACGCAGCTGCCTGAGCAAAGGACAGGAGCCACTGCTGCCAATATAGTTTCCCCTCCGGAGGCAGGTAGAGAAGAACTGCATTGGACATAATTAGTTTTGCAGTAGAAAACAAATCAATTGAAAAAGCAAGTTTTCAATCCTCTGTCTAACACAATAACAGGAAGCATAACATTGATTTTGGTTTGAGGTGGATTGGTCTCTGCCACGTGGTATGTATGGGGCTTGCTTTATCTTATTTATTTCTTCCTGTCCAGAAGGTGACAACTTCAAATGAGTTAAGGCTGTTTACTAAGCCCTTCCTCTGTACCTGTTCAAGGTGCACCTACAAAACTCTAGAGCTGGATTTAACGACCAAACTCCCAGAGACTGTGGCTTTGTGTCCACAAACAAACATAATAAGGATCCCCTGTTCCTTTCGAGGTATGACATCCCTTAGTACAGCAATCAAATCTCATTAAACAATCATTCTAACAGGAAGGTAGCTAGCCCCTGCAAAAATTCCTTTCCATCCTTTCAAGTAGCTGAGACATGAACACTCAGCCTTTTTAATAAACTTGGTCAACCTAACTTTTTCCCCAGCACATCCCAGAATGCTGCCAGATTCAATCCTTTAGACCAGACAGGAAAGCAACCGTGGACTACAGAGGAGCTTAATTCTGGGCCCATGTTTGTCAATGACTTGGTTCACATATCTTGGAGCTGCTCTGAATGGGGTTCTTACTGAAATGGTACCTGAAACCACATCCACCACCAGCTTTTCTGAGAGTTTCTCTCTCAGCAGCTATAAAATGACAGTCATATACTGCCAGACGACTTCACCTCTCCTTTTGCACTCTTCCCTGTCTCACTGCTCTTGAACTGCCTTCATCCCATAGCAAGGTCATGCACATTCACCCCCATCTGATACCTTTTTTCTTGCTATAAGTCTGTATCAATATTTTGGAAGATTTAATCAGAAGAGGAAGCACAGAGCAGGAGAGATCAATAATTGATTATGCAGTTTCTTCCTCTCTCTAAGTGAATGATTCACATCCACCATAGCAGTTTAGTGATTTCCGCCAAGGTCCTGTGGATCTCCAGCCTAAATAAACTTCTACTATCTGAGAGGCTGGATAAGTAGAGGAAAGTTGGGGATAAGCAGAGATCAAATTTATTCATTTTATCACTTTTAATTAAATAAAGAAGAAAACATCAGATGTAACCACAAACATAGTGTAATTACATCTCCAATAAGCAATCCAGCTGTTTCAGAAAAAAAATACCTTTACAATGAACATAGAGTTTGTCTAAAACATAAGACTGTACATTACAGAATAAATATTACAAACCATTATTAAAAGATCATTTGAAAGAACTGGTGAGACCGATCTTTTCCACAGAGCACTAGAGTACAAGACTATCAAAGCACACACAGCAACACCACAGCATTAAATCATCAGCAACAACAAAAAAAAACCAAAACCAAAACAAAACCACATGTGCAGGGTAAATCAAGCAGAATTTTAAAAAGTCAAAATGAACTCTCCAATACGAAAGCATACCTGGAACCAGTCTGTTATTTAATGCATTTTATGAACTATGTGAGGGCACAACAGAGATCCTTTCAAGTTGATATGAAGCCTCAGTTCAGAATGCAAGGAGCAGGAGCTTACCTTGCTGCTGCTCTTCTTCCACTGTTCAAGGACATTGCTCAGGAGCAACACCCCACCACTGAAGCAAATGCAGAAAATGAATGCTGAAGAAATCATCTTGTCTAAACATGTGAACTCCTGCAATGTTACCAGACACTTGGGATCTTCGCTGGTTCCTGAACAGTCACAAAGGCAACACGTTCATTCCCAGAGTCTGTCTATCCTTTTAACACCTGAAAAAGTCCCACGTGCTCTCACCGCCAGCACCAGTCCTGACTTTATTCCCTGGCTTTGCTGGAGCCCAGATTTCTTCCTCTGCACAGCCCTGCTGAAGGAAAAGCAGCCAGCTGTGGCTTCCTGTAAGATTCTCTCATTTGCTAATGAGAATCCAGGCCAAGTTACAACTCCCTTCTTGTCACACAACTGCTGAAAAAACAGATACCTATCGACATCATGCAGTTTCTCAAGTGGCCTGTCGCAGCCCTTACCATCCCATACTTCTACTTGAGTTTATCAATGTCCAAGCACTTTCTAATATATAAAGCAGACTTGTATCATATATCACAATATATGAACTGTATTGGGCTGTCCATGTATTTGTATGGGTACTGTAATAATAAAAACTGTATAAAAATGCACTTTTCTGGATTGTTTCCTGTCAACCACGCACTTCCAGAAAGTTAACAACAGACCTATGAATGACTATCCTATGTGCATCATGCACCAAGAGCAGCTCCTGCTGAATTCTCACAGGAATTATGCTCACAACAGCTCCTTCTTTTTTTTTTTTTTTTTTTTTAGTCCAACAACATCTGCTGATTCTCTCGGAGGAGGTAGGCAGTGTGATAAACAAAGTCTGCAGGAAAAGGTTCTCAGTGACTTAGGTGTCGAAACTTAAGTGTAATACCTTGAACATGGCTTGCATTAAACCTCATATAGATGAAAAGCATTAACGCTTGAAAAGAAGGAATTCCAGAATATCTGTTCTGTGGGAGATTCCACCACCTATTTTTATCCTGCATCAGACTGATTTCCATATATTCCACTTAGACTTCATCTACTTATGTCCTAGTATTTTCACAGGCTAGAAATTAAGGTAATAAATGTTTTGCTTTAATACTTTTGATGAAAACAACCAAGCATATCAACATTCCTTATATAAAAGTACTTAATCTAGCTATAGACTAGACTCCAATCCTTTGTCTAATGTTCAACATTAAGCTATATTTTTCCATAGTAGTACCGTGCTTCCTGGGACCTAATTCCTAAGTATTGTAGTCCCCAACACACCATATAACCGAGACTCTTCAATCAGACTCCTCTTACCACAATACATTTGCATTTATTTGATTGTAATGAAGAATAGTGATGTTGAAACCTGACCTGCACTATGGGAAAGTAGTATGGAGCCTAAACAATTCCCAAAAGAAACCCAGTGCTAAACTGCCTCACCCTCATTCCACTTTGAACATCTTGATGCAAAAAAAGATTCTTAATCGGGTCTGATAGCAAATTAAATATCCATTTCAGTTACCCTGACAGAAAACCCTGTTGATTTCCAAGGCCTACTTTGTAAAGAACAGTAACCTTGCCTGCTTACTTCTGCCATGAATGCCTCAACGTTTTCCTCACTGCTAGGCTCAGAGCATGGAATCCTTTCCAGAAATCATTTCAAAGCCCATTGCTCTTTCATCTTCCAAGACCCACTTCTTTTTATGATACACTTAGGAAAAGAGTGCTTTTGGAACACTTACGTATAATAGACATGCCTTTATTTATCATTAACAATGAACATCGCAACAGCTAGCAGCCTGCTCTGACTGGGTCGCTCTTCTCAGGCACCCTTGCAGGCTGCCCCTGCAGAGCACCTCGTGCTGTCTGACCTCAGGCTCTCCTGCAGTGGAAACAGCACTAAAAATAAATAACTGAAAATCACAATTGCTTCACAGATTTACTCTGTCAATCAGAAATTACGCTGGAAAGCCAAGTGTGGGAATGGACTTAAACCCTGGCTTTGTGCTGCAGGTTCATCTCCCACTCACAGCTACACAGCCGTAATGGAATTTCCTCAATAAATAATTGTTCCTCTTTAAATTTGCCTCCAACAGTTTTATGGAAATATGGATCAAGTTTGAGAGGGCTTTTAACATCCCATTAAAAATTAACCGCTTGTATTATTGATTAGACAATTTGCAATGTGGTTGACTTTGCAGTTTGGGGGGGGAGGGATTGGGTTTGTTTTATTTTTGTTTAAAAGAAAGCCTTGTGTGGATGCATTCTTTCTCTGTTGCTCAAGTGAGAACTTTGTTAAAGCACAGCATAATTTGATGGGATTTACTTACCAAAGCACTATTTAAGGTAATACTATTGTACAATGGCTTTAGACTTCTTTAGGAAAATACAGATTCATCAAACACTTCACTCCAGTGAAAAGTTTTACATAAAAGTTAGCACCCTCAAAGAATGTAAGGTCCAATAGCAACCAACATATTTACCCACAGGAATGGTGATTTACAGAAAGTTCTCCCAAGGAAAAGCAGGAAATAAACACTATGGCAGTTTCAAGTTAGTAACACTTCTGTTTCTGCTACATCCCTAAGATTTTTCATCCTTTTATAAAACAGTAACAGGAAAATGGGTAACACTGTTGTTCATCTAACCACATTGAGGTCAGAACAAAGGCAACTTTAAGTAGGCATACTGAAGGGTTGTAACTTTCCCATACAAACAACTTTCTTATGCGTGCACCTTATTAATCTCTCTCCTTTCCGATTCACGGACCTCCCATCCGACACCGATAAAGGGCACACAAATAACCTTCCTTTCCCAAGACCTCAGCCCAATAGACAATGTCCAGCAACTGACACCCCCTGGTGACCCCTGTCCTAAAAATATCAACAGTAATAAATACAGCATAGTCCAAAGAATATGACCATTCTCTTAAAAATAGTCCTCAAATAAGCTTGAATTACCATATGACACAAACTCTAGTCTGTATGGTTGTTTAGAACAGTTATGTGAAACATGAAAGCTGTAAATTACAGGTAGTTAGGCCACATGAATGCTAGTAAGAACAGATAAGCAAGATTTACTTAGATTACTTTCAGTCCCTTTATCAAACTCGTAATGACTGAATAACATGGATGTGAAGTTTGGAGTGTCAAATAGGTAATGTGTTTCAAGTTTTCAGACCATCATGACTGAAAAATGATTGAGCAAAGTTAAAGGAGTTGGAATAGTGAGAATGAGTCTGCCTAAAACTTGGGAATGAAGAATAAATCTTGTTTTACGATGTAAAACAGATTCTTGGCTTTAGGAATTCTGGTGATTTGGCTTAAGAAAACATGCAGTTTACCAGCTGTCTTTTCTCAGAGGTTATCTACACAATTCCCCTGTAAGCAGCACCTGGGTTTGCAGGATGTCAAGATGACATTAGGTTTACTGTAGCAAAAACAAGTTACTGTTCATTTTGTCCCAGTACTCCCTCTCGCCCTGCTGCATGTATTCCCATCACATGATCTGCCAGGCAGGTACCGGGTATTTTTGCAACCTGGCTTAGTTATGAATTCTAGGAAAGGTGAAAAACATGAGGGAATAGATAGCACATATGTGGGATTTGCAAACCTCAGCAGGACAGCTCTGATTGTTCGTGTCCTGAAATGCTTGATAATTGCTGAAGAAAAAGAGTGAGGATATTAGTTTTAGTTCTTTCTCCAAATGTGAATTTTACTGGAAGACAAATATATTTATCAACATGTTTTCATCATTAAATAGAGCCTTTATTCTCTATTTTATGAACACATATGTATATATATCAAAAAGTTTATGTTCAGTTTCAACATCACAGCACATATATATGTTTTATACACACAGATATATATATGTGTGGATTTTCTTTTAGATTCTCCACAAAGCTTTACTGTATTTGTTTACAGAGAAAAAGCTGTATTTGAAACACGTCTCTAATAGCACAGGGATAATGTGACCTTGTGACTTTCTGTAGCATTTCCACATTCTGGTTCCACCTGTGGAAGCAAAGGAAGGAGAAGAACCTCACGCCACCAACAGCATTTTTTGTTCATAGCACACTCCTTAAATCAAACGCCCCTGTTCTCTGTGGAGCTCTAAATTACCTTTTAAACTGACAGTCCTTTCCACACTGCTGCTGCTGTACTAACAGGCACTTTCTTCGGAGACCCTGAAATTGCAGTGAGGTGACCCACACTGCTTATTATCAGTTGCTTACACTGTACAATGAAGGCACTATTGCAGGAACAATAGTGTTAAAACCATCAAAGCCCTCTGGTTAAAATGGTTGAGAAACAAAATCCTCCACCTTAGAAAGATTTGAACCAAGGCTTATAATTCTGCACTTTTACATGCAAAGTTACCCAGGATTGTACCAGGAGCACGCTCACAGGATGCAACGCAACTCTGCTTACAACAGGGACGAAGCTCCCATGGACATTACCAATGTAGGAAGAAGTGTTAGAGGCATGAGCGGAATGGAAGGGGGCAGAATGATACTGGAAATTCTGCTACCTGCATGTAGGCGTTATCATGTCAGCATTGCCTACTGCTTGAATCACACCACAGCTAAGGGATGATTTTATTTAGCAGACATTAAGTAACTAAACTGATATATTTTATTTCATGTTAACAAAAAACCCCATCCTGTAACAGATTATACAACACTGATATTGAAACTCCAGTAGTGAAATTGTTTGCAACAACACTAATTGTAGTTAATAAGTCTGTGCAAATCTTGGCAAGTGAAGAATAAAGTATCTTGAAAGACAGTAATAACATCAGTCACAAAGAAAGTATGGCTATGGGCCAGCACACAGGCCACACAGTCACAGCCAAACTAACTGTATTCCAAAAGCCCTGGCCCATTTTACAGGATTTGCCAGTTTTGTGGTGAAACACTTGCAGGTACTGAGTTGTTAGGCTATGGGAGAGCACAAACACATTGTCAGCAGACTACACAGGAATATTTAATATTAGGCTTTCTTTAATACATCAAAGATCATTGATGGAGTATTATCCAATTTCAGCCAGGCTACGAATACCGTTGTAAAAAATTTACTGACAACAAGAGTAACATGAAACAGAATAGCTTGAAATTATTGCCACAAAAATCTAACACAAAGAATCCTACTAGTGGAAGATTTACTGACTCCACATCTCTGAATAACCCAACACCTCCAAAGGAGGAAGCCTGAGGCTATTTAGTGCTGAAAACAGGACAGAGCTAGGAAAATACAGAACATAACACTGTCGTGTTAATCTTTTGCCATAACTGGGTTGGGTTTTCTTTGCAAAACTAATATAGACCTAATTGAACAATTGAAAGGAATACACATTTAATGTGTAAAACAGAGCTAGTTGCTGGCAGTTCTTTTGGATGCCACTGTCAGGTCTCTTTTTGTGCATTTCCAAGGTTGTTTACACTTATTTCATTGCAAATCATTACATTATATCTGAACAGTACCAATGGTTTTATTTCAGAGTGCAGCACCCATTGGCAGGGACAGAGCGCTCCCTCCTCCAAGCAGCACAGCCCACGTACAGCCAAGACAACTCACAAACGTGCTGCCTGGTGACCCAGCTGCTACAGCTCGCTCAGAAACAGCCATACAATAGTGTGATGAGACTACCTTAAACAAATACTATCAGAAACACTGATTCTGAAATCTTAGTGACACCTTGGTTTACGTGTTAGTTCTGCCCTTCCTCCTGCTTCCGCAATAAATTTCTTTTCTCCGCTGTACTTTAGAAAGTCATGAACAATACAGCCTTTTGTCTCACCTCCTCTGAACTGCATTGCTATGGTAAATTACATTTATGGACATTCACTCTATTTCAAAAATTTTCATCTACAAAACACAATGTTGACATTTTAGAGGTTTTTTTGTGGGGCAGAGAGAGAAGCAAAAGCAAAGTATTCCAGCTGCTGTTTATTTTCTCCTAATTACTTTCCAGATCAAATCACTTCCCTGGATGCTAATATATTACTTCCTTCTTTATTTCAGGTTAGCATCAATAATTGTCTAGCTACTGTAGATTTTGATACACGGGCAGAAAGAAAATTCTGTTGTGATTAAATGAGGAGATACATAAGTGAGAAGGAACTGTCAATAAGTAGAGTTAGGATTCCCCCTCTGTATTAATTTAAAACTTCTCAGGCTGTTTGCGAGCCTCTTAGTACTTGAGAGAGGGGCAAAGAAGGTGGAGTTGGAACAGATGAGTTTTGTTGCAGATTGCTGTTCAGTGGTAGTTGGAAGACAACTGAGAATCATTTCCATTACTGAAAAGATGAGTAATGCCACAAGGCTCAATCCAGAAGAAAAAAGAAAAAAAAAAAGAAAGAAAAAAAAAAAGGAACACTCTAAAAGGACAGATTCATTATAAGGACATTTCAGTTCTTTCCTTCACAGATTGGAAAGGCCAAAATGTCATAATCTTGCATTTGACACACTGTCTTTTTTTATCTTTAAACAAACACCTTTGGTTTTTAAAAGTTATCATTATGTACAGAATTCAGAAATGCTAATCATTAGATAAAAAATAGGGAAGAAAACAGATAATGGAATGAAATAAGCTGGAAGGAGATTCATTTGGGGAATTAATTTACAATGCCAAAAATATAATTGCCAACTGATTAACACATTTTTTTCTCCCTCTTATGGGCATTTATTTTTAATTTATTAATTTCAATGCTCATTATACCTTGATTACACTCTCTTTTGGAAGGAAATAAGATTTGAAGTGGTTTCTATTTTTTCCCTGTTTTATTGTTTCCATACAGTAATTGTATGTCATGTACTTGAATATGTTTGTACTTTCTTTTACTTGAGGTTCTATTTTGAGTTGACTGTATTTGGGGGGAACAAACACGTTTAAGGGCACTTGGTTGCAAATCAATCACTAAATGATAAGAGCTAATTTAAAGTGGTACTAGCATCTGCTCTAAGCTGCAGAGTGTCCTTGTGGCATTGCCAATATTCTGTGCAGGGCAAGGAAGGAGCAAATACAAAGGTTACCCATAAAATGCTCTAAAGTTGTAGGTAGATTTCTAAAAAAGAAAGGTAATTGTCCTGCTCTGAAGAAATACTGGCCTGTCCTAGGTCAGTCCCATCTCTTGTATCTACCAGCACATCTACAAAGCCTGTCATTGTTATTGCCATGAAGCAACTGAAGAAAATATGAGGACTACTAGGCAAGACAATCTAGTTTATTGGTTCCATTATTCTGAGCAAGCTTCCTATGGTTCTGTTTATATTCCAATCATCAGGAAACACTCTAGCACCCTACTGAGTACTGCAACAAGATCTGTTAAAGGGTGGACAAGCCTCTCTTGGGCAGCAGAAATAAACAAAGTCCCAGGCTCCTAGACAGTTACTATCAGCTGCAGATTGTCTATATGCAGTTTTGTAAATTGTAATAAAAGCATGGTAATTCAAGTTGCACTAACCGAAAACAAGAATCATAGAACCATAGAATCATTTAGGTTGGGAAAGACCCTTAAGATCATTGAGTCCAACCATAAACCTAACACTGCCAAGTGCTGCTAAATGGTGTCCCTAAGTGCCATAATATACGTGCCTTTTAAATACCTCCAGAGACAGTGAGAAAGAAGCCACTCTATTATTATTTGCCTTAGACCAACACACACGCGTATTATTTGCCTCCTCACACATACAAGCATATCTCTACTCAGATCTGCTGATGTGTGTTGTTGAAGCACCATAACTTATTCAAAGATGAAACTTCTCATTTATTCGGAGATATCCCTGGCATGTTCTAGAGAAAGCCTGCCTTTGCCCTCTAATTTCTAGTGTGGCTCTATTAGAACAGAGGACAGAGGTCATAATCACCTTTCTGTCCCCATGTGCAGCTCACAGAGCTTGGGTTTGGTATGGAAAGGGTATCAGCTGTCAACATGACTGTTTCCTTTCCCCACACTATCCCACAGAGTAGCGGTTGTCTTTGTGCAATCACAGTTGCCACTGATATTCAAACCTTACAGGTCAGCTCCACAAAGAAACGTGACCTTGAGTACAAGAGATCTCTGACTTATAATGCTTTATTTCAAAGTAGAAAGCAAGCATTCTGCTAATCTGATTTCCAGTTTTTACTTTTTCAGACTTTTCAAGAGAACCAGCAACATATATCTTACACATTTTAAAGGAGAAAGTTAACTTCTCACAAAATAACATGCTTTAGACCTGAGGCTTTGTTAAAACACTGAACATGGCAAGACTTAAGGTAAAATTGTGAGCTAGTAATCTTGCTTGTGTCTTTAACTATGAGTTGTTAAATTCATTATATTTTATGGCAGCTATTATACCTCTGGATTATTTTTACTATTATATAAATAGCTAGGCTTTGCTGGAATCTGGCTAAATTGTTTGCCTCAATAATATCTTAAGGCAGCAAGGTCCATAGGTTAATTGCATGCTTAGCAAAGAAGCAGTGCCGCTTAAGAAGCTATTTGCTTATTTCTGCATTTTGGTTTGGGTTTTTTTTAAAGAGTAAGGAAGAGTACCTGGTTTCAGTACTGTGCCTGCAGTTACTCTTTTGAGACAGAATTAGCAGAAAGGATCACAATTATTTTCTTAATAACAGAGATTATTTACAGATAGAGATACTAGAGCAAATATGATTTCAGCTAAAAGCTCTCATCTTTTCTATGGTTTTCAGGGGACAAAAAGGCTAAAGTTGTTAGGGATGTATTTAAGACACTAGAAATTCGGAGCCTGGTACAGAAATAGTAAGTGGGATCTTGGCTGTATAAAATCAGCATGAGTTCTGCCATTAACTTCATTCCACCAGGATTTCCTTCACCTCATTAGCTTCTACCTTTGAAGTCTAGTCTATAGCAACTATCAATTCATTCAAAAGGATCATAACTCACAAAGTTCAGACAAAGGTTTAAAATGTGCATAGGTGACATATAAACCCAAGTCTCATTATCAAAAATAATGTAGGAGTTGAGTTTTTCATGGGAATCTGGTGCACAGACGCCTGTACAGAATCAGATTTTCCAGCCTGGATTTGTAGCTTAGGTGCTGGATTGCAATGGATGTTCTCATCTATGCCATTTACTTTGGTGGTTTTTTTCACCTCACCTGTATTACAAACTTGACATTTATATACCTTTAAAATTATAGCCCTTGAGAGGAATACCAGGTACTGAATAAGTCATATACCACGCCTAGACTAAGGCTGCTATTACAAGCATAGTTACAATAACAACATTATGTCGTACGTACAGCAGAGCTCTTACCATGGACTTAAGTGGACCCACAAGGCTGCAAATTTGCAACCACACAAGAAAATCAGCTACGAGTGAAACAAGACAGACTGGTAAAAGAAATTCCATCCCACTGGGGTTTTTATTGGCAAAACACACATCAGTCAGGACTCACTTGTCTGGGAGTACAGAACTAGCTCTAAGACTAACCAATCAATTTAGGTCTGTACTAATGGACCCACTGGGCTTTCAAGTGCTCTTGGAAGGAAGGAGCAAAGCTCTGAAGACTTTTATAGTATGGAAAACAAACCTTATCTTCAAGCCCTACAGAAACAGGCACCCAAAGCTGTATCTCCATATCAACCAGCCTTTAACTTCAAAGATAGTCCTGCTCTAAGGCTGACTGTCAAAAACTCGGGCCTCTTTCCACTTCTTTGATGATCTATAAAGAAGGTGAAAATGCAAATTGTCACAGAGGGGGGAACAAATCAAATCTCTTTCCTCAGGGGAGGCCATCAAGAGACTCTCTTCAGCAACACCTAACACGTACCTGCATAGCTGTGAGTTACACCTCTTACCAGCAGTAATCTTCCCTCCTTTTCATTTTCTTCCACGCAATAGACTCACTTCTATCCTTACTCTTTAAAGCACTCTGTATGGTTGATTTAGCTCTTTTCTCCTCCCACTGTAGCTGCTTTATAAAAAGATGTTATTGAGAAAGGAAATGTATGTAGGTGGGAGAATGAATACATAATTATTATTGTTATTATTGTTATTTTTGTGTGGAAAAAGATGCAGAATTTGGCATTCTGAAATGTGAAATACAAGATTTAGATGAGGTGTATAGCTCAGAGAGATTATTCTATTCCATTCTAATATCTGTTACCCAATCATACAGCCTCTTTGGTCTAAATAATTTTAATTAAGCAATTCTACCTTCTGTAGCAGCCATTACCAGAAGATAATTGACTGCATTGGTAATGAAGCTTTCTGAGGGTGCTAAACAAACAGCAAGGTTAATTATCTGGCAGTAATGCTTGTTATGGAAGTGCAACACTGGCCAACTAAGTTTCCTGTTCTTCTGCAGTACCCTTTCAGTAAATCAATGTAATATCCGCGGCTATATATTGTCTTACTGCAGCAGAAGTATTCAGCAACGGAAACAGGCAGCCACCAACTGGTTGGGAGTGCATGGAAACCAATACATAGAAAATATGACTTTTTATTAAATGTCTTTTATACAGCTACTAAGTTTTATTAATTTTTTTCTCCCCCTTCTAACTGAAGAATGAATTTTCAACCTCTGTGTTTATGTACCAGGTACGTCTGTCAGCAGAGATGTATTTCAATTATAGACAAAGTCCAGAAGTTTATATTACCTACAATATAATCCCAGAGTGGATCTGATATTTTTTTTATTCACTCAGCTTCTGTTTTCACCTTTTCTCCTTCTTAGCAATAAATCCACTCACACTGAATTAATTGGATAGATCACATTTGGATTTCATTTTGTGGGTTTAAATTCAAAGTGTTGACAATTCACGTATTTAATTCTGTATCACTCAAAACCAATAGTGACCTCTGAGTTTCTCTGCAGGTAAAAGGTTGTTTTAGATTTGTGACAATGTTGATTTTTTTCAGTATTAGAAATAAATGCGTCAAGTCAAGTTTATTTGACCTTTAACTTGGGAAAATGTCAAAAGTTAGTTTTATTTTAGGAGTTATCTTATTTGGTGGGTTCTTTTCCTAAGGCAGATTCCCAGCTTTATAGCCAAAAGAATATGCAAATGGAATACCTTGATTCCCAAGACCACAAGGCTATTCCCACCCCAATTTCAGCATCTCGAAAACAAAGCAGTATGTCTTTATGTCAGTTAAAAAAAAAAATATAAAAAATACCCCCAGTGTAGCTGCTCTCTGAGAACAACCAAATACCATGCACTGCCATTTAGACACAGAAACATCTATACAGCATTTTTGGGGGGTTGGTTATTTGTGGGGTTTTGCCACTCACTACCCTTATCTGATTTGTATGAAATTCAGACATTTGCATAGAGGTGTCAGATGTGTGCAAATTCTATTTGTTAATAGTGGCTCAGCTGTTTTACATAGATCCAATTGCCAATTACAGGTGGAAGAACCCCAGCAGCCACTAATGGTACATAATTTTAGCAACAACTCTTTCACATGGAAATCTTGCTAAGAATTCTCCAAAGAGTAAATGTTGCAGTGGGTTCTGCAGCGCTTGCTGAGCCAACCCTTCTTCCAGTGTCTTACTATTTCACTCTTATGGATACATAAGGAAGTGGAAATGTGTATGAACAGAAATAGAGAGAACTACTTTGCATTAAAACAAAGTGCTTACAGCCCTTTTCAAAGAAAAAGTGGATTACCAGTAATAGTAGTTCTTCAAAAGCATTGCTGTTCCTTACATACACTTACAGGACACGTTCTTAAGGCCACAAGCCTCTGATGAATTGTGAATAATCTCTGTCTTTGAACTGATTTACACATATTCCTGAATGAATCCATCTAGTGCACAGAGCCCCTCAAGAAGATCCACTGGCAGTTCTGCTAAGCAAGGATCACAGAATCACTTTCTCTGAGTCTGAAAGTGCCAGACTTATCTTGTACAAGGACAGGAATTATTCCAGTGTTGATTTATTGAAATTTAAGTTTGCAGGAGTTCCAAGAACTCCTCCATAATTGCTGAGCCGAGGACAGTTTTTCTCACTGATGAAAACACAGCCATCTCACTGCTCTAAATGCACCTTTGTAGACCTTTAAAAACAGTTGATATGCAGGCTAATGGCCATTCCTATATAGCAGCATAAAGAGACACGAAACAGTTTTCAAGATCATGGCTAAGGGCTTGGAGACAAGTAACATAATGAAAAGTTCAGCAACAAAAGTTATCTGAAATTATGCTAAGTACGTTTTCATTTTTTCTCCTCTGCAGTCAGGTGGTGACCTCTTTAGGGTAAGTACCACTGCTTTTCTTGCGTTGGCAGAATGCCTGATTCAAGAGGCCTTCAGCCCTGACAGCATGAATTTCATAGCAATACAAACACAAGAAAGAACAGAAAATAAGCTTAAGAGGTAAGTTGGGAACAAAGAGTCTTCCAGAAATCATCTATGTGTAGACAAAGACCCATTAAGAAAGGATGAAAAGTTTTCACCAGGTGCTAATTTCAATTGTAGCCAGGAGCAACCCAGAAATTCTTATGAATTCAGATTAAATTTGAGAAAGAGTTCTAGGAGGGAAAAAAAAACCCAAAGAAGTAGTAAATACTTTAAAACACCATAATGTTTCATTTTAACCCTTTTTGGAACAAAGCATTTCTTTTTAAAAAGACTAAACCATCAAAAATATTTAAAAAGGTCTCAAAATAAACAGACATTTCACTTTGCTGTTAAAAAGAAAGAAGGGGGGGAAAGTTATTTATCTGAAGAGCCAATCTTCCTTCCTAGAGGACAGTCTAAATCCATGCTGCCTCATAGCAGCAACCCCCAAAGGCAGGCTATTATTGGCACGAAAGCTCAGATTAGTCCTGTTTTTTTGTTGTTGCTGCTGGTTTTTATGACTTCCTCACTCTGTTTAGCAAAGCTTTGAGTTCTCTCATAATTTTAGCTCCAGAGTTTTTTTCCAAGGTTTACTGCAGCCTTTGAAAGTGCTCCCATGCTCTCAATTCTTGTCCCAAAGATGTCCACAATTTGTGATCAGATGCTTTATAATGACACAAGTGGTCCAAATTTTGCCCTACTCATCCTCTGTATTAGGCAGCTTCTTTAAGCCCCATGTTTCATCTCAGTTTCAGCAGTGAGTGTGAAGGGAAACCGTGCTTTTGAACAGAGAATGGTCTCTCAAAACATCCTCTATTCAATTACTGAAGAGCTACTAAGCCCCAAACTCAACACTTACCAGCACACCAAGACAGTGACCATAGCTTTGGTCTGTTTCTCAGTACAATTTATTTGACCAAATATAATATTCCACAATGCATACTCCTAGTTTATGTTTGAGGTTTCCCCTTTTGACTGAAGGGGAGAAATGTGCATTCTGGTACCATTCACATCACATTAATGTGGACATCAAAAACAAGTCAGTTGAGTCACATCCTAGAAGTGTTCCTTTATCTCCACTGACTACAAAGGGAGGGCAGATGGTTTGCACAGACAACTAAAGTTAGGTTAGATGAATCTACCCCACTTGTCACAGTGGAGTAGGAAAAGTATGAAGGAAAAGAACAAGGCAGGATGGCAAAAGAAGGCAGCAAAGCTTTGGCTTCAGTCAAGACAGCAAGGCTCCACTCAGAACTACAGTGATTACCTCTATACCCTCATCTTCACTCCTCTGTTTCACTTTCTCGTTTGTTTGTGGGTTTTTTCTCCTTTGCCTCATTCTGTTTTCTTTTAAACATTTCCTGTTAGAGCCTGCCTAGCCCCTCAGTCAGTTTCCTTGAAGCCTGTCACATCACTGTACCCTTCAGCATTTGATTCAGAACAGAACACATTTTGTACAAGGCATCTCCAAAGGCATGTCAACTGTCACTTCCACAGAGTTCACTCAGGATGACTGAAGCACTTGGGGAAAAAAACCCCAATGTCTTCAGCTTTGTCTTAAAACACTAATATAGAATTTGTTGGTTCCAGTAAAAATTACAATAGCTTGTCCATAAAGAGAGAGCTCCAAGGGCAAGTGTGATTCTAGCAATACAGAGAGGGTTTTGGTGAAAAAATGAATAAAACTTTGGCCATTTGGAGGCTCAGCTCCTACATGCTCTCAGTCACACAAGGTGGCTTGTTTGAACCTTACTGAGAGATATCTGAAAGCCTTGGATCTGCAAAAGTGGGTCAGAAATACTGCAGCACTTCTCTGGGACATAAGGTCCTGTACCGAGGCAGAGAACAGAAACAGACATAGAGAAGCAAGTGAGATAAAGCTACCCAAACTTCTCTTCCTAGCTGATAGAGTATGAATTTACAGCAGAATTAAAGCAGTCCTTCTTCTGCCTGTCCTTTATTCCTATCTGGCACTGTTTCTGCAGTGAATTTTGGCAACAGAGTAGGGCAAATGTTTAGATGGCAGAAGTCCAAGTTGTTAAACTATGGATGAAGTAGTAAAAACCAGGTGGCTTTCCAGATGCCCATTACTTGCAAGAAGTTTCTTGTCTGCTCTATCTATACGAGTTGTACGTAGCTCCTTTTTTTGCCTAGAGTTAGTTTCTCTCACAGACTTGCATACAGAGGCATTCCTCCCTCTTTCTTCCAACATTAGTTCACATCTATGCAGCTGTCTCCAAAATGATATGTTTCATGCTGACAATATTCTCTTGCCCAAAGGAAAGCTAGGTCTAAAGCTAAGCCTAGAAAAAACATGGAACAGCCTAGAACTGGCCATTTCACTGTTTCAAAGGACATGGAGGACAGAGATTTTTAAACCAGAAAGGGTTGTTGAAGCACACGATCCAGCCTTTGGCACATTAGACTCCACTATTTCATTCAGCCACCTCATCTTTCAAATCACCACCCTGGTAATCAGCCAGGTCTTCCAATGCCAAAGGAAGGTGTGGGAATGGGTGTAAAAGTAGAGTCCAAAGTTGGACCCCAGACTCAGGAAAAGGCTCTGTTGGTCTGTTTGGACAATTGGCCTAGAAATGGCTCCCCACCTCCAGCGAGAGTACAAATGACTACTTGCATTTGTGAGATACAGCAAGCCAGGATGTTTTGCATCCAAGAGGACCCCAGTACCATGGTAATGGATGAGCTGTAAACAAACACTTAAGTAACATCAGTGTCAGCTGGTTTTGAGCTGAATGGGAAAGGAGGAGGACAGAAATGCATACTGTTGTATTTAGCAGCTGATTCTAGCACATCCTTGGAAACAATAATTCAGGTGGAAGGTCTGACTGCCAAGGGGACTAACATCCAAAAAGCTGATATGGCTTGTTCATAGACTCTCTCAAACCATAAAGCTACCAACAGCAAATGGGTTAAGCCACTTGAGAGTGGAAGATGGGTAGGGAAGAAGAAAACAAAGCGAAAGGATGAAAACCAAAGCTGCTGCTTCCTATTTGCCATTCCACCGAGCACAGGTATCACAGGAGCTACCACTGCTCTCCCTCACTTCATCAGCAGCAAGAGAGCTCACTAAGAGTTTTATACCAACATAAGCATAAAAATCTCCAAAGCAGGTTCAAGGTACTGGTGATAAAATTGGTACATCACTTAAAGCTTTTTGCTGCAATGTTGAATAAGCAACACCCAAGAACCCTTCCATCCTTCAAGTTTCCCCAAGAAGAGCTATAATGAAACAAGAGACAAGATGGACATGGAGAACACAGGAATTAAAAATTCTGGCGAAGCAAGGCAGAGTACTCAGGTATGAGTAGCATACAGAACAATATGAGAACAAAGGTCTAAAGTCCCTCATGGCAAAAACCCTGTAGGAAAATAAAGCAAAGCAATGTCTGTTTTGCTGGCATTACGTATCAGAGAAGATGCTAAAAATGTTACTGCCAAGCAAATCAAAACAAAGTAAAGCAAGACAAAACAAGACATTCCAGGCATTTTCTATTGACAAATTTTAGTGTTGTCTGCAAAATATACAATACACAAAATATAGGCCGGGTGTTGGTTTCTCTCCAAACAACACACAGATAAACTTCCCTGGTATAGGATGTTTCATCTTCACACTAGCATCCTGAAGATCACCATGGAAAGAAGGGTCAACTCCATATAGACTGAGAGGATTAGACTAAAGCATATCTTTTTTTTCCTCACATCTTAGAACTCATTCTACCTAGGAATTGCACTAGAAAGAACATGGTGCTTCCTTTACCAAAGACAAGTGCAACTCACTTTTGGAATCTGAGGGCTTAATGCAAAGGAGATAGTAATGAACATGTTACAGTCCCAATGCATCTAGAGATAATAAGCATTAAAATGCTTTTAGATACTTAGCCCCTTTGAAGTTAACGGGACCACTTAAGCATTTCTAAATGTTTTAGACCTTGCAAAAACAAGGTCTAGAGCTCTAAGGTCAGCTGTGTTGTTTGACTGACCTACACACAAACACAGCACAAACATTTCCACCAGACTGGTACTCCCAAAGAGAGGCAAATGTGTTCCCCTGCCATCTGCTGAGAACAGAAAACTCAGATTGCTGCAGCACATGGTGGCACTGAATGGAAACACGTAAGTGACAGAATGAATGGCAGCCACTTTGGAGATTTGGGAATACTTAAATGTGTTTCATGTAAGGCAAGATGAGGAGACAGACATACAAAGACAGGAAACTAGCACACTTGATCCTTTTTCTTAAGCTTCTTCAGAGAACCATGTATTGAAGTCAATTACAGAAACAAAGCAAAGGGAAAACAACAGCCCAGGGGTAAAAATACATGTATTAAACCTATTACTTCCCTGCAGGATGATGAGAAATATCTTTTGATGTGACTGTCACAAGACAGCTAGGAAAACAAAGCATCTCTACAGCTGTCAGAAAGGTTGAAAATAATGCCTGTGGATACTTCTTAAAAGGGTATTTTAATACTGGGATAAGGCAAATGATGAAGTGTTTAACATTCAAATCAAATTATACAAATTGCACATCATTTTGCTCAAATCAGAACTCAGTCACCCCCAGCCTCAGAAGGCAGGAGAACATCTGGGCAGCAGCAGGACAGGCCAAAGTGCCAGCCAAGGCCGGAGTCTTCAGCCTCTGCTAGGAACAGGACACTGGCTCAGTCACTACTGTGCACTTAACCTGACAGTTCAGAGCAAAAGGTGTCTTTCTCTCTCATGGACAGAGGTGGATGAAAAGGGGAAAGGGAAAAAAGGAAAGAAAAAGTCACACCTCAAAATTCCACATCACAATTTAAAAAAAAAAATAAAAAAAAAAATGAAAGAAAGAAAAAACCCCAAACAAACAAAAAGGACAACTCTTTTCCAAAACAAACAAAGAATTGAAAGGAAAGTGCTTATTCTTTTGGCCAACCACATTCATTTAGATCCACGGTATCCTTTGACTACTGTGATTTCACAATATGCTTGACACATCTAGAAAGAGATTTACTTTGAAAAGTCTCAGAAAAAGCAGGTCTGCATAATACTATGCATTTGTCTGGATTTTCACACTGACTGGACCACTTCCTATTTGACAAGAGGGAAGCTCTCTGTTGGACAGAAAACACAGTGCATCTCCTTAACATATAGTCAAGTATCTATATGAGAAACATTACCCTATGACCTGACCACGTGCATACATGTCTCAATCTCATGTCTCAGCCCTTATATATCTTTGGTGATCTCCCAAATCGTGAATATTCAAACAAGAATAAGACCTATTTTTCACCCAGTAAACATGCTGCATAGGCTGCTGTGCTGTCCTCATTAAACCAGTGTAAAAACTGGGTGGGGGAACATACTGCAATCAGTCTAGATCACAATAAAAAATTGTTATTGTTCCTATGTTCTAAAACATAGAGAAGTCTTCTTTAAAAACTTGCAGTATAGAAAAGAGGAGGAAAGAAAAGAAAAAAAGCCTAACACTTTGAATTGTAGCTTTCATTAAACTTGGAAGAAGTCACCTAGGTCAAGCCTAAGAGAATGCTGTACATCAACTCTGACAGGACACTGGAATTCAAGTAATTGCAATTTTCTCACTGCATATTGTCCGTACTTCATTTCTAAAACCAGTAAGTTTGAGCCCAACACAGTTTTGAGGTTCGTGACAAAGTGAGGATTATGATCTTCTCATTAGCTCTTATTTCCCTCAAGTTACTTGCTTTCCCTACACCACTCCACAAATTCAGCTGCTTATGGTCTGTTAATCATAAGAAGGAGAACAAGTTCGCTAGAGACACTGCCTCATAGCAGAGGTCCCAAACTGTTTGGACCGTGGACCATTGTCAAGTTTTTCTTTCAGAGCATAATATAGCCTCACCAACAACCATTTAAATTGCAAATCCAAATCAATCTACTGAGGAAGGAAAAAAAATATTATTTTCTTCATGGCTCACCAAGTGTAGGAAATTCCTGCTCATAGTTACTTGCTACCAGCTTTCCTTCCCTCTCCACACAAGAGTGGGATAAAATGCTACGTTCTGGTCATGCTGGGGATAGAAAGCTCCAATTAAGGGGATAGGAGAGAGGGAAAGATAAGGCATTGAGAACAGGCAGTGCAGGAAACAACAACAGAAAGGAAGGTGGTTCTCATTTAAATAGCTAAGCTGAGGGAGAATCCTGAGCTCCTTAGCATCTAGAGGCTGAGACCAGTATGGAACAAGCTGCCAAGGTCAGTGCGCTTCTTACTGGGTGCAGTGAAACACTGCCCTAGATGAAGCAAAACTCATTACCAACTACAGTGCCAGGTAAAGTTACTGGCTAGGCTAAGGAATTTCAGAAGGTTACTATACCACTAGCAGGGAAGGCATCTGCCATGTCTCCAGATATTCTAATTCTGAGCTGCAGATTATTTCATTGCCTTTGGAGGTCTGAACCCGTGTGAGAAAAGAATATAGCAAACATGAGAAACTGCTTATTTAATTTTTTCAAAATGACAACCTCCAACACTCACAGTTATGAAACTGCCTTTATCTTCAACAGTATCTCAGACTTCAGGTCTCTTAATAAAACAATTACTTTTCTACCATCAAGCAATATTTTTCAAAAGTCCCCTTTTAATTAAAAATGTAAATAAGGCAGTATCTTTTTGTACATATTACACATTAAATTGATAGAAAAAATCTTGTCTTTAAGATATGAAGAAGAGTTCGTGATCAGTTAATTGTCAACTAGACTTCATTCAACCAACTCTGGGCATTTCAGAAAAAAAGAAGGTTGGAAATATCAGTGACCATAAGTCTTTAAAATTAATAAAAATTAATTCTTCCTGTATTGACAATATAATCAAGTTCTCTGTAACTCTTCTACTGAAATTAAACATCTTGATTTTAACAGTAGTTTCTTTTGGACTGAAAAGGAATTCAAAATAGACTATGCAGAAAAATTACTAAACAATTGGGTTTTCTGATTTCTCTCTCATTTCTTTTACACAAAAGGCTGGGTGCAAAGGAATTATGCTGTTTTAGAAAAGTTGAGTTACAAGCATGATTTTTTTTTAATAGTCTCCTAGGAGTATCTGGCAAGTAATTGAAGAATTGGCCATTTAAGTACAGTGAAACACTGGCTTTTTTTGCACGTTATTCTGAATACAAGATAACATGCTTGTGTAACAACTCAAGTCAATAGAATTAGCCTCATAAACCTGAATGGACCTTTGATCAGATTACAAGACTACAAAGATTATATATAAAGTATTTAAGTATGAGAAGTCTCAATAAATTAACTGAAAAAATAAGAAAAAGAAAACAAATTATTCCATTGACATGAATAGAGGCAGGATTTCATCCCCAAATTCGACTGTATTTGTAGCATCTCTCAGCCTTTTAGACTGAAGCTTCACCTCTAATTTATGCTGAAAGGCTTTCTGTTAGCCATTGCTGCTTTCAAGAACATATGGCAATTCTCACATTTTATCCTCACAAACTCATCAATGACTGGGCTCTGTTTCAGAACTCTGCCTCCTCCTTTTTGTACTCACTCTCATAAAGAAGCAACATCTACTTTTGGCAACAATAATCACAGTTTGCTATTGGATACATAAACCATGGTTCTTTCCATGCATAAATTAGAAAACATGGATAGAAAAACAATGGCAAAATATTTAGACAAAAAAAATGCAATTTCACAAATATTCCTGTTTAACTTCTTGCCTTATTCCAGTATGATTATCCGAACATTGGCAAAGATCAAATCTGCACTTCTTAAAGCAGTGCTTTGCTTAATGCTGTATACAGTTGATCCTCTATCAAACATGCCAGTATTGAGGGTTTTGGGGTCATTTGAGCCTTAGACCATAGTGTTCTCTGGGAATAAAACAGAAGGTAACCAACTGTGGTGGCAACACAGAGAACATTTATGAGAAAAATCAGCATTTTTTCCGATTCATCTTCTAAATAGCTATGGAAATAGATGGCACATTAAAATATATGACAAGAGTCAAGAGTTTTATTCTAAGCAGTTTACACTTGAAGAATTTCCCTGGGTGCTCAGAACACTTAGAAAATAAAAATTATGTTCAGAATTTCAAGGTCAAGGTTAGACAGCCCACCCTATGGTCCAGGCACAAAAAGTTGAGATGAGTACTGCACATGGGTTGTTGGACAGATTGTACCCAGCCTTGTGCCAGTACTCAAGAGAGAACAACAAACTGTTATCACCTTGATAAAAAATCACACACTATTCCAGATGAAACCTGCTGTGGATTTCGCCTTCCAAATACAGACCAGGTAACTACACGTCTCTTTTTGTACTAGCCAGTAGAACGGACCAAATGCAGTGGTGGCAGCCATAGTAATACTTTAAGACAATAAAGACCTGGTAAAAGAACACATATGATCTCCAGACACTAAGTAACTGTAATCAAATTATCTACTGAGTCAAGCTGCCTGTGAAAATACATGCTGCACCACACAGCAAAGGCAGAGCATCCCACATACCTTACAATCATTTCAACCTTGGGCTATGTTTTAAAGACAAAAAGGTCAGTCACTCATCTGGCTCGGTGCTGAAATCAATGGAGCAATCCTGATTGACGCCAGCTGAGGATCCTGCTAATGAAGATGGGGAAGTTTTCTAATTTACTTTTACCTGGGGAGCTGCCCTAAGAACTATTCTTTGACAATTTAATGACAATGGATGTGCATATTCTGTTACCACCATATAATGTTAAACCAATGGCATCACTCTCCCAGTTGGCCACTCAAACTCTGCTGGAGGACACTGTAACAAGGCAGCACATTTCAGACTGCAGGGCTAAGCACAGTTACATTTCAGTTGCTGCTATTAAAATATTATGCCCAAAATTAATGCATTACACCTTTCAGACTAATGTTCTCTAAATCAGACTGAATTTATTCAGGGGTATTTTTAGGCAAAAATACATCCTCACAAGCAATGTAATGATCAGCACTTTTCCCCCAGATGCTCTAATATGGAATAAAGCCTATGCAGTAATTAATATTTATGAAGTGAATGAGTTTCTGTTAAACCCTAAATCACAAATATATGGGATTTGAACTATAAAAATGCAAACTTAAACCAATATAATAAAAAGACATTTACATACATATTAATTGTGAACTTTGGTCAAGTTGTTATATATTGTTTTAGTAAACTCAAAACTAATAATCAGGCAGGTCTACAAACTTATGTATTGATCAATGTAATTTCTAGATTAGACATATACAACAGAGAAAGTTTCATTTTAGTACATTAGGGCACCTTTGAAACTTGATCAGCAGAAACTTGATCTTATGTCCTTCGGTTGCCAACATTACCTTGTTTCCATTCTCACATGAGTGCTTTCCCCGTTGCAATTCAGACAAAGCATTACGCACAGAAACAAGCTCTTTGCAAAATGAACTGATATGTGATTCAACCTGTGTCCTAGGAAGAGACAGTTTTACCCGTTATTAAAAATGAAAACAACATACACTGTTCCTGGAACATACATTCAGTATATATCAAGCAGTTGAAGAAGAGTAAATAACACTTTTTGCAGTGTTTCTTATCATCAGATCTTGAATGGCTTTATAAAAATTGCTGTTCTACATATAAACCATTAAGAAGAAATTAAAGGATTACAAATCTTTTTATGGTAACTGATGCTAAAAATGCTTCAGCATCAGAAAGAAGCTATGTGATTTAGCAACATGAGATTTATTTAAGAGCTCCTATATGAATTCAGCAGGCTAACTTCAGGCACCCAAGCCTGAAAATGTTTGCTTTCATAAGGGCATAAAAGGATTCAAAAGAAATGTGAACTAATTCAAGCTAAATATAGTAATGTCTCCTCAAACCATTATTAATGTTTTATTAGCATTTGTTACTTCCTCCCCCTTTCCTGATAGCACAGTGCAGAGCACCCTGTATAATGCCATCAACACCTTTGTTGAAACACAGGTGGAACACTACAAGGTGTGCCAAAACTGACCAGCTCCGTGAAGGGGTGTGTTTGTTTCTTTGATACAGTACAAAAAAAATGAGAAAAAAAAAAATCCTTCTCCCTCTTTTTTTGCCCTGGTTACTCAAGAAGCTGCCCTAAATCTATTCAAGATAGGAGGACAGGAATGGGAGAGTATGAAACATGTACCTTCTCCTTCTCTTTAAGGAGATACTGCTGGTAGAGGTGCTGGACTGGCAGTTCAAAGGACCATTGCCCTCTGTTCATCTAGACCTTGGCTCAGCATGACTACAGCCAAAAGAAGTAGAAAGAGAATCAGCAGCAGTGCATGCTAAGGTGCTGAGAAGCAGGAAACATAAGCTAGAGGATAGTATGTTCTCCACAATAAATACGAGCATCTCTTCTAAGGCTAGCTGCAAAGACTCCAGGCATGGTAATCCACAGACCACCAGTTCATTTTACACACACCAACAACTTGCCATCATATGTCATCACATTTTATTCACCAGTACTGAAGGCATTCTACTAGAGGATATTATCTATCTAATCATCTAAGCTGTTTAATATCCATTTTTATCTTTCTTCCTACTAAAAATATAAGCCTATTTGACTTCACATCTCTCCCATCTTTTGAGCATCAAGAAAAGCAGAGCTGCTTGACAAAGTTGCAGGTAGAATGGAATTTTATACTGAACAAAGAATACATCGGCAAGCTACAAGTAAATAATTTAGCTCTGGGCCTGAGGCGTTACCTTTTATTCAAAGAGGTATAATTGATAAAGAATGATAGTGGAATCATTTACAAAATGTTAACTATGCAGTAGTAGAAAATCCTGTTACAAAGCCAGATAATTATTTTACATACCAGAACCTCAAAAGTAAATAGATGAAGGCACAGAATCTTAAATGATGTTAGCAGATTAATGGGCAGATGAAGGATATTGGAGACAATATAATCCCTCAAAATGTTCAGGCCAAAGAAGAAAGTAATACTCCAGCTTATTAAAAACGCACCTTTATTTGCTTTTACTTTCTGCATTAAAACTTCTCTGCTGCACTGGAGAACATCACTGGGATCCTGTTTAACATCTTCATTAATGATCTGGATGATGGGAGGAATGGCTGATACACTGGAGGCTCGTCCTGCCATCCAGAGGGACCTCAAGAGGCTGGAGAAATGGGCTGACAGGAACCTCATGAAGTTTAACAAGAAGTGCAAAGTCCTGCACCTGAGGAGGAACAAACCCATGCACCAGTATGGGCTGAGGGCCACCCAGCTGGAAAGCAGCTTACCAGAAAAGGACCTTGGGGTTCTGGTGGACACCAAGTTGAACATGAGCCAGCAACGTGCCCTTGTTGCAAAGGCGGCTAATGGTATCCTGGGCTGCGTTAGGCAAAGTATTACCAGCAGGCTGAGGGAGGTGATCCTTCTCCTCTACTTGACACTGGTGAGGCCACCCCTGGAGTGCTGTGTCCAGTTCTCAGCTCTTCAGTACACGAAAGAGATGGAGCTATTGGAGAAAGTCCAGAGAAGGGCCAGAAAAATGATTAAGATGCTGGAGCACCTCTCATATGAGGAAAGGCTGAGAGAGCTAGGACTGTTCAGCCCGGAGAAGAGAAGGATCAGGCAGATCTCATCAATGTGTACGAACACCTGAAGACAGGGTGCAAAGAGGGAGCCAAGTTCTTTTCAGTGGTGCCCAGTGACAGGATGAGAGGTGATGGGCACAAAGTGAAGCACTGGAGGTTCCCTCTGAACATCAGGAAACACTTTTATTCCTACGAGGGTGACCAAGCGCTGGCACAGGTTGCCCAGAGAAGTGGTGGAGTCTCCCTCCCTGGAGGTATACAAAAGCTGTCTGGACATGGTCCTGGGCAACTGGCTGTAGGTGGCCCTGTTTGAGCAGGAGAATAGGACCAGATGACCTCCAGAAGTCCATTCCAACCTCAATCATTCTGCGATTCAGTGATATAGACCCCATTCCTCCTCCACATAGGAAAGCAGCTCTACTCTAAGCATGTGTTCAAGTAATAGCCTACACCGAAAGCTATATTACCTCTCATCTGCATCTTCCCCTGATTCTGCAGTTGTAGAAGACAGTGTGGTGTTTCTACTGCAGTAGCTTTTCAGTTGTCTGCTTTAAATTAGTAAGTTAGGTAATTACAAAATACCTTCTGCCTCCCTCCCCTCTCTGTCCCAGCTGGAAAACTTGGTAACCTGTTTCTTCCACTGAAAATGCTCTTAGATCCCTTTGCAAAGTAACTAAATGAGCATCAGGTCTGTAATATGTTATTTAAAAACAAATGTTTTCTTTGCAATACTTGTAGCTCTACACCACTATGCATTTGTCGGTACTGCTGAAAAAGAACTCTGCAGATCCGAGATACATCACCACTTGTCTGTCTAAAAAATAGGATGTTTACTCTGCCAGGAACCGCATGGCTGACCAGGAATTAATTTGGAATCATTTCCTGGACTAGATTGAGGAAAAAGACAAGCAGGACTAATGTACAGAAGCATAATTAATCACAGTTAATTGAATCTTTATTTATTTATTTATTTTAAAGTGCTTGATACCTTTCAGTTAGAGATAATATGTGAATTAGCATTTGGGGTTTTGTTTCCTTCTGCTTTGTTCAGACAGTTTCTGCCTATTTATTCCCTCATAGTGCTGTTTCCATAATGTAAGCCCTTAATTTCAGCCTGCTACATGCAAGCGAAGAAGATCTTTTGTGTAGTTGTTCTGTGATAAAGAAACCAGAAATAAAATCAAAACACACACCAATATTCTCTTATGAGAACACGCTCTGTTGAATTGTTGAGAATGATGAAAAGCAGCAGGGTTTGGCATAGAACTGTGGGGGAGGTCAGTCCATGCCTCTAACACCTATTCTTGACATCAAAGATATGCTGGGGAAGCAGGGAGAGTGTGAAGGGGGAAACGGGAGCTCTATTTCACTACCCTAATCTAATAAGGATGCATCTACCAGGACATAATTCAGAGCCTTTCACTAAGAACACCAAGGAACTCGGGGGCCATCTGTCAGCACTGGTTAACAGCTCTCTGGGGCTGTCTCTCACATAGCAGAGCGTCTGGCCAACTGGCCTTTATTTTTTTGCTGAAGTAACCTCATCAGAATCTTTTAATTGCTCTCTGCAAAACTACTGCTGGTCTGTCACTGAGACTGGCCAATCTAGTCAAACCTCAAACTTAAATAGAAAAACAGAGAACTTGATTTTCAACAACAGCAGTCACATAAGTTTAAAACTACCTAACCATAGGTGGAGATTCGTGACCAAAGCACCCAACCACACATGGCTTTTCCATCCCCTCATTACTCTTTCCCCATAGCAAAGACACACTAAGATAGACACAAGATAGCTCCTACCCAGCCTGTCCACAAAGACAAACGTGCCATGATGTGGTGGTTCAGCTCCACAATAAGCTTAAAGAGAGCCCAGTAATACCCAAGTCTAACATTTGCTATTGGATACAGCAGCACAGGGATCTCAGCTGTATCTTCTATACACAGTAAGAAGCTAAAAGAACAGCATTTTCATGGTAGGATGGTTGAATTTTAAGCACAGCATACTTGACAGTGTTCTTTATAGTGCCTGCTAATGAAATACTGGTCTGAAGTACCAATACACAGTTTAAGTGTTTTACCATAGATACTTGCACATAATGTGCACGCTCAGATGTATACATGGTTTTCTATAGGTGAATGAATGTACTACCCACATCTCAGCTTTAAGGGAATAAAATCACTCCGCATGGGATTGATTCCAGCCACCAAACATGAACAAGGCCTATCATATTATAGCTAAATTCAAGAACCCTGCACCAAGCTTAGATAACTGGAGTTGGCACTGAGGAGGTACACAGATGGGAGGAATCCTCCCCCACCAGCTGGAAGATTTGCTACACCTGTAGCAGCAGCTGCTTTGATACACACAATAATACACATATCCTCCCCTTCAGAACAAAGAAAATAAAGGTCTCGGCAATGGCAAAACTTCCAGGTTTATATATTGTTGGTGCCTATTCCCTTGCTGTGAGTCTGATTCCATGCAGGAGCATAAATCCCTACCTTACCTCCTATAATTAAAGGTTCTTTGAAAATGGAGCTGCTGACCAAATGGAGAACTAGCGTAGGGAGGAGGGAGAAGTACAAAGTGACCTCTCCACTGAGTAAAGCTTGGCAGATAATGAAAACACACATTCGTACAAATTACAGGTATTTTCTTAAACCTAAAAAACAATTGTTATTTTATGCATCCAAACTGATTTGATTTTAAAACATTAAAGAAATCTTCTCTAGACATTTTGGTTTAATACTGCCAAGAATATCAATATGATATAAAATACTCATTATGAAATACATACACACGTACACAGGAGTATATTAAAATTGAAAGTTGAGATAGTTTTCTCTTATAGAAAGTCAAAACAAAACATAAGAAAGCATAACCAAAATATTCTGATTTGAATCACTGCATTTTTCAGGTGACAGATTAGGAAATTGATACTTGTACATCCTCACTGTCAAAAACAGACTTCTCAAATGAAAACTCATTCATCAGCAAGTTTGGTGCCAAGCCCACTATGAAGTATCATGCCAGATTAAACCCTGTGACAGCAGCAACTCCAATTTTTGTTTTTTTTAAAAAAAAACACCAAACAACAACAAAAAAAACCAAAACCAAAACAAAGAAGTAACTTTCACCAAAAATTATTTCAAGGAAAGTGAGTCCAAAGAGTTAAAAAGCCTAACCAGTTACTGGTCTGCAGCTGAACCAGGATAATCATCCTGACTCTGCTCCTTCATGCCTTAAAGCAAAATAAACACAAGAGCTTTTGAACTACTTTGAAGGAAACTCATTTGCTTTTCATTGTATGTCCGTATGCTAAGAACAGAACACTTTTGTGCAGTTCTGGAATTGTGCGCTAGAAAATGACTGGTGTGAAAAAAGAATGACATAGAAACCAATAAAAGTCATGGACAGAGAGCTTATGAAAATACCATGTAGGCAACAAAATGCGTACCAGTTATTCTTACTCATATCCCTAGACATAGCTGTTCATCACTGGGGATTACTAAAGCTGTGACAGCATTAGACAGAGATTGACAGCTGTCTGTTGTATAACAAAAGCAGAAAGCCAGCATGTGTTTTGCTAGCTTCCAGCTGAGAGAAGTAAACAAACAAGGCAAAGGGATGTACAGTCATTAGTGTATAGATTATGACTGACTAAAGCTGTGTGAAACTTCTACAGAGAAAGCCCCGAGCAAGCCTGTGTTGCCCTCATGATGCCTAGTTTAATTTTAAACTGGAAATACAGATTAAGCTCACTAAAATATTCATAAAACTGGGCTAAATTAGAGAAAAGGATTGGACTGAGTTATTGCTTCAAATTTGAACTGTGTTTAGGCTCATCAGGGCTGCATAGATTTTCGGATCAAACAAGTCCAAATTTACCTTTGGAGTTTTACATCGATTTTTTTTTTCCTGTTTGTTTTACCTAAGTTTTACAAGGAGTCTAAATAAATACCAAACAAGAGAAGATGTTTATAAATCTGTACCAATAGCTGCATTACTCCACTGAGAAAACACTGGTAGCTTTGGCACAACTAAGAGTCACCTGCCCTCCCAAGCACAAGGGACTTGGTCAGTCATACTCTCTTTTTCAGAACAATACTATCCAGAGACTGGCCTACAATAAAGCAAATTTGGAAAAAAAAAATTACATAACTTGTATTTATTACTGTAAATCTCATTTGAGTTGGAGCTTAATGGGGCTCATTTCTTGTCATGGAGGAACTGGGAATCTTCCTTTACTAGAAGTCTTTCCTTTCTCCCTCTTTATCTCCTACAACTATGAGGAAGCCTCAGCAGATCAGTCATACAAGGATTATGATGGTGATTACTCCTCACCTTCCACAACCTTTAACATACTTATTCTGTTCCCTGCAGGACAGTCTGAATATCTGCTGGAGGGAGGAAAGAGATTTCTCGGTATTTGGTGGGCTTATTTTGAAACTAACCTTAACCCTCATCAGCCTCGGTTTTATATTTAGTTTTGACATAATTGTAATATCTCTTAAAGACTAATACATACTCTAGATATGACCTTGTCTCCATTGTAAGATGTATTGGGTTTGTGTGGCAAGGTTTTGGTAGCGGTGAGGTTACAGGGGTGGCTTCTGTGAGAAGCTGCTGGAAGCTTCTCCTATGTCCAACAGAGCCAATACCAGCTGGCTTTTAGACAAACCTGCTGCTGGCCAAGACCAAGCCCATCAGCAATAGTGGTAGCACCTGTAGTAACATATTTAGGAAGGAAAAAAAGTTGCAGGGCACACAGAAACAGCAGCCAGAGAGCAGAGTGAGAACATGTAAGAGAAACAACCCTGAGGACACCAAGGTCAGTGAAGGAGGAGGAGGAGGAGGTGCTCCAGGCACCAGAGCAGAGATTCCCCTGCAGCCCCTGGTGAAGACCGTGGTGAGGCAGGCTGTCCCCCTGCAGCCCAGGGAGGTCCACAGTGGAGCAGATCTCCACCTGTGCAGCCCAAGGAGAACCCCACACTGGACCAGGTGGGTGCCCAAAGGAGACTGTGACCCCATGGGAAGCCCATGCTGGAGCAGGCTTCTGGCAGGACCTGCAGATCTGTGGATAGAGGAGCCCACGGAGCAGGTTTTCTGGCAGGACTTGTGACCCTGCGGGGGACCCACGCTGGAGCAGTGTGCTCCTGAAGGACTGCACCCTGTGGAAGGGACCCATGCTGGAGCAGTTCATGAAGAACTGCAGCCCATGGGAAGGACCCACGTTGGAGAAGTTCGTGGAGGACTGTCTCCTGTGGGAGGGACCCCATCCTGGAGCAGGGGAAGAGTGTGATGAGTCCTGCCCCTGAGGAGGATGAAGCAGCAGAGATAACGTGTGGTGAACTGACCATAACACCCATTCCCCATCCCTCTGCACCCCGGGGGGGAGGTAGAGAATCCAGGAGTGAAGTTGTGCCTGAGAAGAAGGGAGGGGTGGAGGGAAGGTGTTTTGAGATTTTGGTTTTATTTCTCATTACCCTACTCTGGTTGATTGGTAATAAATTGAGTTAGTTTTCCCCAAGTTGAGTCTGTGTTGCCCATGACAGTAACTGGTGAGTGATCTCTGCCTGTCCTTATCTCAACCCACAAGCCCTTTGTTATATTTTCTCTCCCCTGTCCAGCTGAGGCAGGGGGGAGTGACAGAACAGCTTTGGTGGGCACCTGGCATCCAGCCAGGGTCAACCCACCACATAGGAGTACCACAGTTATAAGTGTAAATTCTTCTAAACCAACAAGTCTTTGCACTCAAGCGTAATTTGTAATTGAAAAAATCTCGCTCAAGAATCATACCTTCAAACACCACTTTTCTTTTAGAGTACCCTGCCCCATTTCCCAACATATGCAAGTTGGGAGATAATGCATCCTTTACTAAGTCTGTCATCCACTGGGACCACTCTTCTTTGTGACAATCTTGAAACCATCCAGCTGAAACATGGTACTCGGTACTGTTACTGAGGTGGTTAAAAAGATCATCAATGTTGTAATATATACAACTGGTGGATTAATAAACATTTGCCATCAGCAACATGGCCAATATTTTGTCCTGGCTGATATTTCCAGTGCTGCCACTGGAGACTGAGCTGCCACATCCTCATAATTCCTTTTGATTCAGATCTCTTGAATTACAGCAAACAAAAAAAGGAGAGGCAATGGAGACAAGCTGCAACATAGTAGATCTCCAAAGCTAGGAAAAAGATTTCACCTTAAGAGCTGTCATACATTGGGAAAAGGTACCCAAGGAAGTTGTGGAATCTCCACCCTTGGAGATGTTCAAAACTTGACCAAAGTCCTGAGCGACCTGAGCTGCACTGGCCCTGCTCTGAGCAGGGATTCAGATGAAATGTCCTCCAGAGGTCCCATCCGACCTGAATTGTTGTATAATTCTATGAAAGCACTCTGAAAGAAACAGCAGCAAAACTAAGAGGAAACCCAGAACTCTTGGCATTTATCAATTCCTAATTTTTAGTGAGTTTTTCCTTAATTCCTCCCCAGAGCTTTCAGGAACATGTAGAAACACACCTACCACACTGAAGTAAGACTCCTCTTTACCAGGTGCCACCACAATTCACAGTCTATTGTAGTTATTTTTGCTCTTGAGATTTCACTCCTGTCTCAAGTCCTGAGTGCTGTCTCTCAGTAAAAAATCTGACATGCCTGAGAAAGCAGATTAGAACCCAGTGGGATTCAGTCTTATAGGACATCTGCACTGATCCCTAATTTTGAATGGATATTGAGTCATCTAACTTAGTCCAGGTCAAATGGCATGGAAATATGCAATGGTTAACCATTAGTGGAACTGAAGGGGGTTTTTGACAGAAAGTGCTACCTGCCAACTAGTAGATCCATTTACTGATCCAGCCATCACAGAACTCAAATGAAGCTAGCTGATTTATTCTCAGTTCTGATTAAAACACCGAATAAATCCAGGTACACTAACAATCCTTTTGGTTGAAGTAACTTACTCAAATACAAACTTGATCACAAAATGAAGTGTTTCCATTTGTATGGAAATGCTGGCTTGAAATATGTGTTGGGAAAAAGTGTTATCTAAGCTAAAGCCAATGTTTTTATTTTCATTGATTTATACATATAATTCTATTGATTGTTATAATATTTATTCATTTCATTTCAACATGCCAAGTGCAATCTGCACTAACTGAAACTCACTTGACATTTTTCAAATACAACTTTTTCAGTTTTGTAGCGCTTGCCTTCATTAGTTTCATGTGCAATTACTGAATATAAGATTAGTAGAATCCATACTGCAAATCACTTGAGTGATAATATCCATGAATTCTTGCAAAATTGGTACTTCATTTGGTCACTGAACATGAGGTAAAGCACATTTATTTATTTCTACATAAATTCTTCTTTGGTTTCTATTATAATAACATTTATTACAAGCTGTGTTTTTTGTAGAGATGCCTGTGACACAAAGAAACATTCATTCTCTCCTGTACAAATAAAAGATTGACAATGATCTACATTAAGAAGAAAATACAGCTCTTCTATTTTAAGAAAAAAAAATCTTTTCTTTAAAAGTCACTGTATTAAATAATGCAGTGTTTATGACTTTTTCCCTATGCACCGTTTTCATCTGGACATCACTGAGTTTCTTGGTAATTACAATCCATTGCACATCCATATACACTACAATGCTGGCAAAGGTAATTTATAAAAATCAAATCTAAAATGCTATGGATAGTAGTCAAGAAGCAGACATGAATCAGTTTCACACAGATGGAGAATTTGCTATGATTAATTAATTAAAGATTTGCAGTCAGACCTTTCTTGCTTTCATAACTTAATGAGTAAACACAAATTAAATATGAAGGTTCAAAGACAGTGATTTTCTGAGAAACGTCTTCTGCCAATAATTTAGGAAAAGAGGTGTAAAGTATTTTACAACCTCTTGGAGATTACAGAATATAATATGCTGAAGAGTAACACTGAAATGTTCTTACATTAAAAAAAAAAAGAAAAGAAAAGAGATAACCAAGCTTTGTGTTTGGGTTCAGAGCAGTTAGGGCAAAGCTTGTGTAGTCACTAAGTTGTATTTCTTTGCCTTTCAAAGGTTTTCTTTTGTTCCTTGCTTGTCACACTGTTGTATGCTGTCAGATGAATTGGGAAAATCTGCTGAGCACTGTCCTTCTGTTACCTTATTTAAGTCAACAGGAATTTCATCAGTGATCTTATAAATAGTAGAGTCAGATTTTGATAATCCCATCTCTGAGGACAGATTTTAGGGGAGCCTTTGGAAGAGGTATGAATATACTACAAATATGGGGCTTGATTCTGATTTCACCAATATCAGTTTAAATACTTCAACAGGTATTAGTGAAACAAAAATGGGCATTACAGGGGGATTTCTTCAGATTTTTGCATAAAGTCCATTTCTCAGTGATACATTTGCTCCACTAAAGATTACTAGCAGGGTTCCAAGAGAGATTAATTCTGCTGTGCTGGAAGCTGCTCATCGGATCTGCCAATATGGGACTACAAGCAGAGTACATACTCCGCTTTAGTAGCAGATCTGACAATATAGATAGAGATCTGGAGGAGCATCAATAAACTCACAATTTCATTTCAGAAATAGCTTTGCTTTGTATTGTTTAAATCCATTTAACATTATGACACCTCGCATACATTGTAATCAGCATTTCTTTAAACATAACGAAAAGCAGGCTGGCTTGAATTTTTAAGTGTATGCACTGATCTTAGCAGCTGATGGATAAAACCAAATAATTCATGCTTCTGAAAGTTTCTCAGAAAAGTAGTTACTGAGGTTAATATTTCATTAATTACCATGTATGTCAGAGGTAGGTTTTTTCTTCTAGCCATCAAGCAGAATTTCTGGAGAAAATAATGAAGTGTTAAAACCTACATCACTGTCAATGACTTGCTAAACATATGAACGTACAGGTTGATAAATGAAGGAAGAAAAAAGAACAGGAAAGATAGAAACAATGCTCAAAATGACATGGTGCTAATGAGCACTGAACGTTGTTAGAGGATGCCAGTCATCCAGCCATCTGCTGAAGACAGACAAAACAACAAACAAGGTTAAAGGGAACAGAAGACTCCAAAAATTAATGGTTCACTCAACTCATCTGAAGTTTTTTATTGCACGAAATACTTTGTTAAGATTCTGTGGAGACCCTAGATGCCAAACTTCATTTTAAGTCTCGACAACCACATTTCAGGTAAATACCAAAATAAGATACAAGATTATATTGTTATTTTCCAGCCTTTTGTGATGTATGAACGAAGAAGTGCAGAGTGACTATGATGCCAAGAAAGAAACATTATTGCTAAAATACTTTTTTAAAAAGACTCCAAATTAGCTAGGTCTCAAGGACAGAATTAGTAGGATAAAAATCAAATAAGTTTATCTAAATAAATTTATTTTTACAATGTAAGAGAATTATGAACGTCTCATTCTTTCACATTTACTTTTTTTTTTTAAAGCTTACAGAAAGTTACTTTTATCTTTTCTTACAGATACCTGAAAAGACAAAATAATTTGAGTTTTACTGGGTTTTGGTTGTTTATAACAAAGATGACTAGAACATTTTATTACTGTTTTGGCTTATTTTACACTGGAAATTTACATCTGCTCAACCCCAGTCTTCTGGAAAAGGACCTGGCACATTAGTACAACTATAACATCATGAACACCAAGAACTAATACTTCCAGAAATTCAGAAAGGAAGGGGTTTGGGTTTTTTTTGAGAGTCTGTGTGTTAAATATTCATCGAGAAAAACAACAGCAAACAGCAGCACAGTTAGAAAGCAGGTGGGTGGCTTTGCAGATTAAAAATTCCAGCTTGTTTTCTTGCAATTTTCCTGCCATTTTGGATACAAATGTTTTAAAAATTCCTTTTTTCATTCCTCATACTGCAAAAAATACACTTTGAAATCTATAATATTCATATCTTCAACCAAAACAAAAAATAGCAATAGGTTTATTCCTTCGTCAAGACTTTTTAGTTGAGCAAAGAGCAAAATAAATCTATTGCCATATTTTTCAATTAAATTCACAAGTTGGTTAGAAGGCCTCAGTCTGAGCAAGTTGCTAGGCATGACTGGGTGACAAATTATACTGATGAATTGACCAGAAGTTACAAGTATCATGCCAAAACAATAGCCTTGATACTAAGAAAGTCTCATTAAGAATCTAGGGGCCTCTAACTCAGATTTAGCTCCAGAAAGCTACACTCTTAGTAAATACCAAACAGGAACAGGAAAATAAAGTGGCATTATTAAACACTTTTTCAACACAAAGTAATACAAATATGGTAGAAGGTCCCTTGCTATAAAAACCCATGCTCTTATAAAAAGCCATCTGACACTAGCAGCACTCAAACTTCTTAGTCTGTGTGCTACTGCAGTAGCACTGAGCAGGGCCAACCCTCTGTCTCCCCATTAGTGTCTCTGCCTTCCCCGTGATGCCTTTTGGGGTTCTATTTACACTTGCCAGACACATCTTCTCATATCCTGTTTGGCACCTTGCCTCAGCTATTTACATTGGAAAAACAAGGAGACAGCTGGCTGGTGGATTCAGAGAACCTCCTGCTCTAGTCAGAGAAAATAATCGTTCTTTTCCACAAAGCACATTTTTCTTTTTTAATACCAGCCTACAACATTCACAATGACCTTGCCTTCTGCAGACAAACATTATTTCAGAAACGACCACTACCAGAGATAGCCTGAATAGGTACAGAACAGTGCCCATGGATTTCCGACACAACACAATAATCCAAATCTCACTAAGGTCTCAAGTGGGCGTAAGGTTCATACCATGATGGATTATTGCCTCTGATTGCCCCTGGTTTGTAGTGCTCAATGTGCCACATCACTAGTCCTTGCTTTTATGTTATGCTTGATGTGTATTTTATCAGGAACATATTGGTGTCTCCTTGTTAGATCCTCAGCTGCCTTCTCTCAGATGAGGCTTGGCACGCTGTAAGGGAATGAAGCTGCTCTCTTTCATCATTTTGTCTAAGGGGTAAAAGAAATTATATTAGAATTTATTTCTGTCTCTCAACTTAGGAATATTTTTCTCACCCTTTGGCTGTATCAGGAAGGCAAAAAATAATAACGTCAATTTAGGCTGGCAACAATCATGAATAGGCTGATCACCAACACACAGGGAGGTAGCAGCAAATGCACACATTCATAGGCTGAAGTGATTCACATTTTACCTTATGCCTTAAGTGGCCTCTCACAAACTGTTATTTTGCAGCCTCTGTATTTCACAAACTGCAGTTTACCAACTGCAAGCTCTGTCCTCCATTTGCAGAGAGCATACTGAAAGGAGCCCACGCTGGTGAAATGTGAGATGGAAGTGGCACATGCAAAGTTCCACTGAGCCGAGGAGAAGGAAGAAAAAGGAAGTAGGTAGAGAAACTGTTGCAGGGAAAGGAAGATATCAGGGAGAAAACAGTATATGGGGGAGAGGGTAGAAGGAAACAGAAGATAAAAACAGTTTTCTACTGCAAAACCAATGCCTTACCATGATTAATAAAGGAACAAGAGCAGCTCTGCTCGCTGTACTACAATTCAACAGAAACATTCACATCTATTTCTTAGAAACAGTAAGTATATGCCCCATATAATTTTTCCCTATGACTCAAGAGGAATAAAGGACTATGATGGCCATATCACAGCTATGCTTCAGAACTTCTTCAGGCAGCGTAGCATCACCTTTTCCAGAGGTGACTTCTCTGTGTCTGTCTGAGCTTAATCAGCTAAAGGAATATGTCCCCAAAACACACTTCATCCAAAACCTTATAAACTAATCTCTGCTAGGAAAAGAGAAAACAAGCAACCAAGAGGTCTCAGAATCAGTATCATCCTTCCACTGATCTCTTCACGCATAGCATCCAGGTCACAGAAAACTTCTGTTAATGTTGCCAGTTCAACTTCTTCAAAAGCACACATTACAATACCACCTCTCATTATCAGACACCAACTTTTCTATCCCGCACATGTGGGAGGCTTATAATTGCCCACATTTTGATGAACTTTTATAGTCACAATAAAAGGCACATCTCTGGCACATGGTCAGTTTTCTCTGCTGAATGCCAAGTACCTACTCTGTTCAAAGCATCAAAGTGCCATAACTTGTAAGTGAAATATTTACATATTTATTATTTTTCTTTAACAAGCATAAAGCAATGCACTTTCCTCTAACCTTGTTACAGAAAATGATTGAATCATGTTATCTGAAATTTGCACACAGCAAACACACACAAACAGCCCGAGGCAGACACTCAGCCTGAAATATTTCATTGCTGATTTAAGTTTGGCAAAGTTATAAGCAATTGAAAATGGAATTCCATCATGGAAAGCATCAGCCTTCCTTAACTGTAGGCATCACTACTATCTGTCTAGTATATTTGTAAAAATTTTCTGAATGAACATTGTGGCTGGATCTTTCAGTGTTTGTTTGCTTATCTACTCAGGCACTTTCAAAATCCATAGACAAAACAAGCCCTAGTTTACACATTTCAAGACTGGTTCTGTGATTTGCCTATATGAAAACTCCATCGACAACATGAGGTTTAAGTATTGCCAATGGACTGTCCCACTGCAGTGCAGTGACCCCTTTGCCGAGACAACTGTTTCTGCATGCAGAACAGGACTTTTGAAAAAGAAACACTTTGGTCATGGTATGTTTCAGCTAGCTCAGCTGCAACACAATTTTGGGGAAAAAGGGAATGTTACCAGACTAAAAACAAGTTGCATAATTAAATCTTCCAAATATTTCATAATGTGAATTCTCTGAGAGGAGTACCCCTACCATCTCCAATTCAAGCATCTGATTGAGGCAGGAGAGGGTATGGCAGCAGGTGTTTGGTCCTCACTCCTGGAGGCACCATGTTCCAGCGAGTCCATGCCATTCTCAGAGTCATGGCACACACTTTCACAACCCCAGGCAGAGACCTACCATTAGCCCAGGCAGCACGAGATGCTCACAGCATTCAGACTGCTTTGTTGCACCCTTTTTTCCCCTCACTTATGACAATGGTGTTATGAATTCCAGAGAGCCCAATGTTCTCACAATTATATTTCCATAAAACTTTAAAAAAGCAGAGAAAACTAAGAGCAGATACAGTCTGCTCCCCCCTCCCCACCCAGTAGCCTAATTTATATGCAGAACACAGGCAAAAAGCCTATATTATGCAAAATAATAGCATAGATTAAATTCAAAGTTTGGGGGATCTGTAGGTCTTGTGTACACACATTTCCTCTTGTATATTTAAGTTAGCTCTAAACCGGAATGATTTCTTTATTAGTAGCATTACTAGTGTTGTTTGAAACATCTTTTTATTTTTCCTGTATTGTGAAATATTTCTGATACAAAGTACAGTAGGGTTTGTCTACATTGAGGTTTTTTAAGGAACCCATATTATTCAAGGAAGCAGAGCTCACAAGTGGTGCAGGAGGAGACAAGATTGCCAGACAAAGGGTCTTTGCGTGGTTCCTTCAGGAAAGTACTACCCAACAGCATACACCAGGTGCTGCTTCCAACACATAGCAGATACATAACACCATGATTTTCACCTACTTTTTGAATCATGCACCATCTTTGTGGTACAACCTAAAGAGGATTTTTCATGCAACTACCAGAGAATCTGGCCTGGCATACTGTCAAGTATCCATTTTTCACATGCTCTCTTCCCAAAATATGTTTACTAAAAGAAGGACAGTGCAGCCTGTTATAGGCATAGATCTGACACAGTTACAAGTTCATACAGCCCTTACTCCTACTCTGGAAGAGGGAAAAAATAATCCAGGAGAAAGATTTATTTGGCAGTTAAGTCCAGGGAGCTCCAGCTGCTGTAATATCTACTTGTCTCTATAATACAGACTGATGAATAATATGGAAGAAGGAGAAGGAGAAGGGAAAATATCCTTAAAACATTCTAAAACAAAGAAAAGGAGGAGATTTTGGCTAGCTGATTGCTTTTGGTATTTCAGAGGCTGCTATTCAGATGCTCCAGTAGAGATGGAGATAAGTATGTAGGATCCATACACTAGGAATAAACACATATTAATACACCTGAGTCTATTTACAGCATTATCACACCTCTGCTTTTGCAATTTTGCTGATGTCTTGTCTAAGAGTACCAAGGTCTGTATTGGCACTGACCTATCTCATTCCTCTATCTTCCATTTCTCAGTAATGGGCATATTCTGTACCTGGAAGAATTTCATTATAATAACGGATAATTATTAACATGTAGCTTAAGCAATGACACAAAATAAAGTTAATATTTTCCTGCCTTCAGAAGATAAAAATACCTTGGTTGGAATTTAACAGCTAGTAAATTGTTCTATAAAAATACAGCTCTGCAGCAATTTTTACTCTCTGTACTAATTACTGGGGAAGAAATCCTGGCCTTGTTGACACATAAACCAAAATTCCTAGTGAATTCAGTAGGGCCAGAATTTGGTCCACACAATTTTACAAAGTCACCATTTACAAACATACGCTCATGGATTCAACATTCAGGCTTTACATCTCAATAAACAAACAGAACAAGGGAATCTAGTTGGCACAGACCTAATTTCCCAGAAAATAAGACAAATCAAATCAGCAAGCAATGGGGAAGTAAGTAGAAAACCAGGAGAGAGAAAATGGGAAAGGCAGATGTTCTTTAGCAATACTAGGCTAAGTCCTGGCTTGTAAGCACTGCTACCCTTCAGGTATTGTGTGCCCTAATACAATTCGGTATTGTCACAGTCAGGTGCTTAGGCGCCCTACAAACACCTAGGACCTCACAACCAGAGTATTCACCCAGCCTGTGAAAACCTTTGGTTCAGTATGTTTATCTGGAGTGCACATTTCCCACCATATTGACAGAAGGTATTTCTTCCTCCTATAGAGGCTCTTCAATTATCTTTCTCTGAGTTGATTAGATATTCCCCGTGCTAGAAAGAGGCAAAATCTACCATATCTTGGTGCACAGTACGTCCATACATCTGTATGCTTACAAATAGATAATTACCTTATGCTAATTGAAACAGCTTCCAAGGACAATGGGAGATCGGGATTCCTGATCTTGCTCCAATCTAGTACTCCAGGGAAATTTTCCAAGTGGGTTTTCCACACTCTAGTTGAGCACTCCAGTCTGTATTGCTGGCTGTTACCCACCATTTCCTCCTCCCACTTTTTCTGTTAATAGTTTTCTATTCACCCCTTTACTACAGCTAAGACTGACATGCGAGTCTGTTGCTTACTCTGTGTCCTGATTTTGGCTGGGATAGTGTTAATTTTCTTCCTAGTAGCTGGTAGAGTGCTATGGTTTGGGTTCAGTATGAGAATAATGTTGATAACACACTCATGTTTTCAGTTGCTAAGTAATGTTTAGACTAAGTCAAGGCTTTTTCAGCTTCTCCTGCCCAGCCAGCAAGAAGGCTGGAGGGGCACAAGAAGTTGGCGGGGGACACAGCCGGGACAGCTGACCCAAACTGGCCAAAGGGGATATTCCATACCATGTGATGCCATGCCCAGTATATAAACTGGGCAGAGTTGGCCTGGGGGGATCGCTGCTTAGGAACTAACTGGGCATTGGTCAGCAAGTGGTGAGCAATTGCACTGTGCATCACTTGTTTTGTATACTCCAATCCTTTTATTAGCATTGCCATTTTATTATTGTTATTATTATCATTATTAGTTTCTTCCTTTCCGTTTTATTAAACTGTTATTATCTCAACTCACAAGTTCTACCTTTTTCCTTCCGATTCTCTCCCGCAACCCACTGGGTGGGGGTGGAAGTGAGTGAGCAGCTGCATCGTGCTTAGTTGCTGGCTGGGGTTAAACCATGACACTAGGTCACAAGGTTTTCAAATACAGCTAGTCACAAAAATTTAGGTGCCTTCCTACATGGAAGTAGGTGGGCTGGGGACAGATGTTCCCCTGGCCACCAAATACTACAGTTCCATATTTGGCAGCAGTACTGGGTAAGAAGCCATCTCCTGTCCTTGGTTCCCTGTCCTTACCCCTCCTACTCCTTGCTTCTGTCCTGCTGCACTGTCAGCCAGAAGACAGAGTTTATCTAAGTGAAAAATGGCATTTTTTTCTGGTTTGATTTTCAGTCCAGAGGAGGTAACGTGAATGCATGAAGAAGCCACCAAGAGCATAGAAAGCACAGAAACTACCTGAGTCAGCACTGTTGCTGATAACTGTCCACAAACTCACATCAAAAGGGGTTAGTTTTGTGATGGGCTGCAGGTGACCCAATGCCACATTGTCACCAAAAAGGATATTCCAGTCCCTTACTTTATGCCACTACTAGCAGTCACAGCGATGTATGGTCAGCGGGATCTGGGGATTGACTGACTCCACAGTCCCACCAGAGAGGTGTCAGATCACTTTCTTTCCATGAGGATTTAGATCAGCTTAAATCAAGCATGATATATTATCCCAAATCCTTTTCTGGACTTAGCTCATCCTTACCTGTCTCCTCACAGCTGAGCTGCAATATGATTAGAGCTTCGGGTCTGAGAGAACAAGAGTGGCAGAAACAGAGATTTGGCTTATATGGGATACTTATTCAATTTAATAGATAAACAGCTATAATCTTCTCTAATTACCTGTTTCTTATCTAGCTAGAATAAAAAGAAATGGAAAGAATCTATTTACATAACCTAACATTTTTTAAAGCAATTTTTATAAGAGATTTTATGCCAGTTACAAAATAGACCATATTTTTTGAGTGTCTAGCATCCCGGCATACCAAACAAAACGTGTTAATTGCTAAAAATTAACTATCACATTTTGCTCTAGGTCTTTTACCTAGATGGTTACCTAGCTTTCTTCCAGGTATATGATTATTTTTTTTCTCTTCTAATCACTATTGTTAATATTTGTATGCACTGCCTTACACATGCAAATAAGCAGATCAACTTTTAACAGCACAGTTAATAAGATCATTTTCAAAGGCATCACCTGCAACGTCTAAACCTATCCCAAAGGAACCTACGACTTCCACTGTTGTTTTCCAGGGTATGGGTTACATGTTGCACTGCCTTCTTAAGCCCTGGTGACTTGCTCATGCATTCTGCTGAGTCTTTAAAGAACTTTTTCCCGCATCTCTAGGGAACAGGTACAAAGAACACCTCTTTAAACAGCACTTCAGTAGACATCCACCTGTACCTCTCTCCCTGTCTCTACTCTTGAGGCTCTTCTTTCTAAACATTTGGCAGAAAGCTCTTCCATTTTCTCTTCCTTTCTCTGCTAGCTGTGGCATGTCTCTGTGAACCTTTATTCCACCCCTTTCTTCACCAGACACACACTCATATCTCCACTCTGAAAGATATAAGCCCCATTTTATGCAGTGGTATTGTTTAATGGATTTCACTGCGAAACAGCATCTGTACTTAGCTCCAGAGAGCCTTCAGGTTACAAGTGAAATGCTAGCAAAGAGCTTGCCATACCTCAAAATAGGTGCAGCAAACTAGCAGATTTTCCTGACAAGAGGCAGTTTGTGTAGCTTTCCAAAGGGACTAGAGGATCAAGGCTTTAAACAGGTGAGTCTCTAGACCACTACTTGAAATGAAATGAAATGCTATTTTTGCACTTCTGTACCATCAAAGACTTGCTACTATTTTGCAGCTTTTCCCTCTCTTTCTGTCCCTGTCTGAGAGGGAAGCTTCATGGTAACTCCTGCCAAATTTATTCTACACCACCAAAGCCAGGTTCAGTGCTATCTCCCGATCCACATGTGGCCAGGTAGAGAGGCTGATAATGAACACATGCACAGACAAAACCTGAAAAGTGCGTGCTTGAGTTCCTGCCAGCCACAGAAACTAGAGATAGTTTCATCATCTGGCTTTTCCTGTAACCAACTAAAAGCTTTGAGACAATACACTGGGTCATTTTCTAGGAATTAAGGTATGTGGTTCCCAAGGCTGTTGAGGGAATTCTTCTCACTCTCTCTTTCCTATCAGAAATCATGAAAATAAAGATAATTAATAACAATTATAAACACTAACTTCATTATGGCTTTTTAAGCCCTTGTTAAAAAAAATAATTCTTAGTTAAAAGAATCTTATTTGGAAAATGTAAAGGCAGAGACACTACGGCAGGATACATTTGTCTCTGTCTAGAGGGCAGAAAGGCAGTGGAGCAGGGGGGGAATTGTGGGATCTGGGGAAGAGACCTACATGCTGGCCCTGTTCTCATGCCTTTTCCTGCACATCACCCCTGGGCTGCCACTGTCATGGACAGGATACTAAGCTAGGTGGAAAAATCAGGCTAAGTAAAGTACATATTTATGTTTTCATATGGTGTCTAGCTTTGCAATAACTGACCATCTCAGAATTTTTAATATATTTGTGCCTGTTTTGAAAGGAGGTGCTATTACTCTGATTTTACGAAGTAAACACTGAGACACAGGGAGGCTAAAGATTACCTGAAGGTTACCCCGAAGGTCTATTTCAGACCAGGAGCCACACCCCAGAGTCCTAACCTACAGCTACTGTTGCTGTACTGTACAGTACTGTTTTCCCTCAACCAGCGGTGCCCTTTCCTTACTGTATCAAACAAGATATATTTGTAATAGGAAATAACAAAATGCAAGGCAACATTAATCATAAATCCTGTCAATGAAGAGCATGAGGTCTCATGATCTCTGTGCTTTTATCTTTACTGTTTTCTCAAGGCAGAAGGGGGTTGAATTTGAGAGGATGAGGGAAGGAACAAGGAAGGGAGTCTGCAATCCCTCCAGAACCTACACTGGCATCCTTGTTCTGTAAACAGCAAATATCTATGAATCCCTTTGAAAAAGTAGATATCCCTTCAGTCCACCTACAGGATGACAAGCTAAGTTGTTCAGTTAGTTCAAGCGACAGCAGTCTTCATCCCAGTTCCACACAGCAGACCTTAAATGCTTCACCTTAACATCAAGATCAGTCTAAGAAATGTGCCACTTGAAGAAACTTGCTCTTGACATACTTTCTTTAGGAGCACTCCATTACTTCAGCACCTCCATTTCAGCAAAGTCATACTCTCCAATCTGAGATAAAGCCAAAAAGAAGATTCCTTTTACTCTTAATTTGGCCTCCTTTTCAAAGGGCATTCCAGTACAGTCCAACTACAGAGTCACAGCCAGCTTTGCAACGAACCTGCACTTCCATTTAGTAAGCAGCGCACTCCTGCTCCACGGCCAGCCAAGCTGCACAGCAAGAACATTTTTTAAGACCCTTGCATTCTTTGTCAGAGAAGCTGGAAGAAAGCACACGCACGTACACTCACTTAAGCACCATTAACATGCACTTAAAGACCACTAACACATTTCTCTTTTAGCTGAGGGCTGACCCAAGAAAAGAATAAAGATTTAGTTGTCTTAATCAATCATAGGATGACCATGAGCCAACAGTACGATATGGGCATGGAAAAAAGTGAATATTTACATTGTGTGGCAGATAGCACTTGTAATACCTCATCTCAAATTCTGTATAGAGTTTAGCATCAACTATATTTAACTGAAACAGAAATAAACACAGAAAACGGCTGCTATACACCTAAGGAATGAGATATTTTACTTTTTCTTAAGAGAGAGGAGAAAAGGTAGTAGCTTCTGTAAATTTAGCAAAATAAAGGCTAAGAGAAAATATAATTGCTTTCTGTAAATATAAACACAAAGAGGAAAAGAGCTACTTAGTCTAAAGAACAATGTTGGTACAAGAAGAGATATAAATACATTTGGCCATAAATAAACTCAGGCTGGAGATCAGAAAAAAAGATTTTCAATCACCAAAATAATAGGGGTTTGCAGCAACTTTCTAAAAGGCATAATACAATTTGTCTAGTTTTGAGAAAGGACATGATTAATTTATTAAAAGTATGATTTGATTTGTCTGCATGTGGTAGGAGGGAACAGTATTGATGATGATGTTATTTTCCTACGACAGTCTTAAAGTAGCTGGATTCTGCCTGGAGAACTGGATTCAGTCCCTACTGCTGTCAGGGGACTCCTTTAGGATGTGAAGGAAGCCACTCTAACCAAGCTTTTTACCAACGCTCACAAATTACACTCACAAATTACACTCAAATTGCTTCTTCATTTTGGGGGACCCAGTCTAGAGCCCCTGGGTTCTAATTTGCAGCTGTGAGGAGCAATTACAGCTGCAACTGAAGTCACAAGAAGCTGAGCTTTGAACACAGAAAATACCCTCTAATGCTAAGCACCCAGAAAAATATAGGCCCTAAGTATCTCGAGGAGAGTATTCAAAATAAGTAGCTGTACCTAGCTTCATACCTGCGCATCCAAGTTCCACAGTGCTACAATGGAGATGAACACCAACACCTCAGAAAATGTTCTGTAACACTAAAATAATATTTGCACAGTGCACATAGAAGGCGATGGCTAAATGAAGCCTGGGGAAAAAAATTAATAATATCATTGCGAGAACAGACTTTGCACAGCATGCAGTGAATCAGGCTTCAGTCTGCACATTGAATAGCAAAAGGAAAAAAACTAACTATTGAATTTCTGTTCTTTCAGTGTGCACAACTCTTGTGTGCACTGAAGGCAGCAGAATCTGGGGGCAAAACCAGTATATGATTATGTAATTAAAGACTATATCGTGGTGATGATGAAATACTAACATGAAAGAGCTGGCTGCTGTTACCATGTAGGGCTGAATGCAAATTATTTTTCTTTTCAAGTTCTGCCTCGACTAACTGGGAAGAAGAATGGAAAACACCTGTTTCCTCACTTCTGTATTCCACAAGGCTTTGATTTCCCTTTGTAACTCCTATACTCCCTTCTCTTTTACTGTCTGTATTGGTTTTATGTGGCAAGGTTTTGGTAGCGGGGGGGGTTACAGGGGTGGCTTCTGTAAGAAGCTGCTGGAAGCTTCCCCTGTGTTCGAGAGAGAGCGAGCCCATACCAGTCGGCTCTGAGACGGACCCGCCGCCGGCCAAGGCCGAGCCAATCAGTGATAGTGGTAACGCCTCTGTGATAACATTTTTAAGAAGGAAAAAAAGTTGGGAGAGTGAGAAACAGCCGCTGGAGAGAGGAGTGAGAACATGTAAGAGAAACAAGCCTGCGGACACCAAGGTCAGTGAAGAAGGAGGGGGAGGAGATGCTCCAGGCGCCGGAGCAGAGATTCCCCTGCAGCCCGTGGTGAAGACCCTGGTGAGGCAGGCTGTCCCCCTGCAGTCCAGGGAGGTCCACGGTGGAGCAGATATCCACCTGCAGGCCGTGGAGGACCCCACGCCGGAGCAGGTGGGTTTCCGAAGGAGGCTGTGACCCCGTGGGAACCCTGCGCTGGAGCAGGTTCCTGGCAGGACCTGCGGATCTGCAGAGAGAGGAGCCCGTGGAGCAGGTTTTCTGGCAGGACTTGTGACCCCGTGGGGGACCCGCGCTGGAGCAGTGTGCTCCTGAAGGACTGCACACCGTGGAAAGGACCCATGCTGGAGCAGTTTGTGAAGAACTGCAGCCCGTGGGAATGGCCCACGTTGGAGAAGTTCGTGGAGGACTGACCCCGTGGGTGGGACCCCACGCTGGAGCGGGGGAAGAGTGTGATCAGCCCTCACCCTGAGGAGGTGAAGCGGCAGAAAATAACGTGTGATGACCGTAAACCCCATCCCTGTCCCCCTTGTGCCGCTGGGGGGGCTTGGTGGAGAAATCCGGGAGTGAAGTTGTGCCCGGGAAGAAGGGAGGGGTGGTGGGAAGGTGTTCTGAGATTTCGTTTTATTCTCTCATTACCTTACTCTGGCTGATCTGTAATAAATTGAGCTAATTTTCCCTAAGCTGAGTCTGTTTTGCCCATGACTGTAATTAGTGAATGATCTCTCCTGTCCTTATCTCGACCCGCAAGTTTTTGTTATATTTTTCTCTCCCCTGTCCAGCTGAGGATGGGGGAGTGATAGAACGGCTCTGGTGGGCACCTGGCGTTTAGCCAGGGTCAACCCATCACACTGTCCTTGGCTATCTTATCTTTCTGTTTTTGAGAAATAATGCCTTCAAGAGATGTAGCTCAAACTTTATCTTGTACTTGTGTGTGCTCAGCATTTAACAGGGTAGAAAAAAGAAAGGAGTTAGTATACTATGTGAACACTGTTGCACTTACCAAAATATCTGTAAAGGCATACTACTATAATTTGTTCTCTTTAACATTTATTAAAAAAAAAATTAGAAATAAATCTATATAAAAGCTATTTTTACTGCATGAGGTTCAAAGAGCTTTTAGTTGACAACTGGGTTGCCTGCAGGCTGGACAAATTGTGTATGGGTTTTTATTTTATTTATAATTTAATTCTTTAAGAGTTAATGTATATGGCTGAAAATATGCCAGGTCTAGGCTGAGAAAGTAAAAATCTCCCTGAAAAGTGTTTCTCATTTAACACAATCAATTGCAGGAAGGAGGGAGGATCCCACATGGTGCCTTTTTGTCAACAAAGACAATGACCACACATACACACAGATGCACACATACAGGGCCAGACCTAGGCCATTTAATCTTTCCACACCTACTGCAGTGGCACTCATTTATTTTTAAATGCTTCACTTCATTTGACATCAGTTCAAATCTGAGCGAAGAAATAATGATCTTACTTTCAGAGATGCTGAACACATGACTCTTGATGAACTCAGTGGCAGCTGTTGATACTCAGTACCCCCCGAAACTCAACTTTAAAACACCAACCCACTGATTTCATGTATGAAGTACCCACCTGGAGAAACCAAGACATTAATTTTTATTCAGTTAGTTAGTTTGGAAGATGATGATGTGCTGTTTTGTTCTGCCACATAGATCTGCTTAAAAAAATAAAAATAAAAATCAGTTCCACCCCAATATCAAGTATATCAATCTGTTTTCCAATAGATTTGTCTGAACAGGCTTCTCAGACAGCTGAACATATTTCCAATGTTTATTTATTTTTTTATAGTATGAATTAGCCAGTGACAACAAAGGTTTTTGCAAGAAAAATTCCTCCATCAGAAATTGTTCAGGTTTTAATTAAAAATCCATTTTCAAGCACTTAGTTCAATAAAACTTGAGCCAGAGAAAAAAAAATGGAGAAAGAAAACAGAAGAAAAGCATACAGGCAAACTTGAACCAAAAAAGCTAACAAGCCTCCTCTTAATTCCACCAAAATGATGAAAGGGCACACAGGTTTACTCCTCAGAGAGAACTGCAAGAAATAAAAGCAGGTACTTTGGCAGGAGAGTGCAGGGGACATGGATCAGGAATGGAATGCTTGATCAAGGGTCAGAGAATGTATGACAAAAATAATGGAAGTATCTTTATCAAGCAGTCAGAGGAATCTGTGCTTTGGATTTTGGTACTGCACCACGATTGAGAGTGCAAAGTAAAGCTAACTATTAGCATTCATTTTTTACTCTCCATATCAAAAACAGTACAAACCAAGCCTTCCATTGTCCCCATAGAAGAGATGAGCTGAGCAGGGAAGAGCAAGGAAGTCCAAGGGAAAGGAATAAGCTCCAAACTTCAGGACGCTTCACAGAGATTGCTCCTGGCTAGTCTCTTTTTTTTTTTTTCCTCCTTAGTACCTGAGAAAAAGACAGCTAACGTGAACAGCAAGTAGAAACACAGTGACCAGAATAGTAATTTATCAGACACTATGCAAGTTGTGAGCTACCAATTAAGTTCATCCCACTAGATTATATGTCTCATAAAATGGGAAAATTAAACCCTTTTTCTTTGCTTTCCCTCCTCTACCTCTGTCTACTCATTTGTCTTGCACCTTGTTCCTTGAGATTTTTCTCTTTTGGAATCACAAGTGCACTTCTACTACTCCCCACTCCACAGCACCTGTTACAGACCATAAAGATATCTGTGCAACAAATTGACAAACCTGACTGTTCAGTGTTCACTGCTACTGCCCAGTGAGCTGGGGTAATAAATCATTTTAGCAGATGAATTTGTCATCCAATACTATAACAGCATAAAAGCAGCAGAGGCAACAAGCCTCCAGGCAAAGGAACAGTAGCAAAACCAAAATTAAAATCTAAAATGGAAAATTGCAACAATAAGAAGGATATTAGAAAGAAACAATTTAAAGAGCATATAAGCAGTATAATCCCTAAACCTGGTTCGGCTGCAATTCAGCTGACCCACATATTTTGGCTCATTCTAACCATTCATACTTGGAATGAGCTGAAACCAAAGCTGAGTTGGGAGCTTAATGCATTTGCTCCCTCTTTCTACCATTTGGTGGGCTGGAGTCGATACTTGTTTCTACCTCCACGAGTTTAGCCACTGTGAAATACCACTCAGAGTCCATCATTTTTGTGTTCACATATGTCAAGTGATTAGCTGATGCTCTGAACTACAAGAAAGCTCTGGTTAGTGTATCCAACAGTGGTTTAGCTTCCCTTCAGCCTTATTAGAACTAGGCAGCCCTCCAGATGTTGTGACCCAACTGGAACCCCATACTGTACTATACTCTGTGTACCTCACGCAATGAACTGGTAAGAGCAGTTGCTTTTAAAGATGATGTTTCTCACACATGTGAGTTTCAGAAGAGGTCTGTGGCTAACCTTTTCCACTGCTTAGTTCTCTGAAGCAGAGCAGCAGCCAGTAACTCCAAATTAAAGAAGGCATCAAACACGTAAAATTATGTACAATAACTGTTTCTCTAAAGCCATCCTACAAAGCAAAGAAGTACAGTGAGTTTGGTACAGTTACTCAGAGAGTCAATGGCCAAGCCAGGAAAAGAGCAAGCCAAATGTAGTAAGCCATTTTGTCTAAAATTAGGAAGCCAGGAAAACAGTGGGCTATAAATGGTTAAACCTCATCAGAAAATGCAGAATTGCCACATTTCCTACTGTCCCTCTCAGGGTCAGTACCTAATCAGACAAAAAAAACCCAAACAACTGTCAAAGCCTAAGACAGGAAATGGAGCCAAATTATTTCTGTGTATTAGAAGATGTCATAAATTTTCCCCTAGTCATCACTGGAAAAGCCACAGTCAGGGCTCAGCACATACAAGAAAAGCCTCATAGAAAGAAGAAAAGATAAACAGCCTTTCTCTGCATATACATGGCATCAAATCTACAGCAAAACTGTCTGATGATCCACGTCAGACTTCAATTCCTGTGACAAGCCTCAGCTGTAAAACCATTCCAGAGGTGTTACAATGAAGAAGAGACACCACAAACATGTCCGTCAATATGCAAACATCTATTCAAATGCACTTGTCATCAGTACTGCCTACAGTGGTAGGACAAAACTAAAATGCACATGGCAAAAACACAGAAGGGAATAAGGAGCTGGTGACGTCATGGAAGACTCCCAGGCAACAGCAGTCTCTGCCTCTTGAGAACGGGGGGGATACACCACGTAAGATGCACAGCGTGATTTTACAGCAGTGATTTTTCCTTGGTGAACACATGGTCAGCTGTGGCATCGTTGGCTCAGACAGGAAGACACACGAAGGGCTGTTACCATAGATTGGCTGACAGACCAGGTAATTAGCCACCTAGATGTTACAACCTAATTACTTCACAGTACCTTCTTTAGATAGCTTTGAAAGAGAAACAGTGCTAACTGCTGTAATTAACCGAATTCCTGTTAAGAGTTTATTGGATTAGTTTTTGATGTTTGTAGAATACACACAATTTAACCAATACAGGAATATTACACAGACTATCCCTTTAAAATATACTTCATATGAAGGTAAATATTGATTTTACTGGACAGAGTGATATATCTACATAGGTGATTATGTCAGTACCACTATCAGACTTCATGGGTTTTTTTAGAAATACCTTATGCTTGGGGTGGGATAGAGGGAGAACTTACAATAAAAATACAAAACCAACATATTTCAGTCTATAAACAGAAGTTACCCTCAGACACACGACCACAAAAAAAAGAGGCTTTATTACCCAGAGTTACCGTCGGTTAACCTCTCATTGCCTGAACTGCTGTTCAATCCATGCATACTAGGAGGCAACCATATTGTTAAAGCACAACAGAATTAGCTTATGCCTGACAGCTAGGGTAGGGTGACAGGTCTGTGGTCTTTACCCTGCTGCATACAGGGTTAGTTACCACAGCTCCAGGACAGCCTAATAGAAGCAAAGGACAGGGCAAAATACTCATGTTCTGCTCCTGAAATGCTGTTTGCAGACTTCTGATAAGCACGGAGCTACTAAGCCTTCAAGAGTCAAAGCATGTCATCTGAGCCCCAGTATGTTCCTGCGTGAGTACTCCCACCTGTCGAAAACATGCCTAAAATACACCTCAGTGCAGTTATGCTTGTGTCTGTCAAGTAGCCCACAGTAACTCATTAAAATACAGAAATTCAGTCATGGGTCTCAGCCCAAAGCACTGGCCTAGAATCCTGCTTCTGCTGAGAGGGAATTTCATATGTGCATATCCAAACAAGTTTTAATCTACTCACCAGGTAATACCTGCAGTTAACACAAGAAATTAGGTAAGACAGTAAGTTCTGCAGCCAGATCAAGACCAGTCTTTCAGGTCCACAGCTTACAGTATCTGACCTCTCTATTTCTGACCCACTGCATGTGCTATAATCATGGAAGTGAGAGGAGTACAGATAAACTCTCAGCTTCTGTGATAGGGCAGTAACTGAGTTTTGTCACGTTTTACTTAAATGCTTTGAGACCCACAAAATTTGGAAAGTATCCTATGCTATTGCTCAAGATTACTGCTCTGACAATGAAATTCTAGCTCTCCTGCCATCAAAGCACTAAAATACATTATACCTCAGGAACAGAGATGAGAAACACACATGTAAAAGAAATATACAAACAGGTCACACTATATTTGAACTGCTTGGAGGAAAAAACCCAATGTCACTGGCTCCTCTCCGTCAGCAAAATGCATTGAAATATTTCCTGCATACAGCCTATTCAAGCACTGAAGGATATCACTAACAAAAAACCTAAGGAAAATCACCAGAAGTGCTACCAGGCTATATAAATGAGCAGTAGAATAATTTCCTAAAATGATAACAAACTAATGATAGCTGTGAGGTGATAAAACACTAAGTCAGTGCCAGATCGCACTCTGGAATAACATGATAATATTTCCTCTACCTAGGTAACTGGAACAATCAAACCATTTATGATAATGACAAAATAAAGAACCTTATGTCTCTAGACTAAATACTCCCTGTAGTTAGAAATGTTTTTGTTGTTTGTTTGGTTTTTTTATTCCACTTGCAGAAATATTGAAAATGTATGCAAGGTACATCTGTGCTCTTGATATTACCTATCTAAAAAACAGCATGCAATATTTTACATGATTTTGACAAACACCAGACCACATCACTGCACTATCATGTGATGATCAGATCTGTGTCCCACTTTGGAATTCATGAGGGTAGGCAGCTGTGGGCCTCCCTATCTTCCAGGAACAGTATACGCATAAAAGATAATCACAGCTTTCATTTATATTTTTTAAAAAGTTTCTGTCCAATTTTCTGTCAGAGATAACCTTGAAAATGTAATGGAAACAAAAAAGATAGACAGATTTGTAGGTTTGAAAGGATTGAGAGCTACGTTCAGTTTCAACAGAAGGCTGGAAGTGAGAAACGTGAAAAATACACACACACACCCTCCAAACAACTCGATTAAACTTGAGGTATTTCAAAAATTTATGCACAAAAAAAACCAACCCTCCCTGTCCAGATTACCTACAAAAGCAAAGCAGGGAGTTCCTTAGCCGGCTAAATGGAAACAACTGCACCTATGACTAGCTGGACATCAAGTAGCCTGTGTCTCACGGCGATGAAAAGTGTGCATAGCAATCTTATTTCAGCCAGAGAGGATTAGACAAGAAGCTGTCTTGCAGGCCCCTCCCAATCTCAGTTACTACACTATTTCTCATGGTTTATCCCCCTTCTCCTTGAAGAGTTGCTCTATTTTCTTGACATCATCCAGCCTGAGAAATATTTCCCTTTTGTCTTCATATTTATGTGTCATGGAGAAAATTGGGGAGAGTAACAGAGAGTTATCTTCAAGTACATAATGTGATGTTATAAAAAGAACAGGAATCAATTATTCCCTTTAATTAATGAGGACAGAAGAGGAAGTAATGAACTTAAGCAGCATCAGGGGAAATTTAGGTCAAATACAGTTACTGCAAGAAGTTTCACACAGTAAGAAGAGTTAGGCAAATGAACCAAGCGTCAAGGGAAGTTAGAGTCCTCATCAGTGGTACATAGCCAAGGTTAGAAATCTCCCTGGAGGATGACTGAGGAAAAATGAAGCCATTCCTATTCCCTCAGTGGAAGAATGGACAAGAGGTTAAACTCAAAGCTTCTTTGAACATTCACAGTTCTCCTTTCCTCTTTTGTTCTTCTTTCATCAACATCTTCCCCTATTTTTTCATGTTGTGTGAAGTGCTCTGCATTGGATAGCTAAAGTTCTTTCAAAGCTTCACACAAATATTGTATTTATAATATATATTTTATATATTAAATAATATTATTATTTATTATAAAAAGTCTTTCTTTTCTAAGCCTCATGGATTCCTGTCATGTCAGGACTTCTAATAGCAAAGCCATCCAAGAATCTGCAGCAGTTGCTCTTTACCAAGGCACAGTTCTCATTCCAAGAGACAAACACTGGAAGACAAACAATACTAGCATAGTTCTTTGTAAAGCCCATCTCTCATTCTTTCTCCTTTTTTGTTTGTATGTTATCCAGGCAATGAAAATACAGAAGAATGAAAACATGAAAGACAGAAAAGTTTTTCTTTTCAACCTGAATTTTTTTTTTTTATTATTTTTAAAAGGAAAGTCCAGACACGCTTTTTATTACTATTGCTACTTTTCCTTTTCCTGAGAACAGAGTAAACCAAAGTGAATCTGATGGGCAAAAAGGCCATACTTTTTATTTTAGTTTTTATTAGGATTTCTAAAGAGTTCTTATCTTTGTTACTGTTTCCCACTCAAAGAGAAACTTAAAAAGCTTAACATTTAAAAGTAAAAGCACTAGGAATAACTTTCAAAAAGTAGTAAAATAAAGAAGGATTCCTTTCAATTTTAGGCATCCCATTTGCATCTCACTTTCACTTACAAGGTTTTGGCAAGAGGATAGGTATTGCTTTCTTTTTAATAGTTTAAAATATTTTATTAAAAAACCCCAAACATTCCCAAATATAACAAAAATTTGAGAATTTTACAAATTTCTCCTAAATTATGCTTATCTTTTCCCACTTATCCACACAGAGAGGATTTTTACATATACAAATATATGGAGATGAAGAGATACACAGAAATAGCCTATTTTCCTGTGGACAAAAAGCTTTCAGGGAAAGAAAAAAAAAGAAAAAACCTTCTAATCATTTCAATTTATTAATGAAAATGCTCTGCTGGCATTTCTTAAGATGTCAGGTACATTTCAGTATTTTGCAGAATGCAGGGTGCAAAAGAAACAGGGCTTGAGATTTCTAAATTTCCACTGGAACTATTATTCACACTGAGGTAAGAAGAGATTGACTTCAGCATAATCTGCATACCCTCTATAGTTGGCTGGGGCCATGACCATCTTGGTTAATATATGCTTCATGTTATGATAGGTGTCTAAAATCCTTGAGATGGGCTGTACAGTAGAGATGCCTCACACTCTCCATGCCTACAGATGGAATCTAGGCAGTAACTAGTATTTCTGAGATTTCAGAAGTTAACTAAGAAAAATTTCAGTCATCTTTGAGTTCCAAATGACTTTAGGACATCACAGCTCTAAACCCTATATGAACAATCAGTGATGAATTGATTTGTCCTAGGGAGTTTATTGTCTAAACAGATAGGTCAGTGAAGACAAAGAAACATAGAGTGATGTAACTTAAAGAAATCAAAGCATCACAACAACAATAAGACAAATTGTCCTCTCAGTTCTGTGTCTTCTTCCTTAGAGAAAACCAATGGGCATAGCAAAGATGCTTGTATGTATGATCACATGACTGACTTCCATTCTGAAATCTACAGGTCTAAATGCTAAGGATATAATACACTTATCCCTTTAGGTTAATCTACTGCATAATCTACAGTTATACAGCTATGACTGCAGCTTTCTATTAGCAGTTATTTCCCTTCTAGCTTTTAGCTAGAGAAAAGAGCAGCATAAGGGGCAGAAATCCACTAACCACGAGACATACCTATACTAACATAGTCCACAAAGAAAATCTCACTGACACATTTTCACCACTACTGTTGTCAATGTCATTTAGGTTAAGGCTATCCATCATTCCATCCATGATGACATTATGCACTCAGCTGGAGCCTAGATATACTTATGCAGATATATCTTACCTTTATTAGCACATTACAAAGCCAGCCTAATGGTTGAAAGACCATAGGATTCTGTCACAGTTGCCAGCCTCACTATTGGAGGGATAAGTTAAACACAACACTAAATAAACGTACTTTGATCATAAATAAAGATCAAGATAGGTAATGACGTGATCACATGACTTTGAATGCAAGACTCCATTCACTCCATTGCAATAGTTTGCTTGCAGAATACCTTGCTTTCAGTAAGATCAATGCAAACAAAAAATAAGTGCCAATACCAAACTCCATATGAACAAATCATCAAGTACCGAGCCATGTACTGCCTAGTAAAGGCCACAGGGTCTATATATAATTGGTACTCCACCTAAAGAAAGGTTATGCTACTAAACCTCACTTTTCCCTGTGGATAGAAATTGTAAAAGTGGTGAGACATTTTATGATCTTGGATAACAGTTTTCTTCCTCTTCTGTTCTGGTACTGTAAAAACCATGTCCAAATCTGGTAGGGCAAAGGAGCTAAAATTGCAGAGATTTCCATTAAGTCCTGGAAAATAATAGGAATTAGATCCCCAGATCCCTGAAGTGCACTTTAAATTCTAAGTCCAACTTTCTGAACATATCTAATATACTATTGTATACTAACCAATTACTTTATTCCAGCAAGATCTGCATTTCTTCTTAGAGATGACCCCAAACCAGCTTATATTGTTGGAATAAGGCACTGCGGGCAAACTTTCAATGTTTTTGTTCAGCTTCATTTCCCCTAAGATTATTTCAATTTTTATTCTAGAAATTGTCAGTATTCATTATAACTTTCTAAAAACAAAATACCCCAGTTCATTTCAGCTAATTCCTTCCAATGTTCTCCCCAAAGCATATCCTTTTAGCTGCAACGTTGATAGGAGCTGCCATAGAAAACAGGTAGTTAATAATAAACAGCTCACAGGTTGCAGGCTGTTTTTATTTGCCTTGCATTACAAAATACAAGCTCCAGCAAGGCTTAACATGACAGTCATTCCTCAGAAACAACACAGTTTAACACTGTTTAGACTGCTTTGGAACCAAGATCCTTAGTACCTCTTCCCATCAACTCAACACAAAGTTATTTTCCTCTCCGCTCACAGATCTTCTCTCTGGAACTCACTCAACAGTATGGCTGAATTGAATTGCTTTAAAAGCCTAAGCTTGGACTCAAGCAGAAGATAGAAAATAATGACTACTTTGGGGTCCTTTTTGTTTGCCTGTTATTGGAACAGAAGATTAAACTCTTGGGTTCATGAAGTAAAGCTTTGTTCCATAAAAGAATACTAGAAATCTGTCCTGAAAGAAAAAAAAAAGAAAGAAAAGAGAGAGAGAGAAAAAAAATATTATATATAGTCACAAGAGTCTTGTAGTTGGACAATTGCAGAATTTCAGTTTCAACTTTCTCATGAAACTTGGGGAAGTATGGTGAGACTGATCATCGAATCAAAACCCCTGACAATTCCAAACTCAATAGAAGGGCTTTGTGGGGCAGAAACTTCCCCTCTTACCTCCCAGCTTATGAGCTTAGAAAGCCAGTATATGAGTCAAAAAGCCTTGATAAAACTCCCCATTGAGAGGAAGGCTTTTCCAATGTTCACATTAACATTAGAAAAGTCTAGCTTGAGAAAATACAAAGTAGAAAGCCACTCAGAAGCTCTGCATTGAAGGCTTTGTGCAGTCAGGAAAGGGATTAGAAAGCATGTGCACCAAGTGATGCCATGTTATCCATTCAGGTTAGCAATGTGGAATAGGGCAAAGAGTTTCGAAAAAGGAAGAAATAAAGGGAAATTTAAAGCAAATCTGGGAAGGAGACAAGGATAGGCAAAAGAGGGAAGACAGATGGAGTGTGACCAGAGATGGAAGAAGATTCTCTAGGGGAAAAAAGAACCTGTACAGAGAACTGAAAACCAGTATAAGTCAGAGGACTGAGCAGAGTAGTACCAACAGGAGAAACAGCTGGAGAAAATCCATGCTGACAGCAACAGATCTCTCTGTCAGTCACAAAGGAGAAGCACTACCCTGTGAAAAGCCAATTTAGGTATCAGGAAGTGTCAGAAGGGATCAAATTACCCAAAGGAGTTTGAAAATGGAGGTGAAGGGATGAGCAGGCTGGACTGGCCCAGTCACTATAGTAAGGACTGTACTGCAGAGAAAGAAATCCAAGTCTATTTCTATGGCGGTTATTGCTTTCCTAGAACAAAAGGGGAAACGTGTAAAGGAAGAAGGGATCACTGAGGCTGTGAAAACAACAGCAAAGTACTATATCTGGGCAAATTATAAGCAGCAGTAAAAAGCCACCATGAGGCTGGAAAGTTTTTAATCAATTCAGAGTTCATCCATGTTGAAACACATCACAGACAAAAAGATTCTAGGGCCTAACAGTGCTCTGGAAAATTAAGATGTTTGGGAACTTTAGCACCTTCCCAGTTGTGCAAATTCATCATCTTCTTGTGTGGTTTATAGTTATTATAATTTAAAATTAATTTATAGTATCTTTCTCTGCGATAACACAACTGGTGGTCATGGAAATGATTATGATGCAAAAAAAATTCAACTCTCACTTTTGGACAGCGAGAGTCAATGAACTTTTTTGAAGACAAATCAAAAAGCCTATTTTTATGCAAATATTCCCAGTTCTTAAAGCACGATTTGTAGCCCAACTTTTATTTCAAGATTCTCTGCAATGCAACACTGCAGATGTGCCCAGTTTACTTTGAGAGACCCAGGCTGGGTGCCAGGTGCGGTACCGCTCAGGTAGGATGGGGTTAACTGACCCTGCCAAGAAGCACAGGATTTGTTCCCAGTCAGGACACGGAGCTGATACAGCCACAACGTTTCTGTTACTTGCCCCGACTCATTCAAAGCTAGGTAAGCTGGAGTCCCTCTGCGTGATTCAAAGGCAAGCAAAGAATTAGCTTGCCCAATGGAAAAATATTCTATGAAGTTTTCAAAGGAGGCAGCAAGAATATTTCCGCATTTGAACTTGCGGCTTAATTCCTTTACATGCTATGCAGGAAAACTGCCATTTGGAAATCCCAATTTGAAGGCTTATTTTTCAAACACTTATTGCAGAAGAATGAAAACTACCCCTTTTAAACCTCTGGAGCTATATACAGCTGAAGATGCTTCTATATATTAGATATAATAACATGTATTATATTTTAAAAATATATATCTCTTCCTAGCTTTACGTCACCTATAGTTAAAATAATTGGTTCAACCTGCTCTTTTAAGGCCCTCATGTCTAAAAATTCCTCTTGGCATTCCATGCTGTTGTTGTTTTAATAGACTCTACAATACGTCCTGTCTTCATCTCACTTGCTTTCTGTCATATGTTTGTGTAAACAACAACAACAAAACCAAACAGTTACAATAATTTTCACTACTGGAATTGAAAGTATTGCAAAACATATGGTTCATCTGCCTCAGAAACAAAAAAGCTCAGACTTTCCAAACCATAAATTATCAGCATCATTCCACCTCTATTCAATACCACAATGAACAGAGGTTTTCACACATGTAGTCTTGACACTTAAAACCCTTTCTAACTTACTGAAAGAGGAAATCTAAACTTCTCAGCAGTTTCAAAACCTGGTGATATTAAAAGTTCAAAAATTTTGGTTTTTCTCATTTGTTTGGGCGTTGTTGTTTTGGTGGAAGTTTTTTTTCCTCTGCTTTAGCGAGCTTAGATCATAACCATCTAGCTTTGATTGTGACTCCTGCTTTGCTAAGACAATTTATTGTATGAAAATAAAATTCCTAGCAAAGCAATATTCCTCCTTCTTCTATGGTACAAAACATATTGTCTATCTTGCCTTCAATGATTTTTTTATAAACTATAAATCTGTGCTGAAACGTAAAAGGAAGAAAAAATATCAAAAGACATCTGGGATCTGAACACTGATCAAACTTACTTTCACCTCAAGGTTTAAAATTGCAGCTTTAAAATTCACAATTTGTTCTAAGAACAATATTAAATATTTAAAGTGCACTTTGCACTACCATCAGATCGGAAAAGAGCAACAAAGCACTTTATCAGGCAACATAACCCCCATTAATATTTTTTCCTCTGATTTTAAAGACATATTTCGTATCACCCAATGGATAAAGAAACCGTGATGGAAAGTGCTGTCATTCTGCCAAAAGCACATACAGAACAAGACAAGTGAGAGCAATTAAATTTCTGATCAGGATAATAATTTAACTGCAGATCTGGAGACTATAATCATCTGGAACATTTGAGCAGTATAAAATATTACAAGGACTCTGTTCCTTAAATTATCATACACAGCTTGTCACCTGAAGACACCTCACCTGAAGGTATGTAGTGGCTTCCTACCACTCCCCCAGAGATGCTATATCTTCTAGCAGCAAAGACCACAAAAAAATGAAAGGCTCACAGACCTTATAAAGAACTGTTTGTGTATCCATTCAGAGCAATATGGAGACAATTCCCAAATTCAGGGTCATCATTCTCACTAGCTTCCTTTGGCAGAGTAGTGCCTTTATTGCCAAGCCACTTGATTTATCAAAGGAAAAAGTAACCTGACACTTCAAACAATCCCTTGTCCCATTCACATACAGAGCAGAGTAGATCTCGGCCTCCTCACAATAAATTGAATTGATATTTCATCATGATGCAGGTAAGGTAAGGTGGATGTCCCTCATTCAGTCACTATACAATGTCATGCCCCTAACAACTCAAAGATTCAGCATAGTATTCAAGAACGCCCACAAAAGGCCAGTCCTTGAGAATTAAAAAAACACCTTTTACTGACATTCCAGTATGTCGCAGACCTTTCTGCTTGCTTAGGAAAAAAGCGGTAAGTGATCATTTCTTCAGCTGAGAGAGAAAAAGCATGGCTACTTGTTAATCCATCAGGTGCAGCTGCTTTATCACAGCCATTCTGAGGCAAATAATTTGGGGTGACATTCATCTCACTTCATTTTAGCAGTCTAAAAGTCAGGTGTGTAATCTAATATATTCATTTAGTTCCACTTAAAAGTCAGTGAAGAAAATCAGGCCCCTCCAGCAGACTGGGGATGAGACAAGCCCTCACTATGTCCTAAAGCAGCTGGATGGATTGTCCTCCACTAGCAAAGGAGAGATACTTCATCTGTTCAGGCTCAACATCTTTTAAATTGGTAGAGGTAGGCAAGATGAATCCAGCTATCAGAAGAACATTTCTGAAGTTGTTTATACCCCATGCTCGCATGGAAATCTTACTTACTAAACCTTTACTGTTTGATCTGAGAAGAACAAAGGTAATTTAGGGACCCAAATTTGTTTTCAAAGCTTACACACACTCACTTTGTGCACTGACTGTCCACCTGCAAGATGAGGCCAATTGCGCTGCCACTTCTCAAAGGCACTTGGCAAGGATAAGACCGCTGGAAGCTGCACCAATCTTTACATGTGAAGGCACTTTGGTTGCATAAGGCAGCAAGCAGGATGGTTAGAACTGTGCTCACACATCACAGGGTATTTTAGGGTTTGTTCACACGGCCACACACAATAAGGTACGTGGGACCTGACTTGACAGCCAAGCTGTAGTAACTACCCCCATGCTTGCCACAGCCCACTCCAGCAGGGAAGTAAAATGTGCAAGCTGAAACCATCACTTCAGAAGTAGGGTGCGCACAGAGCTCGCCAGCAGCCACCTAATGGAGTTTAGCTGTGGTGAGTGACTTAGCTGCCTGGCCACCTGTCAAACTGCAGCAACCAAACCGCTCAGGATCATCTGACCATGCAGTTAGTTTCATATCAGTTTTAAAGGACAGCTTCCTTGTACACAACAATGCTGCCGCACCATGGAGACAGCTCGTAATTTGAACTTGAGAGCTGTGGGGTTTTTGGCAGGAGTTCTAACCAGGCACACCACTGAGAGAAAGTAGACATCCCTTATTTTAATCTATTTTAGGGAAGAGTTTTTCCAATTAAACAGCATTTTTTTGAAGCTTGACTATTTCCATTTCACAAAAGCAGTCCCACCAAGCTTGTGTGGATGAGACTTCTACCAGATTTTGCCAGAAGCGTGACGTTTTTCTGCTATATTGTACCCCATACAGACACCAATCCCAACTCAGTGGAAAGTAGCATCTCACCGCATTTTTTGTCATAATACTGTGTGACAAATGCACTTATCCTGACTTCTGAGTAACAAGGCTTATTCCAAATTTTAAAAAATTACTGTCACTACAATTTACATTTAACAGTATCTTTCTTGGCTAGCTTGGGAAAATACTGCAAGGAGAATTCACAAACATTAATTTGACTAAAAGCATACCTTTGCTTTGACAGCATTCACAATGGTCATTGTTTGCCTTGCTTAGATATTTATTCCATTTTTTTCTTTGTTTGGGAAGTTGCTTGTGGGAAAGCTATACCTGGGCAAACAGATAGGAAGGTTTGTGAAAGAGCTCTTCAAATGGCCATGAAGCCTCTCATGTCCTCCCTGCTGTCAAAAGATTCAGACATCACATCAGCAAACAACCAACCCTGCATGACAAAAATAAAGATCATCGAATAGTTACACAAGCTTGTAGAAGAAAATAGAATAATAACCCCTTCATAAAGCACTTCTTAGCCATTTGTCTGAAAAAGCTTTAAAATAAAGTTCCAATCTGCTTTAGTTAAGCACAAATTATTGGACTCAGTATGGGAGAAATTAGATGAATTCCTACTATATATGCATCATAAAAAAGATTAGAGTAGATGATCTAATAGTCCCTTCTGGCCTAAAATCCTATGAATAAAAAGGAAAAGCTGCTGCACTATTCACATTTTCAGCAAATATAGCAAATAACCCATAGAAAATGGGTTATTTTCCCCTCAGTCAAGAGCACACTAAAAAAAGAACATTCAGGTTTCTTGAGTCCCACTGTAAAAACCCTCCTTGTATAACCATAACCTTCCAAAGAAAGAAAGAGAGAAAAAAGACCCCAAAAGGCACTCACACAAAGCATTTGCTGAGCAATTTTGAATAATGAACAAATTAGTGGGGGAAAAAGCCTGTTTGCAGATAATTCATGAACAGAAAAGAGGACGACATTGATCAAATAAATTATTCACTGTAAATAGTTCATTCAGCTCTGGCTTCAACACACGTTACCAATTAAATCAAACAGAGCCCAATCCCACAGCAATTATTTAGGAAGTACAATCTGGCCACCTGAAAGCAAGTCCAGATTGCTTAAAGTGTTTCTTTTTTTGTCGATATGTCATGTTTCCCCTCTCTCTGAGTTAGGCCACTCTTGCCTACCTACAATACCACTCAACATTTTTCAGTTCTTTTAGCATATTTTCAAGTTTGTAAAAACTAATGTTTTCCCAGCTACAATTGCCCTTAGTAAAAAATTTTCTCATTCTCCATTAGTACTTGTTAGGGAAGCAGGTCTCAGAGGACAAAGATCTTGATGCTATAGGTAAATTCATTTCCAGTTTCTTGTTTAACATTCTGCTTATTTTTTCCCTAAAATGACTAGTTGTACATTTAGGTTTATATCCTGTAAATCAAGTTTGCCTTTTCTTTTCCACAGTTCAAGCACTTATTGTATAAATATTGGGTTTCATTTTGTTGAGTCCAATAAATTCTAAATAATAATTTCTGCTGGATTCATTTCAGTCTCCAACTTAAAGACCAATTAATTCACAGCCTTGTGCTCTTTGTTTCAAGTCTTATTACTTACATTCTGTAGCTCAGACTTCTCCACAAGCTGAATTAATCTGGTTTGCCGTCTATTTCTGTCAATAAATACCAGCCATTTCACTTGCTACCCTTAATATATTGTTTGTTACCCCTTACACATTGTTAAACAGGATGGCAACAGAAGCCAACTAGACTTGTAGGTATGAGCACAAAACTCTTTACACCCTTAGGTATGTCAGAGAAGATGAGCTCAACTGCCAGTCCCTGTGTACATTCATACCACTAAAGTGAGGTCAAAGTGTCACTGAGCCTCTGTAAATTACTGAAAACTGTGTCAGGCTCTAAGACAGGTTCTTCCCTAATTTAGGCATTAAAGACCTCCATGAGGAAAGCTTTCTACACCTGTATGGATCCCACCTGATCTTCACAGGTTTCCCTAGAGATGCTCAAGGTTCCTTCAGCCAAAAGGGGTGATTTCATTCTGTAAAATAATACTAAAATAAATGAGATAAAATACTGAAAAGTCACCATTCCAGACACCTAGAAAATATCTGTTCAGTTCTAGACTGTCAGTTTGGTCACTTATAACAACATCTATATTATTCTGCCACTTTGTGGCTCAAGGTCAGTTTTTTGACTGTCCACAGAGCTTCCACAAAAGTTCCTAGCTGGCTAAGGCCCAGAAGATGACCTGAATCTGAAGCACAGGGCACAAATTTTGTTCACACCATCACTCTGCCCCAGTAGACAGCACAGACAGAATAAATTAATTCAAGGTACTTGGCTTTAAGACCTCAACAACAGCCAAAGGCAAATCTAGTTGTTATTTCTGTTAGGACATGAAAGGGTAATAGTATCAGAATGGAAAGCTAAGTGTATGGGCTTATATTATCCTCAAAGACCTACGTTTCTCAGCCAAAACTGGGAAGTCTGTCAACCTCATCAGTACTGAAGTGTGGGATCTCTCCTTTCTTTACCTTTTGCTGTATCAAAAAAGTAACTCACGTGGACATACATATTAGTATAGACATTGATTTCAGGATATGGTTTTATCATCAGTGTGGAAAGCTTGCATATCTCCTTGCTCTGTCATTGTGGAATGACAAGCAGAATGTTTTGTAGCCAAGTAACTTTTACCACAAATTCTCCTAAATGTTTTATAGATACTTTCACTTCTCATATTCTACCAGTTGGGCTTCACCATCATGCTGGATATTTTCTAAGTCACCTCCCCACCTTCATCCTGATGTTTGGTGTCTCTGTCCTTCCTTCATCTAATTACATGTGAATGTTCTCCTTATTGAGATGTCCATCATCCTGTGATGCAATTGCTTGCACTCTTGGATGAAGACTTTCTAAGAGAGTTACATTTCTGCAATGGATGGGTAGAACCAATACTCCGGGACAGCAAGAGGCACTAATCAAAACAGGTACACTTACAGGCCAAATGATTTTGCCCTGAGTTACTTCCAGTGCAAACAACCAAGGTTTTGCCTTGATAAAAGCTATAGCATCACAAGCAGTTTGACTTGACTTGGGCTGTTCTGCATAAAAATTCCCTTTCTATATCACTTCCTATCTTTTTAAGAACATTTTATTCATTGTAGTTATATTTGAAAGTAAACCTCTAAAAGACTTCTTCCTCCAAGTACATTTTCATAGCATTTCATGTACATGTATATACACACACACACAAGAAATACATAACAAACCTTGGAAAATTCTTCTTTCTTTTACTGTGCTTACTAACAGAAAAATCCAGATTCCACACAGGGAATTGAAGATGATTACTGTATTAGTTCTAAGAGCATTTTTCTTTATGCCACAATTTGTTGGGGTTGAAGGAATTTTTAAAGTAACAAAAAGAAATTAGGTTTACGCTATGCCAGTGAATAAGTAGATAAGCAGATGAGAAGCTATCTGAGGAGGTACAATTGCTCTTGTTGTAGTAATAACTACACCCAGCTAAACAATGGTATAGATATCAGCAAGGCAAATGCAAGATCCTAGCCAGGTTAGGTTTTCCAGTGAAGATTTGAAGGCTAAAATCTATAGCAGGTTTGACATCTTACTGCTAAGTCCTTTAGCACATGCAAAACTCAGAAATCAGTGCAACAACTCCCACGCATAAGTCTTTGGTGAATTCTAGAGATGGAGACATAGCATTTTCCTGAACTGAACCCCAGGAGAGGACAAACGGGAAAGGATGGAGGGAGGAGCTGGACAGGGTGCAGGGAGATCCTTCTAAAGTACAAGGGGTAGCAAGACAAAAATCAAGATGTTTGTGGGAAGAAATATGCTCAAGGCTGCACATTCCCAGAACAGAGAGTTGGGGTTTATTTTACCATAAAAAAATTAAACCTGAAAGGTCAGTGAGACTCAATAGCTATACAGGTGACAATAAAGATGCCTGTGCTTAATGCAGTGGAGAAAGCAAAAGCAGTAGATGGATAAAGTGGTCAGAAAAGGTGGTCAGACAGACAAGTCAAGCAGAAGCACAGCAAACAGACTTCAGATAACATGGTTAGGAGAGAGCTGTAATCAGTTTCCGCATAGATAAGGACAGGGACAAGTGTTTTGATAGTACAGGCTGAACAGTCAGATCAGCGGATCTCAAAGCATGTTACCAAATCATTAATTAAGCCAGCTCCATACCCCTGGGAGCTGGGTACCATAACTTGATAGTCATCACAAAATCACTAGAGGGTGGCACAAAGTGGTTCAGTGACTTTGCTCAAGGTCACTGAGCTGGGAACAGAACCAAGGCAGTACAAATCCTCTGACAGCTGCTCCCAGCACCAGCCTATCCTCTGTGCTTTTGGGACAAAGGAATTTACTTTGTGAATCCAACTGTAGTCATGATCATTCTAGCAATAAAAAAAAAACATTCAAGATTATTTGAATGTTCAGCTCCAACAAATGTAACACAAAAAGGCATTTTTACATTTGTACAGTTCCTTAGTAAAGGAGACTTTCCACCTTATACCAAACTGGAGGCAGAGCTAGAAGATAACCAGTCAATGGCATCATTTACAAGTGAGACAAATGTTAATGTCATTAAGCAACAGATCCTGTAAGATGTTCAGCACACTCACAGCCATTCATCTCAGGGAATTAGGCTTTAGCACTTGAAGAAAAGTCTCTCATTTGCTCAATGTGAACCCCACAAAAGAATTAACAGAATTAATGTCGCCTTTTGTGACAACAAGCGTTTACCATTTCCCAAATTACAGTATGAAACAAACCACTTGGTTTATACTAATTAGATAATAACTCATTATGTAGCAACCTTCCAATCAGATCTTGCAGATCAACAGGTCCTTTTAAAGTCTTAATCAAATTCATGATCAAACACACAAATCCAATTATACTTCAGAAATGAAACCTGTTTCTTTGGATGCAGTTTACTCTAAGGACTAAGCTGGACTCGCAAGTTTGTATTTATTCAAGAATGTAACCTAAAGTGACAGATGCAAAATAAAATGGGATTATATATGATTTATAAACATGGGAATAATTCAGCTATAATCATCTATTTTCTTCAAGTCTAATCTTGATTAATAGTTTCAGGAAAAAAAGTCAAACCTTATCTGAAGCTTTTTATTTGCAGAAAACTAAACTAACTTTATTGGGTCCCTCTTCTCTTGCTAATTATCATTAGAAGTCCTGTAACACAGTACAATGAGGAAGACGTTTGTTCCCTGGACAGAACTGCTTCTGTTCCCAAGAAGAAGGTTGAGCTAAGGTTGAGTTGCCTTGGCTAGGATTTTTGTTGTTGTAGTTGTTGTTGGGCGGGGGAGAAGCGGGGCAGATATTTTTTTAAAGGATGAGAGCTTATGCCTCACCCTAATTTGTAGGACTTTTTCTAAACTCCCATCCCTAACATTGCAGTAATGTGTATTCCTGATGTTTTATGTAAGTGGTCCACACACCATTTCTGTGTTTCTTTTGTGGTTTTTTTTGTCTTTTTTGGTTTGTTTCATTGTTTTTTTTTTTCTTTTTTGAAAATTCTGTCCTTCCTCCTCCCCAGCCAAATAGTGTATCAGTAAGTTCCAGAGACCAGCTGGGTAAAATAATGTTTGGTTTTTTCAGTTTTAAAACGCTGAGTCTTACAGTTTCATGGTACATCTCCTTGTACACAGGTCTTTTGGGGGAGGGGTAGTTTTCAATTTAATTTTAAGCAGAACACCCAGAAATAATTTATCTTCTTTACAATACATATTTTGTGGCACTAAAGGGTCATTTTCTCTCCTCTCAGGAAAAAAGCAACCCATGTTGACCAAAAACATTCAAATAAATCATGGACTTTGAATAACTTCTGGAGGAAGCCTTCAAAAAAACAACTTTCAGATCTGGTCCCATTTCTAATCTTTCAAAGGGTTAAAAAGATTAATGCATTCTTAAGATGTGTATGAAGCTGAAAGGCAACATTGCCTTTGCTTATAGGACTTTAAAAAATTACTATTTGATTAGCACATCCAGTTCTGATTACTGGATCCAGAGTAGATCAATATACTCCAGAAGCTCAGCTGCAACATACTACATGCTTATTCCTGTATCTCTTCTGTATCTCCTATAGGAGCTCAGACTAACTAAATAAAATGGATTTTCAAACTTAAAAACATGTAGAACTACATTTTCCAGGGCCAAGTAAACTGTCCACATCCAAGTAATCCTAACAGCACATGTAATCACACGAGCAAGCAATTACTTTTCTAGCATTATATGTCTAACAGCACTCTAGCATAAAGTATGAAATAATTTAGAAAAGAATATTAGGTAAATACAGCAGTTTCCTACTTATACCAGTATTTCACTGTCCTGGCACCCCAAAGCAAAATGTGGAAAAGGACAAAATATTTCCTATTATATTTAGGAAATTATTTCTTTTTCTTTGTCAGTAGAGCAACAAACTGTAATTTATCAAAACATGGCAGGACTGACACACTCTCAATCCTCCAGGTTCAATATAGCCCATACATTTTTGTCACATATCCTTATTTGGTAATCTTTAAAATATTGTTTCATAACCTACTTTTTCAAAAGTCAATTTTTTTAAAGTGTTCCTCCCTCACTGCTGGAAAGTAGTTAAATGTTTACTTCAATCTAGACACATTATGAGGCTCCATCAATCTCAAAAAGACTTAAACGTGTCTAAAATGTTAAGCATTTGTTTAAAATCCTTTACAGAATCAGGGTTTCTGTGAAAAACCATATCCAACATCAGAAGATGTTCTCTGCATTGAATATACCTGGTTTCTTGTTCTGGGGTTTTTTTCCCCCTATACAAGTCTTTATTACAAAATATATAGGAAGTAGTATACCCCATTTAGTGCTAGAATACAGCCTGTACCCAACCTGCTTCTATTTTTTCTCAAAATTGCTATTCCAGCATTCTGCTCTTCTTCAGACACTTCAAATACATTAATCAACCTGTCAGATTCACTTTAACACTTTTGCCAGGACACTTCTGATCTTAATTCTGGCCTGCAATACTTTTAAAGTATCCAATACAATACACAGAGCTTTTTAAATCATTGTTGTTTTATGGTTTTGCACCTTCCATTGTGTTACAAACAATAGCCCATTAATCATGTCAACCAAGTTTGTGTGTATGATCCTCATAGCTTTTCTCCAATTTGTTTACAAACTGTTTCAGCATTTATTAGCATGCAGTACAAATAGAAGTGATTGAAAATCTCTATGTGACAGAAGAACCCAACATTTCAACTTCTGATTTTGTCCCAAAATGGAGAGAAAAAAAAAAAAGGAGAGGCAAATTTGTTTCCTCAAACCAATGAGCCTGAAAGCCATGTCAAAACAAACTGAGTTTTCCAGATAGGGATAGGAACCAGATGCCCCCACTCTCCTCCTGTGGGACTCATCCTTGGGCCACTCCACACGTCCCAGAACATGTGCAAGGAAGCGGCACTGGCTGGGAGGAAGAAGGCAAGTACTCCTTTCTGCTCCTTGTCCATGAAAGAGAATAAGGACCACAGCCACTACCCCAGGTGGTTGAATGCCCAAGCAGGAAAATTAATTTTGGTTTTTTTGTAGAAAGAATGAAACAATTTCTATTCAGATTAAATAAAGCAAAAAGTACAGTATTTTGTTTCAGTTTTCCCAGAAATTATTTTTTAAAGCTCAGTGAAATGCAAGATCTAATTGCTTTTCATGTGGAGGATTTTTACCGTGGAGGTTGCAAAGTATCTTTGCCACCTAAAGAGCACACAAAACTCAGGGCAGAATTTTGATGTCACCAGGTATCTCTTGATAATCACAAAACCTCTTCTGACTTTTACTACAGGATAACAGAGAAAGCATGCTAAAATCTTCATATTCACAAGACATTCTGTAAGTTCAGAGGAGCCTGCCTGAACAAACTTGGGACAAGGAAGAAGCAGGGCACATTAACACCTGTGCTTGGAGATACATCTGGGAGCTGGGAACAGGTAGACTTTCACAGGTGACTGATGACATGCAACATCTAGCCTAGGATTCTCAGCTGTGATTTGAATGTCAGAGACCAGTCCTGAGTAATTTCTTACTAATACCAAGCTCCTTTCAGGTGCCTTGGTTCAGTGTCTGAAACATAGGGCATCCAATATCCTGTAATCGCTCATAAAAATCTTGGCTAATGGCCCAAGACATCCTCCCCAAACTGAGGTACTCATGTATGACTACTAGAAGCAGTAGCAGAAGCCTAAGTGGTCTGCAAAAGACCTCATACTTGAGTATAAAGGCACAAGAGGGCAAAAAGAATAGTGCAATAACCAGAGGGAAGAGACACAGGAGCTCAGGGATACCAGCACTGTCACGCTCAAATACGCTTACACCAAGCCAACTTCCTATGCTAATTTTGGACTTAAAGACGACTGACAGACCAGGAACCAAGCCGCAAAAAAAAGTCTGTGATGCAAGATTTTTCATTGTGAATTTGACCCACCTTTATTTTTTATTTACCAGCCTACAATATGCCTGCTGTTTTATCTGGTCACACTACATTTATATTCGGCCTAACCTTTCCTTTACATTCTCATCCTTCATTTCCAATTACATGCCAAATAAACTCTGCATTGCACAAGAACACTGAAAGTGGCAGCTGAAAGACTGTTTTTTTCCCTAAGAGATGCAAGGCATAAAAGTGAAGATAGAAGCCTTTCTAGATATTTCCAAGAGAAGGAATTGGTCATCTTTGCTAATGTGGTAGCTATGGACGGATCAGATAAGGCTATGTCTCCAGAGGGGCATGTCCTGGATCACAGGGATACCTTACAGAGTGAAATGCTAGTGTCAGGCTCATGCTTCAGTAATTCACAATTTAATGCATGCACCACTCAAGGCCACCTGAGTACTTTGTAAAGATAATAACATATTTGCCTTTATGCCTTTCCAAAGGCAGGCTGCAGGCATCCCATTCCAGTAGTTCTGCAGCATCCAATCTGGCTGTGCTGCTCAAGATAAGGAACCCACAGGACCATTTCCAAGAGCTGTTACACAGATGCTGGCATGAGCCTGCAGCTAGTGGTCAACATGGAAAGGCCCAAGTCCTGGTAAGGACCAGCTAATCTGCAGCCAGTGTACATGAAAGGGCCAGTATGGGTGTTTGACACTCTGGAAGGTGTACCATTCAGAGTCTCTGTTTGGCTCCTGCTTGTAAGTCAGAAAGACCTGTGGATACAAGGGGAGACACCAGTGAAATTAACACCAGTAAAATGGATGCTGGCATTGCATCTAAGGGCTATCACCACTTGTTTAGCCAAAACTTATTTCAGCAAGCTAAGTTAAGTGCAGCATAGGTAGCCTCACAGTAAGGAGTACTCATCAAATATGATGGTTAAAGCACACACCACTGCAGCTTTCCTGTTGTCTTGACCCAGTTTAAAAACTCAGCTGTATGTACATGAGGTTTAATCAAACTTCTGCATTACAGGGTGGACATGTCCTTCAGCATCTGGAGACAGCTTTTCCAATGGTGCTCCACCTGCAGCCCTTCCAGCCACACCATTTTACACTAACCATGTATCTGGATTCTCATTGCTCTGTCCTGAAGGTTAGTACCACTTGGACCTCACCACAAAACACACTAATGCACAGGAGCCTGCACAAACATGTAGAAGTCTCTCATTACAAACACTAGAAATGTGGATATTAATAGTGGTAAAGCAAACTATATCATGTATTTTGCCTGTAGCTTGCTTAACACATACACAGTGTTATACAGTACATCTCCTTACAGTCGCACATAATCTTTTCTATTCCAGACTTTTTTTTTCCCATACATTGTAAGGCAGATCGCAGAAGTATGATCTTTTATCCAATTTTCCTTGCAGATAGATAAAAGGAATTTGTTATACCATGAATGAAGTGCAATTGGTTTTGGCAAGACAGTGTTCAGGAGGCACAGCAGGACACATATGTTAAGGCACAGATTCCATAGGATTTCTGTGCTCTTTTTAATTACCTGAGCTACAACTATTGGTAACAGCTTTCCTAGTCTAAACAATATAAAGCACAGAAATCAGAAAATGCAAGAATTATCTCAACATTAATTAGTTGATATATATCCTGGATGTTTTCAACACCTGTACTAATATCTATGTATTAATAGTTTACCAATGTGACAAACCACTGACAAAGCCAGTGTGCCTACCCACAGAAAGTTACATTTTCTCATGACACATCAATGAAGTAAATTCAGTCAATCAAGTAACATTAGTCATTCAATCTCTCACATTAGTTAACAATGGAGCGCAGGATAAATCTGTGGAATAGAAAAAATTTCTAAGAACACATCGCATATAGAGTACTTCTGTGCTTCAAGTTATGAAAGCTTTGAGTGTTGAAAGTCTTTAATAATTCATGCAGTTAGTGGGGATTTTTCCATAAAATCTAAACAGAAATGTACTTGCAAACGTTTTATGAGAAAATGCTAGAATTGTTAAACCAAACGTAATATTTACTCATTTTTTTGAATTATGACACCATTCAAAAGCCCCAGGCAAGTATCATACCACACTTTGTTAGGGACTATGCAAATAAAACAAAAAAAGGCATTCCCTTGATACAAGTATACATATGTGGGAGATATTTTCTGTGGATAAGAGGGAGTAACCAAATTTCACAGAATATGTTCATTTAGATATTCAAACTGTCTCTTAAGCATTCAGATCAGCTCAGTGAAGCCTTGGCCTGCAGCCAACAAAAAACCCTAGCAAGTTCAACAAAAGCAGAATCTCATCCTTTTTTGGTCTTAATGTTACTTTTCACTTCAAAATACAGCTCTAGAATGTCTTAGAGCGCCACTCAGGTCAGAAGATTAAGGTTGCCGAGTTTTCTAAATCACAGAATACCCCAGAGTTAAGCCATAGGAAAGTATTAAAATTACATCTGCAGAGAGTCTAAGACTTCTTCAAACAACTGCAGCCTCTTCAACAGACTTCCAACCACATTAGTGAGCAAAGGCAAAACATTTATTCCCCGACATTTACAGGAACCTGAACAAAGGCTGGACAACAGGTAAAAAGCATGTCACAAGGCAGTTCAGATGTATCCCATCTTACACACCTTGGTGTATCCGGCTTGTCCAAACCCAGTCAGCAAATCTGGCGGAAGCGTGCCAGAAGATAGACTGCAATATACTGCTGAAGACATTTATCAACTGTCCATTGTTATAACAAGAGTAACCAGTAGTAAGAAAAAACATAAAACATGGGGTTTGTTTGTTTACATTCATCATGTCAGTTCACTCCTGTGTACTGCCAAGGCTGAAGAGAATATACCATTTTATTTTCCCACCTTTTGTATATAGAGCCACCTTTTAATCCCTTAGCAGTTTAATCCATACTGTCAGTTGGTGACTGTGTCAAAACTCCAACGCAGAAAAAGATTTTCAAAGATATCTAGATAACCAAGAATGAAAAAAGTCACATAGGAATTTTTCAACAGCATTTAAGGCAGACAAGTTACCTCATTTACCTGGGTTTAGGAGACATCTGTATCTGGAATATGCTATACACCCCAACAAGCTTATAGCAGTCAAGACTTGGTCTGAACACAAAGGCAGAATAGCCACTTCAGCAGCATAAGACACCAACGCTAATTAACCCTAATTTTCTTCCTATTTCATATCTCTAGCTGACTCGTAATTGAAAGAGTCTTAGCAATCCCAATAGGAACCTATCCGGATCTTCACGCAATTCTGCATTTTTAAAAGTCTCCCCTTAAAGCCTAAGAAATAGAAACCTAGGTTTAGGAAATTTAGCTCATGTATTTTTAAAAAAACAATGTATTTTATGTTTACATTGCCCAGCAATAAATATTGCCTCAAATTTCTACAAATAACTTGCCTAGTTAAAGATTTTGCAAAGACAACTGTTAAAATATTGTAGCATAATGAATTGAGATGCTGTAAAACCCAATTTAAAATATTTTTCATATGCCATTTAAGTTGTTTTAGCCTCATGTTTTTGCTTGCTAAGGAAAAGAACATCAGTCTTTCTCATTATAGATGATTTTAGTTGCAAATTTTGAAAAGGCAAAAGTACATACTAAATAAAATATGGGAATTAAAGTCAACATAGTATTATCTATCTAAATAACAAACTATAATAATATTTATTGAAGTGTTGGTCAAACCCCAAACATAAACTTCATAATTTAGACTTTTTATTTTAGTAGATTGAAATACAAGGGGAAATACCTGGTATAATAACAACACTACCACAACAAAAAAAACAACCAAACAAAAAAAACCAAAACAAAACAAAAAAAAACCACACCACACTTGGAAACACATTATGCGTAAGCTTTAATTACTTCCTTAAAAGTTTACCTAAAATAAAAAAGGAAAAAAAAGAGAAAAATAAAAAGAAAATAAAGAAAGATTTACTAGATTCAAACTCTGATGAAGAAAGTAGCCTTAATGAAGAGCAATAAATACAAGAAATTAAGACTGGTGATCTTAATGTTGTACATCTGTTGGCCCCATGGTGAACTCCTTAGGGGAACAGAAAATAAGGAGAACATGCATAATCTTGAACATCGATATTCCCAGTGAGCCAATATTTTTCTTTAGAGGGATTAAACCTCATGTCAAACATTAATAAATTACAAGATTCTTCCAAAAGTCTGTACAAGTGTAATTCCAAGGGTGCACACACAGCCTTTGCTTTACAAGGACTGGGATCCAAATTTATGCTTCCAATCCCTTTCCTCTTTGCAAACCATCAGTTCTGTGGTGCCTGGGGTTGTTCAGTACTTCTAAAAATTAGGTCATTTAGATCTCGGTGCCTAGATATGAATTTAGAAGTCCAGCAATAAGTCCACAGATGTGTTTTTTCTGGCCAATGTCCTAATAAACATTCTTTGATTTCTCCTTTGTGTTTAACATAACACATTGCAAAAAATGAACCCATTTCAAATCCATGTGTGTAAAATATTCATTGCAAAGGCCAAAGCTCAATACATGCTGCCCAGCCTGTTTTTTCTTGTACAGATTCAAAGCTCACTCTGAGATCTAAATAAGGATTGCCAACATAACCTGGATCCCTGGGTGGGAAGAGCTGTTGGATGATTTCTCATTTCACATCAGTAAAACACATAGATAGCAGTGGTAAGTCTCAGATCCAGACAGAAACTTCACGAAGTCCAGAAACAGAATGTCTGCCTCTGTGATAACTGCAAGATAACAGGCCCAAGAATCTCCTTATTTCCTATGTTAGCAGTAGAGATTGCAGTGGTCTTTTTAGCTACAATTATCATCACTCTGTAAGTGTTCCCTTATACCACCAACCTAAAGGGATGAATGGATGATGCTCAAAAACATCCTCGCAAATCAACGCCATGCCAGTAGTTTCAAACTCTACTTGCTCCATATTTCATCAGTCAGTGTTGCTTGACATCACTGTTGCCATTTGCTTCCAGTTCCCTTCCACCCGCCAGATTACAAGAGCAGTCACTACTATTGCTAGCCTTGGTAATTTATGAATATGACTCTCTATTACTGACAGCAGCCAATAATACTATTCAATGGCAATATGTTGCCATGGTAAAGCAAGAGTATCCAAATGTCTTATACACAATAAAGGCATTAATATGCAGCTATTGTCGCTTCCACCTCTTAATCCTGACAGAGAAAAGCAAGATTGCTAAAAGCAATTATGCTTTATTCCAAAAGAGTGACAGATATTTTAAGAGACAGGAGTGTCAGAAGAGTAACGAACTCCAGTAACAGGTGAGATATACAGATATATATATACACACATGATTTTTACAGAGATTGCTCTACCTCAAAGGTAAAGACCTTATTCTTTTATATATAATATGTACTATATAAAAATAGTCTACCTAGTTTAATCCCATGTAAATAAACAATAAAGCAATAATGAATAGTAACACACTGATTTTTTTGATTTATTATTGTGCATTTCATCACGAAGATTTTACAATGATCACATTTCAGTGGTGGTATATGGCCAGGCAGGGGTACAATACTCCATACATGAAAAAAAACCAAAGAACTCTATTCAAACTCCAGTATCAAGTGGAGATTATTTCTTCCCTCCTCTGTGCCATTTTCATGCTCTACTTGGAAAGCATGCATTTAAAAAAGAAACTCTGTTTCACCAAATACTTTGTTCCACTGCTGATAAAAAAAGAAATACGTACAGAACTAACAAATGCATTGGGGGGGGGGGAATTAAATTCAGGCATTAATAGCAGCTGTGTCTACTTCAATTTGCAGCAATTCTTCTTACGCACTGACATTCAAAGCCAACAGTTTGCCCTCTTGCTCTGCCTCAATAACAAGGCTCTATCAAAGATAATTACATACACTTAACACATTTCTTTAAATATCACTTATCTCTGCTTTATTTATCTGCCATGATTTGATTTTAGTAGACATTTGTTTTTTTCATTACTTTTACTGCAACATTCCCTAGCAGAGTAAAATGTTTTTCTGAGATCTCTTACTCTCTTACAGCTTGTCTACAAACTGACTTGTTCAGGGACAACTGTGGTTCAGAAAGAGCTATGATTCAAGACTGAGTACTGGGGACTGTCTGTCGCTTTTTAAGAATCCATTTGAAAGCAGAACGAACTAATCTGGAGCAAAGAACTGGCAATTTGTATGTCACGGTGTCAGTGTCATCTTCTTATAAACTAGAATAAGAGAGCCCTTCCAAAATAAGTATTTGGTTTTCCATTCATACCCTTAACAATTAGAGCCTTTTCAACACCTTTGTTTAATAACAAAAAAATGGTGGATATGAGACGAGCAAAACATATAAAAATTAAATATGACACTTAACATGGTACAACTTTCAAACGTAATAGTATTGGGACACTAATAACTAAGTTTTACTCATCTATTACAGAAAATGTGATGTATTGCTTTTGTAATATAGTACAAAGAAAGAGTGCAAATAGAAAACACAGCTGTCTGAAACTAAGTCACAGCAAAATAATCTGATGCTCCAAAAATCACCTCAAAGTTTTTCCTTTTACATAGATTTTCATGTTTTCAGCCTTTCCCCCCACCTCAAACTGAGTGAAATATATTTTGAAAGCTCATACTTGGTGATCAGAGTTAAAAATACTATCCCCACATTTAAAATCACCTACACAGAATAAACCTGGAATACTTCGAAAGCTATTAATATCGATAATGGCGAGTGTTTTGTAAGCTTTCAAAGAAAATCCATAAACTCTTGATTTTAGTTATGACTATATATCTGAAGGACATTTTAAACCTATATTAAAATATTCTATTTACAGGATAACCTTTATCATACTCTACCCAAGAGAACAACCTAATAAACTGTATTCTACTGGTGACAGTGGTAGTGTTTAAATAATCCTTTCATTTCCAAGTTTTTCTAGAAGTGAAAACAAACTAAACCTTCTCTTTTTTGTCTTTTCACCAGTCAGATGTGCCACCAGTTTTTCTAAGTGCATTTATGCCGAAAGTCAACATACTATTGAGCAATTGTTATTGTTGTTGATAGTGGAATAAAAAATATTTTACGTTTAGTTTTAGACTGACTGATTTTCAATTATTCCAGCTCTAAGCCACTGCTTTTATTCTGAAAAAATATATCAAGGAGGGAAGGTACTGCTACTACCATTATACAATAAAAGCAAATTTGACTGACAACACTGAAAACTGTCTTATTATTTTCATCTTTTGGAGGTTTTTTTAATTTTTCACCTGCATACACCAAAATCCTTATATGACATGGGCAAAACATGCTTAAGCGGTATGGTTTTCAGAGTTGTGAGGTGCTATTAACATCAGTTATAACAGATTTTCATCATGAAAACCAATACAATATCTAGTATTTCTAATGCACAGTACACCAATTCTGTATTTTAGACCTTGGCCTCAGCAAGTGCAGCAATTAAATAAAACACTTACATGAATGTGATCTGCCTGAAGATTTTGGTTTTCTCATTTTGTTGGACTGGCAACAGAGCTGGTCCTAAAAATTAACAGGGAAAAAAGGAATGAGTGAAGTTAAAGACTGTGATAAAGTACCTAGAGCATGGCCTTCAAGAACACCTACGACTGCATTATTTATTGCAGTCTCCACATTCACCTTTTGCTTAGTGTAGGACAACACAGGCTCTCTCTTCCACCACAATCAGTGCTTTAATTTTAATGAAAATTGGCGAATCCACACGGATAAAACACTGGCTTTCATTTCAAGAATATCTTATCTTGCTGTCCTTTTTTCTTAAAAACCACCTTATCGCCTTTTTTTGCCAGCGCTTGCACCCCAGTACTTAGCCAGAACCAGGAGGAGGCCTTTGCAGCTGGGGCAGCAGCAAGGCCTGTCCCCCTCCTGCCGGCCTCCAGCACAAGGCCTCTCCCGGCAGCGGGCAGAGGCACGGGGCACGTCGCCATCTCAACGCAGGCCGGCTCTCAGCAGGCTCTGGCAGACCCCAGCCACCTCCCTGCAAGGTTTTGGCGCAGGAGCAAACCTCCCTCATGGCACCGACACAACGACACCCCTCCTTAGCAGCACCCGGGTCAGACCTGTGGGCCCTGCTGAGACAAAATGGCCGCCCCAGGCCTGGGGAGTGGAGGTCCCAGCCCTCAGGGCCCAACACCCAGAGACACCTAAACACTCAGCAGCAGATCCGCGCTACCCACGGCGAGTTTCAGTGGTGCAAGGCGGCTTTCCCAAAAGGGCCCAGCTTAGGCTGGTCCCACAGCTACAGCAAGGGCTTTCTGCAGTCGGAGGCCATCAGTGGCCACCTTCCCAGGAGGAAGCCCTGAAGCACCTCCTGGGCATTGCTTCTGCCATGCCCCAGCTTATCCAGCGCATGTCCCCCATTCCCTTCTTAAATAGTGCTCTCTCCTGATTTGCGTTGACCCTCACAGTTGAGAATTCACTTTTAAAAGTTAATGCTCAGTGAGTCTTGCTGCCAAGGCTTCCCCAATGGTTCCTCTCCACAGTAATGGATCTACTTCAGTGCAACGTGAGGGCAGCCAGGTCCCTTGCCTGCCGGGGGAAGGCAAGGTGTTAGCCAGGTCTCTTCCCTTCTGAGCAGCGCTTCATACTCCACTGCTTTTTGAGAATATTCTCACACACAGTCCTTGGGAAGCAAACAATCCATGTATTGAGCAATGCTGCTTTAAAGTATCCCCCAAAAGATTTTGATGGAAAAATCTAGTCTTCAATGATTTTTGAGAAAGTTTTCAAAATGTTTTTTTTCAAAACCATTTAATTAGTTTTGAAAAGTATCTGCCTTCACTGGTTTTTTTGTTTGTTTGTTTGTTTTTCATCAGAAGGCCAACCACCTGAAATCAGAAGTATTTAGACTTTTAAATGCAACCCAGATGTTTCCCAGGAATGAGTTTTGAATACCTTGTGCCACCATTCCCTTTTCTGATGGACTTCATTGTCTGTCATTAACCACAGACGCATCATCATTTTTAGTAGGAGAGAGATTAGGTACCTCTCATGGATTGGAAAACTCATTTAGAGACCCCAATACAGAGGGAGAGGTTGAAGAATTAATAGGAATGTGCTCTGGATCTGGTATTTCACTGGCCTGCAATCTGTATAATCATTCAAGCAAGCATTAAGAGTCAGGTTTTTTAATTCTCTGCCATGTTTTTCCCACTTTTATCACAAGAAAACATCTGTTTTATTTACATGGCTGAATTGGCTGTGGTCTCAAATTTTCATGCAAGTTAGTTGTTGTATTTTAATGAAAATTACCTTTTTCATTTCCCACTCAAGACTATAGCTTTCCTCTGAGATTGCCAATAACAAATGTCTCCTGCAGTGACAAGAAAATGAACTGAAGTGCTTGCGAACTACACTTGCAGGTATTACAACATTTCAAAATTGGATTTGTTTGAAATCAGAACAGATGGACAACTTTAGAGATTACCTGAAACAAAAATACTTTTAAAAATCCACTATAATCTATTATTTAAACTTTTATAGTTTTTGCTTCATTACATTAAATTTTAGTGAATGTTTCTGTGTAAAAATTTAACACGTGAAATAATGAATTTATGAACAGACGGTATTTTATCATTAATATTTACTAATCACCAGCATACTTTTCTTCTAATACTACCAAATAAAACAGAAATATTCAGTGTTAATAACCAGCCATAAAAAGCAGAACATATCCAGTTAAAACTCCTATAATAGAAAAGTTCAAAGAAATTTAGTTTTATTTTGTTCCTTAAAAAAAAAAAAAGAAGAACATTTGACATTTCTAGCTACATTTTTTTTTTATCCATAAAATGGTTTCATTGCAGGTCAATCAGAATGATATTTTGTTTTGACCTCATTGCAGTGTTTTATCTCCCTTTCATCTGTTCAACCTGAATATATAACTGCCAGGTCATCCTGATTAACTATTAAAGATAATGTTATTTGTATTAAAAAGGCAAATGATGAAGTCAAAACAATTATCCTCTTCATTCTTCAGCAACAACTGGGAGAGAGAAATGCATGCCCTAAAACAATCTGGATTAATTCAATCATCTTTTTTTCCAGAACAGAAATATTTCATCAGGACAAGTTAGCCCAATTTTAGCTAGTGTGAAAACAGAAATATAACTGTTTCCTCTGCTCCATGGTCAGAAATTGTCTTCCCAATTTGATTCGTTAATGCCTGCAGAATGAGAAATGTGACCTTATATTTATGTTTCTCCACTTAATAATTGCTGTTTGATATTTTCAAAGCCATGTTGGGCATTAGAATATGCATTAATTCTAGCTTTAAATATAGCTTTTATCTATTCAACAGCCTTAAAAATGTTAGTTATTTTCTATACAAAAACACAAAATCATGTCTGCTACTATATGTACATATTCAAAAAAGTTGTATGATTTAATTTTTCCTTTTGAAAAATGAAGCATGGTTATTAAAAAGAAATTGGCATTTATTGGATATTTCTTTTGTTTGTAGTTGAAAATTTAAAACAATCACAGTCTTGCTTTTGGTGAACTTCATTCTGACATAATTTAATCTTTTTTTTTTTTCTCTGAGTCCTTATATGTGACCACCACTTACTTTGTTTAAGACTGCACATGTATTTGCATCCTATATGCAGAGAGCTATGCAATCTAGATGTAATCATCATGCAATCTACAATAGGTATAACTATAGTGATAGAGATAACTACCAACATAACACTTGTAAAATGCTAAATACTATGCCTCAGAAAAAATACCAATTAGACTACAGAAGATTAGCAGTTCAGTTGACATTATCTCCATATTTTTTAAAACCTGCAAGATGATGTCAGAGTTGCACTGATTCACCTCAGGTAGTATAAAGTAAGGAAACATGTTTATTTCCAGCTCAGAGAGATGCAACCTGAGGAGCCTGTCAGAAGCCATTTTAGGCCAGCTGTTATGACTGATTGATACATAACAAATTATGAAGGAATCAGCTACCTCACAAATTTGGAATGCAACATGCACTTTGTAATCAAATATCCATGCCCATACACCTACCTCACAGTAAATCTGTCACTACATACACATGGGCCAATTGCCATGTGAAAGAGGATTTCTGCAGTCTTACCCCAATGGGAAACAGGTAGAAAACAGTGACACAGGGGTACTAAAATTTCTCTTACATGATTATACTCCTAAGTTTTCAGATTAGCATTTCAGATGTCTCATTAGAGGCTCTGAATTTAAGATACAGTGGCAAATTTCATGAAGTCACAGGTTTATGTTCATTCACTCCACTCCCTTGGTGGAGTCTCCAGCACACTCCCAGAGCTGCAGGACACCTCAATCTGTAAGGTTGATTCAGAACCAGATTCCCTAGAGCTGCAACTGTGCAAGTCTAGGTTTTGATGGGTGCTGGTTTTCTAATTAGAACTTTTCATGTGGGAAAAATGAAACAAAACAATTTCACTGATTTCCAAAAGGAATCCTCTCAGGGTAGTTGTGCAAGGTAGCACAAAGAGTAAAGACAGGGAAATTAAAAGTCCTAACCAGATTCAAGATGACAACAGAATGTAATTGGAAGGATTTATGATGGCAAGGAAATGACAGGAAACTCTGAAATGCACAGTCATTTTTATACCCCATTGGAGAAAACCAGAAACTAAATCCTGATTCAAACTTTTGAATGTCTGGTAACATTTCAGTGATAATTTCAAACATACAAATGAGCCTAATTTTAACAAAGAACTCCATAAAACAAAGATGGTTTGGGGGGTGTATTTTTTTTTTTGTTTGGGTTTTTTTTTTTTAGTCTCCCAGTAAAACCTGACCTTCATAGACCCTAGACCTGGCTCTACTTAGCTTGCACAACATGAAGAAATCACTGCCCAAAACAGAAGAACAAGCTGTTGTTGTTGAGTTGGTCCACAATTAAAATCTTTTCTGCCATAAAAATAAAGACTACACATTTATTTTTGTTCTGGATTGGAAAAAAATGAAACCACTACAATAGATCACTCATGGAGGTAATAGACCTGAGAACCTTAAGAATGGTTTTGGGCAACATCTGCCAGGAATGTCAAAGTTTTAGTTAACCTTGCCTCAGAGAAGACAAAGAGATTAGAACAAGATGAACACAAGCTTAAATTCAAATTATATGTGCATATGATATTAAGTATACTGTCCTGGTTTCAGCTGGGATAGAGTTAATTTTCTTCCTAGTAGCTGGTATAGTGTTGTGGTTTGGATTTAGGATGAGAATAATGTTGGTAACACACTGATGTTTTAGTTGTTGCTGAGCAGTGCTTACATTAAATCAAGGACTTCTCAGCTTCTCATACTACCCAGCCAGTGAGGAGGCTGGGGGTGCACAGGAATTTGGGAAGGGACACAGCCAGGACAGCTGACCCAAACTGGCCAAAGGGATATTCCAGACCATATGGTGTCATGCTGAACAATAAAACTGGGTTGAGTTGGCCAGGGGGTGGCAGCCTGCTGCTTGGGGACTGGCTGGGCATCAGGTAGCGGGCCGTGAGCAGTTGTATTGTGCATCACTTGTTTTGTATATTATTTTATCATCATTATTATTATTTTCCCTTCCTTTTCTACCCTATTAAACTGCCTTTATCTCAGCCCATGGGTTTTACCTTTTTTCCGATTCTCTCTCCCATCCCACTGAGGGGGAGAGAGCAAACGGCTGTGTGGTGTTTAGCTGCCTGCTGCGTTAAACCACAACATAAACCAACAGCTGATATTAAAATTTGAAGTCAAGAGAAAATGGATCAGAGTTGTCAAAACTTAATGTTTCAACTTTTTTCCTACCAAAGTTTGTCAGAATAATCCATTTCCTCCAACATTTCAACTTCAATAAGAGTACAGTTTTGATGAAAAACTGTCAAAAAAAAATCAGACAGCTCTTGTGAAGATTATTACACAGCACAGTTCACACCTGTAACATTTTCCCTGTCACCCAAAGTGCAAATTCCCTCACCAATGCACATTCAATAATACCATGGCAATTTATAAAAAGCAAATTATAATCAGAGCAAAAGAGCATATGGCTGATCTCAACAAAGGGATTAACGTCTCCCATCTCAAAAATATCATTACCAAGAGATTCAGGATGAAGGAAGATGAAGCAAAGTTAGTAGTTATAGATTCTGTGTATCCCAAATATTTTAATGCAAAGGCAAATGCATAACAGTCATGCATTCATTTAGTTAAAACTTACCACACTAAAGGGGCTACAAGCACATTGTAGGAATCTGAAACTCAGGCATAGAAATAAGAGCAAAGTTAGGAGAGTCCTCAAAGTTGAACATCTGAAAGATGAGTTTAAAGGAAAATTGCATCCCCAAACAAGCCAAACCATAGTTTGCAGGAAACACAAAGACACTAGTGTGGAAGCAGCCTCTGGGGCTGCTTGGTCTGTGCGCCTGCTCAGGCGTGGAGCAGCTAGCACCAAGAAGTTAGTCCAGTTGGTCAGGAAGGACATTGCTACGGCATACTCAGAGCAAATGTGTGGCCACAATTCACGTGCACTGGGTGTACCCACACAGGGATTTAGTGAGGTCTAGAGAGCACATTGTAAGCACCCACCCCAGTTTACTGTACGATATCCTTCCTGTACAGAAAAACTTAAGACTGATTGCCTATCAAAGGACCAAAGGTTACTCAATTACCAAGTCAGTAATACTAGATTCCTAGAGTGTAGCTTAGCCCACTCCTGCAGTATCCACGCTGCCCTGTAATTCCAGCATTCCTCAAAACCTGCCCATTCCCATCCTCCTGGACTGCACATAGCCTCATCAGTCTAAAAAGTAATTATTCAATGACAGAGTTTTAAATAGTATCACAAACATTTCTAAAATCTTATTTCACTCTGTAGCAAGTATCACTATTACTTGCTTGTAATAAGCCACAGTAGAAATGACTCAGAAAAGCTTTGATCCGTTTTAAGTCAGCACACATCCTTTCTTTGACTTTAGTAGACATAGGACTAATCTTCAGTGTAAACCAGTAAAACAGCAACTTCACTAAGGAATATGAGTGCACACACATATTTCAGAAAAGTACTTGTGATATTTAGGACTTGGCATGCGCTAGAATCTCCTTAGGTTTCGCAGGGAAGAACAACATATTCCCTTCCTTGTGCTGCGGGGCTCTGATATAGAGCTGCCAGCTATCATTTCACCTGACTTACAATCTTCTGCAAAGTCCACCCCTTCTGCTCCCTAATGTTTTTGGTTTATTTTCTTTTCCCTTTGCCTTGTTTGTGGTTAAAACTGACTTAAAACTATTGATTTTCTTACAGTTGAATTCACTGGTTCAAAGAAGCTTCAAAAGATGTTATTCTACTACATCCCCATGCCTATTTTGGATGCACCTGTTTCTGAATATGCTAAAGGCTGCACAAGCAAGAAGCTTCTACTTTGCAGCTTAGCAAAAGCTGCTATCTCCATGCTACTACCATTAAGAAAACCACAGCATAGTACACTAGAGGTTTCACAGGAGGGGAGTTGATTTGGTGCTTTTAAAACAATCTTAGAATTCCTGTAATTTGGTGGAAGCCATCTGTAGGCTACTGACACACATTAAGAACTGCATTTCTAGACAAGAAGAATATGAAAGAGTTCTTTTGCCACAAGTAATAAGATATAGTCACTGAATGTCTACTCCAGCAGTACTGACCCATAAACTGAACTTTCAATATCCACAAGGTCAAAAGCAACTTGCACAAATTAAGATGTTAAGTGGAGTCACTAAATTCTCCCATCTAAGCAGCGTGGCTGTCATTGTCAATACTTTCTTATAGGACACCTTCAGATGCCAGATGCATGATCATCTGTCCTATGCCTTTAAATCTGGGATTATCACAAGCCCTTTACTTCAGTCTCCCAAGACTTGTGTACTGCTATGCACAGCTAGGGGTGGAAGGATCAAGACATAGAGCATAGTTCAAAATTTAGGGGGAGACAGTACTCACTCATTCAGTTGCAAGAGCCTGGGCCCTTCCCTCCCCCGGAAAGCCCTGCTTTCCTGCTGGACTGGAGGTGAACTGACGGGTGTTCCAGCAAGTACCTCACTTGGGGTGAGGCAGTGGCTCAAACGGAGCTCCTACGCTGTTCCTGGATTGATGATATGTCACCAGTCCCTTCCTCTGATGCGGTTGGACATTAGTTCTTGCAATTATGTTTTTACTGCTCAGGAGAGGGATGGAAACATCGTGTAGTACATGCTACGAGCTGGACCATTCTAACTCTTTCTCCTGTTTCTAAGGAATAGGGTAGAAATTGTATGGAAAATACTCTGATGGAAGAAAAATTATGGCATAAGGGAACAAAAATACATTGACTCCAGAATTTTTGGGGCTCATTCCAAGATTAGTGGGTTCCTTATTGGACACTCTTCCTGCTGACTCTTGCATCTTTTTTCAAGCCCACAGTCATTCTCTTGTGGATGAGAAATAACTATTTAAATCCTTATATAGCTAGTCAATACCACCCAAAGTATCTACTATGTAACTGCTCTCAGATTGTTCTTAATGTTAGAAGTCTGTGCGTTTAAGCAGTGTAAGTGCTGCAAAGTTGACTGAAACAAGCCTCTATTCACTTTTTCTCCTGAGGAAGCAGATTTAAGTTTACTCTGACAAACAGCTGGACTGTTGGCAACAAAGGGTTAGTACATTTGCTTTCAGAGACTTTGATGAGACAATGAAGCAATAAAGGACTCAGCAGAAAGCGCCAAAGAAGGTTTTTAAATATACTCTGAAAATATACTCAGAACTCTGAAAATATATATGGGAGTCCACATGTAAGAAAGAAGGAATGAGAGAAATAAATCGTTGAGTTGGAGCACGTGCATAATTCAGAATAAGAACATGCAAAAAACCAGAAATTCAACTAATCACATTGCAAGTGGCATTTTCCTTTGAAGTCCACAATTCAGAAGGATGTTTTATTTTCATTCTGGATATTTTTTTTTTCCCCCACATGTCAAAGCTGGACATTTTAATGTGTTATGAAATAATGAATTGTACAGAGATGGGTAATTTGTGTTCAGGTATGTATGTTATGGGTGAATCATATCAAGAAGCATTTCCGAAATGGCAGAATTTACTTCGATAAAGTGCCAGTGGAGGCCACATTAAATTGAAATGTGATGGCAAGACTACACTGTAGTTGAAACTACACTTGCTGAACTGATAGAAAGCTGTAGTTCTGTAGTAGCTGTGCAAAGTCTGTAGTAATGAAGACACTGAATGGGAAAGCCCAGGCAATATCTTTCAGTGAAGTTTAGACTGTAGCCTCATCACAAGAGAAGATATGATCAGCACAAAAGCAAGCTTTTTGAGAGACTTACCAATGTCTCTCCCTTTTAAAGATCCAACTAAATGCAATCTGGAAAGATAGTGGAGAGCATTGACATTAAAGTTGAGATAAGGTGATAAAAAAGGGGTGGGGGGGGGGGGGGGCAGGAGCAGAAATCACGCAGTACTACCTGATAGGCACAAACCAACTAGAGTATTTTTACACACAACATAGACTAAGGGAAGAAACTTCACTTCCCCTCACCTCCACCACAACTGAAATCTATCATCAAGGAACAGAATCAATCTCTTCAGTCTCACATTTAAGCTACAGAAAACAAAATTACCTTATGGATTTATCCAGCTTAGGCCCATACCATGGCTCACCCTAGAAGGAGTTATAACTTTTCAGGGAAGCCATGAATGAAAGGAAGACAATGAGAAAACTAGAACCACAAAAAACTCATGATTTCAACCTAAAGCAAGTCTGCAAAATAAATATTCCCCTGAGGGCCAACGCATACTAGGCAGTAGAGAAAAGCAAAATCAACTTCAACAAGTGTAGATTAAAATTGTATTATACACATGCAATCAGAATTTCACATATGTATTAAAGAAACAACTGGTTATACTCTGATTGCAAAGAAGCTTTCTGCAAGTCTGTGATGTCTGAGCTTGAGTGTTCATTACAACAGATGAGTGAAGTTGCATCACCTTGTCTCCATTCTCCAATTGAACCAAACATAAGAACAAACATTTCACCTCATAGAATCATTCCTACCAATGCAATGCAACTGTTTCTGGCCACAGTTGGAGGTATTTTGGCACTCAAAGATGTAGAGAGCTGCCCATTATTTAATTTTCTTGTATTTTTTTGTTGGTTGTTTTTTTTTTTCTAAAGTAGTCAAACAAGTGAGGTGCATACCTTGTCATTGCAATTTCTAGTCCTTGACAATTTTTTAAAAGCCAACAAAATGCCCCTTTGACAACAATGACCTCAAAACACACATCAGCCATCCAGTTAAATTTCTATGTCAGTCAGGATCAACTGCCCAAGCATTCACAAGAACAACAAACCAGTGAGGAAATGAAAAAAAAAAATCACATTAAAATTCAAATAAATATTCCTGCAGAATGTCCTGCCCTCCTCTGCTAGTTCTAATGTCAAGTAATTATCAGCTTCCAAGTGCTGCTGGCCATCATCATTTTCACTTCTGAAAGCAACTGACAGCACGTAGTAAGAATTGCTTTGATTGAGAAGTGATACGATAACAGTTGATGATCTTACACTCTGCCAGGCTTGTCTAAGCAGATAAGAAGGTGCAGAAATAAAGTGGTGTCACAGGGTACTAGAAAATCTACACCAGCTTGAGATAAGTGCACTGCTGTGCCCACATGCAGTCGTACAAGTTTTTCCAAGAATCTCTCAAAGTAAGGCTCAGAAATGAGTGTAAGGTTCTGAGACAGTTCATGGTTAGAAATCCCTGAAACTACTAGTCAGCCTATAAATTGGACCATAATCCTCTAACACCAAGCATTAACAACATACCCTTCAAACCTAGAATAGTTTGCTATAGCGTACTTCAAGTTACAATAGCTGACCCCATTTCTATACTGCCAACATGCTCTAATCACTGCAGGCTTATTTACATTAATTTCAGTTGATGGCACAAATCTCTTGCAAGCACACCAATGTCTTACAGAGGTAGGATTGGCCCCGATATTTTCCAGGACCAAAAAATATTCGTAGTGAAGAGTCTTAATGAAAAATTTTTTGTGCCCATGTAGGAATGAAGTTTTTGCAGAAATATTCACCTAATACTTTCACAGAAATCCTTGGTAAAATATTAGTACCACCTCTGCTAGAGAAAAGTGAGATCTTTATGTGCACAGTGTTGCCTGCATTGGCAGAAAGGAGCTGAATTGCTCTTGATGAGCTACAGCAATAGATCACGCAATTCATGGCAGGAACCTAAATGCCACCATCTTCCCCTTAAATAGAAAGCTTATGGAATTTCCTCTTTGAATGAGGGAAAGTTATGAGGATAAATAACTACAATCTGTTTTTCCATTCTCTCTGCAGTGATTTACACAAGTCTTGCAATTTTACCTGCTATGTAGGGAATTCCTGCTAGGCAAATTCCTTTTTCACCTGATTTGCTTGTTACCCTACTCTTGTCTTGCCCCACAACACGTAACTTAGGACAGCTTAGAACTTTCCTTTGTATGTCAATGCAAGCTGACAATTTACACAACTTGACTCACTTGGGAACCTGTAATTTGCCTTGCTACATGCACCCTTAAATTGTGGTTTAGAAAACATTAGCCTTCCAGACATAAATACACTGGAGAATTAAATCACATTGCTAATGTATACACTATTTGAATATGAAATTATCACTGAATGGAAAAAGGACTTATCTGCAACAAGCAAAGACTCAAATATGATGTGCTAATGATACATTTCATGGGAGAAAATATGAGGGAAAGTAAACACCCTATGGATTTACAGCCAGTGATGAGTTTAGCTCATTTGAATTAAGAATGAGGTGTAATACAATTAAAATTAATAGGAAGCTGGTACAAGACTGTTTTTCTTTTAATAATACTTGGAACTTCATTGCCATTCCAGATTCCCAGAGTCTTCTCAGCTTGAAAAGTCACTCATATAATGGCTTTATTCTGAGTAAACTAGTGTGGTTTGATACTATAAATACATCTGCTTAGACACATGAGCTGATTTTGCTAAGTCTTCTGCACGTGTTTACATTTTACAGACACAAATACTTCGACTGCACAGACCTTAAAAATTAAGCACCTGCCTACATATAGACATCTTTGCAAGACTCTTCTGCAGAGTTTATTAATATTCATTTTCACATTCTTAGTAAGAAGGAAATGACAGAAATGGGCCTCAGCATATGTGCTTAATTTTACATAAATAATCCAGTTAACTTCATTGTTAATATTCATATGCATAAAGTTAAGTACATAGATATTTGCCAGATGGGAACTTCTGTGATTGGCTTTCATCTGGATCCACTTGTATTTAACTTTTAAATGTTGGTATATTTGGACCAATGCTCTGTGGAAATTCATCTCAGAAGTGTGCATGATACATATTGGTTCACAACAGTGAGGTGCATGTTTTGGAGGTAATGAATGTCTCTCCAAATTAAGTGATTTATTTTAAAAAACACTTGGTTTAAGTGGAGACCACATTGAGAAGTGTACCAAGATGAATTTTAAAATTGGTCTTTTATTTTCATAAAGGAAATTAATCCTGCACAATACTAATGCAGATCAACCTAAAGTTCAACCACTTAACACACAGTGTACACGACATTTTGAAATTACATAAAATAAAAACATTTCCTCCCCCCACCCCACAAAAAAGAAGTAGTGTTATGAGGATCCTGTAAGGACATCTCCACAGGACATCTACATATTTAAACCTATGAAGCATCAATACAGTACATACTTCATCACAACAAATACACTGATATAAGGTTGCTCAACAAACCTTTCCTTTTTTTTTCTTCTGTAGCCTAGTAGTATTTTCTTTGACAAGAAAAAGTAGTCAGACTTCTTTTGCTGCATAAGAAACTAAATTATATTAAAGCCAGAGCTAAAGAAAACAAAAGAAGGGACCCAAGATCCTCATTCTATCTCATAGTAGCAATTTAGTTTGCTCAACACCCTGTCAAACCCATTTGACATGAAATTCCAGGCTACTAAAAAGTGTTTTTTCCTCTAATTTATTTTTATAGTACTTACTGGTTTGATCCCTCTTTATTGTACCTGGGAGGTCAGCTCCTCCACATCATTGTCAAAGGAAACATAACAACTTTGAGAAGTATTTTAATGAATCACATTTCATGTTGAAAGAAAACATTGTCATCTTCCAAATTCCATGCACACACAAAATCAACAGATTATATTCTTCTTGCAAGCTTCTTAGAATATAAGACCTGAACCTAGCTACACAATACAGATCTAATGTTTTCCCCCTCGCAACACATTTCTAAGAGGCTGAAAACATAGCTAAAGGCAACCAGCCCCAAAAAGGCCAGATTACTTCATTTTCAGGTCTAAAGGCAAAAATGTGCCAAGTGGCATAAATCACTATAAGTAGCAAATAAGGCATCCATAAGGGAGAATAGTTTCAAGAGGCTGTTTTGCCAATGTAAAGACACAGAGTATGGAGCATAAGTGACCCATGTCAAAGTTCCTGTCCTTACAACAATATTCTGCTGTTATTATGGTCTGCAGCTGGGTGATTGCAAATGGAGATGAAAACAATCATCACAGCAGAGCTGCTGCATCACACCGTCTCATTATCTGCAGTCTCCTAGTCTGAGACAAATGTACAGAGGCAAGAAGCTCGATGATTATATGGCTCTATGGTAAAGAAAACAGTTCTTTGATAAATATGACTTTTCTCTTATGTCATGTGCCCTTCCTCCCCATCCCCAAGACAGTCTCAGAGCTCTCTACAGTGCTGCAAGAAGAAATGCCTCAAGACTTCTGAACTTATTGAACATTTTGCTTCCCTTGCTTGCCTTTCCCAGTGTATCAAAAATATTAATACACAAACATCATTAGCCCAAGTTCACACTGCTGCCAGAGTGGCAATGCATATTCTCTACTAAGAAAGCATGGGAAACCCCAGAGCAACTATAACAAGTCTGGGGTGCCTGGAGAGAGCAAGAAGCTTAGGCTGGCTGCAAAAGCCTCTCTGCGCTTAAAGTACTACATAGAAAGGAACTAGTTTGGGAATCTGAATGTGAACCTATTATAGTTACATGATCACAAATACCTACCCCACAAAAAAACCTGCACAGGCAAGAATGCATATGCTGTTCCTCAAATTTTAGGCTTGTCATAATACAGAACACTCCCTTTTTATATGTATGCATATAATTACATATACAGCAATTTCACCCATGAAGACACATGCTTAAAGAAAGAGAAAGCAAATTCATACTCACAGTCATCATAAACTTGTTTCATGTGGACTGAAAAATGCCATCTTCTGCGAGAATCTTTTAGATGTTTCAAATGAAAATCCAAACTGTTACAAGTTCAACGTAACCATCACAAGTTTTTTGTGAAATTAATTTTTTTTTTAACAAAAATTTCTTGACAGAAGTGTTTGATGAGTTAATTGCAATGTATCATGGGATTTTCTGGGGAAAAAAATGCTGTATACACAAAAGCAATTTGGTATAAATATGATTAATTATTCATTCAGTGAATTTACACAAAAACAGAGGTTCTTTCTCATTTTTCTGCCCTCTAATGTACCCCCAAGACAAGAATCCACAAATTTGACCAGACTTGATAAATATTTTCAAGCAAGAAGGAAGGGGGAAAATGGAAACACTTTGACATTTTCAAAATAGAACAGCACATCCATTTTGAAACTAACCTCATTCTTAAAGGTTTAAATACCTTCAAAACATAATTATTTGAGCTTTGTACTGTATTTTCTGCAGCCATAGCCTTTGTAACTGAACAGAAGGACATTCTTCATATCTTTGCGTTACCAAAACCAACCTCAGAACATTGCACATTGAGTAAACATGAGCCTTCCCCCTGCAATGCTTAAGTTTGGCCACTAGACTGAAAAATCCATTACTTCCACCGCTCTGCGTTTTATTTCCCTGTAACATCATGCTGCATTCTAGTTTCTTCTGTAAGAATGTCTGCATGTGTTCCCGCTGAGTTACATACTGTACCTAAACTTGGCTCCTTGTCTTTGTTATTCCTAGTCTGTTCTCATCTTTTATCTATTGCCAGTTGTTGGCATTAGTTCTTGAATGTATTCACTTATGTCTATGATTCATTCCTGCATTGCTAGCAATAGCGCAAGAAAAGGATGTTGTTTCACAATAATTCCATGTTTCCCCTGTTCTTGCCCAGAATAATTATGTCCTGATAGGTCCTTCTGATAAGAAACTGCAGGAAAACTTCCTGTGAAAAGCAAACACGCTTCTTCTGACAGGTGGAAAAATGCTATCATCTTGAGTACAGTCTGTGAACACCAGAAGAAAAGAAGTGTGCCCACATAATGGTTTTGCATGTGTTAAAAAAGCAAACAACAGGAATCCTGCAGGCACAAAATATGTTGCATACACCTCTAAACTACAGGGGGCTTCTGGTGGGTGCATCAGAGAGCTTTTTTAGAGGGACTGGCAATTGTAGGAATTGAGGTCTTAGTCACCTCAGGATTGGTAAGGACAGAAGGGAAAAAACTGTATGAAATTCAGGGATCCAAGCCAACCCAAATTTAGAGATTCAAAAAAATACCCAACAACCTCTGCTAAGTTACACATAACTAAGACTGAGGAAGAGGCGGACAGAAGAAACTTGAGGTTTTTTCTACAGTTGTCAATCTAATCTTCAAGTTCCTCAAATCCCATTCTTCTCTGTCCTATAGTTGCTACTCCAGTTCTGTTAAGATACATGTGGCTGAGCAACTGGAGAAGCAGGGGCAAGCTTTTTTAGAATCAAGTCTAGCCTTCTGCATCAACAAGCATTTATTCAGTATTTACTCTTTCTCACTGAGTAAAGCTTCCGAGGGTCGAGAAATTGTATTTTTTTAAAAAGTCATTTGTCATTGGACAAGACACTGCAGGTGACTTGATATTTATTTACATTTTAGCAGTGTCCATTTTTGTAATTGGAATTTTAAAGTGTAAACGTAAAGAATACAAAACAAATCTTTTTATTATTACAATTTTCATGCTTCCCTGGACATAACAGACAAGACACTTAGTTTTCATAGAATCACAGAATGGTTTGGGTTGGAAGAGACCAGAGACCATGGGCAGGGACACCTTCCACTAGACCAGGCTGCTCAAAGCCCCATCCAACCTGGCCTTGAACACTGCCAGGGATGGGGCATCCCACAACCTCTCTGGGCAACCTGTTCCAGTGCCTCACCACCCTCAGTGTGAAGAACTTCCTCCTTACATCTAATCTAAACCTACCCTCTTTCAGTTTAAGGCCATTATCCCTCATCCTATCGCTATACTCCCTGAAAAAAAGTCCTTCCCCATCTTTCCTTTAGACCCCCCATTTAGGTACTGGAAGGCTGCTCTAAGGTGTCCCTGGAGCCTTCTCTTCTCCAGGCTGAACAACCCCAACTCTCTCAGCCTGTCTTCATGGGAGAGGTGCTCCAGCCCTCTGATCAACTTCATGGCCCTCCTCTGGACTCGCTCCAACAGGTCCAAGACTGTCTTATGTTGTGGGCCCCAGAGCTGAACACAGTACTCCAGGTGGGGTCTCACAAGAGCCAAGTAGAGGGACAGAACCACCTCCCTCAACCTGCTAGTTATGCTTCTTTTGATGCACCCCAGGATACAGTTGGGTTTCTGGGCTGCAAATGCACATTGCTGGGTCATGTTGAGCTTCTCATCAACCAACACCCCCAAGTCCTTCTCCTTGTGGCTGCTCTCAATCCACTCATCGCCCAGCCTGTATTTGTGCTTGGGATTGCCCCAACCCATGTGCAGGACCTTGCACTTGGCCTTGCTGAACTTCATGAGGTTTGCATGGGCCCACCTCTCAAGCCTGTCAAGGTCCCTCTCGATGGCATCACCTCCCTCCAGTGTGTCGACAGCACCACACAGCTCGGTGTCATTGTCAAGCTTGCTGAGGGTGCACTTAATCCCACTGTCCATGTCGCCGACAAAGATGTTAAACAGCGCCGGTCCTAATATCAAACCCTGAGGAATGCCACTCATCACTGGTCTCCACTTGGATATCAAGTCATTGACTGTAACTCTTTGACTTCGACCATCCAGCCAATTCCTTAGCCACCAAGTGGTCGATCCATCAAATCCACATCTCTCCAATTTACAGACAAGGATGTCATGCAGCACAGTGTCAAATGCTTTGCACCAGTCCAGGTAGATGACATCAGTTTCAAGAATATTTTACTACAAAAGTAACAATTTCAGCCATAACTTGTAACATGCAATAGTTAGGCAGGGAGCTGAGTCTGTAAGCTTCTGAAAAGTAAGAGGTCACTGAGAAGGTAGATTCTCGATTTAGGTTTTAGCAAGAGCGTAGAAATAGGAAGTGTCACATTATTTTGACTAAGTTTGTTCTCTCTTGTGTTAATCCTTCCAGAGACAATAGTTTCATTTTGAATTAAAACTGGTTTCTGAAGTTTCACATCTTGAGCACCAACTAAAGACAAGAGGAGTATCAACAGTATCATAAAAATCTTGGTCACCATAAAAAAATAAATCCGGAAAATGTAAAAGAAACTTTCAGCAGAAGACAAAGTTGTCATCTCATTTCTCCACTGTTTCAATATGTAGTTATAGGAAAAATGGTAAACTGGGGGGGTGGGAGAAAGACTAAAAGAAGAATAAATTATATGCACTTCTTACTGTCTTTGACCATTTGTGCTGTGCTAACTATAGTATAATGAACTTTGATATGAATTTCTTGTTTATTTTCATTCGTTGCCCTCTGGAAATGTAAGCAACTGAATTGTAACATTAGTTTTAATCTTCCATTTTATTTCCAAGCGTTACCGATACACAGTCTCCCTACATGCAACTTTTTTTTTTTTTTAGCAAATGAGCAGTACCAGTGCTTTCAACTTCACAGCTTACACATGTAGCTGGTATGAATGTTCACAGAACGCAAGGGTTCCAGTTACAGACAGTATTATCTGAAAAAAATTGTATATTAAATCACACGTGTGTGTCATACAGCCCGCCCCTGCATCCCCAGGGGAGTTATGCTCATTACACATGTAACCTATCGTCATCACTATGCTTCTGCACTGATCTGCTAACCCAGGCTGTCTGGCCCAGACACTCACGATTGCAGATTTGGAGGTTTCTGTGCTAGTTCTCTCCAAAGATTACTTATTCTCATACTTAATTCTCCAAAGATTACTTATAACAAGGCCTCCTTGGAGAGCTCTCAATAGAAGACTAAAACCCACACAGTTTTTCCACAAGTATCTGACAGGGTCTCAGGAGAGTTTGGGATGTTTCCCCCCCTCCCAGTTATCACAAACAGCAGCATTTTGCTAATGGAAAACAATGAGTATTTGATCAGAAAGGATTGCTACACCCAACTGTGCAGTGAAGAAGCAGAAACGCCGTCTAAATAAGCCAACACAGCCACAGAAACTAACCACCATTTGAAATGGAGACGGAGATCATAAACACTGCTTTGCATCATTTCACCATTTCTGCCCACAACACTACTAACTCACAAAGATGAGGCCCTTAAATACACTCAGCTCCCTTTGTGGGAAGGAACAGGATACAGCGCACAGTCCTCACCTGTATATTTTCTTCCAAACTGTGTATTTGTATGCCCAGTGGGATGACATGTTTTGATTTACTTGTCAGCAAATAGAACTTTATATTATGCTCCTGCCTTTTTGCTTTCTTAGCTAGCAGACTACAGTGAATAAGGGTTATTCTGTCACTTTTTAAATTGTTTTTTGAATCGAGGTATTTTTCATAAAGCCAGACCTGTTCATTATTCATAGGAAGCATATTGTTAGAAAGTCTGACATTGTGTTTTGGGACCATTAGTCTGAGGGCAAGCATTCAGGTTCGTCTCCCACTCTCATCCTGCCTGTATATCTCTTCAGACACCTCAAAGACAAGGAAGGTGCCGGTACTGAATGCATGGGTGTCAATAGGATGGGTCGATTAAAGAACTACTACTTCTTCATTTTTAGCATTCTTCTCTAGTTGCTAAAAAAGTACTGTGCACTGAATCAGGAGGAGAAAATATATGCTTGAAATGAAAACTATCCGTTAAAAAAATACATAACTCAAATCTTTGCCAGTAGAGCATCCAGGCATATATTGCTCTGTACCTGTGAGTGAATCTTTCACAACTTGTCAACAGTGCTCCATGCAAAAAGGTGACATGAGAGGGACTTCAGAACATCCAGTCCTAATGGATGCTTCAAACAGACAGCCCACCACTACTCCCACCCCACTTTTTAAAAGCCTCTTGGACATAAAACTCAGTAACATTTCAAAAGCTATGACTGCTTTTGAGAAAAGTTCAGTTCCTCAAGTTTTTAACAGTTTTCCCTTGTAAAATACCTGTTATCAGGATTGATTTCAAAAGAAGATTTGCAAAGTCTATTAATTTTAGTATCTGTGCCGTGCATTTTATGAAACATTGGGGCAATGACCTCAGAGGAAAACAGCTTATTCCACTTTGCTGTAAACATGAAGGAAAGAAGTACTTATCTTAATATTGCAGTATGTAGTTTGAAAAGTATGATTTCTTATTTAGTCAAGAGACACAGATAATATTTATATAGTTCTTAGGTATACATAAATCTGTAAACCTATCAACATCTACCCACATGTTCTCAAATATCAAAGTTCATTTTTCCTGTATTGCAGGCAATATCTGAAAAAAGCTTCATAGCATTTTAAAATAGTTTGTGATATTTTGCAATGTACTTTGTTACTTTTTATATGACCTGGTAGTTCTCAAATGCATTCACAGGTGCATGCACCTGCACATGTGAAAACCTCTCTAAGGTTTCTTAAGGGCACCATCTGTAGAGAAACACTGCTCAGAAGTCCAGGCTTCAATATGCCATAAACATCCAGCTTTATAATTTTCTTTCTTGCCCAAGGGCTTCTCTTGTGAATGATCAAAGCAGCAAAGATCGCAGAATTTAACAACAGGTCTGGTCAGGCCTTAAAGAGCAAGAAAAACAACAAACTTTCAAACAAACATAGATCCAGTCCATCAGCATACAGACAACGCTACCATTTCAAAAGAGGAAGCCCTGCAGGCAGCTTATATTCAACATAACTGTCCTTGGAACAGAAAGGATTTTGAATGAAAATGCTTGGACAGTCTGTTAATCCTAGATCCACCATGCACTGAAAAAAAAATCTTGCAGTATAACTAGAAGAATTATTTGGACTGTATTTAGTTATGAGAGTTCCCTTCAGACATCAAAAACAGATTGAGAAACATGGATGGAATAAAAAGAGCCTAGAATGCACCCCATCGAAAGTCCTAGGCTAAAAAAGTGTTGGAAAAGTTTACTTTGACTCAGTATGACCCCAGGAAAAACTTTCTTCATGCCAGTAACACCGTGCAAACTACCCACAGTGTGGTGTGGATTCTCAACCATCACTGTCAGCAAGTCCATAAGCTAGGATAGCAAGGAAACAAAGTAAAGTCAGAGCAGAAAAAGGTAATTGTCAAGGGACAAATTTTCAACATATCAAGAGCAGACAGTCTCAACAATCATAGAGTTACTTACAGGGCTGCTGTTTTTATCAGACCTTTAGAAATCATTCTACCAAATAATTCTTATGCTTCAGAGATTTTTCCATCAATCAATCAGATAAGGAAAAATAATCAAGTAATACTCCAAAAATGTTAGAAAAGTTGAAGCACACCTCAAAGCTGTCCCTCTACCTTGCCAGTTTCCCAGTCTTGGGTTTTTTTAAATTGAGGTGTACTTTTTACATAAATAGCTTTAATTCTTTTGTGCCACTCATCCCTGACTCCATCTCTTGCAACAGTGTGAAAGTGACTTTTAATTAGTTATTTTCCCCTTGACATGATACATTAAGAACATATTCTAGTTTTTTTATTCAGTGAATTTCCCTGCCTTGTATTTCCTCATGAACAATACTGTATCCTCTGCCTTCTTTCTCATCCTCACTCTTATACTGCATTTGCTCTTTCTGCACACTCTCAGATGCCTTCTTTCCTAGTCCAGCTGCCATGCAGATTTCCAAGATAGGAAAGTGAGACTAGAGTGTGATAAGCATAGGAAACCAAGGAGAGATGGAACCTCTTCCAAACTGCATGTTTAGATCTTGTTTCCTATACTAGACATGAAAAACTACAGCCATAAAGGAGATCTGCAGTAGCGTATATGAAAAGATTTGTAAGTCCATGTCCATAACATAACATACCGTGACAAACATCATAATTTTCCAGTTGCACGAGGAAGGCAAACCTCTGAATGTTGAGTTAGCAACCATCATGTTTCAAAGGCACCTACTGCTGGGCACCTGTTCTATGGAATGAAATAGAAGAATCCACTGTCCGGGGCAAATCACCTCCCCTTCTTTCTTATTCACCTCCTCACCTCATCTAGATCTGAATCACTGTGTTTGCTGGGGCGGCACACAGGTCCACAGTTTAGCCGCCTTCTCAGTGGAAGCCCTTCCAGCGCTTCTCGGGCTCCTGTGGTGAGGGAGTGAGGGCTTCCTCACCACTCACCACCTCCTGCCACATCATCTTCTCCTGGGTCTGATGTCTCATCTTTTCACACATCTGCCAGCAGAATCTTACTTCCCATATCTTGTCAGTCCCAGCACAAAATTTGACTTCCTACTTGCTGCCTTCACTTTTAACTTCATCAAATTAGTACAGCCTACCCCATGAGCATACTGCCTTTTATATTCTGGGAGTTCTGCCAGGTCACACTTGCACTGGAATGGAATTAGGTCCTGGATTCTAGAGCAAGTCTAACAGTTTTTAAGAGCGTTAAACTGCTGATGTCATTTTTCTTAAGGTACAGTTAGCAGAGATGACTGAAGAGTCCCAGGGGATACTGCTGCTTACACATGTATATCTAAAGAGTCAGTCACGATCTGAGACAGGCATGACTTTGAACAGGTAGAACTGCGCTGTTCCAACACTTGTCTTGACCAATTATAATGAAATCTGACAAGAAATAAGTAGTACCAGAGGCCAGAGAATTACTTTCTCAGATCCAGCAAACACAGTTCTTCCAGAAGCTTGTTCATTTGCACTGAATATGAAAGTAGAACAAGTGAGGTATGTTAATGCCGATTTACACCAGAGCAAACATCAAAATCAGGTCCAATAGGAGGAGAAATTGCCTCTCTTAAAAGGTGATTTGCTGCTGTCACCAGAGCTAATACAATGCTCTTTTAGTAAACAGCAGCTTTGTCTATGGCTCTTCAGTCACAACTTGAAGAAATAACAAGGGAATGTTTCCTGTTGAGTTAGAAATAATAGTACCTTTAGCCATTACTTACAAGCAATCTATTCACAATCTCAACCCTTGCAAAACACCTCTAAAGGCAAATAACATGAAAAAAACTATACAAAAGCACTGAATTATCCAGAAAAAAAATGCCTATTTTAATGATGCCAGTACAATGGATAGATGACAAAATTCTGTTTTTTCACCCAGTTGCATTCACTTGCTACTTATCTTCAGAATACTGCTATAATACTAATCCCTCATTTCACTCTCCAGTACTTGCTTGCTGCTCTCTACTCACCAAGATTTGGTTCTGCTTGTCTATACAAGGGTCACTGATGTGGGTGCCTTTGAGGAAAAACTAGGAAACCACACAAACCACGTCGTGTTGTTTACATCAACGTTTTTTGTTTAAGCTTTGCAAACCTGCAGGAGCCCCACACTGATCAGCAAGACTTGGGGTTGATTAGCAATTGATATGATTTCCCTACTGTGACAGAAAGACAAGCCAAAACCCGCAGGAAGTTCATGCTGAGTCCTGGCAGGTCTGTGAAACCCCTGTGATAAAATCCTGCACAGAAAAATGAAAGTCTGGAGAAGAACCACCTCAGAAGTACAGCAATGGAGTCAGAGAAAGACACGAGATCTGTACAGCACACCCTTGCCAAAGTCCACAAGGGGAAAGAAAGAAAGAAAAAAAAAAAGGCTAACCAAATACATTACACTCCCAGAGCATCCTGGTATAAAAGATAAGCTGTTTTAAACACTAATAAGAAAGAAGGTGTGTTAAGATTTGCTGTAAACAAGCAGGTTAATTTAGACATTAAAAAACATGGAAGAATAGGGTAAGGAAGGAGTAATGAAAGTGATATAAAGCCTACACCACAAGAAAGAGTGAAATCTTTAAAAAGTTCATATATAGATCTTTGTCTGAACTGATGCACCTTTGGGTTTCACCCATCAGTAGTTATTTCTATGCTGATATAACTCACAAATTAAACTTTTATTAAATGCGTTCAGAACTTTCTATTTTTGCACATTCCAGGCTCTTCAGATTTTCCATAACTGTCATCTAGAGAAGTCTCAGTCCTGAAGTACAGTGGGAGAAAAATGTGCACTGTCTGTATATATAATACATGATGGCTGATCACTTTTACAACATTTATCTTGGAATTCTGGTGACATGAACAAACCACTTGAGTTTTACTTTTGTGGGTTTTTATGGTCAATGCATTCCCCTTGGATAAAGGATACAGACTTCCTAAGGACAGTAATTAGCAACCAAAAATATTGCCTTTCTTTTGCCCTTGAATACAGTATGGTCCCCTGCCACCTTGTGACTGCATACACAGTATCCTTTGTATTATAGGCAGCCAGTATGCCAAACATATGCCCTCTAAAAAATTCTCTAAAACATCCTAAGAATTTTATGTCAGTATTACCAAGAAATTCAACCATAAATTGGATTTTTTTATAGCCCTGCCCATAGCTATTTGATATGGATTATAACTGATATCAGGAAGAGAGAGAACAAAGCATGTATTACAATGTTTCACAGAAGATGCAAAATATCACACTATTTATTTTTTTTTCAGATGATCCCAAACATCTAGTTATGAGTACATACCAAAATTCCTTTGCAGGTCCAGAGCTTTTCGCTCCTTTTTCCATTTTTAGGTACAAAGCAGCTATGGCTGAACATCAAATAGTCAGGAGTTGAAAGCTAAGAACTTGTTTTATGTATTCATTCACTTGAACTATGTAATCCTTTGCAGTTTATTCAGATTTCTGACCACTGACAGGAGTATAATGTGTCATACCTCAAAGCCCATTTTATCAAAACATTACAACGCAGATTTCACAAACTGTGGCCAATATAGTATGTTTGTCAAGCAACATTTCTTTGAAAGTATTTTAATCAACTCTCAATATATTTCTACATTGTGCATTTAGAAAGCAAATATTGTTTTCATGCATTTTATTTTCAAAAGATACTGAAAGTGCCTGTTGTGAAGATTTAGCTTAAGTTTCTACCTTATATTAAGATAGAATTTTCAAGAGACAGATTTTCTCCCTTTGTAATTCATGTTTAAAATTGAGCTCTCTACTTAAAAAAAAAAAAGGGGGGGGGGGGGAGAGGTCAGAGTGAAAAAGCCAGAAATTACTTTACACAGCTTTCCACATTGTAAAAGAAACTGAATAGGAGGGAAATTATAAATAATAGTTACTTTACAATTGCCCTCCAGAGCCAGCATGGCTGAGGAAATGTGGCTCAGCAAAGTTGGTTTTGATGGTTCCATTGCCTAATCCTAAAACCAATATATAATTCATGGGATTCATACATGCCGTACAACAAGCTCACAGAATTTCACTTAACTCCATTTGATGATCACCAACAAGGTTTACACATGTAAAAATACTCCTTAAAAACAGCCTTGATCAACTGAGGAATCATCTCCTAGGTCTCCCTATGCAGCCCAGCTCACCTTGTCTCAGCAGCATCCACCCCATCACCATCCTTCAGCACTTTTGACTGAGACCAAGCAAGCTCCTGGAACCAGTAATGGGCACGGACAGCTTTAGCATCTGCGTGCCTCAGATTATGGTGCTATCTTTTGGGGTTTGCACACAAACTTAGGAGGGGTGGGGAAAAGGCAGCAAGCGTTTGCCCTCACCCTTCCCCCTGAATCCTCAGACCTGCAAAGAAGCCAGCAACCAGAGGAACCACTCCACTACCAGCACAAAACTGAATTTCACCACCTTCAGCAGCAAAGGAATTTGTTTTTTTTTCCTCACTGCACTAGCAGAAAAACTTAATTTTCCCCTCTAATTTTCAGCTCTGGGCCGGTCCTGGTCCTGCAGCAAACCAGTGATTTTCATTAAGAACCCATTTTGGGTCTCTAAGAATATTACAGGGCTGCAGACCCTGGCAGTCTGCTTGGGGGATTGGAAAGGAGGGAATACAATTTTTTCTATACTTAACTTTTGAAGAAGGTGGAAAAATGGCAAGTAAAAGCAAATACATCTTTGTGAGCCTGCAGAGGAACTTAATGAAAGACATGGCGACAAACTCTTTGAAACTTCAGAAACATACACATACACTGGATGCAAAGCTACAAAATGCATAGCAGAATCCAGACACCCTTGTGCAGTATAGATCTGTCTGAATGAAAAAAATTATTCCCTAGTAGTTTATTTAGCAGCTGACAAGGGGGAACAAAAGATATTTTCTACAATTAATATTACTGAGCCACATATAAAACTGGTCAAATAGTGAAAATACACATTCACAGATAATTTCATCATCAATTGATTAAAACAGCTTGGACTGATTTTCTGTTCATAAATTTTCTGTTCATCAGTTGTGCTGTTCCTTTCATTCTCTGAACCATGGGTCTTCTATCAAGAAACTAGCAAAAGAGAGCAAAATCATTCCCAAACTGTAAGGCTAACATAGTGGGAAAAGTTAGCAGGTATTTGTGAAATCTGATAAAAATCAACTAACAGAATCCCACGAGGACACAGCACCACACAATTCCTCTCAGTGCCTGGGGTAACAAACACTGTGCTTTTAAACCCAGCCTCTGTGGAGTTAGCAGGTGCCCGGGCCTTTGAACAAAATGTTCCTAAATTCACAACGTTCACAGCTATGGCACAAAGAAATGTAAAGACTCTTGCTGCAAAGGCTTTTAAGCTCACAAAAGGAGGTGCTGCATGGTTTCTGGCACAAGAAGATATAAAAATCGTTCATGAGTGACTGTCACACCTTGTGAGAAAGTACAAAGCACCACAGACTTGAAACCAGTAAATGAAACAGAGGCCAAACACTCAAAATGGGGTTTTTTGCTAGTTAATAGAGAGACACAGTGTGACCCAATGCTCGCAGATAGCTTTCAACTGGCTGCTGGATCTACTACCAGTGCTACAGGATTTTCAGGAATAAGTAGATTTTCAGTGACTTCAGAAGGAAGCTGGTACCGACAACAGAAAAGCTATAGACTGTTTGGTTCCTTCAGAGTAACAACTGGAGGCTGGCAGAGATGTGCTCCTTCCTGCAGAAAGGCGTGGGAGCAGCAAACAAAAGCACTGGGCATTTGAAGAGGTGCTGAATCCTGAAGGACAGGGCTAACAACCCACTTTGGAGAGGTCCACACCACCCACAGCAGCAGAGCACAGGAAGCCCCCAGCACACAGCCCCCAGCCACGCCATTCCTGGTGGCTGAGGAGCAGCTCACAGGAGCCCAGCCTGGCTCCCAGCTACTGCAGCCCGCCAGCGGGACTCACTCCAGTTCAACCAGTTTAGCATTAGCTCAAGGTCTCCTTATTCTTTACATCCATTGAATTCATTAGAAAGTTAATTGGAAGGAGGTACATTACACCTGATAGTGGCCATTAAAAGGTTAATTGGGATCATTCTATAAGCTAACAGGGAGATAGACACTTTCAAAGGCATAGCTATCCTTCCTAAGACAAATGATACTTGACTTACTCCCAGAACTGCTTCTTGCTTTCTCTTGATTAGTAGAGGGATGCCCAGTGTTTAACTTCTGGGTGAGATTAGGCCAAGTAGGGCAAACTGAATGCAAAGTGTCTTTTTTACCTTTTTCCAAAAACAAAACAAAACAAACAAAACCAAAAACCAAACGAAAAAAGTAAATTACATTTTTCAAATCAGAAAAGCAACAGCTTGGGAATCCTTGTTTTTCTGACAAAAAAGTCCATACACATAGATAGATACATGGAGATAAAAAAATAGGTATACAAACAGACACATACATATAGGGGAGCCTTTCAGTTCAGGTCAACTTTGGAAAAATTCCTGTCTATGTAGCAGTGTTGGTTAGAGATATGATTTTTGGCAATATTCCTACATCATCAACAGCTCATTTAGATGCAGTTACAGCAATCTAACTGAGCTTTTGATGACATAACTGCTTTTGTTTAGCAATCCAATGTAAATTACTTTAATAATAGTGGTTTTGGCAGGTATAAAGTGCTTTTGCTAGACAGTGCTGACACTACAGCTATACTGGCAAGTATTTTAACCTTAGCATGTAAAAGACAGTACCGAAGAAGTAGGATGAAAGACTGTGTATCACAGTAGGGGAAGATAATGTGGACTCATTCATGGGGCTACTTCCTTCTATTTTCTTTTAGAGACTTATATTTAATGATACTATTTAAGGAGCAACTCCTACTCCCCTTCTTTTCTTTCATTCTGGAAGAAAACTACAACCACACGTCTCTTGTATGAAACTTGGGGAGAAAATTTAGAAGTTACTCAAAATAAAGGCTAAACCAGCCTGATTAACAGCTGTAGTATGAAAGGCCTCTTCCACCCTGCCCCTCACCACCACCTTGAAGAGACACAGCATCAGCAATTCAAGTTCCTCAGCACTAGCTTACAAATGCACAGACCTGGAAGGGCTAATTGGAGTGGTAAAAGAAGCCACCTGCCTGTTCTTCTGCTGGTGTGGCTGCTGGAGCAATACCAGCAAGATGAGACCAGGAAACACCCCACGCACCACCTCGAGAGCTCATTCTGGAAAACAGAAGATGTCTTGTTCTGAAGTGTCTTAATAACAACAAACTTTGCCTATGCTAGGCCGATTCTTGGTCATTTGAAGCAGTTGCATGTACCACCAAAACAGCTTCACTAAGGGGGGGGGGGGGGGGAGATTAAAAAAAGGAAAAAGAAAAAAAAAAGCTCTCCAACCAGAAGCAGCACCAGCAGGCTGAGAGCCCTCGGTCCTTGCAAACCTCAGCCCAGTGAGGGCTGGCAGGAGCGAGGAGGGACGGGGCACCTGCCTCCCACCTGAGCTAGGGCTGCCCACATCTTCTGGGGCTACAGCAGCCCTGCCTCAAAACCCAAGGAACAGCAAGAATGAGGAAAAAACAGCTGCCTATTCCAAAGACAATACAGAATGATAGAACCTAGTCTACAGATGCCAGGAAACAGTTCTCATTCAGGAAAAAACCTACTGTCTCCCTTCCCTGCAAGCCAAAGGTAAAATAGCCTGGTCTTCTCCTTTCTCTTTGCAGGCAGGTTCACACCGGAGTTGTTTCATGGGACTCCTATGCAAGAGGACCTGAACTGAACCAAAGCTTAGGTCACCAGACCAACATATTTATTTCTTTTCCACATAACTTTCCCAGTTTCATCTCTGTGTAAAACAGGCACTCTCCAGAACACAGCTGGCAAAGGACTTCTTAATAATGTATACAATAAATAAGAGCATAATGCAAAACCTGCATCTGTTTTCACTAATAAAAGTAGCCCACCTTGCTTCAAGAGCAAGAAGCACATCTCTCCAAGAGCAAAACCGCACATGTCCCCAAATAAAGCAACTAAATTTCTAGGGCTTTCTTTTGTTCATTTCCCTTGCACACAAATGGATGAAAGCTAAAGGGCAGCATTCAGCCACGCACACCTCTGTACTATAGCCCACTTCCCCCTTCAGAGAACTTCAAAAATTCAATTGACCTTCGACAATGCAACAAAGTCTTACCAAATACTCTTTTCTGCAGGTTTGCACCAAAGAATTGGAGAAGCAATCAAGCTAGACATCTGCTAGAAGAGCAGCAATGAAGAGCCTAGCGGATATTGAAGATTCAGGTAATCTAGCCCCTCTCTCGAGCCCTGCAAGGTAGAGAGAACAAATACACTGCTGAAATCAATTCTTTATTCAACAGATGCTTTTAAATCACAAACTGAGTGGTGATTATATGTACTATGTTCTTTTCAGAAAGAAGATTTTTTTTTTCTCCTTCTGTTTCATTTTTACCAAGTGGGTACAAGAAGCCCAGCTCCATCCACTCTTTAACGTGACACATCTGTGTACTTGCGGAAAGCTGAAAATACATGAAAAGCTACACAAAGAGAAGGAACACAGAGCCAACAAACCCAGGCTGAAACCCCATAACAGTTTAAAATTCAATTTTCATTTATGTTTTTCTAATTGCTCAGGCACTGAGGCTTTAACACAGAGACAGATTTCTGGCAGAAACTTTTTCACCATTTGAAAAATGTTTCTAAATATTATATCATCGAGATTTTTATAAAGGGAGTACCTGCTGAAGTCACAGTAGAGAATACTTAGTAGTCTCTACATTCACTGTTCAGAAAAAAGCAAGAACTAACTGCCACACCTTCACTCACCCTCTCTCACTCACTATTCTCACATCCTACATTAGAGTTTACGTGCCTCCTTTCTGTTGTGCACCTGATCTGCAGATTACTTCTGATTTGGTGAACAAGCATGGTCACCAGGGTATCTTTTTATTTGCAACCAAGACCTTGTGGACCTGCTAGAGAGAAAACCACTGATTACTATCAATAAGGCCTGTATTTTGCTATATTCCTGGCTCTGACTCTCAACCATAACTTTTTCATATACAATGCAGAGCTTGTAAAATCCTGTACAGAAAGAATGGAACATACATTTTAAATTGTATAATAATTATCTAATAATGCCCTCCTTTGGCTCTTCTCAATCATCGTTTCCTTCCAGTCCTCTACTGTTGTAAATGTTCACCTATCAAAAATCAAATTAAAGTCAAAATTGCTTAATGAATTTTTGTTTATTTTTTAAATGTAAAGCTTTTCCTTCTGTGCCATACTTTCCAGGAAGGTGTAGCTTTGGTTGCAGCACCTTGTGTATTCGTTTCAGACTTGCTGTTTACAAGAGAGGTGGGTGCACGTTCCTTGAAGCACAATACACTGTGTGCCTTTTCCTCAGCACATTAATCAGGGCCTACAGTCAAATTCCAGCAGATTTAGGGTTAGAAAAATAGCACTTCTTCCTGTAAGCAGGGGAGATGTGGTAATTCCACTCCTGGGCTACATTACAGCCTCACTAAAGTGCACATCAAACAAAACACAGTTTCTGTGGGCTTTGGGCAGCGTGGATTTGCAAGCTCCAGTGGAGCAAATCTCTTGCCAGGCTTGACCAGACAAGCTATATGTAATGAGGGCAGCCATACAGCTGTTCCTTTGTGTCCCCTTTGCCATCTTATCCTCTGACAATTATTTACAGATTAGTTATAGATTTACCAGCTGGCTGCAGGCAAAGAAGCCTCCTGGATAATTCTAGATGAAGAGAAGATGCTGATGAAAAATGAACTAATTTTTTAAAAGGGGGAAAAAAAGCTTTTGGGCAGCAAACTTCTCTGTATCCATTTACTAACATACTCTTTACACCTCTAAAGAAGCATTTATGTTTCTCTAATGAGTCACAAAACTAAAAAATAACAGATTATTATGACTGGAAAAGGGTAGGGAATGAGATGAAAAGGGACTTTGCTAATTTTTTGCCTTTCTTTTAGACATCTTCAAAGGAAAAACCCTGAAACTAGGAAAAGAAGGGTACTCTGACTCTCTAGTAACAAGCATAATTTCAACTCTTCTGGTATGCAAGTATTTCAAGCGTCACACAATGTTTCCTCACAGATGTTTTTATTAGACTCTTTTCCAACGGTAAAACAAATTGTAATTCTTAATCTTGCACCAGAATAGCCAGCTTTAAGATTAAAGCATTTGCTCTGCTGTCATAAAGACGCCCTTGGCCCCATTTTGCTTATCCAGTATTTTCTCCACTGCTTTAGTTCCACTGCACATAATGGAATTAATTAATTCCACTGCACATAACGGAGTTATTTTGCAGTAAGTGGGAACAGAACAAGGGAGACTTATTAAGAAAGAAACTGCTATTTGGGTCCGTCCCTGAATACCTGGGGTCTTACACAAACCAGGGAGATGCTGGAGGAGGAAATCCATGGAAAGACCCTTTCAGAAGATCAAAAACTGTCTTTGACCATCACTAAACCAAACTTAAAAACCCCTCCTGTACTTCATCCTACCAGCCACCCAGGACATTTGGTAATACCAGTGACCTATTTAGGCCAACTTAACTCAGAACTAAACTTTCTCTTTTTTACAAAGAAAGGAAGGGGGACAGAGGGGAAAATGGGAACGCAGAGTGGGGGAGATGGTGGGGAAAGGGAAACCAATGTCAAGTAAGGTAAGTGACATCAACTGGTCAGATCACGGTGAGCCACAAAATCTCCCTCAAAACAAAATTCTCGACCTATCCTGCACAGACTTGCAAAGAATAAAATAAGTTAAACCTCTCGTCTTAGAGTGGCTCCCCCTCAGTGTGTGTGTTGGGGTGAGGGGGGGGCTTTGGGCCTTTCTTCCCTTCTGGAACTGTTACTGCAGAAGGAATATCCGATGGACGGGCTGGGGGAAGGGAATTCTTTTCCCAACGCCCACAACTGCCAGGGAGAAACGCAAAGGCGGGTCCCATCTGGCAGGGCCCTCATCAGCCTACTTTTAAACCTGGCATATAATTAGCCCTAAGCAGATTTCAACAATCTGGCATAACTTTAACTCCTGCCACCCCGCGAGCAACAGGCAGCCGGAGGGAGAAGCACGGCCACCCCCCAGCCCCGTCCGTGCCTGCCAGGCGGGAGGCCTTGCCGAGGCCCGCTCACCGCACCGATGGCGCCGGCCTCCCACCATGGGGAGAGCGGAGCCGGTGTTGCCTCTCAGATCCCCTGTGTAATTAATAACGGGAACTAAAGCAATAGGTGGAGATCATATTAGAACAGCAATGCTGACCAAAGACCTAGCTCCCGCAGAGCATCCGATACCGCTGCTTGGAGCGCCCACTGCAAGAGTACCCAGGAACCGCAGTCGCTTCAGAAGACGACACAAGGAACTCCGAACGGAGCAGACATCAACTTGTAATAAATAAATGTTTCTTGATCTCACTTCAAAACTAAGAACACAAAGGAAAGGAAGAAAGGTGTCTGGGGTTGAAGAGAAGGAGTGCTGCTTCTTCACACATCTAATATTTTACTGAGATTTTCCTTAAACAATTTCTAACAAGCTGTGCAATTTGCCCCATTCTTATAAAAAGTGTTAAAAAATATTTTTAAAGTGCATGCAATCAGTAAATAAGAAGCCAAGGTGAATGATTTTACAAGAGTCTTGATTTGTGTCACAAGAGACGGAAAAAAAGTACCAAGGAAAAACTCCAGGGAAATCTATCATTTTATATCACTGTTAAAACCAATCCTGCCCACGAAACGCAGAGATCCTTGACCCAAAACACTGCAGGGTGCTGACAGCATACCATCACTATCTTTACAGAGGTGGTCCTTAAGGTATACTAGGTATAGCATGTTGCAGAGTCTGCAACATAAAATAGAAATGGAGTTCTCTCATGACAAAAAGCAGTTTTCTTCTGTACGTCTTTGTGCCTCAAATTTACATACTTTCATTTCACAAAGCCAAAGGACTCTCAAGAGTCTGGCTGCACAGTATCAAATGCAAAAGAGATTTAATCTTCAGATTTGTGGGAATTTAAAGTTACAAACACTCTGTTAAGCGTAGATCTGCATACTGTCTTTTATTTACACACATACGTTTATTGCAATCAAGTCTGTAAAAATCTCAAAGTACTTTAAAGGCACGGAAGAGGTGTTTGCCTGAACTGCTCATGGCTCTATAATCTGTTTCAAACCAAAATTGCTTTGATTTATCAAAACCAAAAATAGATTGATGTAAACCAATTTGTAGTTTCTTGTTTTCCCACCACTTCTATGCCCAAAATTCCTGTGTACTAGTCTTATCCAGGTTTGCATTGATGTTCACAGACATCTAAGGTTTCTCCTAGGCCATTTCAGGGCTGTGTATTTACATTTCTCAGCAGAGAGCATCTGAAGAATTTGCAGAGCAAAGACACAGTTTAAACATAGGAGAAAAAACACACTAACCAATAAGACTTAAGCATGGCATTAAAACTCAACAGGTGTCTGCATGAATCAGAGCCATATATCTGAACACAAGCAAGAAACTCTCTCTGCTTCTACTTAAGTTCTTTTTGCGCAGGGTTTTTTACATTTAAAGTGGTGTCAGCAGATGCATAATTTTGCATTTCATAAATTAGATTATTTTTGTTGACACAACAGACATTGTAGAAGGCTGACAACAATAGAGCTGAAAATCACAGGCAAGAAAAATGCTCAAGGCCTTTCTCACATGCACAGGAGGCAAATTGTCTATTTTTTTCAACTAATGCATTTTAGACTAGTTTAAGATCATACTAAGAATAATCTAGTTATTACCTCCTTGTTTATATAAGTGCCTACTTACTGTGAAAGTCAAATGTAATGCAAAAACTTTCATTGCAGCAGAAAATGTCTAAACATGTGAATACATTCAAACCCCCAAGGGGCCAATAATACTGTCCAAGGAATCAGTCTTGCAGAACCTAGACTTCAAGCCAAAGCTGTTTGAATAAATACTTCTCCAGCAGTCTTATCTTTTAACAACATAACTTTTGCAAGCATCTTGTATATTTATTACTTGTGAGTAGTCACCAAAACCTATGAAAGGCATGATGAACAGAGAGAGACTGAGGAGCCAGCTAACAGGGACTCGACTCCATTTGGGGAGGAGTAGCCAAACAGTGGCATACAGAAGGACAGTCTCATCGTTTGATTGCTTATCTAAGCATAAAGAGAGCTGAGTTTGGTCCCTGGCTCAACAACAAAGCTTTTCGATACCATTACATAAGATTCCTCCATCTGAGAGGAAGAAAAAAAAAAAACACCAGGAAAAAATGCTTTCTTATACATGGTATGTGTAGAAGATTAGGACATCCGCACCTATTTTGTATATAAAGCACCCATTTTTCAGTGAAGTTGCTCACATTTCCTCTGATGCCAAAGGAAAACCCATTCAAATATCCTATTACCTCAACAAGCATCCTAATCACTGGTAAACAGAGTAAGAGGAGATGCAAGAAATTCCTCCTCCTCCTCTCTAGGGATGATATCTAATAATTTTCTTTACTTTTCTTCTAAGTGTCCATAAAAGAGTGTTTGCTTTTGTGTCAAAGAATTGGGGAGCACAAAAGAGAGGAGTGAGTATGAAAAAGGGTGGGATTAGTTTTCTTACCTATTTGGTTTTCTTCTAGATTTATCAGGTCAACTGTCTAAACCTCACAAAAAAAACCACCAAAAACCAAGCCACAAATTAACTAATGCCGTAGTTCATATAATCAGATATATATTACAACATTTTCCTGGGTTTATATATATAAAGTGACAGGAAAATATGCAACAGGAAAAAAGATAAAGCTTTGGGGCTAAGGCACAATGCAGGGGAGAAACAGGGATGTACAGAACATGCACAAGGCTGGGTAACTTCAGAGAAGACATTTAACCTCTCCATTACTTAGTTTCCTTCTAACCGAGACAGAACAATACGTCCTTACCATCCAAATTGTTCCCCTGGTTAACACAAATACTTAACAGCAGAATGACTGGTGTACCAGCTCTGGCTACTTCATTCTATACCATTTCATAAAGTTTTATTTCTGCCATCTGTGTATATCCATACTTAATCACTGTCAGTTCTTTTGTTTTCCAACATGAAGTATAATGAGACATTTTTCCACAAAAACTGTGTTTTGGCCAGTTCTTTGTGTATGGGAATTCAAACTACTGAACAACCCTCAGAAATCATGGAGCACTGCCACGTGCAATAGCCTCACGACATCCAGACATTTAATCTGAGATGCAATACAAGCAAGGCACTGCCAAAGCATATGGACTTTTTTTGCAGGACCACGTAATGCCTTAATCTCTACTCCAGCTGCCATATCTCCATCTTGCCTTCCCTCCTCTGTTTCCAGGGCTTGGGAGAGTAGACGGGGGAGCTTGGCATGGAGTTGGGAAGAAAGGGGGGTGGAATGGAGCTGAAGGAAGATGCCAGCAGATCTCCATCAAGGGCCAAGCTTTTTTCCCCTCCTCCCCTAAGCACTCACCAGCTATTTACAAAGCAAAAAGGTTGATTTTCCACATACTCGATCGAAAAATTGTGCCAGTGTAGGTGTGCCAAGGTAGAGAGTAAAAGGCAGTATCACAAGAGAACCGCTAGCATCACGAGAGGACTAGTGGCTGCAGGAAACCCTGGCACAGCCCAAGAGCCCTGGGCACGTTAATCTCTCCCAGCCCCGCTGTGCTTGCACATGAAGGGCGGCCGTGCAGCTGCCCTGGCTGCTAGGTCTGCCCGTGGGCACGGCTGCAGCCCACTGCCCAACCTCCGTCCTGGGGAGAGCGTCTGCTGCACAGGAAAGCAGAAGCAAGGTTTAGGGCACGTCAGGCTGAGGACCACCCCAAAACCTACCCTCTGGGCTAAGACATCCAACAGAGACCCACAGTAGAGAGAGCACCTGCCAAGGCCTCAACAGCATCAACTCTCAGCCTGTCATTTTGGAGTCTTATGAGAGGGAAAGAAAAGAAAAAGCCAATGTAGTCTTTCAGCTGGTCTCAGATCGTCTACCTCAATAATATTCCCACTCTCTCTGTACAAGGGGTGCCACAGCAATCTCTTCTGTCTCCGACCCTTTCAGAACAAAATAAAATATTGATGCCTGATCACTGCAGATCTGGAGGAGAACAGGAAAGAGGATCAGCTAAGGTGTTTGTCCTGCTCCCGTTAAAGTCAACAGCAGCCCTGGCATCAATAAAAGTCAGGAGAAATGAGAGACAATGACAGCTGTTTCATTGCTGTCGTGGTTTAACCCCAGCCAGCAACTAAGCACCACGCAGCCGCTCATTCACTCCCCCCCCCCCACCCAGTGGGATGGGGGAGAAAATCAGGAAAAGAAGTAAAACTCCTGGGTTGAGATAAGAACGGTTTAATAGAACAGAAAAGAAGAAACTAATAATGATAATGATAACACTAATAAAATGACAGCAGTAGTAATAAAAGGATTGAAATGTACAAATGATGTGCAGTGCAATTGCCCACCACCCACCGACCGACACCCAGCCAGTCCCCGAGCGGCAAAATCCCTGCCCCCCCCTTCCCAGTTCCTAAACTAGATGGGACATCACATGGTATGGAATACACCGTTGGCCAGTTTGGGTCAGGTGCCCTGGCTGGGCATGAGAAGCTGAAAAATCCTTGACTATAGTCTAAACACTACTGAGCAACAACTGAGAACATCAGTGTGTTATCAACATTCTTCACATACTGAACACAAAACATAGCACTGCACCAGCTACTAGGAAGACAGTTAACTCTATCCCAGCTGAAACCAGGACAATTGCTTTGAGTAAAGGGAAGTGAAATCTTAATATTGATCAGGAGAGGCTCATAGCTTTCTACAGGAAGTAATCAAACTGCCCTGCAAACACTGGATGGCAAAAGTGCTAAAATTTCCCCAGTTTGAATGGAGAAATTTCAAAGTGAAACTCAGACCTGAGCAAGTTAAACTATATAGCTACCTTTAGAAGGTAGTGGTCACAAAATTGTATCCTCAACCCATCAGCCAATACACAGAGACAATACAATATTCTTTCCCAGCCAACCTAAGGAGAGGTCAATAAATTCAGACAATGTGCCTGTAGATAACTGGGCTTCTCATATTTTTTGCATGAATAAAATGACTACACATAGTGAAAGCACACTCAAGGCTGAGACATTTTTTTTCCATGAGCCTAAACAGAAGTTGACTTATGAAAGGTTTGCCTGCACATAATACTACTACCTGTATATTGTGCCAATATGAGTGGAGAGGGAGAGAGAAAAAAATTCCTCCTTCTAAGGAAGGAAAGAGCTTTTCCCTCAGCCACATCCCAGCATGTTTTTCCATTTTTTTCCTTTTACTGTTTATGAGAATGTCAGCAAAGGTCTTTACTAAAAGATGAAATTGTATCATTTCCATTTCAGCAAATGCAAAACTTTTATTTGTACAAAAAACCTCATGTTTTCCCATTAGGCCCCTGTAAGGAAAAAAAGAGTTGTGATACCATGCATACATACAATACAATGTGCATGACGAACATCTGAAAAAAAAACCCAAATCTGAGACAGATGTAATAAGAGTTTTGCGGTAAAAGGTATCAATGTTAACATACTAGTTCTAATTTACTCTACTTCATGCATTTAAATTTATTAACTTCAGGCCATATGTTGGCTACAGAGCGTGGCTCTGCATTCCTGACTCAGCTGACAATGAACAGTTAAGTTCCAATAAATTGGAAAGGTGAAGTAGGGTGAGCCTAACTAATGGAAGAAAACGTTGCGAGCACAAATCCAATACACCACACTAGAGCAGGAGCAGCACAAAAATATTCCACCATATGTTTCGAGGGCTGGCTAAAGCTTCATGCAGAAAGCTTTGATGTTGCCTCTGTAATTGAGAATGTCAATATTTCTAGGGTAAAAAACTTGCTTCCATCGATTAAATACTTGATTTCCAGGCTTCATGTCAGAAGAACGTCTGCTTCCTCAAATTCACTCCACACCAGCTACTGTTATTTTGTTTTAGAGCACGTAAGATGGAGGATGTACCACTCTTTTGTGTTTTTGGAACAGTGCAGCTTTAGGCTGAAGGGCAAAGTGGATGTATTGCAATTTTTTTAATTCAGAAGCCATCTGTACTCTCTTTTCATCAGTGCAAGTGGAAGAGTTGCTTCAGAATCAGATAGATCCCAAACATTTTGGCAAACTGAAAAATGCACAACTATCCAAAAAATACACAAAACGAGGCCTTATCAGTGGTGAAACAACAGCACACCACATAGCAAAAGCTGACTCACAAGATCCACAGAAAAACAAGATCTAGAGGCAATAAAGTGAAAGCACACACCTGGGGATGACTGGCTCATCTTCCTCCTTTGACTTTCCTCAGTCCAAAGCTGCCTGACTGCAGTGCTTGGGGAGAGCATCGCCTTTTTCAGAGGAGCAGAAGGCGAAAACTGAAAATACTTGACTACCACAAAATACACAGCTCTAATACTCCTCTCATCTGGTACCATGTCTGCCACTTGAAATCAAGCTGCACGGAAGCTGACCACAGTATCTCAGGCATTGGGAGCCGAAGCAAGGAAGCGAGCACACCAGGAGGTCAAGACCAACATTTTTCAGACATAAAAGAAGCCAGGATTGTTACAAGGAAAAGCAATGGAACACCAAAATATACTTTAAAGAATCTGGGACATAAATCTGCACTCAGGCACTGAAACCAAGAGCAGCCTCGTTTTCCAGAAGTTTCTAAGTACATAGGTCCTCCTCCACAAGAGAAGGCCAAAGGTGGTTCGGGGGAGTCCAATTGCATGAATGCCTGTTTGCAAAACTTGGGGTCCACCCTCAACATACATAAGAACCCTTTTTCCATCAGGGCACTGCAGGAGCCAGGAGAAGCGAGGAATGCCCCAGGAGCAGGGCAGGGCCTGTCCCACCCCCAGCTAGAAACAGGGCAGCTGGGGGCACCAGGGCAGCCCCAGCCCCAGGCACATCCCTGGGGATGGGGCAGGCCAGGCTGGGATATGGGCTTAGCTCGTCAGGGCTCATGGCTGGGTAGGGGGGAGCTGGAGACCAGTCCTGCTGCAGTGTTTGAGGCAGGGGCTGATGGTCCCAGGGTGCTGACGTGGGGTCCTGGGACATGCAAGGCTCCAGTAGGCTGAAATGGGGTCCTGGGCAGGGCAGCAAGAGCCCTCAGGGGGCTGGACAAGGGACAGTTGTATTGGGTTTGTGTGGCAAGGTTTTGGGGGGGGGGGGGGGGTGTTACAGGGGTGGCTTCTGTAAGAAGTTGCTGGAAGCTTCCCCTGTGCCTGACAGAGCCAATACGAGCCAGCTCTGAGATGGACCCGCCGCTAGCCAATGCCGAGCCAATCAGCGATAGTGGTAACACCTCTGTGATAACATTTTTAAAAAGGAAAAAAGGTTGGGACAGACAGAAACGGCAGCCGGAGAGAGGAGCAAGAACATGTAAGACAAACAACCCTGTAGACACCAAGGTCAGTGAAGGAGGGAAGGAGATGCTCCAGGCACCAGAGCAGAGATTCCCCTGCAGCCCAAGGGGAAGACCATGGTGAGGCAGGCTGTCCCCCTGTAGCCCAGGGAGGTCCATGGTGGAGCAGATCTCCACCTGCAGCCCAGGGAGGACCCCACGCCGGAGCAGGTGGGTGCCTGAAGGAGGCTGTGACCCCATGGGAAGCCCACGCTGGAGCAGGTTTTCTGGCAAGACTTGTGACCCCATGGGGTACCCACGCTGGAGCAGTGTGCTCCTGAAGTACTGCACGCCGTGGAAAGGACCCATGCTGGAGCAGTTCATGAAGAACTGCAGCCCATGGAAAGGACCCACGTTGGAAAAGTTCATGGAGGACTGTCTGCTGTGGGAGGGACCCCACGCTGGAGCAAGGGAAGAGTATGATGAGTCCTGCCCCTGAAGAGGATGAAGCGGCAGAGACAACATGTGATGAACTGACCGTAAAGCCCATCCCCTGTCCCCCTGCACCACTGGGGGGTTGGCAGAGAATCCAGGAGTAAAGTTGTGCCTGGGAAGAAGGGAGGGGTGGAGGGAAGGTGTTCTGAGATTTGAGTTTATTTCTCATTACCCTACTCTGGTTGATTGGTAATCAATTGAGTTAATTTTCCCCAGGTTGAGTCTGTGTTGCCCATGACAGTAATTGGTGAGTGATCTCTCCTGTCTTTATCTCAACCCACAAGCCCTTTATTATATTTTCTCTCCCCTGTCCAGCTGAGGATGGGGGAGTGATAGAACAGCTTTGGTGGACACCTGGCATCCAGCCAGGGTCAACCTACCACAACAGTCAGGGCCAATAGTGTCCTCAGGGCTGAAACATTTCACACCTCATCATATTTAGGTGCACCTAGTAGGGATTTTTTTTTTTTTTCCTCTCTCCTCTGTCCCCCCCCCCCCTTTTTTTTTTTTTTTAAAGTTCAGAAGGGAGCATTTTCAAAGCAGGTCTGATCTCCACTTTGGTGTGCATCATTGAGCAGCCTCACAGCAAGATCCCTTCCAAATGAAATTTAGCTGGGAGACGCACACCAGCATGGGACCTAACGCTCTGCGTCTGTGAATGGCCGTTCAGTGCGCAGGTGCCAGCTGAAGGCAGTCTGAGGCAAACATGCCTGAAAATACATACACCCTGCATAACTTGTCCTCAGCACTGTTTTGATCTGTAGATCCTCTTCTGTTTGGTGACATTGCCACAAGCCACCTGCAGTAAACCTCCACGCAGAGCACAGCCCTCTCCTTCCCTTCTGCTCCCCAGTAAGCAATGGATGGGATGTGTCCTAATTTTACAGCTCCTCGACAGATGGGAAAAGCCTGAATTAAAGTGATCTCTATAAAGATCTGTAGCTAATGCTTGTGATATTAAAGACAAAAAACCCACTCCCTGCATATGTTAACATAGTTCTACTTTGTGTGGTTAAAAATAGAAGTTAGTCTGACTTTAGGGATCTGAACTTAGCCATACTGTGCACACACACTAATTTCTATTTTTTGTTAAATTAAAAATTGGTGTATCTGTGCCACTATTTCTATCATAAAAGATTGAGGGACAACTATACTGTGAGAATTAAAGGTAAAACCATCATGAGGCAGAAAGTCTACTACTGTTAGCAGGGAGAGCCCACCTTCAGTCAGAGGCCCCTGGGGCACCAGATATAACACAGAGAGGACAAGAGTGTCCTCCCTGAAGACCTCACCACATAAACAGCTGTCCAGGAAAATGGTGAGAATTGATCCAGTAGAAGGGAAAAAAAATGAGGAAAAAGACACAGCCGTAACCTCCTCCTCTCTCAGGAGGAGAGCCTGGAATATCTCAGTGCTGCCAATCAAGGAGCTGTAGTCAATATGCCTCATGAACCACAGCATATAAAGGCACATCTGTATGCCCTTCCTCTCCATACCTAAACTCTCCCTCACCTTCTCCCCCCCTCCTTGCAATTAAAATTAAAGCACATGTATGACTATTGTAGAGCAATATAATAGTGGCAAATGTTGCAACAAGCAAGAGCAGCGTCCTTCTCGTAAAGTTACAGCCCCATCCTCTCCTTCATTTCACTTTGCAGAGCTTGGGACAGACACATCTGCTCCACTTTACAGGATTCTGACGTACTGCACACCATTCACATGCACTTCAGCCACACCACGCTGCACTGTACCTTTTTGGTTAGGCTGCAGATCCATAGCACCCTCTAAGATTAATTTTACACAAAACCAAAGCAATATTTAAATAGACACTTCATCAGGTTTTGTTTTTCCACATACCATGAAAATGAATATATTAGGAGGGAAAGTTAACGACCAGGATAATCATGTTTGTTGTAAACAATCTTCTGCAAGATTAAGTTAGCAAGAAAAAACCCACACATCTCATTTCTCTGTCATGGCTAACATTTTGGCAATGGAGAAAAACATAGGTGCCGATCTAGCAAAACCTCTTGCACATGAACAATTTAAGTGGTACGAACTGCATGACCCAATTCAACTGCACAAGTACTTGCAGAATCTGACTTATTAAGTAAATACTTTAAAGACTGCCAAAATATAGACATCAAGACATAGAATGCAAAAAATAAAGACAGAAAGAAGTCTCAAATCTCAATTTGCACATTGCCCCACCTGTTAAAAACTGTATTCTGTTAAGATATTGCCATTTTGCTACCATTATTTAAACTTGTAATACTTGAAGGGCTGTTTCTAAAAACTCATGCTCTTTAGTGTTTTGTTACAATCTGGTTTCATTAAAATAGGATTATAATTCCAGATCTCATGGCTGCAAATAAAAACAGGATGACTCTATATAAACATGAAAAACAGAAAACTAATTAATACTACTGATATTTTGCTTTACATTTTCACTATTTCACATAATTTTTAGTGGCATAATATTGAATATTTGGCCAATAACTCCATTCATATATTAAAACATAATCTTTACAGGAAACCAGATATAGATTGTTAAGAAAACTAAGGGCATTTGGAATTTTTTTGTGTGTATATATACATGCACACATGTGTGTATATATATATTTTACCCTGAGGTGAATTTTCACATTGATTTTGACATTAATTTCATTCTTGCTAATTTTTGCAACAGACTGCTTCATATAATGCTGACATAATCCCAGATGGTAAAAGAGTTTAAACACTGGAAGATAAAAAAATACTAGCTGTGGATTAGAGAGTGTGCATATTACATACCAATGATGTATACCTAAATTTGTCACGTTTAATTGAAAACTTTCATTTCTTTTCTAGATACTAATGTCATACATTAACAGAAAATAAGAGGCTGAAAACCTCTAGTTTCCACACTAGGTACAATAGCATTTCTTACGAGCCAACCCACAGAGAAACACTTTACACAACGGCCTTGTAGAAGGGACTACGCTTCCTTCAGCTCTGCATGCACTGGTGAGCATCCTAACAGTTAGACAAGTCATAGGTTGCTTCTGCTGATTTTTTCCCCCAGGTAATGACTTATTTCAAACCAGATCTAGCCCACTAATACATTTCACATTGGGCAAAACAATATTCTGAAGAGAAGGACTTCCAGTAACTTCTAATTTAAGCTGCAAACTAATCAGCAAAGTAGACAGGAGAGTTGCTGGCTAGAGAACTTGACTCTTCTACAATACCTTTTTATGCTTTAGCTCTGCAGAAATTAAAGGATTGACACAAGAGCTACTGCATAAAATGTGCACTTTTTTATTTTATTTGCAGGTGTCAGGCTTGATGACAATAAAGATTCCTTCTGGTTTGAAGTCTTTGGAACCAATAACAGAGGGAGACATAGCTTCACAGAGGATACTACTAAAACAATCATTTTTTCTTTCACTATTGTACCAAACAATCACTAAACAAAATTGCCTTAGCATAAAACTTGATTTGAATAGCTCTTTCAGCAATGTAATACATAATACGCAAAAGAATTCTCCTAAAAATGGCAGCAGATTTTTATTGGTTAAGTTATAAACAAATTCAGATACAGTGAGATGCAACCCACCAGTTCACTCAAAACATGATTTTACTTTATTTGTCCAATATTCAAGAATGTTCCTTTGATATTTTTTCATTTGTGCCTCTCAATACAATTAGGAAGACCAAGAAAGGGAGAAGGGAGACTTGGGACTGAAGCCCGGAGAATAACACATAGCCCCACTTACAGCTACTGCCACCAGTTCCCCCTGCAGAGAAATTTTAGGACTGATAGACCTGGAGATTGACTGGAAATGAGGAGGGGCAGGAGCAGGACTGGATGATGGGCAAGTGCTGGTAGCTCTCAGATTAGCTAATCACCACAACCTCAGCACCCATCTCTGTGCAGCTTCTTTGGACACCCCAGCTGCAATACAAAGGACAGGCAATAAATGCCGGTGACCCACAGAGGTGGCACAGGAAGGAAAGACCTCCTGTCTCCTACAGGCTTGTCAACTACAAGCTCCTAGACAATACAAAAAGGTGCACCCAAAACCATCGCATGGCCACCAGCCTGGAGGAGGTGCTGAGGATCCAGTAACTGGCATCCCTTGCATTAAGTATCATGGCACAAAATCCTGCACAGACGAGTGGGACACGTGCCTCCTGGGGCCAGCCAGCTGAACAGACTACTCGGTCTCACACTCCTGCACATGCATACTTACAAGCAGCTGGATGCAGAAGTACAAATGACTGAAATCAGTTTTGTTTTAAAATAAAATCATCTTCCCCTCCTATAAAGTCTCCAAGGTTTGCTACATCACGGACGTAATAGTGAAACATTTTCTTACAGTCTCAAGGTACAAAACAGGTTTTGGAGACCCTGAATCTGGCTTGGAACTAGAGTCATCAACAAAAGTCTACAAGAAAGGCTTAGAAGTGACATAAGAAAGACTTTCCATAGCATATATTCGAACCTGGGAATACAGACCTGAAAAAAAAAAAAAAGCAGCCCATTCTCATGAAAACTTCCAAGTAGTTTAGAAAACTAAACCATTGAAAGAAACTCTAGCAGACTTGCTAGGGACACTCTGTCCTAACTCTCTTCGCAATTAGGTTTCTAAGTCAGAGAAGAATGCAGCCTAGGAAGTTCAGATAGTCTTGTTTATAAACTCTGCCATAAGATTTGCCCATTCCTAATTAAAGCAGGAGGGTATATTAACAGAACAGTAGTCAAATCTGGCTTTCAACATGCTCTTCTACTCTTTCTGATCATTTTTTAATGTTCCTACTCATCCTGTTTCTTAGAGCCAATGTTACACTTACTATTTCCTGCTTATCGTGGTGTCTTTTTTTATTTTATGGACAGCTTGTTTTAAAACACTTATTAGCAGTGTTTTCTGTTTGTTAGGGGACAGAAATGAAACTTTGCTCTGAATTACTTCCAAAAATTATATAAAATATTGTCAAATCTGTTAAGAAACAGATTGGGGTTTTTCCACTTTTTAGAGCATCAGCATGGAGAATTGATTAGAGCTAGATTTTCCATTGTTTAACAAACTGTACAACATCTGAGACCTTTTCATTATAAAAGCTTAAATAAAATTTCAAAATTCCTTGTGAAGTCAAATACGAGGTGGGGATACCAAGTACAAAAATATGTTTTGTTACACTAAAATGTTTCACTTCAATATATTGTTTTGTATTCATTTTGATATGCTTAATATAAGCACCTCACATATTTTCATTTCAGTTTCTTACACTTCCTCCAGAAAAGGGGAAAATAAAGAAAAATCTAAAAAAAATTTACATTTTTAGAAAAATAATTTCCCAAATGGGAATTGCTACAAGATAGCTAATTGTTAACACATAGCAACTTAGGTAATATGAAACCAGGAACACAGACTATATATGCCTACTAGAAACTCACATGTAACTCCAACAAATTCTGAGGCTAGCATTAAAATTAGTAATACGTGCCATTAAAAAAGTATGGAAATACTACTTAATAGAAGGAGATTTTGGTATAACCCTGAATACCAAGCATGAGACTATTTCACACTATAAATCCTTTAGCTAACCAGGCCCCATGTGAAATGGTGTTTTTAAAACCTATAACCACCACATTTAGGATTAGACAACAGAAAAACAGATGCAAGTAGATGAGACCAAAAGAACTGAACTAGCTCACAGATGGACAAAGTCAGCCTGCAGCCAAGGACCTGGAAAACATGGGCAGAAGTCTCTGCTCTCCTACAGACTTTGCATAACCCTGGCCAGTCATTTCACATACAGTTTTGCAGTGTGTCTGAGGCAATCTGTCAGGGGTGAAGTTCCATGACACAGTCTCTGCTGAAATAGGGGACATTCTGCCCTTCTTCAGCGACAGCCACCTGTAGCACATACCTGTTTACTTCCTTGCTCCAGCACAGATGCTTACCTGACCACTGCAAGCTGGGGAGGTAGAAATCCCTGCTGAAAACACCCTTGGTTGCCAAGTTAACTTCCCTCTGGTTTAGGGGTCTTAGGCTAACGTACAGTGCCATCAGGCAGTGCTGGCACAAGGGAAATGGTGACAGCACATAGCTAGGACACGTGAACTGAATCCTCCTCTTCACAGGCAGCCTATAACTGGTTTGGCACACTGACACTACCACAGTACACCCTTCAGGGCTGGCATCCACCTCCTCCTCCTGTGACTTTCATCCTGCCGGAGCTCCTCTTCTCTGGCCAATGACACCTCACAGCTTTCATCTCGGCTGCTCACATGATGGCAAAAGCCCTGATGTCAGTCAAAAGGAGTTAGATTATTTTTGCAAATTAAATACTGTTTGCTTCTTCCATTCATTTTGCCCCAAATGCATGAGGGAATTCCTAGCACAGACAGCCTGGCTGTGTAGGGGGAAAGGTAACCTGTAATGGTGACTTGGTGGCACCATCAAGGCAGTGTATACCACAGAAATTTACCTCTTTGAGCCAACCTATCTCCAGTCTTGAAGGAATAGAACCCTAAATAAGACACCCATAAAAAGGAGAAGATAATAGTGCCTACCTTTCTTTGAGAGATGTTATGAGGATAAATACATTAAGGATTATGAGATGTTCAGATACTATGGTAATAGGGGAGATAGAAGTAGCCAAGATAAACTGCTATATGAAAAAATGCAGAGACTTTAAAAAGAAACAACATCCAGCTATGCAGAGAGCACAGTACTTTTGTAGTTATCATTAATGAACAAGGAAAGTACTTAAATCAGCTTTGTTCACGCTTGAGTTGGGCAAAATAGCTACTTGCAAACCCTTGTCCGAATGTAAATTCTCCTTGATTGACTTCCTATACTGTTGAGCCCCTTTACACAAATACTATAATACAGGTACATTCTTGTTTGTCAGAAAAGTCAAATGTATGGAGGGAACATGCTTTTCCCAAATATTTGAAGGCTTCTCTGTGGATTTGAGAGTCAGACACGGGGCGGGGGGGGGGGGTGGACAATACCACCTGACTCAGGACATCAGTCACAAAGAGCAATTAGCAAGTTAGGTATAGGAAATAACTAAAGTAACAGTTCTTACATTAGCCACACGCATCTAGCCAGACGGTCAGCCGAAATACATTCTTTCTAAACTATTCTCATGATTTATTTTTTTTTAGCAACAAAGGCTTCTGTTCCTGTGAGTTTTTACACAGATAATTCATTTTCAGAATAAAAGGACCATATTCATTGAGTTGCTTGCTTCAAACAGATTTTCTCCAGCTCCAGTTCAGAAACAATACCACCCACAATACAGTGAGACCATAAAGAAACAGTAAAATGCTATAAACCAAGGCTTGATTTGCTTGTGTTGCTGCTGTGCTGTTCATACGGCTTAAGTAGCTCAATGACAGGGTGTCTTGTGGAAAATAGGAAACAGTTAAGCTGAAGGGAGATACAAATCCTGTTCATTTAAATGACTTGGTTATTTTTACAGGGGGTGTTCAATCAGAAAGTATCCCTGCTCCTTGGGAGGGAATTCTCAGAAGGCTGCTCCCTACCAAGCAAAACAGAGCTGGAATGACAAAAATGAGAGATTATGATCACTTAATAGGAAACAGTAAAAGCCAATACAATTTGTTTTTCAGTAATGAGCTAAGAATGTTTAGATCCCGGGAAACCTTTCTTTCTGTTTGGCATTTCTGTCTTCTCAGATTAACACACAAGTGCACAAGTCCCTGAGGCTCCATTTCTGCCCTCTGGATATCACAGCCACCATCTTAGCAACTGAGAATATTATCAGCCCTGTGGGAAAGAAATATGTTTTTACAGAAATACAAAGGGTCTCTGCCTGATGAAGATCCTTGTAAGATGCCCTACATGAAGTCCCATTCTCTCATTAAATGACCAGACCAACATCTTTCAAGACAATTGGGTTGGGGCGAGGAGGGGGCGGGGGGGGTAGCAGTATTATTATTATTATTTTTTTCAGAATTACGAACAAGGCCATTCAATACAAACACTGATTGCTCAGGTGGGTGAGTTAAACAGAAAGTGGTTCTAAACACTCATTGTCTCTCCTCCCTTCTCCCCCCACAGCTTCATTAGGTTGGTAAGTGCTTCTTTATAATTCCCATTTTGTCAGCACTACAATAACACTGCAGTATCTGCCACGCAGAGACAAAAAAAATGAGTAGGAAGGAGCTGTCAAATAAAAAAGGATCTTAAAAGACTGTAAATCACTATAGTATGGAATATATGGTGAGGGTAATCATTAAAAACATATCAATCAGTGGGAACAGTTTAGTTAAGGGGGGTGAGAGAGAGAGAACGAACCACCAAAATAAAAAAAAATTATGATGTTGAAGATCTCAAGCACTATACAGCCAAATTCCTCTGAAAACGGACCTGGCAACACTGTGCGAGATGGCCCAATGGCCTAGCCCAGCATGAATTTCTCCAGACACTGCTCATAAATGGGCTTTTTCTTTTCACTGTAAAAGAAAGATGTTGATTTCATGATTCTATTCAGAATCCTGGCTCTCATGTCACAGAAGAAAGGCTTGTATTATATTATGCACTTGCTGAACTAGACCATCTTCAGGGCATTTGTGTGCCTGCTAGACAGATGGCATGTCCCTCAACCGTTTGAATATGAAAACTCTAGGACCCCCTAAAGACACCAGGAAAGTAAAGAAACAGTCAAGAGGAAATGAGAGGGCAGAAAAGATCAAAAGGGCCCAGAAGGAGGCAGTTTCAAGGTATTTTCTTAATCAACAAATCCATGCATGCTGGAGGGCAATCCCTGCACCACTCAGCTCTTGTTTTGTAACTGGAATGCCTCTTACTCTTGTATTACACATCTAAGAGAATGATCGTGAAGCACTTCTTTTGTGGTACAGCTATGCAGCACCAGGACAAACAAATAACATGATGTTTAGGAACTTCGGAAGTCACAAACAAGACAAACAGCTATAGTCATTGGCTAACAAACCAATATATCCTTGTGGCTCTTGGCTTCATGGGAGATTTTCTGCTACACACATGAACATAATCTGTGTAGGTCTCCACAAATATGGATAGAGATAGTCTTCGACACCAAAAGCTTTTCCAGGATTTTTGGAAGACATCCCTTCCAAAGTTTTTAGTCTTACTGTAATAACCCCAGGTGTTTTCATGATCCCAGAACAGGTTTATGTCTAATATTTCTCACAGCTCTTCTGAAATCTGGGTGTCAATGCTCTTCAACAGGAAGAATTTTCAGCTCATCTCAGCGGGGTTGTAGAAAGTTCAACTTGGAAAAATATAAAGCCTATGTTTAAGGCAGAAAATGACAGTTTTAAAAATTTTACTAAGGACTACCCTTACAAGTACTGCAAAAACCACAGCTCAGGAACAGAGCTGATAATCTGAAATGCAGCTGGCAGGAAGATGTTCAGATTTGTTTGGGTTTGGTTCCATTTTTACAGCAAGCAATTAACATTTCATTGTAGTTTTGGATAACTAGAAGCTCCTAGGGCATGGCTGTTCCTGAGGACAACAGTGTCCCAAAGAGAAAAAAAGAAGACAGACTATTTTCTCTGAAGAGGCTTCAGGGAACCCCACATTCCCCAATTCAAAAATCAAAAAAAACTCCCTTTCTTCAGAACTAAAGACCAGCAGCTTGCAGTTGATTCCTGTTGACCACGCCCCATAGCTGCATGGACATCCCTTCACATGCTGCCTTCATTGCTGTGAAAATTCATTAGACCCCAGAGGTTTTGAAGTCAATATGACTGCGGGATTTTTTAATTGTCAAGACCAATACCGGAATGCACATCACCCAAACGTGACCTACCAGAGCTGGTCACTTAAAGTTACCATAATGCGCATAAATATCCACCAATCGTTGTTTTTCTATTTTGTCTTTTATGTTATCACATAAACAATCAAAAGATCCAGAAGTTCTGCATCTCCTCTCCCTGTTATACCTATCTTTTTATACAAAGATAGCCAACACCAAAAGCTGAACAATGGATACCCTCCTCCTGATGGAGTTATATGGAATATTAAGTAACATAGGCAAAAGCCCTCTTGAAAAATGTTCCTCCTTGTCCTTCCATATTTTACTGTACAAGTACATACAGACACAATAGGAAAAAGTTAAGAATACAGTATAAAGTACAAGGGCTGCCAGCAAGAAGGTGGCTTTTGCATGTTACAAATCTCTACGAAGATCTACAAATTAGCCAAAAAAGGAAAATGCAAGGCACAAGGTTTGGTTGATGTGGTTTTAGGAGAGTCTGCTCGAAGATATGGGAGTAAAAATGAATGTGCACTGAGAAATCAGAAAGCAGCAGACTACAATATATATTAGTCTGCTCAGAGTTATGTGACAGTGATAAGGGAAGTAAAATAACCAAATCCATTAATGCTAGTCACAGGGGAACAGAAACGGATTTTATAAATATATTTAGTCTGTTAAATAAACAGAGGGAAACAATCAGTAGTGATTACAAACAGCTTATTTAAGCAGTCTTTAATAAGCTCAATGGCTTAGAGAAGAGAAGCCTCTTTAAGATTGATAAAAATCAGCCTCTCTATTGGGTGACTTGTTAAGAACCAGCTATAAAACCCTGAAGGTCAGTTTGGTCCCACTGTAGTAAATTGGGGTTTTATCAATTACTTCAATTTTGCCCTCTAAGTATCAGCTAACATTCACCTGCCTGTGAATCAACAGGCATAGGTCCCAATACAGAATTTTTCTTTTGATCCTCCAGTTATTATCCTGGGGAGGATAATGGTCCACTTCTGCTGTAATCTGTGAATTCGTGAGCTTGAGCTTCTAGGTGAATACTTGCTACAGCACACAAAACTGCTAGAGGTGAAGTATCATAAACAGAGACATAGCAGTGATCTTGCCATTCTCATGGTCCTGAGAGTAGCTCTGTACAGTACAGATGAAGTGCCCAGTTTGAAGATTAGGAAGCCACTGGGGAATTACCATCCCAACACAAATGAGTACCTGTGGACTTTGTTCCACCTCTAATAACGACATGATGCAGCTGAAGCCGTAACTGGTAAGAACACTGTGAAAAACAGTCTGCAGGTCTCAAAACAAGAGCCCCTAAAAGGGCACCACCTGTTGCTGAACAGGCCAAGCACTGTAGTTTTACTACATTTAATGCTTGCAACTTTTAAGATGACCACCTTAAAAATAAGTACTGCATGCACTCAGTTAAACTCAGATCAATCTGGTCTTCAGAGAAACAGCCGATGAAGGCATGGATCAGTAAATAACTCACTCATCACTAAGTCACAGAGAACTTGCAGAGTAGGGAGAGATGGGCCATAGGATTCTATTACACAGTACACAGTATTAACTAGTAACTGAATATAAAACAACATCTTTCACACAATAGTTGACATAAGAGGTGGTAGTGAAAACTCCAAAGGAAAAACTTGCAGGAAGTTATTCTTGAGGATGGTTCCACAGCAAAGTCATTGGCACAACTGTTGTCATTACTGCTTGTCATTTCATACAGGTGTTTCACATATACTGTGCCTGTCTCAATGAAGGAATTGTGCTCTCACTTGCTGTTTACACTTAGACATGTTTTCTCTGTCCTCTCATGCATCTACTTGTCAGGCTGTCTCTCCCATCGAGGGCAGAGTTAGATCAGACTGGGCTATCACAGATAAGCATCAGGAGTACAGACAGGCTCAGACCACCAGCAGGAAAGAGAGTGCCTCTAACAAACCACCAAGCATCATGAAGCAAAGCACTTGGCATCCCATCAGTAAGCCTGACCTGCCTCCGTATCTCAGTCCATCTACAGCCTGTTTCCTTCTGATTGCTCCCATTGCATCCAGCCCACACACACAAAGGACTTGGGGAAATGCAGTTCAGTTCTGGATAATACAGGAGGAAAAAGAATTTGAGAAAAAAACAAAACCAAAGAATAAGTTAAAAGTGTTGTGGCATGTTGTTATTGCTTTAACCCCTGCACTGGAAATCAGCTGTCAGAGCTGGAGGCAGAGGATCTGCTTCCATTTAGCCTGCCTTCCAGGATGACTAGGCTTCCCCCTCAGAATAACCTGTGCAGCTCTCTCCAAGCATAATTCCAACTCTGGCAAACCTAGCCAAGAGCAAACATGTATTTCTTACAGCTCCTACAGGGATTTATTCAAACACTTTACAGTGTGGGGCTAACAAGCTGGAAAGTGCAAGGAAGAAAACAGAAGTGCCCCGTGAATGTTGCAGGGGCTCCAGGGTTGGGGACATAGCAGAATATCAGGGTTACTCCAAAATACTTTTCCTCCCAACCTTCCATAAAATTCCCATCACAACACTGTCTCACCCAATTATAAAAAAAAATATCTTTTTCTAGCTCTGCACACAATTTCAGTGCACTAATCCACTCCTTTCTTACAAGTAATATCCTACCATCAGATGTATTAAAAAGGACTCTTTTGCCAAGAAATCAGATTGTGTTACAGTGAATTAAGATAGGATAAAAGCTGATGGGTATTGTACCTGGCCAACAGAGAATAACCATTCCTGAACAAAGCAACATTCCATGGCAACCCTTACAAAAGGCTATCCAGACAAGCTGACTGTGATAATGCCAGACAACCGTCAGAAGTGCCAGCAGCTGGCAAGAAGAGACAGAAATCCAGCACTGAGGATAGAACAGCCGAAGAAAGTTTCTGCTAATCCAAACCAGGAACATCATCTTAATTATTTCAACGCCCCCTGTACCTTCAAATGCACCCCCCTCACCCTGCCTGGATGCGCAAATACTCAGTTTGAACTGGAAGAGCACAGCTCCTGAAAACAAGCAACACTACTTTCACAGCCTGCCTCATTTAATTCTATCTTTTCCCCTTGTCTTCACAAGCCCTGTTAGAGAGCTGATCCTCAGGGGTCACTCCCCCCGCTGCCACACAACCCATCGCAGGGTGCACTTACTCCTTCCACTCTGCCTTGCACTTCAAAGTCTATAGGTAGTCAGCGGAAGGACTGAAACCACAACTGAAACCAAAGGTTCAGGGAGAAACACGTCAGAAAGAAAGCAGGAGGGGAAAGAAAACAACACTGAAGGAGAGCACTGAGAGCTCAAAGATGACTTTGATTAAAAGCAGTAGTAGCTGGATTCAGAAACCCCAGACAAAAACCCAGCCAAAAGGGTCACTCTTGATCTGATTCAATTTGAGTACTGTGAAAAGGTCGTACTTCTTTCTTGCTACTGAGGAACAGGTTCAATGAGCACTCCAGAAGTGCTTCATAACACCCCTCAGTTCTTTGCTCCTTATTACCTCCATTTTCATCACTTTGGGTAACCAGACATTCCTCCTCTGCGCAGTGATGGGTTTGGTACATCCTCTGCCAAGCTTCCCCTCCTCCCCAGTCTAGTGGTTCTGGGTTCCCCTCCCACTGCCCCACATGCCATGGGCTCCCACAGGCCCCATCCCTCAGCAGACACTGCAGGCATGTGCTGAGAGATTTCGGGTCATTTCCCTCAGTGTGGGTTCCGCCCCCCCCCGCCCCCTCCGCTCCCCTGACTTTCACCAGAATGCATAGTGTTTTGTTCCTAACTGCCTTCTATTCAGATAATCTGAAAGGATCAGAGAGCCATCCAGTTTAAAGGCACTGTGGTGAACCAGTTGGAGAAAGACAGAGGAAAAGGAATGGTGCAAAATATTGGCATGTGACAAGCCTGGAAGGTGCAGATGTTGGAGGAGGTACAGCTCTGAGAGGAATCAACCTGTGATACAAATACAACGAACACAGTTTACATTAATTCTTCAGATCAATCTAACCTGAGCAGACACTAGCCTAGTTACACTGTGGCAGTTGTACTCCTCAAGGTAGGAGCTTGCACCCTGGAAAGAACAGAGGGAAAGTGAAACAAGTGAGGAAATGTCACGGAAAGAAAAGAGGTGGAGATAACATAGCAAGTTCTGCTCTGTGTTTAAACTCCACAGTCCCTTCTTGCATTTTTTTTTTATTTAAATTGGATATAACAATAATATCAATGCACTTAGGAAAATTGCAGCAATTTTTCCATAGTATTGTTGTATAACTATTTGACATCTTCTACTAATGCCAGCAGGCTTGGATAAAGACTCTGGAGAGAGGGAAAAAAACTTGCTCTGAGTTACACCAGCAGAAAATCCATTTACTTCGAGTGATGTTTCTATGGGTTTATACCACTATAGCCACACAACAAATTTATATCATGCAGCAGGACAGAAGGAAAAAGAGGGTGGTTCCCTATCCACTCTTTGCAACAATATCAAACATTGCTGTACCTCTGTCTCATGCTAAAGAGACACCTCTGACTCCTCACCTCACTGGAAAATGAGGCCATTTCAAGAATACTTGATCTCTGATAGTGCTTTTCTGTAAGTACATAGTTATTATAGCACTGACCACAACACTGCTGCATCACCAGAGTAAATTAATTTCTTAATGTCCCTTCCAGAGCTTCTGGCAACGTCTTGACAACATCTGGGGCTGACAGAAGATATGTTACCCATTAGTCATCTGCATAGTTATTTACACAACACCTACAAGGCCTTAGTAAATACAGATCAGGAAGAGTGTGGAGATTGAAGTCAGCTGTAGAAGTTCACTTGCCATTCTTAGTAGTTCTACCAAAGAGTCTTCACCTGTCCAGACGGATCAGACAGATGGGACACTGTCTTGAAAAAACAGTGTTGTTTAAAACTCAAGAGAAAAATAGAGGCACATGATGATGAAGTAATGCTGTAATAGTCCAATGCCACAGAGTCCTGGATAATTTTTCTGAGAGACTTTCTACATGGATTGGGTGTGGTATTTGGGATTAGGTTTATAGTGGCATACAAGAATGGCATCATGAGACTTCAGTGCCTCCTCCACTAAATGAGGTGCTAAGCCTTACCCAGTTTAGCAGGTAGGTAGTGAATTTTCATGCTCTGAAATATTCCTAGTTTTCTCCCTCAGAGCTAAGAAACTGGGAGACAGAGTTTGGTCATATTCTAAATAAGAGTTTCATCAGCACCTCATTGGTGAAGGATTAACAGCTGATGATGGCCAGAAGTAGTTAATGGATATTACACTTTGTTTACTTATGTACTGGGTTTGCATGGCAAGATTTTGGTAGCAGGGGGCTACAGGGGTGGCTTTTGTGAGAAGCTGCTAGAAGCTTCCCCTATGTCCAATAGAGCCAATGCCAGCCAGCTCCCAGATGGACCCGCTGCTGGCCAAGTACGAGCTCATCAGCGACAGTGGTAGCTCCTCTGGGATAACATATTTAAGAAGGGGGGAAAAACTGTTGCACAACAGCAGCAAGAAGAGAGAAGTGAGAATATGTGAGAGGAGTCCTGCCCCTGAGGAGGAAGGAGCAGCAGAAACAACGTGTGATGAACTGACCACAACCCACATTCCCTGTCCCCCTGCGCCGCTGGGGGGGGGGGATATAGAGAATTTACAAGTAAAGTTAAGCCCAAGAAGAAGGGAGGGTTGGAGGGAAGGTGTTTTAAGATTTAGGTTTTATTTCTCATTATCCTACTCTGATTTGACTGGTAATAAACTAAATTTCCCCAAGTCAAGTCTGTTTTACCCATGACAGTAATTGGCAAGTCATCTCTCCCTATGAGCCTTTCATTATATTTTCTCTCCCCTCTCCAGCTGAGGAGGGGAGTGATCGAGCAGCTTTGGTGGGCACCTGGTGTCCAGCCAGGGTCAACCCACCACAACTTACTAACAGAAGACATAATAGCTGTTTTGTACTTATGCTTCATACCTTTGTTCAACATTTAGTAAAGCTTTCCTAAACTGTTTAGCAAAACTTTTATATATAAGCTGCCCACACAAATGATGGACTCACTTCAAGTCCCATTCCTGACAGTAAATGTGAAGAAAATTTTGCAATCCATTAACAGCAAAATGTTGCAATTATTACAGAGGTCTTGCTGAGGCATGGTACAAGGCATGCCCTGTCAAACGACAATATTGTGTTAACTAGATAAGAATTCCCAATAGTCGCTCTACCTTAAACCTGACTTCCAGAAAAATCTGAAAATAAGTCTGTTTTACCATTAATAGTATTGTTGCCTGAATAAAAGCACAAATATACCATGCCCCACAGATATAATCAAGACTGTATTCAAACCAGTGTTTGGATTAGGCATAGAAGAGCACACAAGTTCAACAGCAGCAAATCGCCCAGAGCAATAGGTCTCTGAACATCATTCACGTGACACCAGAGGAAACGTCAAGTTCCCATCTTTTCCTCCAGCCACTTGCACTAAGCAGGCTGGCCTGTCTTCTCCTCTAGGGCTGATTTTTTAATTCTTATTATTATTTTATTTCTAAATCAAGCTGAAAGCTGCATGGAGATGGAGAAAGTAATTTAAATAACACACCTGCCAATTTTCCACAGCTAAAATACCCATGACTCTTGGAGAAAAACTGAGCTCCTTCACAATTATTAGTCAGAACATGGAATCTAGTATCAAGCAGGAGGAAAAGCGTGCTACATCTATTTACATAATGTATCATTTTATAATATATAATGTACTCTTATTGCAACATTATATCAATTATTTACCAAAAAAGCTTTAATAAATTTAACTGTGTTGCTCCCACTTATCAACCACTTTAGAATAATTTAAAGCTCATTTCCTGATGCACTGAAATTATTCTAAACTGTGCATGCTGGCAAACACAAAAAGCTTTTTACTCCCCATTTGCAAAATGACATCTGCTCTATTTCCATCTTTGTTTTCAGACGCAAGATTACTTTAGCATTTTATTTCTTAATCTGTCAAATAGCATCGTCAAAAAACAGGGAGTAACAATTACTCCTCAAACCCCCATAGATTCAAAATTATAAAAGCTACACATAACATTTTACCAAACTTGCATATCAGACAGAAATCATATAAACTTTCTTCCTTTCCTTTATAAAAATGTCCCCTCTGCTAAAAAGTCTGCAAACATTTGTAACGCCATGAAGGGAGAAAGCCTGACAGATTTATTATTACAGAGTGCCTGCTGCATAGCTACAGCGGAAGGTAGTTTTCCGTTATTAGCTGAATTTTCAACCAACGCCATCTTTCTATTAGCATAAGGTCAGTCCTGTTCTGGTGTCAGGCACATGAATACAAAGAGACAATAAAAGCCATCAGCCCTAGCACAGCCTCTAGGATTTGAAGTTCTAGCAGTCTGAGAAATTAACGGCTAAAAAATAATGGAGAAAAGGGTCTTTTCTTCACTTCCTTTACAATCATTCTACACATCAGAACCAAACACAAGCAAGAGACCTTGGAGAATGCTAAAAAAGAAGCATGCAAATACAGACCCACCACCATTTATTTCATCACCTCCCATGGTCTTTCTGCCACAGCTTCACACTCTGCTTTTTGCCTTCCAGTACTCTGATCTGGGAAAGACTTATTCACCTGCTTATCTTGGAGTCCAAAGGAATATACTGCACACTCAAAATTAAATATGTATGGCTAGGATCAGAAGCGAAGGCTGGTTGTTTTGGTTTTCATTTTGTTTGGGGGTTTTGGTTTGTTGTTTGGTTTTTTTTTAATATAAGCAAGGTCAATAAAACACACTAGTATAATGAAGTACAGTCTTTTTCTAGACAAGTGACTATACCTGGAGAGTCTAACTTTTTTTTTTTAATGATATATTTTTAATCATTTCCTAGTTATTTATTTGGTCAGTATTTACATAGATTTTTCTCTTTATTGTTGTTGTTGCAAAACTGAAGGGGCAAAGAGCAAGCTGGCTCTGGCAGCACTGACAGGGTGAGAGGAAAGGCAGTTGCAGGTCCCAGGTCAAAGTGCTGGGAACGACAGAGGAGACTGAAGCAAAGTTTAGGATACAGCAAAGAGGTAAAAAAAAACCAGACTGACCATATCAGGAAGATGGTGGGAAAGTTAGTAGAGAGGGCTGTGTGTGGCGGGGGAAGGATGGGTAGGGAAGCCAGATGCAGACGTGTTTGACAAGTAGATGTCAGAACTCAGACCTGCATGCAAGAAAAGAAACTGGGACAAAGGGGCTTTCTTAGGGTGCCAGGGCCCGGGTAAAAAAGGTTGGGTGGAGTTGGCAGTAAAGGGTTAAGACAAGTAGTCAGAAGGAAAAAGGCAAGGGAGACTGCCTAGGTACATAAACCAAAAACACTGCAGAAAGAACAAAGTGCTCAGCAGTGATATGTTGCTGGCCAAAGGGCCTCAGAAGTAGGAAGCAGTGAAAGAGGAAGGTGGTGAGAAACAGCCTGTGATGTGGAACCGATGAGTGACAGTGACAGACAGACAGCAGAAGGAGCCAAGTCAAGAAAATTTATGTTTCTTCAAAAATATCAGTTTGATCCATGACTATAAAAAAAACATATTGCTTGTAATTGCATGGGTGCCATATGGCATCACTGCTCAGCAGAAGTATTCATATACCTTGTGAGAGCATTTCCACACTTAAAAATATTTGGATTTCTTTAACTTCTGTTCTGGATGTCCTGGTACTTATAAAATTCTAATTTGAAACAATTATACCACACCTCTAACACTGATTTCTACCACTACTAACTTCTGTTGGTGATGCTTTTCATCAGATGATCTCAGGGCTCATTTACAAACTGGGTCAGCATCATTATCCCCATTTTACAGATGAAAAATGAAGGTGCTGTAGATCAGCCTGCATTATTAATGTGAACTCTCAACCCTAAATTCATTTTACTGTCATTTTCCTTGAAATATTCATTTGTACTTCTGCACTAAGGGTATTTTTGTCATGTATTTCTAACATATGTCAAAAGTACCTGGAGCATAGTAGGGACCATTTTTAGCATTCTCGGAACTCTGAATAAATAAAACAGCACAGTGCCAGACTCCCACACTACCCAAAAGAAATCCATTCCCCCCTGAGCTTACCCCTCAGTCTGAGCATGTTCCACTTTAACTCCAGCATCTCTAGGGAAAGATCCCTTGTTTCTCCACAGCTCAACCTGTTCCCGCATCCCCATCTTTCCTCCTGCTCCAGACCATTATGGCAGTACACACTTTGAAAATACAAGAATATCATGCTCCAAACTCTATTCAATTTCTATACCAGCCACCAGTCACATCCTGCGCTTGAAACCTGCATTCTTCAGCACATGGAGAGAACATATTGATTATGGCTTTGGGGGAAAGTCTGCTATGTTCTGGAACACTTTCACAAGAGAAGCTGGGACATGTCACCTGCTTCTTTAGATGCATTCACATGGGCTTTTCAGTATTCTGAGAAGAAGTCACTAAACAAGGGCAGATGATCAGGAGCTGTTTTAAACACAAGGATAAGTTATAGCACAATGCCAAGCTCCATTCTCATTCCCTTTTTTTTTTCCTCCCCCAAATGCCAGCCCTTTAAAATGAGGCTTCTCTCTTCTGAAATGAGAGGTTGGGCTACCAGCAACAGCAGGGTGCTAAAACACCCTGGATGATCAGCTGAACTTTCTTTTATGAAGACCCTAAGGCCTAGCTCCCTCTCTCTCTCTCAAAGAGCACCTGCACTCTTCCACTTTCTGTCCAGGTGCCTTATTTTGCTGCTGCTAGACCTATCCTCAGCTGTAAAATGAACACCAGTGAGCTCCCACCCAAAGCCCTGCAGATACAGACCAAATGCCAACAGGGAGGACTTAATGTCACCCAGCATGGGTTTGTAACAAACCACAGTTTGATGGTAACAGTAAAAACCTTCCTAAACCCCTGAGATTTCTTCCCAACTTTTCTTCTTGCACATAACTCAATACATTTGTAAGAATTTCAATTGCTGCTGTTGCTAGGAAAACCATGCTGCTTGTCTCTATGCACATCTGTAACCTTACCTACCAGTCCTTTTGAAAAAGGATGCTCACTGCCTATGCCTGTGCACACCGGGGTGGTGCTTTTCACACTGGCGAGTACCTGATTCTTCTGAGACAAGGAGACCATCCCACCTTTGGATACCAATACTCTGCTTGCACACAAACTCAGATTAAAAAAAATAATAAAATAAAGTGATGGTGCCACTGCTCACAGTGATTGCACTGCAGACCAGGATGCTCTGTTATTGGAGAGCCATCCCAAAGTGAAACATAGCGGTTAAAGAAAAAAAAAATCACAAGCAGAACATTAAAAATCTCATCCAACAATTACAACAAATTGACGAAACTTGAAAAACCTGTGATATTTTTCCACAGGCTTCTTGCTTAGCTGCACTTTAGTAACATTTCACAGAATTGGCAGAGGCTGAACTCTAACAGAAAAGTCAGCTTCTTTCAAGTTTCAAGTTCCTTCTTCAAGGCCTGGACATATTAGAGACACTGACAGGGAATTAAGCTGACAAAATGCCTTTTTTTTTTTTTACCACTGCCATCAGTGTCAGAAACAGATTAATTTGGCTGAGATTTTCAATGATACAAAAACTAGACTCCAACCTGAAGTCAGCCTGAGGTTCATGTACCCTTGCAGTAAATGTTTAATCTAATGGAAATAAGAAAATCATACAACATCAAGAAACTGCTGATTCTTTAGGGTGTGTGGGTGTATGACTGTTGAGGAGGAAAGCAGAGGTCATTTAATTACGTTTTCTCCTTCCCTCATCTCCACCATTTACTGTCTTGTTTAAGTGCACTCTAGGTCTTGACAAATAAATGAACAGATGCCAGCCTGTTAGTAAGCTTGTTTTTAAGAATGTTCATTCCAGGAGAAGAGTTTTCTGAAAACATATGGTGAGTTAAATACATTGAAGATTTTTCTCAGCTGGCTTCATCTGTACAGGAATATACCCCTCAGGTGAGATGCTCAGAATACCCAGCATTAAGTCAACAGGGTAGAAATCCCCAGGTGAAAGGCACCACATATGCCAGAAAGTGGGAAAGGAAAAAAAATTTCTCCTTCCTGGTTAGTCCTAGAAATCTGATCATGATTCAGTCCTCATTGATTTTTATAGTGATAAAGCGTTGCGCTCGCTGCAGATCATTGTAGTATCAGCCATGTTGATTTAAATCTTACAAAACCTAACACGAAAAGACAGGCTGCAGAGCACCCCACTGCCTAAGAACCACAGCATTTAACAGATGATCAGGAATCAGGCTGACCACAGCAAGCCACCTGTGACATCAAAAAACCACCAAAATCCAAAGGCTTTGACTGCAGTTCCTTTGAGCAAAAAAAATCTAGCCTATCAAAATAACAATACATGCCCCACCTCAGCATACAGCCTTCTCCTGACAGCAGTGCTGGAGAATGCCAGAGCCTTTCTCCTCCTCTAATGAACATCCTCTGCAGATCACCTAATCATGAGAAGGAAAACTCTGATCCTTAACAGCTGAATAAATATTTCATTATTTTTGTGGCAGCAAGCTAAACATAAAAGCAAAGGACCTTAGCCATGCATAAGTAGGTAGGATCAAATAGTCCGTATTGTGTTTGGTTCTCCATCTTAACAAAAGGATTTTTAGCAGATGACTAAGCACACTAAGTGGCACAGTCAATGGGATGAAATTAAACAAGTACAGTTGTGTCAGAAACATTAGGCCCTTAGCTGTGTGTGAAGCACAATATTAGAAGCGACAGGGGGAAAAGTCCCACACAGCAAGCAAAACCTGAAGTCTTTTTGCTGTGTCAGCAAGGGGCAGGGGTAGGCACCCAAACATACACTTCCTATTTTTGTTTTGTTTCATCCCTTAGAGAGAAGCCAACTCTGACACTGCAAACCCAAGCAACAAGCCTACATCGCCGCTCAAAACACAGATGCAGAACAAATAAATTCTGCTTGCAACACCCTCTTTGTACATACTGAAACACCACGTTAATTTGAATGCAGCTGATCACGGATGCAGGAAAAGCTTCAGGGACAAAAACTAAAGCAAACTCATTGTGGAGAGTGTCAGGCACAGATAGCTCAAATTCCGCTTGCCTTGGGCCTTTTCCACAGCTTCCACAACTCCATCAGAGTAGGCACTATACATTTCCTTTTCCTAAAGGAACGGTAAAAGGCTAATTAAGACACTGGAAAATATACAGACCTGTTGAGTGTTATATACCAAGAGCAAGGCAGAACATGACAAAACAGTTATGCTCCTTCCCGACCTGAGCTTTTGCAGCAGTTCGTGGCTCCATCGACCAGTGCAACTGGTGGGTTGATTTGCTGACCAGCTGCTGCTGCTGCACAGGGTTGCAAGAAAAGAGGTAGCACCTGAGGATAATTTTTCACCTAGCAGAGCCCCATCCTCAAAGAAAGTCTACTAACCAGCCAAATCTCCAGCAGAAACCTGCAGCTGCAGGTTTCAGATACCACCAAATGCATCAGACATTAACCCATTGGAGAGGCCTGCCCCTGTCCTCAGATCTTGTGCATTTTCCCTCTTTGAAATACCGATGCAGAAGGTTGGTGTAAGCTACACCAACCCAAGCAGAAGTTGTGACTCTGAAGTACAAATGATTTTTTGAAATCATTATAAGCCTGTCCTATGTGGGAATTCAGACTAAATTTTAAGATAAAAAAACCTTTTTCTAAGGATTTCTGAAATAGTCTCATTTTTAGATTCCTGCAGTCTTGATATATGCAGTGCCATCACTGAAGGCATTTCATACATCCAAACCAGTATCCCATTTTGCCTTCCTTTTCCAAGTATGGTACTAAATTTCATTTTATCAGAGCAAAAGAGGAATGTTAGGGGTCAAGGAGAGGGGGAGAGGAACCAAGTAGCTTGGTGATAGTCACCAACCAGCAACTTGCTTTCCATTCTGACAAGCTCAACATTTCTTCATTGTCAGGACTGTTATCTCTGCACCTAGCCAAGAGTTTCCAAAAAACGTTGGCAAAAGGAGGGCAGGAAATCATGTAGCAATTTTGTTCTTTTGCTATTGAATTTAAACACTTGGGAGGAGAGAAGGAAGAATTAAATAGAAATTATGAGAATTTTTAATTTTTTTTCTTCAGCAAATTTTCATATTAATATATTATTCGACTTCTTTATTAGGTCAAAGAGATAGGAAGAGGCTAAGATTTTAGTTTTATTAATTTTTAATTAAGTGAAAGAAGTTTAATTATTACCACTTACAAAACTGATGATCCTGAAACTGATGGAGTTTCCATAGGTCACATTAGGTAGAACAAGGGTATAACCTGAATTCACTTAACCAAGATCAATACCTTATCTCCTGTCTTGATACTTAAAGATATAATGTTTTTCTTTCCTGAGATATTTCCAATTTTGCAACCCCCCAAAGACACATATACTCTTTGCAACTGACTGGGATTTCCTATTTTGAAGAAGTTTAAGTGTTCAGTTTACAGATATTTTGCCAGAAAATTAAAAATTATTCTGACATTTTCACACACTGAGTTTGATCATTTCATGTTCAACTCTAAAGATAACCAGCCAAAAACAGAGTCAGTTTCTTCGTGATCAATTCAAAAACAATTGAAGCACAACTAAAATGATCAATGTAAAGAATATACTTTAACACAATTACTAAAGAATGAAATTATGGATCACTAAACCTTTTAAAGGAAGTTCAATCTAAGTTAGACAACTCCATAGCTGTAACCTTATCTCCATATTAATCTTATTTACAGCCTGGTAGACCTCATAAACAGGAATCAAATGGTAGCAGTTTTAAGAGCAGTAGTACACAGCCAAACAGAAAGAGAAGCTTCACCTAGGCACAGCTTTGGATGAGATTGTGTGCATGTGGGAAGGAAAGCTTCTGTACTTGTGCATGAGGTTCTCTGGGTGCAGGACTTTGCATTTCCCTTTTTTGAATTTCATGACATTCCTCTCTGCCCAATCCTCCAGCCTGTCCAGGTCCCTCCGAATAGCAACACAACCCTCTGGCATATCAGCCACTCCTTCCAGTTTTGTATCATCTGCAAACTTGCAGGTGATACAAGTCCCTAAGTCCTCTGTCCTATCATCCAGATAGTTAATGAAGAGGATAAACAGCACTGGACCTAGTACCCACACTTAGGGTACTTCCCCAGTGATTGGCCTCCAGCTGCACTTTGTGCCACTGATCACAACCATCTGAGCCCAGCAGTTCAGCTGATTTCTCAGTCCACCTCACTGTCCAGTTATATAGGCTGTACATCATCAGTTTTCCTGTGAGGATGCTGTCAAAGTCTGTCAAATGTCTTACTAAGGACAGATTAAACAACATCCACTGCTCTTTCCTCCTCCATCGGGCCACTCATTTCTTCACAGAAGGCTAACAGGCTGGTTAAGTGTGACTTCTCCTTCATAAATCCATGCTTACTCCTGATCACCCTTTTGTCCTTCATGTGTCTAGAAATGGTTTCCAGGATTAGTTGTTCCGTTACCTTTCCAAGGATGGAGGTGAAGCCGACCAGTCTGTAGTTCCCTAGATCCTCCTTTCCCTTCTTGATGTGTGATATTTGCCATCTTCCAGTCATAAGTCATCTCCTGATCACTGTGACTTTTTAAAGGTAACAGAGTGGCCATAGTATCACATCCCTCAGCTCCCTCAGCATACATAGGGGCATCCCATGGACTTACATGTGATCAGTTTAAGTGTTCCCTAAACTGATCCACCGCCACTGAGGGTAAGTCTTCCTTGCTACAGACTTTTCTTCTGGTCTCAGAGACCTGGGACTCCTGAAAGGTAAATCTCACCATTAAAGACCAACCTGAAGAAGGTACTGAGTACCTTCAGCCTTTTTGGTATCCTTTGTCACCAGAGCCTGTGCTCCATTCAGCAGCAGGTCTGTGTTTTTCCTTGGCTTCCATTTGCTGCTGATGTACTGGTAGAAGCCCTTTATATCACCCTTCACATCCCTCATCAGACTCAACTCCAGGTGGACTTTGGCTTTCCTAACCCCACCCCTGCAAGCTTGGACAGTTACTTAACCTACTGGCTGGGCCACCTAACCTGCTTCCACGTCTTGTACCCTCCCCTTTTTGTGCCCAAGTTTTGTCAGGAGCTCCTTGCTCACCCATGCAGACCTCCTGCCACCTTTGCTTGATTTCATGCTCATCAGGATAGACAGCTCTTGAGCTTTTGAACTTATGAGCTCTTGAGCTTGTCGAGTCCATTTTCTCCACCTGGCTGGTGGTAAAAAAAGACCTAAAGGAGTTAGAAATGCCATCCTGAGAACAAGGTGGGAGCAGGCCAAAGGCAGAATAGCAGCAGAGAGCACGCAAGCTATAAGGATCCTGCGCTATGGTCCCTCTATGGCTGGCATAGATTGCAAAGCACAGTGCAAATTCAGGATGCTCTGAAGCTGCTCTAATATTATACCTAAGAGCTGTCAGTTGTCCCAGAATACAAAGGTGGATTGCAGCTATCCTTCTTTCTTGTTACCTTACATTCTGGTTCAAAGAGAGCAACTGAGAACTGGGGTCTTGGGAGCCAAAAGTCACACTCCTTTTTCTGACCCGAGGCAAGGGGAGGCTTTCCTCATACTTTTAAGCTATTCAACAGCTCTCTTCCTAAATTACTGAGTGAGACTTTACTGCCTGATCCTTGAGAGAAACCCTTGCTATTTCTCACTTTGGTATCTCTGACCTGCCATACCTTACTCCCTCACTGCAGTTTATTTCATTAAAGTTAGAAATATCCAACTTTGATTCACTATCTCTCCAAGCTTGATTTGCACACTTCTAAAATGAAAAATACCTAAAGATGTTACCAAAAGGTAAAACATCAAAGATCAATGTTAATAAAGTTGTGACAACTTAATGCTGTGTCACATGTTAAGCAACTTCATTATAGGCTGTTTAGCAGTAGAAAGGTTATGATTGGCAAAAGTTTCAACAGCAGCTTGCTTTATTTGCCTGTGAAAAAGCACTTATTGAACTCACCAAGTCTCATGCTCCAGGACACCTCCTGATCACTTATCAGCTGTCTGCAGCTGTACTCCAGGTCACGCTTGCTATCGGAGAGAGGAGAGAAGCTGGCCACAGCAAAAGCAATACCACCAACGGAGGTCCTGATAACCAGTGGGCCTCTGATGGAGCACAGGACAGCTGGCACACTGCCCACTGCATACCTGGCGAAGCATGTCCTGCGCTGGGCTCATCACACCCACCAAAAAAACCTGTAAGCCTCCCTCCATCAATTGACCTAAAACATGCATTTTCACATATCAGCATCCAGATAATCTGAGAAGTCTGATGTCTGTGGCTCTTGGCCCAAGCAGTTGGCTAATATTCAGAGCTCTACATTCATTAGAACACAGTTCAGTCACTGAACTTGAAAACAAGTTAACATCTGCAAATCGGTTTATTAACTATGAACATGCTCAAAACATCCACCCATCCTTCAAATACAGCAGGAGCAAAGACTTGGCAGTTTTCTACCTCAGAAACCTCAAGCATCTCTCACATAAGCTCTGTTTGGAGGAGCTACTTCAGCTCCTGTCAAGGCAAAAATCTCTTGCTTGCTCTTTCTACAGGTACAGCCTATAAGCAAAAAAAACATGCCTTGTTATTGCAACCAAGGATACCTCTCAGTTCCTATAGCTTCCATGTACCTGCTATAGGTACCTACCACCTTGAGCTGTTTTTATCCACAGCTGTTTTCATTACTGCTAAAACAGCTTTTTTACTTCTCTGGAGTCATTAAAAGGTTAATTTTCAGGCTCTTTATAGAAATCTACCACCTCCAGCTGCCAGCTATTAATACCTTCCAGCTTAAAAATAGGCTGTTTGTATTACTTCTGTAATGAGGTAAATTAAGCAAATGTATGTATACAGATATATATATTTACATCTGTATTTATCAACAAGGAAGCAAAGGCCTTACTTGTTAGGCTGTTAGATACAGCTAGTAGTATTTTTCTTTCCACTATGCAAATGTTTTGAATGAATGTAAGCTCTTCAGTCAATCCTGCCATAAATCCAACCCATAGAAGAGGGCTCCATCTGAACTGAGTGAAAATTAAGTCTCCTAAGAGCTGAAAGGCTACACAAGACTTGAGTTTTGCAAGAGCAGGATCGACCAAGTGTTTAGATTACTACTAAGAATAATAATAATTTTAAAAATCACTACACTGCTGAGCAACCACATTGGTTTCTAGCCATTGATGCCCAGCTGTAAGCTTTGTTCTGGGTCTGCACACCAGTCGGTTTACCTAGAGTTTATTACTAATGTAGCTAACTGTATACCTCTACAGATCTCAAGTTCAACAGACCAAGGACTGTGGAGGGGAGGTGTCACTTTCACAAGAATCCCACTACACAGGGCTGAGCCCTAGAGAAACCCTCTGTCATCAAGAGAGCCAAAGCCTTGATCAGGCACTCACTTCACTACAGTGAAGGTATCAGCACACCAAGGACTCTAATTTCTCCCACGTGCCTTGACAATTTGATCCTATGAGGCATAACATACTCTGAAGTAAATCCTGCAAAATAACACTGTTAGCTCTCTCCCTGCACCCAAGTCCTGCTTTTTGCAGTAGGGACAGCTACAGTCTCGCTTCTAGGGGAAATTACCTCGGCCTCCTTGTCTGACTCACCTCGTGCACTCAAGGGCAGAAATTGCATTCTGTATTGTTTAGATGCTGGTAGTTAGAGAGGATGGCGTCCAGCATCCAAGACTTACAGGGATAGCTCACATGTACAGGGCAAGCCATTCAGCAAGAAAAAAAAAATTACATTTTTGCAAAACAAACAGATTAACCAAATGGAAGGGGAGAAAAGATAGTGGGAAGAACACACACAATCATCACAAATCAGTTTCCTGTTTTCCTTTTATTTCATTTTTGGATTTGCTTTCCATTTCTTAAATGAGTGTTTTTACTGGCTGGGTGAATGCAGCAAACATTTTCCAAGTTTTTTCTTAAGGATTGACAAGGTGCCAGTAGTGCACAAGTATAGCACATATAAGGAGGATACTACTTTTGGAGTGAGTAGCAAGGAAAAAAACAGTTTCCTTCTGACATTAAAAGAGGTATTTCAGTTCACCTTGTACAGATTTAAATCCTAAGCAAACCCTAGCAGCTTTATTTCTCTCTACTTCTTTCTCAGATCAGAAGTTTTCTAAACTACCATAGAATACAAGTCTTCAATAGGTCACTGATTTTTCTGATTTTTTTAAAGAGCCTTTTTTAAAATTGATTTTCAATATCTTTTTTTTTAAAAAGGCATAGTTTAAAAAAAAAAACACCTCAGTTTTCAGAAAGTGCCAATGCCATGCCTCCCCTCCAAAAACCAGTCCATCCTTAAGCTATACAGAATTGGGCACATAAGAACTACATCTCCTCAAAACCATAATATCCTAACTAATATTTCTAAAAGAAGGTAAAGAAAAAAAAAACAGATTCAAAATAAGTGGCTTCTCTCAAGAAACTACATCAACAAGCATTTTACTGCCAGCCAAAAGAAAACTCTATCCATGAAAGCTACAAATGAATTTTACCTACAACCACAACTTGGCAGCTGTTCCTGGGTTTTTTTAGATGGCATTCTCCATCCTGCTGGAACCACAGCATAAGATACATCACCAAAAGATGAGTATGGTCTTTCTTGCCAGCATATTTATACTAATAGAAACCTGGAAACTAATGGATATATCAATTTATAAAAGGAATCTCCAATGATGGATAAGGCTGTAAGATTCGCTACACCTCAGGCCTCGCACATCATTTCTGTCACCCAGCACCAACACTCCACAGGAACGCCAAATATACGCCAGGGAACTTACAGACGCTGGAAGGGTACAGGCACATGTAAAGTGACACTAAACACAGTGGCCCTTCTACCTCCAAGAGGCAAACACTCCTACAGGTGTACTTCCACTTCAGAATCAGAAGTCAAGCCAGAGAGCCTCATGAGAAAGTAAATGCCACAGCTTTGGAGTTTGTGAAGGATCTAATGGCCCATTTTGAAATGCACTACAGAAAAAAAGGGTAAAGTAAAGAAAGTTCAGAACAACTGCCTATGAGTACCTTTGGTGAAGAGAGTCGACATACCCAAGAACATGCCCACTCCTTAGGAATGCCTCAAATTACATGTATCAAATCATATTTTTAAATTTTGTCGTGTCTCCATAGCAGCCACTGGTTTGGCTGGCCCTGGAGAGGCAAGTCCTTAACTCTAAGGAAACGGGAGAGCACGTTTATATTAAGTCAGTGAATTTCTCTCAACAACAGGTGCATTGGTTGTGAGTCAACATGTAAGCAGACATGCCTACAGTCTTGTTGTCAAAATGCTATTTGGAAAGAAAAGACCAAACTACATGGAAAGGGGCCAGGAAGAGCAAGCTGAGGCTGGCTGCCTAAAAGGCAGAGCACTGCAGGAAAGAAACAGAAAGATGCTGTGCAGGGCGATAACCTCCCCTACGCTTCCTGTGCAGGAGCAACTTTATTTCACAGTGAATTCCTCAGCAGCGACAACACAAATTTGGAATATTCAAAGCAGCAAATACAAGGAATCATGTTATCTCAGGAGCAGACAAACAAGTATCTGAACTGCATCCTCTGCTCAAGAAGAAAAAAAAAACAATCCACAACCAAGCACCAAGCTGCAGTAACCCTGGCAGAGGACGTACATTGTAAGCTGTGTACAGACTCCCAAGCCAGTGAAATGTTTGACAGAAGAATACAAGTTGGCAGCACTGCTTAATCTGCGTTTCAAGGGCACAGCTGAAATCGCAGTTGCACACAGTGCAAACACAGATCATTGAAGGGTATTCTTATATACCTTCTGCCGAAGGAGACCAGCCAATTATCTTCCCTTTCCAAGTGCAGGTTTCTACATCTACCCATGTTCCCTGGGAAACATGAAAGAGTAGAAAGTGGTTAAATAAACAGCTCTGCACCTTTTATTGTCTTAACAGAATACCAATAAGGGCAATCTGGAGACTGCTGTTTTTTCTTTGGAGTCCTTTTTGCATGAAACCAGCTTAATAAAGAAATATAACCTTAACCTACCTCTGTCTCACAGGAGCATATTTGCACAATAATCAGTACTGATCAGTCCAAATGAAGACAGTCTTTCTTGGAAAAGCATGACCTAGTTCTTAATGTCTTATTTCTGTACCTAAAGTCTCCAAATGCTCAGTTCAGTTGTTAGGAAGTAGCAGCAACTATTGCACAGGCAAAACCAAAGTATCCTGATTCCCTGAAGTTCAGGAAAACACTTCTACCAAGCCACGAAGAAGCGACTCCGGGAGATGCTTTTCACAAAAACAGAAGGGTAGGGAAACATTAAAAAGTGAAGTTCAGAGGATCCACTAACCAGGTATTAACGGACTGATTTTCATAGCTGTTAAGCCCTCCATTCACTCCAAAGGAGATACTGAGCGCTAACTCCCTCTGAGGAAGAAAACAAATCAGGTCCAAAACAGGTGAAAATTCCAGTCAGTCCTGCAAGCACCAGCCCTGGTGCGTGGGGAGCAGTGGCTGCATGTCCTGCTGCTGCAGCACGGAAGAGTGACACCACACAAGTGTTTAGAGTGGGGTAATGCCTGCTTTACTCTCTGCAACAACCTTGCAGTATTTAACTAACAGGATGAGTTGAGTTTTCCTTCCCTTTGGAAAAGGGTCAGATGGGAGTCATCAAGACTGATGATCTCAGAGTTCACCCAGAAAAGCTTGAAGTGAGGGCAGAGTTGGGAAAGAAGTAACTAAGGGCAGGTACAATAAAAATATACACAACTGTGGATGCTAAAGATAAAGCCAAAATTATTTCTAAATAAAGTTTCCAAATAAAGAACCATGGAGCAGGTAAGGGTACAGCATCAAGAGAAACTTGGAGGTAGGAGTATCAAACCCAAGGTGTTTCTTTAAGTGACATGAAGCTAAGCTACAGAGCTCCTTGACACAGAACATTGTGGATACATTTCCATAGCTCAGAAAGGGACTAGACACAGTTAGGGAAGAAAAGTCTGCTGAGGGCTATTAATACAAATCACTACTTTTGGTTCAGGATGCCCCCATGCCACAAATTGTTCTGCCTGGGAGGGCATTCTGGGAAAATACTGCTAAATGCCAGCCCTGCTCCCATACCCTCTGCTAGCATTACTGACCATTATCAGAGATGGGATGCTAAGCTAAATGGATTTTGTCTGATCTGGCAAGATCATTCTCCTGAGAATGCAGGCTGTTTGGGGGCACGGGTCTGGACTATCTACAGAATATGGTTACAGTACAGTGAAACAGGCACACAGTTATAACCCCTGGCTCTGTCTGACAGAGCATCCAGCGTTGATGAAGATTTGTTACTGGAAGAACAAACAACGTTATCAAAGATATTCATATTCAACTAGTAACATAGGGAGTTGAATTATTAATTTTAAAACAACATCTCATCCATTTTGAATATTAGCACTCCTCTTAGTATGGAGAGACAGGGATGAAGAAAGGCAGTAGAAAGGACACATAGGGAAGGAATGCCTTGCCTATTAACCTCTTCACATCTCCAAACTAGCCAGTAAATGGGAGAAGAAGCATAACCCGACTACAGGGGGAAATGCCACAGAGATGTACTAAAGGTTAGGTCAAAAAAGTTACTGACATCAGAAGAAGAAACATGGAATAAGAAAAATCCAGTAGCTTTTTGGATCATTTATGAAAACTCAAACACACCTATATGGAATAGCTTTAAAAATTTCTGCTTGCATCTCAAAACATCCAGTTCATTAACTCATTTTGGAAACACACCACCTACTATATATCGGGCACGTATCTAATCAGTCTAAGAGTGACAAGTCCAAAATGATAAAGAACATTGTTGCTGTTGTTATGATGATCTATTCTTGTTGCTTCTCACATTTTTCTCTTTCATCATATAGTGATGATACAGATGAGGCAGGCTATAGTATTGTAAATCACACAACTACAAATACATCCCCCCTGCCCCCCCCCAGGTCTTTTAAACTTTTCCATTCAAGGTCTAATGCAAACAAAAAAATAATTTGTTAAGTTCCTATTGTTAGCTCTTAATACAATGAACTCGGGAACAAACAGGATACAGTCTTCAAATGTGAATATGCAAAGCCAGGCACCAAAATCCACACATACCTCTTGAATAAGAGTTGCAGTACCTGATCCAAAGACTAGACAATTGAAGTCCCTCTTCTTTACTCAATTGTCCTTTGAAAGCAGCCTCTGCTCTTAATCAGAGCACAAATCTGAAATGTTGATCTCCATATTTGGTGTCAACTCATTAACACACCTCACCTGTTTTTCTTGTCTGTTATGTTTTGGTTTTTTCCCCGGTGAACTGGGTTTTTATTCTTTAATAACGACAAAGATCTTCTTGGTCACTTGCTACAAATTCTCTCTCTCAAGTGCAGGCAACTGGCAGTCAACAAATGCAGCTCAGCTACTCAAGAGAGCATAAATCGGTTTTGCTGGATAGTGTGAAGCCAGAGGAAATGTGGTTTTAATACATTTATGATATGATTAATTGATGCTGTTGCCTGCAATAGAAGAATGGACTTAATTATCCAGGTCTTTTCCAGTCCTATGTTCCTATGCCCTGAAGTTAGCATGTAGACAACCAGATTCACTGTGAAACCACAGAATGCAGAAAGCTTATCCTAGCCCATCTATCAGGTTGATTCTTACATTAGCTTCAGCATTCTTCATCCCTGCTGCCTTTGCAAACATTATTAATATACTTCCATAGGGTAGCTACACTCATGGTATTTGCCTTGCCTTTACAAACACATGAGTAGCTCATGCAGAGCCTGAATGGTGCATATTGTGCTCTTCATAGAATTTTCAGAATAACTTAGCTAAGGAAAAGGTAAGGATCAAGTCGTCAAAGTTTTAACTTGCCACCCTTCAGCATATGCAAATGCTGCACTTTAAGAGAAACAAGTTCTCACAAGCCAATGTACCTGATACCGCTACCATTATAAGAGTGCTTAAAAAAAACTGATTTTTGAAGTTGATGTAAATATACATACTTATATATGTATTTACACATACATAGGACAGTCAAAGCATTTGCAAAAAAAGGTTTTCCTTAAACCAGATTATCATCACTTCAAGAGAATAAAAAGAAATTTATTAAAGAAAAACAAAAAGGATAGCACAGATACATTGCTTAAGTCACTAAAAAACAAAAACAAAAAAAAACCAAAACCAAAAACAATTAGCAGATAACAGGACAGACTTTGACCACAGAAGGCAGTTGTCTCTGCTGCTTCCTCTCCTCCAAAGCAAAACACAGCCCAAATGCCCACCTTCTATATCTGCTCTCAGTCTGGTACAGGATTTTGTGAGAAGATGTGCTGGTTTTGGCTAAGGTAGAGCTCATTTTCTTCATAGTAGCTAGTGTGAGGCTATGTTTTAGATTTCTGCTGGGAACAGTGTTGATAATACACAGATGTTTTCATTATTGCTGAGCAGTGCAGTACACAGTCAAGGCTTTTTCTTTTTCTCACCCAAACCCACCAGTGAGCAGGCTGGGGGGGCACAAGGACACAGCCAGGACAGCTGACCCCAATTGACCAAAGGGATATTCCAGATCATATGGCATCATGCTCAGCATATAAAGCTGGGGGGTAGAAGGAGAAAGGAGGGGACAGTCAGAGTTATGCTATTTTGTCTTTCCAGGTAACTGTTATGCCTGATGGAGCCCTGCTTTCCTGGAGAAGGCTGAACACCTGCCTGCTGATAGGAAGTAGTGAATAAATCCCTTGTTTTGCTTTGCTTGCATGCACAGCTTTTGCTTTACCTATTAACCTGTCTTTATCTCAACCCATGAGTTTTCTTACTTTTACTCTTCTGAGCCTCTCCCCATCCTGCTGGTGGGGGGGTGGAGGGGTGGAGAAGCGAGGAAGCAGCTGTATGGTTCTTGGTTGCCAGCTAGGGTTAAATCATGACAGAAGAGCATACGGACCAAAGGTCCATCCAGCCCAGTGTCTTCTGCCCACCTGTAGAAACAGCAGAGTCTTGGGAACTGAACTAGCAAGTCGGGATGCTTCTGCAGTACTACTCTTCCCCTCTGTGCAGCAGCCCCAAGTCCAGGGACCTCCTGGGCTGTCCAAGGCTTTTTTATTTAAAATCCCTGAACAGGCTTTCCTTCTTGAACTGATCTAATCACTTTTGTGACCACGTAAATTGTGGCACCTCCTGGAGGACTTTAAGTGTGTGCTGTGAGGATGTGCTTCACATTTGGTTTAATTTGTCACTAGCAAGTTGCATGTGTTGCCCTGGTTGAGAGACACTAAGCAATCACTCCTCATTCACCATTGCTGTGCCTCTCTTTATAAACTTCTGTTACACCCTCCCCAGTCACCTCAGAGCTCTGGTTTGCCTGCAACACCCAATTGCCACATTTTATCTCCAAGGCAGCAACAGCCCAAGCACTTGTGCTCACCAAGAGCACTACTTGAGCAGCAGGAGCAAAGGCTGTGCTAGCAACAGCAGGAAGGACACCATTCATGGAGAGGTCCTAGCTTTGAACTAGCACATGCACACACAAAGTTCCTGCATAGAATTGCACCCTCATTGGCATTGATGGTCTAAGATCAAGGTCTTTTAACTCAGCCAGACCTACAGGGACTTTGGCTACAGCAAAATGAAGTAAGATTTGGTTTATATGGCATTTTTTGAATCAGTAAGTTTGATTAGGGTATGATTGACACTTTGATCTTTGTTCTTCTACATGGGTATTACAACCCCCTTTTTTTGAGGGGTTACAGTACCTGTCTGCAGGGAGTGAGAAAAATAGGCAGACTAAAGTGTATTTCTGTAAATTTTCTTTTTGCCTGTAGTGAAACTTCATGCATCCCTTGGTGAAATGCAGGGTGACTGTAAGTGGTGTCTACTGTCAGTCATGTTGAGAGAAGAGTCAGCAGTTCCTAAGACACTAATGCTCTTCAGCCCCTCTACCTCCTACTGGACAAAGAACAGAAAGGGAGAAGGTAAAAAAAAAGCTCTAATAGGTATTACTCAGAAGCAAACACTTTATTTCTATGCTTTCAGAGATGGGACTTCAGTACTTTGGATATCCATCAACATCTTTCCTGGAGATAAATCAGTCTTGCCTTGCCTGCTTCTAGCAGAAATTGAAGAGGAGCTAGTATTCTTATCTCCCTATACTTATATACCCTTTGCCTACACAGAAAGCCAGCAGGAGTCTCTACAATTGTATGTCAGCCATACAACTCATTTTCAGCTTACAGAGGAGGACTAGGTGACAAAAGCAAATAAAACCCCATGCTACTAACCAGTTTTAACAGAAAATACCCTTCAGTGTAATTTGATGCACCGTGAAGAGATGGTACATATTTAGCTGTGGTAATAGTGTTTTTTCCCCTCTGCTCTGCCCTTTTCCCATCATTAACTTAGTTTCCACTCTTTACCTTATTAGATCACTGGAGTCACTTTGGATTTATCTTAAAAGGCCTTGCAGCTGTGAGCAAACAGGATGGGCTCAATTATTTTTGATCATCCAAATCAGGCAGCTAAGTAGAACTAGCTGCAGCTAGACCTAACCAGAGAGAAAGACTATGCTGAACTGATACCACTGCATCACAACTTCCCTTCTGAAGGCATTTATCAGTCCTTCCTCCTTACTTAACAGAAGGCATGTCACCTGGAATGCTGCTGAATTGTGTCTGGCAGAAAATAAAGAGAAGAAAAAGCTAATATTTTATGTATGTGCAAGTGCCTCTGCCAGCATTTGGACCACTGCCAGCCTATCAAGTGCAAGTTTGCAGAGGGTTACAATGCTCTGTCTGGGCATTTCATGAAAACTGTAGAACCTCAAAACATGGGCTTTTAGGTGTGAATGGCATGTGCCAAATCATAATGTGGAGTTGCACTGATATTCAGAGTAGAAAAATAGAATTCCTCAGAATTTGTTTCCCCCTTCCCTCCCCTCCTAAAGAGGGATTTTCTGATCTCCCATTAATATTCTGTTCCTTGAAATATTACATATGTAAGAAAGATGAATGTCATATAGTCACTTTTCTGTAATGGTTACTCCTTTACTTCGGAGGAAAAAAAATCCAGTCTGGAGGAAAGTTATCTCATTCTTAAATTTTGTCTTAGAATATATAGGCAACATTATCATTTGATCTACACCTACAATGTATGAGGAATTTCTAAAAACCATACAGATGTAAATGTTTTTCCCCCCTCTTCAGATGTTATAAGTAGAAAATAATTCTCTCTTCCGCTATTTCTAGCATAAAGCCTTTCAGAACCAATGTCAGATGGAAAGAACTGTAAACCAGCCACAGACAAAACATACAGCAGCTAGCAACTGCCTTGGGAGACTGATAATACAAGACTTTCCACTTCAGAGTCCCTCAGGTTTGAACCTGCCCTAGGTATGGGATACACTTCAATGAAACAGAACAGTTGTAACACATTTCAACATGGAAGACAAGAAGAGAGAAAACAGTTGATCTACACAGAAGTAACAGCTACAATGCCTGCATAGTTGGACAGAATCAATGTCAGAGTTTAAAAGTTTAATACAAAGAATTCAAAGTTAACATTTTGGCATTCAAGTAAGTATTCATCTTCGCAAACCAAAGTATCTTCTACAGTAAAGGATTACAGGTGTACACTTGAGGAAAGCCTAGGTTTAAGGAGTGAATTGTTAGGGCCAGGCAACAGGAGGCCAAAGTGCTTAGGTAAGAGTTCATAAAGAGATATGAAATCCTAGGAGCCCAGGATGACTTCGATTCAGAAGCAAAAAAAGAAAAGTGAAAATATCACAGTACAAAATATGAGTAAACATACATACCTACACAGCTGCCTTTTTTAAAGGTCAGTGATTCAAAGGTAGTCCCAGAACAGGCACTGGACTCTTAACATGCAACTTAGCCAGCATATCTTAGTGGCAGTACATGTATTAGAAGCACCACCATACATGTAGTACAGCAACTATAGAGAGGACAAGCCTGGGCTGAAGATTCATGCGTTTCAGAGAGAAGAAAAACTGGTACAATGTACCATAGATATCCCAGACCCAAACCTTAAGAGGAGAGACAAGGGGAATAAAAACCACTACTGCTCACCCACACACTCCAACTTCTAATTGGAATTAGAGGCTTCTCTGATTCACAGGTACATCTAATTAAAGTTATGGTAAAAGTTTTGTAAAACAAGGAGTGCCTGTACAGCACCATAGTGTAGACCCTTATCTACCTAGGAACCTGGAAGTACACCATTTTGTGCTTTGAAGTTCCAGGAGGCTCTTTCTGCTTGCACTAGGAGCCCAGAAGAAATATACCATTACTGAGAATTAAGCCTCCTAGTGATTAAAATTGAATAGCTAGAGATCAAGACAATTTTGATGTCATATCTAGTTATGTACAGTAACTATAAAGGAAAACAGCAGTAATTCCCTCCCAGTATGATAGATATGCTAAACTTTTTTTAGTGTAGGATGCCAAGTCTATTTTTCAGCAGTGCCGTAGCTCATGGCCATGGGTGCCTACTTAAGTCACCAAATGAAGTTTGACACCACTGACCTAGATCTCAATGTCAGGAAACGGTTTACAAATTAGAACTGGAATCTAGCAGGCTTGACTAATAGGCTGGAGAGATCAATGTTGATCAGAGCATGATTTCAGCTGTCAAATATGTACACCTAACTACACTCAAGTAGGGTTCCGCAATTCAAGGCATATGTCAGCAAGTGTATCAGTGACATTACACATGCTGGAAGAGGCACTATACACATAAGGCAACTGTAAACAGGGAAGACAAGTACCATACTGGGATTGAAGATTCCTGTGTTTCAGACTGAAAAAGAACATTAGTGCAAGCTACAGGAGATCAAGTATTTCAAAACCATAAAATCAAGAGACAGTAATTGTGTAAGATTATACAAGATCTGTGAGAAATAGGATGAGGCTAAGCAATTGCAAAGTGTGCAGATAATTCAAGTGCAGTTAAAGACCATTCTAAAGTGATTAGACTGGAAGTCAATACTTCTGAGAAAGAATTAAAGTCAACATAGAGGTGAAGAAAAACATCTTGCTGCACAGTAAGGCTGTTTCCATCAACACCTACATGTGACCCAAAAATCTTGTAATATTTAGACATTTAATAATTTTGTAAATACCACTAATCTAAAAGGCCAGAGATATCCTTTCATTCAAACATTACGTGTTGCTGGAGAATAGAACCAACCAGGAATTTCAGTCAAAAAATATGATTTTAAAAATGCATGTTTATTGAAATATCCCTAGCATAAATAAAATTTCCATCTCATATTAGGGAAACATACACAAGCATCTCAACAGTTTAAAACTTTGGACAGAGTGATTTTTCACTAGATATTTCAGTTTATCTATTAAGAGTCCAAATCAAAGCAGATTGGCCTGAGCTAAATTTGGGGGTTGAGTGTCATTCCCCTTAAGATCAACAATTTGCTCTGACTCAGGACAGGAAAAATTCCAAATATCCAAAGGTAACATGGGGAAATCGGAGCAATTCTGTACTGTCAAAAGGAGTGCATTTCCACTGACTGAAATATATTTAGATTTTTTCTAGTGTTAAGATTTTCCTTGCTGGCATTTTTGGCTTCAAGGGAAATTTAGAGCATGAAGCCTTGGACAGGACTGTCTTTCCAGAAGAGCCAGAAGCAAACTCAACTAGGTAAAGAGACTGGCATCTCACTTATAGAAATTTAATGACATTAGAAGTTTCTGGGAGTTGTGTCTTAGTAGACTTTTACACCTTCCCTCTTCCCCCCCAGCTTTCCTGGAGCTTGCCTAGGTTTATACATTTGTGATCTCCTGGTAGTTTTATGGCTCTTGGTGCAGCTCAAGCGCAGGACACCATTACACAACATTGCAAGGGAGAATGAAAAGGCCCTGAGGCTTCTGGCTAATCTCCCTGGCCAGGCAGAACTGCTCTGAACAATGCATTTAAGACACCACTGCCACCACCCCCAATCAGTAGCTGGGGAAAAATAAAATATTTTTCTATCATGCTTTCCACTTAGATGAGTGCAGGGATACAGCCAGAGTTTTATATGCAGTTAGCAGAAGAACCATAAGAACAGCCGATGCTGTTCTGGGCTCCTGCCACCCTCTATTGACCTTGCCTCCCTTACTAATCATTATAATCATATTACCCTCAACTTTCTACCAACTGGCAGGCAACTACCCAAATCTACAATCAGTTTTGCCTTTGATTGTGGAGGAGGAAATAAGAATACAACTGTAGTCAGAAAACAAAACTGACCTAGAAGAGGAGGCATATTCTCATTCTACAAAGCTCATCCATGTACTTTTGAAAGTCTCACTGAACTTCAGACAAAACTGAAGTCCCATTTTTTTCTTGCAGAAACAAAACCTCTGTCAAAGAGCAAAATGGATTCTATCCAGCATCTAGCATTAGCAAGACTGCCAGATATGACAAAAAGTAACTGGACAATCATTTACATTGGTGATTTACACAATATAACTTTGCTTTTTAGAACCAGCTGATATTAGCAAGGTGGCAGGAGGGGAAAAAAGGCATCATGTGAGCTAGGAACATAATCCAAGAGCTGAAGAGAATGACCTGTCGGGGTTCTCTAGTTATTTATCTCTATGGAGTCACACTTTCCTCATTAAAAAAGTAAAACTTCAAACCAGTAAGCTTGCCTTCAAGCAGCTTGTTCTCAGAACAGCTATCCAAAAGGAGGCAAATTAAGGTGGGAAGTTGTATGCAGGCAGTGGAACCTCCTTCTTATCCTTGTTACCCACAAAGTGCCAGAGTTACCATACCTCAGATTCATTCCTTAAAAAGAAAATATTTTCATAAATGCTCTTGAAGACACACCCTGGTCAGTGTATCCACCAAAATATACCATAAAAATGTTTTCTCTATCTGCTGCCTCAACATCAGTTGCTTAGAGCCTCAGCTGCTTAAAAGAAAACTTGCCCTTTACATTGCTGGCAGAATTATTGCAAATCTATCTGTTACAGAACAAATCTGGAGAAGAGCAGAAGTATATACACATGAAAGGACAAAATCCAATTTCCTCATTAAAACCAATGTTAGGCAGAAATTACCACTTTAAAAGGTTCTGTCACCATAGGGAAGTCTCAGCATGCTTTCTGTCTAGTAGAAAGAAATATATACTTTAAACAGATTCCAATGACTAAGTTTTTTTTTATTTTTAAGTCATCACCAGACCAGCTACTGTCTCTGCTGGTCTTCATCCACCACTAGAAAGTGTGCAGATGAGCCCAACAGGTTGTTGATCTACAGCTAGGATACAGTAAGGTAACCACCTCTTTTTGGACAGATAGATTCTGTAGCACTTGTCTGTGGATTTTCAAGAGTGCTTCCTAATTAGAATAAGCATTTTTCCCTTTTTGTACAGATGGGGAAAGACAGACATGAAGAATTGAAGGCCTAGGCATGGAGTCAATCAGAATTGAGAACCTGTATATACATTTGTCCTTTAATTCTTAGTCAGATACGGAGCCCATGCTGCCTTGGTTTTGCTGAAATGAAATACTTGGTGGCAAAATACAGAATTATATTTGTTTTGCTTTTATTCAGTTTTTCAATTTGTATATATAAGGCTAAAACCAGAAGAGTCATACTTAACTAGGATGCAGGAAGATTTTCTCCTTAAAAAAGTTTTAATAATTCAAGAGCAGAGTTCACCACCAAAAAGCTGTTCTTGCTGAAAGCCGTGATAGCATATATTAACAAGTTAGTGAAACTTCATTGGGAATATGAGAGTTATCTGTGCCTTTCCTCTATGTGTCAAATAAATTGTTCCTTGAACCATATTTTCTTCAGTTCTCCCATTCAACCTGTTCCATTCCCTGGCCTTCAGGATAATTCTCCTTAAAGCCAACACAAAGAAATGGAAAACCCACTGTAGCCAAAAAGAAAGTGGCTTTCGAGCACAACTGGGAAGACATGACAGTGACACCTATATTTGTGACTTTGGAATGACCAGATAATTTTGATCCTCTCTAGCTGAGGAAGAAAGCCACAGAAACTAAAAAGTCCTTTTCATGCCTAGTTTTGGACCCGCAGTGAAACCTCTGCTGTGCTTTGCAGACTGAAGCACTTCTCAGTGTTCACTGTGAACTCACTGTGAACACTGTCTGTTCAGGAACACGGGAAGGCATGATCAGCCTCAGTCCTACCAAATATTAGGGACTTGTCATTTGCTGTCTCCCTCTGGGGCAGCACAACATTTTTTCCACACAAGTGTGAGGATGGCAAACTCCAGACTACCCCCGTTGCCCTTCACTGTTCCTTATGTTATTGGTTAATGATGAAAATTACATAGCATAATATATTCATATTATTTATCTTTAAAACTCTATTCCTCTTCATCTCCAAAAGTAAGAAAATTCACACCCAGACTTTAACATATTTCCTTTTAAGCTTTAAGAGAATACCACCAAAGGTTGTTATCTCTAGCTTACTTTCCCTGTGAAACAGTGACTAGATACTGATTAAACCGAACACTTTTTGTACCTCACCACAAGGAAAGGAGTCTTACACAGAATTGGTGTATAGCTATAGCTACTCCTGCTAATCTAGTGAGATAAGATTATTTATTCTTTGTGAAACAAGCACAAACACATACTAGGAGCCAGGTATTTTCACACTTACTTTCCACCTGGTTCTATATGGTACGTATCTAAATGAGAATTTGGTGACCTCCACGTGGCCCTGTTGTACTATGGGCACTGCTGGTGAACTCTTCCACAATGAAAAGAGGACTGATTGGCTATTTAAACTTAGTAACTCTACAGGCAGGCATTAGTTCAAAGCCGTGGAAGAAATTGCCAGATGCTTTGTTTGCAAAGTTACTTAACCCTTTTATACAGTATCTCAAGAGCAAAGATTTGATTTCTGTTCAAGCCCAGCCCACCACACTTTCTTGTGGTTTAAGACATTACTCAGATTTGCTTATACTTCATTTTAGTGATTGCTTTTAAGAACATACAAGTTTGAAGAAAATATTTCTCCAGCTTCAGCAGTGAGTATAGTTACCCCATTCTGATGTGAACCGCAGGACAAAAATTCAGGGTCCTTGTTATTTGAGTTGTGAAGGAAAAAAACCTGGAAGCCAGCATCCCCTTCGTGCAGTCCCCTTTCCTGAATAACCCCTGTTTCTGAGACACTAGAACAGGGGCTGGTTGTTGGGCTTTTGCTTACAGCTCCCAGCTTCTCTTAGCCAGACCCTGGACTCAGCAGCACTGGGCTGCCGGTGCCAATTCAGCCACATTCTTGGCTGACAGCTCCTTCCTGGGTCTGTTTCTATGGTATTTTCTCATCCCCCTCCCACCTGCATCTTGCAACAACATTAAATGAAAACCTTTGTTTGGGGTTGTGACAGACTCGGGCTTTCTGATGGAACTGCAATTTTTTTCTAGTGCATGGAAGGTAAACGCTACACTCACCAGTTTTAAGCAAAGATTAAGCTTTATCTATGATAACAGCATTAACGCTTACACTTAGTTGCACACAAATTAATCTAAAGAAAAACCCCTTCCCACCACATCCTACCTTTGATTTCAATAATGTTGTTTCTGCATTGTATCTGCATTACTCTGTTGATACACCAGATGAATCCTTACCACTCGGATTTTCACCATAATTAAGACATCTGATGGAAAACTGAGTGAATAAAGCACCCTGATGACCTAAGACATTTAGATGCTCTAGTAATAAACAATATAAGAAATTATAAAATTAACCTGTGATGTGCCTAAAAAAGAAAATGCTTCAGAACATTTCTGAAGGAATGAATATTCATCTACCAAATTGAATACAGCATGAACCCACTTTCTGGCTAGCTTCAACTATTTGAACTTAAGTGCCCTCCTAGTAGTATTTCATGCTTGAAAGAAAAATGCAGTCATTTCAGTGAAGAGTATGAAAGTGATTAGCTTATTTGGTCTGGGTAACTCTAAAATGCAATAGTTAAAATGTGAAACAGTAACAGAAGGAAGAGATTTAGCTAGACGGATTAGAAGGTTCCTCCTCAGCTAACAGTATTTAGCATTGTCACAGGCAATAAGGCAGGTTCATCCTTTCCATCGTTGTCCACTGTGGGCAGCAGAGCTGTGCTTCACACCACACTTTTCAAGCACACAGCAACCAATACCCATTCCAGCCTCGATGTTATGCAGTCCGATTACAAGTTAAATCAAACACCGAAGAGTAACCCTAGAATATGCCCCAGCATCTGCCACTGCAGACCATTCAGAAAGGAAATTCCTCTGCTGTCCTCACGAGAACATTATTCCACTATATGGGTTGGTTTGATTAATCTTTTATTCTCTAACTAGTTTTGAGGTTGAAGAATGGGCTCTGGAATGACTCCCCTAGGGACAATGGCTGACCCTCACAATCTCACAACCATCTGCTGAAATTAAATTTACAGAAAATATGCCCATACAAGCCTGGCTGCCAAAAATCCCACACTGAATATAAGCAATTGAAACCAAACTGAAAAAGGGGCCAAGGAGCCATTGCATCACCTTGGTTTATAGCAAGGACTTTGCCATACAACAACATAGCTGCAATAAAATTCTGATTCCTAATGTGGGAAACATAAAACAAAGCAATATTATTCCTAGATTTTTTTTTTCTCTGAAACAAAACACCATGCTGTTTCTCCTTTCATTTCATTTAAAATGGATGTCATTATATGCAGTGGAGTCCTGACCACTCTAACTGGACCCAATGGAATTGAGGAGGATCATTGAGTGGAGTAGCAAGACAGAAGGTCATCAAAGCAGCACCACATTACTCCCCCTTGACATCTGATGGAGTCATGGCAGCAGTTTGGATGCTAGATAACACGAATATTCATCTGTATGATTTAAAAATTACATTGTGACTTTGGAATGACACTTCTCATGTGCCCTTGTTGTACCTTGGTGACACTGTGGGGAAGATAGAATGTCAAAACTCTGACTTTGACATGAGTGTCACCTGCTTTTCTTCCTTCATTTTTTCTTTTTTTATTATTACCACCTATTTTGAACAAACACTGCAGTTGGAAGAAGCCTTAAGCAACAGGCCTGGAGAGTGAAGGAGGATATTAGCAAATTTGTGAAAGAAATCAATAGAATGCTGCTAACTCAAGACGTTTTCCCAAAGCAGCTGTGGCTTGTCTGTATGCAGCTCCAATGATGAAACCACTGGTTTCTGCAAGGAAAACATTTGCACCAGAAAGTTTGCCTCCTCTGGAAAAAATCCCATTTCAGTTCAGAGGTAGATAGGACAAAAATAATAACTGTCTTGAACTTCTAAGTGAAGTTTCTTAGAGACAGGCCAGTTGAGCCAGCAGGGATCCATCTCAGCCACTCTTGTGGACATGCTACTTTATTAGAACATCTCAGTTTGGCCTTGATTTTTTTTTCTTGAATAAATAGTACATAAATAAAAATTAAGGCTCAGATTGCAGTGTGTGTATCAAATCTGGATATCTCCTATATGGAGTTCAGAACATTCTCTGAAAAATCAGGCTGTCAAGGGAGATCTGCTCGTCCTCCTGCTCCAACGGAAAAAAAAAAAAGAAAAAAAATAAATAAAACCCTCCCACTTCAGCATCACTAGTTTCAGCCTCTGACAATAGAGAGCTATCAAAGAGTTATACTCGTATAATGAGCTAAAGACCTGATATGAAATATTAGGTATGGGTGATTGTGAAGGGAAAGTGAGGACCACCTGAAATCCCACACGCTTTCTTCAGGCCCGATGCTAACTGGCAGAAGCACAAGATGCTCAGAAGCAAGAGGTATTGACTGTGTGGCGATGTCCCACGGAAAGAGAGATGTACAATTCCACTGAGTGTACTTTCTACCTACATATTTCTTTTTCTTATCCCATTTCCCACGACTTCACTTTCTCCTCCCAGCTCGCACTGCCCTTTCTCCTGTTGTCCATCCCTGGGTGCTTCGCTTTCACTTTCTCCCCCCTCCCGCCCGCAGCTCCCGGCGTCGAGGCAGGCAAAAGCACTGGCCCGTACGGGGATCGAACCCGCGACCTTGGCGTTATTAGCACCACGCTCTAACCAACTGAGCTAACCGGCCCCCTGGCAAGCCTTTCTCCAGGAAGCGACACATCACGCGTGGGGGGGACACGCCGCTCCGCCCCCCGCGGGACGAGTGTCGTTTGCTCGGGGTTCCCTCCCCGCGGCGCCAGCTACGCTTCCTTACAGCTGCCCCCGGGACCCTGCGCGACAGGGGACGTTTCTGCTGCCCGGGACGAGCAGAGCCTCCAGCCTGGGACAGGGACAAGCACAAAACTTTTTCCCAGGGAGGACACAGAGGCAACAGGGCTGGCTGCAGGGCCAGGGCGTGCAGGCTCCATCCTTGGAGGTTTTCCAGGCACCTGAGGCCAAGCCCTGAGCAGCCTCCCGGCCTGCCCTCACAGCCGATGCTGCTCTGAGCACGGAGGTTTGGGGAAGAGCCCTCCCAGGGTCCCCTCCTGCCTGAGTTTTCCCATGGTCTGAGCACAACTCCGCACAGCCTGCAGCAGGAGTGAGTGGAAGAGCAGGCCCGCAGTCTGTCCCCTGACGAACCAGGGACCAGGCAGGGTTGACCAGCATCTTCTGAAACTGACCCAGCAGTAGAGTTGAATGAAACTGAGCCTGGAAGCACTTGCCTTCCCTGGAAGGATACAGCAACACAGGGAAGAGTTATTCACAATCCCTTTTTATCCCTATTTTGTTCTCCATCCTATGGTGCTCCATTTTCATTTTTGCTACCTCTCACAGTTGCTTTGCTTTCCCCCAGCTCATCTCTACATCCCTGGATGGGCCCTGGAGCCCAGCTTAAGCCACTTGCCTGGACACCACTCTTGCCACCTCCCTTCTCTTCAGCACAGTCCCCCCACCAGCTCTTCCCTCACCTCCAGCACTATCTCCCCATCCTGCCAGCCAGGCTTTTCCCCAGGCACACACCATGCCTGAGGAACACCTTCCCCACACCCCTCCCTTGCTTCCCAGTCACAATTTCCAGCCCAATTTCTCTACGTCCTCCCCCACAGTGAGGCAGGGAATGGGGGTTGTGGTCAGTTCATCACACATTGTCTCTGCTGCTCCTTCCTCCTCAGGGGCAGGACTCCTCACTCATCCCCTGCTCCAGCGTGGGGTCCCTCCCGCGGGAGACAGTCCTCCATGAACTTCTCCAGCGTGGGTCCCTTCCACAGCATACAGGCCTTCAGGAGCACACTGCTCCAGCGTGGGTCCCCCATTGGGTCACAAGTCCTGCCAGAAAACCTGCTCCAGCTTGGGCTCCTCTCTCCATGAGTCCGCAGGTCCTGCCAGGAGCCTGCTCCGGCACAGGCTTCCCACGGGGTCACAGTCTCCTTTGGGCACATCCACCTGCTCTGGCATGGGGTCCTCCCCAGGCTGCAGGTGGAGATCTGCTCCACTGTGACTTTCATGGACTGCAGGGGGACAGCCTGCCTCACCATGGTCTTCTCCACGGGCTGCAGGGGAATCTCTGCTCCAGCGCCTGGAACATCTCCTTCCCCCTCCTTCTTCACTGACCTGGGGGTCTGCAGGGTTGTTTCTCTCTCACTCCTCTCTTTGGCTGCAGTTTGTTGCACTTTTTTTTTTCCTTTTCTTAAATATTATCAGAGGCACTACCACCATCACTGATTGGCTCGGCCTTGGCCAGCCGCTGCAGTCCCAACAGCTATGCCTCAATGCGTTGTCTACAGAAGAAAGCTATGTTTTCCTCAGACCCAGTGTTGTTCAGGGTTACAAAGATGTATTCCTACCTCTGTGCCCAAGCAAATAATTTCTTTTCCTTTTTACTGGCAATAAATTGCCAAATTATAACTATATCAACTTCCCCCACACACTGTGCTCCAGCCTGTGTTATATATCACATGCTGCCACAGGCCCTGCCATCATGAACCCTGCCTGTGTATGAAAGCAAGACCATCTTCCAGAAGAAGATATTTAAGCAGAAGGTGGAACAGAGCACATTCATGGGCTTCCTTCTGCCTCCACCCCTTCCCAGCTGCCTTCACTACAGGATACATTAAGATCTTATTTCACATCAGCCAGTAAGGCATCTGACAAAGTGATCTTCAGTCACTGCTCACTACCCAGCCTAAAATGCATCTGAACTGGCAATTTAACAACAAAGTATAGCTTTAGACATTCCACAGCCATGTCCTGTTTGTTCTAATCTCTCATCAATTCAGAATTGACAACTAGGGAAAAAATTTATTAGGCCGCCCAAATAAAAGGGTACAAAGAACTAATGTTATCAGCCTGAACACTACCTAGGGATTTATTAATAAGCTTGCCATTGAAATCTCACTCATAAAAATGCTAATGCAAGTTATTTGCATATGTCTGAGCATCAAAACAGAATAAAGACCCATAATGTTATATTTAATAAAATTATTATTACCCCAATCATAAAGTAAACCTTTGGTGGTCATAAAATTTGTGTTGAAGTGTAGCATGTGTATGCCTTCTATATTTATAGCATTTTTTAATAATAGCTACTGTGAGTTTTGAATAAAACAGTCAAAAGGACCATTCTTGTCCAGCCCTTACCAGTGTTTTGAACTAGAAATCTGCAGATTCAAGAATCACACCTATAAACAAGACATTATATCCAGCATAACCACCACAGTAAGTTCCTGGTACAGCAGTAGCAACACTGTCATGCTTTGAACAGAATATCCAAAGCTTATTTCACAGCTTCTCTGTGTCAGCCAGCAACAGACAAGGACAACTCCAGAGTCCCAGGAAGAAGAAAAAAACCTTTCCCTTCAACCATCTAACATGAACCACCACTATGAAAGCTGGTCTTGCAACATCTGCATGCCATTACCATGCTCATTTAAGGCCAAATTTACCACAAACCTGACATAGGAGTAAGCTGTCCAAAGGAAACAAGAAGTCCCACACATTTCTCAGAAGACCTGGACATCCTCTACAGCATATGGGCAGAAAATGCCCACATCCATTATATCCCCTTAGCAGGCTATGCCTCTGAGATAGGGTAGCTATGCACATACAGCTAATCCCCAACCCAACCCCCAGCAGGCAGCTCTTTGATACCTCGATAGTATTATTTTAGTGCCAAGGCTGGTAGAAGATACTACATGAAGACATTTTGCTTGTTTGTCTGTGTCACAGTTCCTGGATCTAGTTTGTTCCCCTGGAAAATGTTTTGAGATGCTCTGCAACTCTCCGCCTCTAGATAACACCAGGCATCAGTTTACCATTTAACATGCCACATTAAGCCTACAGTTAGCATTACAGGGATCACCAGTATGAATTATTATGAATACCATTTCGTTATTAGTGCTGAAATTGTTGGCAGCTTTTCCATTTTTTAAATAGTGCCCATTTGTTTTGTTCCTGCTATGGATGGGCAGAATGGATTAGACTACATAAGACTACTTCACATCCAATTCAAGTGATACTCTCTTGCAGATAGAAATAATAGTTTTATTTTCCCTATTTTTATTCAGAAGAAATTGTAAGTTTAAGCCAGATCAAACCACACTCGTACCTTTTCATTTTAGAGTAATTTACATTTACAATTTGAAGATGGAATTTAACTATTGCTCCAGAGTGGTTTGAAACCTCATTCTAGAATATCTGTTTTATAAAATCAGTTTCCTGATGGAAAACTTAGAATCGTAAAAACCCAGAGTACCATGTGATTTCACTAAAACCTGCTTGCTGAGGACTATTCTTGATCTTTTTTTTTTTCTTTAAGCAAAGAGTACAGAGGAGGCTTACAATTTATTTTTATATTCTAGGGAAGCTGGCCAATATAGTTCTTTCAAACCTGAATATTCAGGGAGGAATGTTTCACAAGGTACTTGTATTTCCATTAGAATGTCAGAAACATCATAGAATAGTCTAACCAAGTAGGATGTTTTTCACACCCTAAAAGGACAAATTCAGACTTATTTTGGGTGAAGCTATTGAAACTGCTTCCTTCCCCTACTTTAGTTCATAGCCCTCCTCCCAGATGCAGAGCTTAAATAGAAGACCAGTACACCAAAAAGAAAACTACTTTGCATTAGAACAAAACCCACCTTCTATTCAGTGAAGTTTTACAAATGGAACATTTTTTCATAATATGCCAGGCACTCTGTACCTCTAATTTGCATTATACTACTAAGTGGTTTTATTAGAATTTGCAATATTCCCCTGATTAGTGATCACATAAGTGTCCATTAGCCTTCATTCAAAGCCACTGCCATAGTGGTCATTTTTTGTTAGACCTGTAAAACCTGCCATTTCTGGCCCTTCTATTTCTTCAGTCCATGCAGACACCCTCTCTTCTGCTCTGTTCTGTAACACACCCAGTGGTCATTAAAGTTCCATTTGAAAAGAATTAAAAAGGACTATAATTTTTATGCGATTAAATTGGACCAATTATTTCTTGAAGCCACAAGTGTATCATTTCCTATAAGCACTGAAGAAAAATCAATATCCCAAGTTCATAAATAATTTATCACTCCATCAGGCTGCCATTTGTTAATGCAACAGAAGGACACCATTCTGGACCTGGACAAGAATTTCAGCTTTCATTCACATAGATAAGAAGAATGCACACCAAAAACAATAAATGCACTAACAGCAGTCCAAAAAACAGAAGTACTCTCAACTTCCTACGTACATGGTCCCTGAAGACAGCTATTTCCAAATAAGAAACACCGGCATACAAAATGCCTCTATATTACTAAAATGTTGCACATGGTTCTTGCCATAGGTGACATTTGAATGTTTTGGTGGGTTTCTTACTAGTTTTGGAATCAGTTCCACATAAGACCTACAAGTACAGCTAGTGTATATGAAGCCAAGTTTCTGAACATTAGAAAAAGATTACATGTGACTTCCAAGTGTTTAAAAAGAACTACCATAATATTTCTATACTTGATGTTAAGTTTCTTGTTCTAACCATGAAAAATATAGCAGTATATACTGTTTATGCTTATGGGTTTGTTGTATTTTTTTTTTAAACTTAGCATCTTCTTTCTAGGCTTTCTCAGCTTCCTTCACAAAGTCTACATCATTGTCACTGCTCAGCACTCATGTGCCTCTTTTCGTCTTTACATATAATAGCAACTAAGTTTTGCAACCACCATATACATTAACATCTCCTATTTCCATTTATGTAGAGGAAGCAGCTGAAGCATTCAGAAAAATTGGGATTCAAGCAAGGCAAAACGCTGTCACTCCACAGTTCATGTCCTCATGCGGGTCTACCGAACTATTACATCTCTTCAAAGAAGCATTTAGGGCCAGTTAGAGAAGAATCACACTGACATCCATTATCCCCAGGAGCACAGGGGTCTCATTACTAGAACAGCAGTACCTGGGCGTGAAAGCACAACTGGATCAAGTTCTAGCAGGGTCAGCTCCCTTCTCTGTCCTCCTGACATAGATAAACTGAACAACACGTATTTTACTCTGTATATGCCTTTGTGATGTGACCTTGGAATAAAAGTGCCTGTCTAATCTGAGTGGATATGAAAGTTGCTATGTTGCTTCTCAAATAAAAGAAGGCTTGTCCAGTGTTATTAGGTCAAACATTCATTTATCCTGTGAAAGCCTACCCTGATCAAAGTCAAAAGCAATTTTGATCTCACAGTGCTGCACCTAGGTCTCTCTGGCTGGTTTCAGAGTTCGAAACCAGCATGTCCAGAGGGCACACAATGCTTTAAGTTGCAGGATGTTATTTGAAACACTGGTCCTTGAAGCATGAAAAAATATTTTCGTGTTAACCTAAACACGTACACACCACTTCATCCCAAGACTGGGAACACAAGTTCCGTGAAATTATGAATTTTACATGTCTACCTGTTACCTATCAAAGCTTTCTGGATCCAACCATTCAGTAGTTATACATGAATTTAGAGAGCTTTTACTTAAAAGCCCAGTCAACTAAAAAGCATCCTTAAGAATAAGGGCAGTTCCTCCTCCTTCACATACCATACAGCTTTTCAGTCAGCTGAAAGGGGAATCTTAGTACATTTATTAATCTAAGATCAAATATTAAAGAGTCTTAATGTAAGGATTTTTGCTTACCTGACAAGCATACCTATAACCACACTGTCTATGAATTCACTTTTAATCAAATCCAAAACAGTCATCTGCATTTCGATAAAATTGACAAAAGAGTAGAGATCTGAGAGTTGTTCACTTATGAGTGTTACAAAACTCATCAGGAGGTAGAGGAGAGACACCTTATCCCTGATTTTTGTAAGAGGTGAGAGTCTCCATTAGACACTGGCAAACACGAGATTTCTTAATAGGACAGAGAAAGGGAAGGAAAAAGGATTCCTGAGTTTTGTTGGTCACAAAACAACTTGTTACATACCAAATTGTACTGATCTGAGAAACTGAAAGTTTAAAGTCGAACCAGTTTCCTAGATGTTTTTTCCATAACAACATGATATCAAGGTCCAGGATCTTGCCAAACAAGTTAATTTTGGTGAGGACACTGCAGTTTCTGGAAGTAGAAAATAGTTTAATCTACTTTTAAAAACTCTTCAACACATAGAAGAAAAGGGTTTAATCGCATGAGCTCATAGGAGCCTTTTTTTTTCCTGGGGCTAGCTCTTCATGTTGCTTGAGACTGGGAGCAAAGTGGGATTTCTCAACCATTACCAACTAATTTAGAGGCACAAGTTTCATCCATGTCCTCTGTGCTTCCGAGCCACTCCAGCTCCCATTCTGGAGCAATACAGCGTGGCAAGACCAGAGCCTGAACCAGCTGTTACAGACACCGTGGTCACTACAGCATCGGAGCAGTCCGTTTTCAGGGCACAGCTCTAATAAATATCAGCATTGTCCCACCAGGAATATATTTCGAGTTTCATACACCAAAAAGTATGAGACAACTTAGCACAGCCAGAGTGCAGACTGAAAGCTTAGCAAGGATTTATGTACAAAGCCAGACCCTGTTGGACAGGATCAATTCAAACAGAGGAAAGGAAAAGAGCAAAAAGCCTTTTAGGCAACACTTGAAGGAGGATGACCTTCTGGGACCCTGCTGATTACTTACATGATTTCTTGCCAAGAAACAAGCGCTGCACTGCTCTCCAGCCTCAGCAGCCAGCATTATGGATCCCTACACATTGGTAAATTTACTTCCAGCCCCAGGCTGCAGTTGCCAAATATGGTGACAAACTATTTTTAAAACATGGTATTGTGACACATGCAAAGCCTAAGGAAAAAAAAGTTAGTCCATTTCAAGGCTGGGAGTTAGTTTTAATTTCATTTTAAAGGTACAGAACTGCAAGGAGTCTACTTTTGTTAATAATCCTCAACTTCACCACTGGGCCCACTGGCTTAGAGCTGGATATAAACTAAAATCTCTTAACTAGACCCTGATCAAGCAAAGCAGGTCAGGACAAGTATAAAGCAATGAATGATACAAAACTTAATTATATCAATCAAGTTCCAGGCAAAGAAGGCCTGTCCAATGGCTTACTCCAGGGTCGGGGGGGGTGTTTGTTTTAATTTCTGCCCTCCTTACTCTCCCTGCAAGGCATTAGATTCTTGCACAAGTAGATTTAGACTCAGCACATCTTGACATGTTTTTTAGGGGTTTCATAAACAATCAGTAAAAATAAGTTTTTCCCTGACCTTTACCCAAGGTAGGTTTCCAAGGACTAATACCCTTGCAAGTGACCAGGTTTCTCTACATTCTTCCCAAAGTTTCATCCCCCTGGGAGGATAGCCCTACTCACCCCAGGAGCCAGAGGTTGCCACATGCTGTCCTGTTTCATTAGGCAGTGTGCTGCTTAACCTCCCATTTCCTGCGTCAGGAGCCACCACATTCATATAAATCGCCCAGGTGAATTGACACACACTGTAGGTACGTATCCATTAAGTACAGAATCAAGACAGAGGGTAAAGTTTTAAAATACTTAACAGCCCAGATCATTTGAAATAAATTTGAAAAACTGACACTGGCAAAATTTTACATCTTCCTGCATATAGGTTATTCTAACCCTAGTATTACTATGAAATTGGAGAACACTAGCCACAAGGGTAAGGCCCTTGATCTCTGCCCTGGGACAGGACAGTTTGGAGAGGGAGACTTTGCATGCAGGTCTCATTCCCCAATACCAGTTCCCAAGGGATCCTTTGTACAAGGTACTTCACTGCTGCCACTTCTGTGCACCCTACCATCTCTTCAACTGCCATCAAGCAAAACACTGATGCTGCTCAGCTACACCCTGAGTTTTACAGATTTTTCCTCTGAATTCCATAGTTCTCTGGGTGTCCTGCTCACTCCCACTGATGGTAGTAAAGAAACCTAATGGAAAGAATAGGAAGAGAAAATAAACTACTGAAATGAAATTAGAGAGAGACAAAATTAATTTAAAGCAAAAAATGGGTGTGAGCTAGACACCTGCTGGTTTCTCTTCCAGCAGAAATTAATGCTATGCAGTATCAGGCAGGGATAAGAGAAAAATAACCCCCTTTTCCCCCAAATAATAACTAACAATAACTAGTCTCTCGCTTTATGCTGCAGCCCTATTATTTGGAGGTATTTCTCTTTTAAAAGATTTAAATGTGATTTGAAGGAGAGAGGTAATGGAAGGGATTTTAAGACTTCCTAGTGCCTAGCAGCATCCTGCAGGGACAGCACTAAAATTTATTTGGAAATGTTTACCCCCCTATTGCCTACATATTAGCAAAATTCTATCTCTAAAGCTGAGTTTTATTACAAAAGCAAAGCAAGACTGCTTATTAACAAGAATTCATTCACTGCAACTCAGTGATTTATTATTCACATTTACATTTGTGCCAGACAACCTGAGCAGTGTCTGAAAACCCCAAATCTTACAAGTTTTAGTAGAACCCTAAAGAGCTTTTTTTCTAGTCACAATTATTCGCTTGTTCAGAATATTTCTGTTACCCCGTTGGAAATGGGAAGACAGAGAGGGAGAACAATATTTAAACCATACCATGCAGCTTGGATGACCCAAGCAAACCATGTTACAAAGAGCTAGTGCGCATGAATCCTTCCTCCATATGATAAGGACTTCTAACTAAATGCATCCAATTAAAAGGCACCAAAAAAATGACCACTAACATAGTCCAGCCACAATGAGCAACAAATGCTTGAAGACCCTATGCAAACCAACCAAAAGCTGATGTTCACCTTAGTGCTCACAAAGAGCAGAAACATATACACGTAACCCAGTCTTACTGAAAAAAGATTACAGAAATATTAGGGAATTGGAACGAGAGCACCTTTAGAGCAGGCCTCCTATAGGGTTTGACAGACTTGACCTACATTTACATTAGCGAGTACTGCAGCTCAGCAGAGGTATACTTGAAGGCCAAGCAGATGGTTTGGAGGGCAGTGTCCACTCTATAGCTGCTCCAGGACCTTTACTTTATGCTATGCCTAGCATGGTCCTGCAGAGTGAGCAGCCATTAGCTTTTGAAGTGCTCTAGATACACCACTGACATCTTTGCTTAGTTTCATTTTGCAAGACTCTGGTTGACTTTTTCCAAAGAGATTCTCCAACAGGGACAACTGGGAGACACTGACAGAAGTGCCACCTTCATCCACTCTAACACATTAAAGTAGATAACCATACACAGTCGTCCAGTATCCTCAGTGCTCACATTTAGTCAAAGCTTGAGATAAGTCTAGTGATGTGGGAACAGAGTCTGCACCCACAAGGAAGGAATCTGGGGCTGAAGTAACCACCTCCAATGACACAGGATTAAACAAAAACTGGAGCCGAATTTTAATAATGGAAGATAATACAGTAAGAGCATAAGGCTATGTTGCAGTGGATCCACCACCAGTTTCCTGTATGATATTGGTTAAGTAATTTATCATCCCCATGTCTCATCCCCATCTCCAAGAACACAAGAATGAATACTGGGAAGTACTCAGTTAAGAGGAGTCACACAGCTAATAGGGGATAGCATTTGAGATAAAAGCTTGAAGCAAAAAGAAAAAAGATTTGAAGCAGAGAGGTCAACTACATAATTTCCATCTAAACCCACAGTGGAAACACTTTGTTCCCAGAAGTATATGGCCACAAAACTTGAAGTTGAGCTTGCCTCTGCTGGAATTCATCTCATTGTTTCTCTGGTTACCTCTTCTTTCAGAGACTCAGGTTTCACTTTAAAGACCATCAGAAAACAAGAACAACTGACACACCTACTCTCTTAAGTTTATAAGAGCTGATAAGTTTACAAGAATAAAAAACTCAAAAAAGCATAACTCTAAATGAGAATGAGTGGCACCTGAAGGCTCTTAAAAGCACATTATTGTTAACAAGTAGGAGTGGCAGCTTTTAGAAGCTAGTGTTATCACAGCAAGATTTGAGTTAAAAATGGAGCGAAGAAGAGACAAGACATGTTCTGACATTCACAGCAATGCACGGGAAGCAAAGGGTACAGAGAAAATGAGGAAACCAAAAAAATCAAACAGTTGAAATTGAAATCTACTAACAACAGGAGATGCTGATAAAACCACGAGCTCAGTGAAGTGAGAAGTGAAAGTGATTCCTCTCAGGGAATCAAGTGATTGATTGATCACAGGTATTTTAATCTACTCTTAGTTACAACTCAATCAAATGTATGATTTAAAAAGTGGAAAAGCAAGCATCTTGAAGGAAGTAATCTATATGAACATAATAGATGTGGATAATTTTGAAAAAAATAAATCAAGATAGAGGTGCCAATGGGCTTGATTTAATTGCAGAGAGAGAAGAGTGACCATTTCCTGGCAAAGAACTTTGATGTACTCGTGAAAGAACTAATGTTTTTAAAATAATCCTGTGTATCACATAAAGGGCAACGGCTGCACAGCAGTAACTTGACATGCAAATTCCTGTCTTTATTCAGTCCACATATGCACATGCTGATAAGAGATTTAAGCAGAAAATTACTCATTTTACATCATCATATGTAGAAGGGATATAGTTTAGTCTGAAAAAAAGCTGCTTAAAAACAAGAAAAACATGCTACTTCACAAGCAAGCATCAAAACAGGATTTTCATTGCTGCTTTAGCCTCACAAATAGAAATATGGTCAGCTCATACCCTTCAGCCTAAGCTGGACAAAGGTGTTATGATAGCAAAAATTCTGAAAGGCCATAATATGCACTAATGTAGGAATGAGCATCTAGTTTTCATATTTCACTGTAAAGAGAAATGCTGGTAAACTGGTGTTCCCCACTGAAACAAGACAAAGTTGGTTGGATGTGGCTCATACCACACTAGCTGCACACTTGTCTATCAGCTTCCAGCACTTAAAACTGACCACACCAACAACAGGAGATGTTCACCTGTTCCTGGATAGCTTCTGGTTGTTCATTGCAGGCTCTGCTTTTTCTCACTGGCTATTTTCCCTGCATGGTAACTATAAACCAGAACCTCTTGTTTAAGGTAATATGTGAAGTGGGAAACATTAACTAAGGCACATCCATAGTGGCTCTCCCTCAAATGCACCAGAATCAAGACCTTGAGAAGACTCTCTGGTTACAAAACAGATTTTGTCTGAAGTAACCAATGATCATGCACCCTGTTAGCCATGTCCCTGGTAAAAACTGACAATCTCCAGCTTTCTTCCTCCATTCTGATGCTGCTCTGTTTTCCTCCATTTTCCTAAGGCTTCAGGGTCATAACTCTTAGAGACTTCTTTTTCTGCAAAAATTTTTCAACTCACGATAGTCCCCCATGTAGCAGTAAAGTTATTAATATTTAAGCTTTGAAAGGTCTGGCTAAGAAGTTTACCCTAACTAAAAGCTGTGGTTGTTTCCAGCCCCCCACTGCTGAGCTAAGATAATACTAATACTGGGTGTGCCACTCCAGTAGGGTCCACCAAGAGCCACCTCTACATATTGTCACCTTACTGTCTGATTCCTTACTGGAACTGTGGCAGCTAGCAAGCTACTTAGGGAACCCACCTCCACCAGGGACTGACAACTGGCTTTAACTTCAAAATGATTGGTTTTCCTCACCTCTTTTTTCCTGAAAGAGTATATAGGTTGGGTCTCTGCAATCAATTGGCAGAGAACAGGGGAGCAGAGAAGGCCACGCTGTCTGAATGTCCTCACTACAATCATAATAAAGCTTCTGTCAGACCTGTCCTAAATTGTACTTGCAGTATTAGGTACACTGAGTACCCAGGTTCTGACACCCATAAAGCGTCCCTATCCTGAAATTCCAGTAGATCCCAGCCATGATATTCTGTGCCCACAGTTTCCCAAATGATCTTTTAGAAAAAGATTGATTAGAAAAACTTATCATTGTAAACACACAGACACTTTAAGCACAGTCACAGGCAGTCCATTCATCTAGTGGATTGAGAAAGAATGCAAGTTGAACTGAAAAATTTAAGATAAAACTAAATATGGCTCCAAAAACTTTCCTCATATTAACCACGTTAATTACCATGACTTATCATTCTGAATGATCACAATCAGGAGAAGTTTTAGAGAGAAAACAGCAAGACTTCAGAAAAATATAAAAGCATATGTCTACATGAAAGAAAACCCATGAAGAAGTGAGTATCATAAGCACATACCTGAAGGGAAGGCATCTATTGAGGGAGGCATGTCTGCTTTTAAATCAACAGGCTGATAAATAAATCTACTCATTTACAGATTCCCGACCAGAGTCAGGACTAACCTGCAGAGGTTCAAGGCATGCATGCCTAGGATGGACTAATAGAGTGACTGCAATGTGTCAGTGTAAAAGCAACAGGAGAACTGCTCATAGCTTCTGTCATCAACATTATGCATGCCAAACACAGGGAAAGGGAACACAGGGTAAGAGAAGGAACCCGAGCACCTTCCCTGCCAGATAGAGGTGCCCCAGAAAAATACATTCATCCTACATGAATGAACACCCAAACTTTCTGATTTTAATATTGCAGGCTGCCATGGTTTAACCCCAGCCAGAAACTAAGTACCAGGCAGCTGCTCACTCACTTCCTCCCCCACCCAGTGGGATGGGGGAGAGAATGGGAAAAAAAGTAAAACTCATGGGTCAAGATAAGAACAGTTTAATAGAACAGAAAGGAATAATGATAATAAATAATAAAATGACAATAATAATTTAAAAAAAGAATTGGAATGTACAACAAGGGATGCACAACTGCTCACCACTCACTGACCGATGCCCAGTTAGTTCCTAAGCAGCAATCTACCTCCCAGGCCAACTCCTCCCAGTTTATATACTGGGCATGACATCACATAGTACAGAATATCCCTTTGACCAGTTTGGGTCAGCTGCCCTGGCTGTGTCCCCTCCCAACTTCTTGTGCCCCTCCAGCCTTCTTGCTGGCTGAGCATGAGAAGCTGAAAAATCCTTGACTTTAGTCTAAACATTACTTAGCAACAACTGAAAACATCAGTGTGTTATCAACATTATTCTCATACTGAACACAAAACATAGCACTATACCAGCTACTAGGAAGACAATTAACTGTATCCCAGCCAAAACCAGGACACAGGCCCATCTGAACTTCTAAGCCAAAGCTTAAGCAGCTGAACAGCCTTTTTAACAAAAACACACCATGAAGTCACTGCTGAAGGAAGACACACTTTAACATGCTCAAAGACCTAGGTGCACAAAAGCAAAGCAGGCAATTGAATGAACTGCTAAATCAGTATTATTATTACCAGCAGTAGAAATAAAATAGATATCTGACAAGTCCAATCCAAAAAGCTGGCTGGATGGACAACTAGGAATAAATTAAAAACCAGGACTGTATGTGTTCACAAAGGCATCTTCCCCCCAGTCTCTCAACTTTTATAGCCAACTACTTTTCCAGTCCACTAAGTCAACTTACACCCAATTACCAGAGACTGCTTGAGTGACTGCAAGATGCCAAAGATTACTGCCACCACCACAGCTACCACTCCTTCGTTTTTGTGACTTAGCCCATCTTTTTCACAGGTTCTCCGGTGCTGGACACAAGGATGTTCAACAACAGTTATTGTGAATTCATTCCTGAAACAAAAACCAAAGGAAAAAGCAGAGCCCACTACTGCCAGAACATTATTGGAGGAACACCTGTAATCAGTTGTTTTAACAGGATCTGATTTTCTTCAAGATTTATTATTCTAGAGGACATTGGATTTTGTCCGATTATGTGAAAAAGTTCAATCAATGCAATAAAAAAGGAAGCAAGCATATTTTAATGGAGACTGAAGAGACAAAGGAGGTCACAGATATACACCCCATTCCTAAATTAAATTTAGCAGCTTTGAAAGCTCCTCAATACACAGCCCTGAAGAAGGAAGTCCTTCATCTATAAAAGATGCAGAGCATATATATTAGAAGTGCGGGCTGAGCTGTATGAATAAATCATAAATAATGTAACTCATTGAATTCCTCTCCACCTCCTGCCAGAATGGAGCAAGAACAGCTCATGATTTTCAGATAAATTTTGTTATTCAGAAATTATCTATGGAATCATCTCCATGGATTACTATTTACTTATACCTTCTGCCTGAAAAGATAGTTGCTCTTATTCAGTGTTGGAAATTCCAGCTGTTTTGATTGGCATGTAGCTCACACAGCATATCTCCTCCTTCCCTGAACACAGGCACTTATTGGGTACTCATACAATTACACATTTTAATCTCAAACTTGATTCATGGTTTGTTTTCTGTAAACATGGCAGAATGTTTCCTTGCAAGCAGTAAGCATTCATACCGTTGGTGCAAGCTGTGCAGCCATACTGTCAGAGCTCAAGACAGAGACCTGGGCTCTAGGCTTTAGGCAGGTGATTGCTCCTCAATGCTCAAATACCACCGGCATCAGAGCTTCTTCCTTTAAGAGCCACTAACAGCAGATGAAAAATTATGCTATAGAGGACCCGGGTATTATTAAGCTCATGCAACAGTTACAAAACTGGAAACACTCATGAAAGTTCTCTGTGCCATATTTACCCCAGACCTTCAATACAGATTCACTGTTCACCTATAAAACCCTCCTGCCCTTGCATGCATAAAGTGGACTTTGATCAAAGACAAAGTTAGCTGTGCAGGGGGTTGGACAGGCCAGAGGACATTACACATGACTGTTTCCAACATAACGATGTAACAGATGTTAGTATAGTCTTTAAAAAGTGCATCTTGTTTTCAGGTTTGGATTTTTTGAGTTTTCCACCATTTTTAGTCAGATACTTACTTTGCTCATTTACACAAAAAGCACTTGTCAAACATATGGTCTGAACTTCTTAAAGCTTTATCTCCAGATATGATGTCTTCAATCTGCTGTCCATAATCTCCAAAGGAAGCCTTTGAAATTGGCACTCATTCAGGATCCTAGTTTAAAGGAGCCCTTGATTTCTGTATTAGGAACTTGAGGTAGGTGGGTGGTTGGTGGTTTGGTTTGGGTTGTTTGGTTTTTTCTTATTTAAAAGAGAGAATTCCCCCTTATGACAGACTTTGTTAGACTCTTTGGGAAGCAAGGAGAGCTGCTGAGCTGAAATATGGTTGTTCAGGATAACCTGTGTTCACATGAATCACTCTTGCAATGTGAATGCCACAAAGCTAGCCCTAAAATAGTCAAAAAACTAAGGAAACAGTTATATCAAAAACATCGTTTCGTTAAAAACCAAAACCTCTTAAAGGAATGTATTTATTTCATATGGGGAAATTGGAACATTGACAGCATTAAAATACTTTGGTTTACTTTTATATAAAAAAATTATTGCAACTTTCACTGTTCTCTTCCACAATTTGAGGTATGCACAAAAAAATTAACAGAATACAAAAGCAACAAAATCACTTGGTTTCAGCTCCAACAGAAATACTTTCGTGATCTCAGATAAGTTTGGAGAGATAGAGGAAAGGATGGTTATTTGATAACATTTCAAAACTCAGCTCGGCTTTCCGAGAAAAACAAACCCAAAAAGGTAAAACTTCCTGACCAAGCTTGGGTCCAACAATTGATCTAAAAGACAATTCTGCTAAAAGCATCAGTACATTTATTTTTGTTACCTACCTACCCACCAAGGTCGAAGAAAAATATGCACCAAAACAATAGGCAAACCCAGAGAGAAGCTTATGAAGTCCAATGTTTAGTTATAGACAATATGCACTTTGCATCCCACTTCCAAATAGGCTTCACAATGAAACCTGAACATCAGGCTCATCCCCATTAAAGTGTCATAGCAATTTTGGGATAAACATGAAGCAGCTAAGTGATCCAAGGTCAGTTTTTAAAGGTCAAATGCCTGCTGTAGAAATAGTATGCTTGTCAGCAGCCCCAGCCGATGCAAGAGACTGCACTAGCACAGAAATTTTACTACTACCCATCCGTGCTGGAACAAGTCCCTGAAGAACAGGGCTAAGGTACATTAATAGGACAATGTGGAATAAATATTTTTAAAATATGAAGTTGTACTCCTGCCAAAGCAATTCACAGGCACTCAAGCAAAACAATCACATCATTCTTAGCATGCAAAGAATTCTATGCACTACTAAAGAATGTATCCAGGATTATTCTCAATGAGCAATGCCTAATGGAAAAACAGTAGTCAAAAATATTCTCTTTGATGCAAAGGACATTTGAATCATACAGAAAAGTAGTATACACAGTAATAGCATATGTTACCAGAATCCTTCAGCTACAGGTAACTACTCTTTGAAAAGTGCTTGGATATTTCAAGTAACCCATTACCTCTTTTCACAAAAAAACGCACAGTTACTCAGAGGAGTTAAGTGACTTGCTCAAAACTATTCAAGGTCAGGCAAAAAAAAAAATCACTCAGCAACTGCCCTGTGAATAGACTCCCACTCTCCTGATTTCCAATTCCCCAGCCCAACAAGTGGGCCCGCAGTGCCTCTCCACAGTGGCAACACGTGGCAAGCCTTCCATTAAGGGCTGCCTACCAGAGAAGTTCTCTACCCACATAGGATACATTAACCCAGATGTCATGTACACGCCAGCAAACACATCCACACAGTAACAAGAGGATGACACAACAGCATTCACGCAAAGCAAGACCTCACTGAAGTGAGTGATGCCAATATCTCATCTTTTCTAAAGGGCTTGGCTACATATTTAAAATATTTGGAAGTGTAAATACTGCCTATGCATTTTATGACACAATAAAAAGTGGTTTAATACAGCAATAAAAACTCAAATATGCCTTGACAAAGTTATTTCAAACAGTTCTAAAGCCCATAGCTACTAAGTTTTAGACAGATATAATTTCAGAAGGGCCTTGACACAATACCATTTAAAATGAAAGTAAAAAATTCTGCATATCAAGACTTACTAAATAAATCTCAAGGTTTTTATGGCACTAATGAATGAGTATGAGCACATTGGGACTGCTGAGTAATTCGCATTAAAGCTATATATTGTAGAAGTAAAAACAGTTGCATATGCCTTAGTACTGAAAATGGTGTTTAGGACTATCTGGAATAACAGGGCTGCAAATGGGGAATTCTTGTGGTTCAAGAAAGAATATTTACAGGAGTCACCTAGGGCACAAGCAAGATCAAACAGTTAAAAGAATTAGAAGCAGCATGCACTGCATTCTGCCCATCAAAACCTTGCACAACCAAAACAACAACAACAAAAAAAATCAGAGTACATTAATCTTGTTTGCAACAGTCAGTGTTTCACAACAAATAACCCCCGGCAAGGCACACGAACAACCTTGCACCCACCGTGAAGAAGAGGATTTAACCTGCACTATTTCCCAGCCATTGGGGTGGGAGGCCCAGCAGCAGCTGGGGGTCCATGACCTACCCAACCCAAGTGCATGGCATTAATTACCCCCACAAGCAGCAAGGGGGCCCAGTTATCCCCCGCAGGCACCAGGGCCAGCCCCGGTGCAAGGGGGGCTGCCAGCATACATGCTGCAGTGGTGGCCACGCAGTCACGGCCAGAGCACCGGAGCACAGCCCGCCTTGGCCAAGCATCTGTGCAAGGTCTGCCCCCAGGGAGGCCAGTGGTGGTGGTGGCAATTTTGGCTTTAAAAAAAATTAGCTCAATATTAAGAACTTGAGGAAAGCATTTCTCCCCAGGCTGCCCACTCAACTGCTCAGCAGGATTAGCAAATTTTTTTTTTTTTTTTTTTTACACAATTTAAACCAAGCTTTTGCATTTCAATTGAAATGAGGCAGGCACTGCTCTCACAAGCAGCTGAGTTGACAAGTCTAACAGGACAGTGGTCTCTGGTTGAGGGGTAGTAATCTCTTTATGTGGCATCAACACCCCAAATCTACATCACCCTCCCCACAACAGTCCCTTCACTAGCTTAGAGCAGCTGCTGCAGCACCAGGATGAGAGGCAGGGAAAAGGCAATTTTTCGAGCCATCATGATCAATTCCAGGACTGTTAAACCTACAGAGTAATGAGCCACAGAGGTTGTTTACTTTAAACATATACAGTGTGCAAAATAGAACAGTGTAGGCTTGGCTTTTGTAAAGTAGTTCAATTTGACTTTGAAAAATCACAATGAACAGAAGTCAAAGCACAGAAAAGACAAGTTTTACAGCATACATCATTTGCACAAGAATTTGCGCTTCCACTTGCCTATGATTTTTTTTTCCTTTTAATGTGGAAAATATACTAAAAGGTGCTTATCTCATTTTAATCAGAATTATTTTGGTGTTCTGGCAGAGAAGCCTGGTACCAACTGTTCCTGCACTCAGCTGGCATCAAGTACTTTTCCCTTCCCAAGATTAGTCAGCACACTTCCAGGGAATCAAGGCAGTAATACAGCAAGATAAAAATTAAAATACACAGCATCCCCAAATCATATCAAGTAATTGGCAGAAACAAGACTCAGTCTTCTGATTTAGACACTGTGGAGCCCTCTTCTTGTTAATTAAAAAAGGTTAGGTGAATGATTTAGATGAGCAATTCAGAAGAATTATGAACCTTCCTAATCCTTTGTTCAAAATAAGAGCTGAAATTTCTGGAGACTCATAAAAAGCTAACTTCAGTCACACATAGCCTTGTGCATGCATACACACATGCACACGGTAAGCTCTCCACTTTCTTCTACCCTTCCCACATTTAACAAGCAGTAAAAGTGTCAGAATAATCTTGAAGAATAATGCCTGTGTCAATAGAAAATTTTCCACTCCATGCTGCCTTCAGTAACACTAAGTTCATTGTTCAGGGTAGGAATTCAGGAAACAGCTTGCTTGGCTTTTTGAAAAAAAGATAGCTGTAAGAGTGATGAAAGTAATACGGAATAAAATTTTGTTGTTGTCAACCAAAAAAAACATTTTTATGAATTCCATTTTTGTGCTTGACTTTTAAAAATGTCATTCAGTATGCACAAAAACTTAGGAGAAGCTTTTTTTAAAAAAAACAAACCTCAAGTGCTTTTTGGCACTCTACATAAGCACCTCGAACCACACGATTTTTTAACACTTAAATGTGAGAGAATGTCTGTTTTGAAAACACTGCTCAAAACCAAGTTTATTTGCTTTTCCTCAGCATTGAGCTGCGCAAAGGAGCATGAGAGAACCTGAACTCCTGTCCTCACCACGGCTTGTACGCCAGCTCTAGTCCGACAGCTGTATAAACCATTTATGCAGCCCTAGGACCAAGGTGGCAGACCCTGCCCACGCAAGCACTGTGCCAGTGCCACAACGATACAGCTGCCAGCTGGAGCAGGCTCACAGCTGGTCTTTGATGTGCGCAGAGGAACGTGGTGCTGCCCATATATATCCATGTAAAGATGCCTGCAGCAAAAACCCAGCCTAACATACATTAAGAGCTTACATACCCATGGCACACTCAGGAGAGTCAAGGCAAGTCACCTGAAGGCACAGAGTTAAAGCCAGGAGCTTAGCATATTATTAGATGGAAGTTACTTCTAAGGGGGAATACTGAGATGATACTTTAAATGTGTTTTAAGGAAATATACCCTGACTTCAGAAGTCAGTTGATTTACCTTCTCTTTTCAAAGTATGAATGTGAATAACAGGAAGACAGAAGAGAAAATAAAGCAGTAAAGACACAGTATATGCCAGCCTTTCAGAAAGTACCCATCTTACATACATATCACCCAAAGAAATGTACGTACATTTAAATTCCATTAAAAACCACGCTACAATAAAGGTATCAGAACCCTTCTTTGCAGTTCAGGAGGCACAGAGACTGGGGACTTTCATCTTGAAGCAGCACAGGTTCATTCCCAACACCAAAGCCAAAAGAAGAATTCAGTCAGGAGCTAATTGCACACCAGAAACCCTCAGGCTACTCAAGAATGCTCTCAGTTCTAGCACCTCTGTTGTTACTGTGCTGGGTCTATGTTCCTCTTCTCCTAAAAATCAAGATTATAAAACTATAATCCCACTGCAGCTTACCACCAGTAACTCCAGTAGGTCTCACCTCAGCACAACATCAGCAACTGTCTTTCCAATCTGGGACAACGGCAGCATGAATTAGAGGCCTGCCAGCTTTCACAAGGCAAAGTGCCATTTAGTTTTAAAACAAAAATCACAATCAAGAAATTTCATAAAAAGAGAGTAGAAAATGTGCAAACTAATCAGATATTATATACCAATTACATGGGACATTGGGTACAAAGTTATGCAGCTCAGTTCTGTCCTGTCTCCCTAAAAAACCTCCTGAACTCACGTTCCAGCTGATTCCTTCTACTTTCATCTATTGATACTCAGCTTCTTCACCTATACCTACAGCAAATTAAGTCTAGAGAAATTCTTGCAGTGCAGAAAGATGCACTGTCATTTTACCTTTTGTGGTTTTGTATTATTTAACCACTTCTGAGCCCAGAGCTAATCTTTATGAAGTCCTTCCAAACCTTCTGGAGTCTATTCCTCATGGCAAAAGCATCCTGCACATACCAGAATTTAAACTCCCAAGTTTTTTTTTTCTCTTGAGATTTTATAGCTTTAAAATGAAATTGTCTAAGTTTTGTTCAAAGCATTCTTAAATCAGTTCCAAGGCATAATCCATTAGAAGAAAAAAATTGCAAACTGCACAGTACAAAGGCTGGCTTCTGCACAAGTTTCTACGTGATTCAATTTTGGTCGACTAACTTGAAATTCATACACCATATTGTGCAGAATGGGACAGTAAGTATTCAATAAGACACTGAAACTGTGCATAAATTTAAGATTATGCATCAGTTGCAGTTCCTTACTGAACTGGTCTCCTATACGTGATTCTTTTAAGGCCATAAATATTTCAGAGAGATAAAAAAAGACTTTAAAGAATTCTCCCGTCCCCCAAATAAAGCATGAGGTCAAGAACATGGAAAAGGTACAGAAATAATCCTGGCCTGACGTTTAAACCACAGGTCTATTTCACTTTCTAAAAATTGATTTAATAAACTTTGAAATGTTTTGTATTTTATATTTTACCTGCATAAAATGATAAGAATTAATCTGTTTATAATTGCACAGATGGAAAATACAAGTTCCAATTAATGAATCAATCTAAACAGCATTTGAACTACTGCTTTTATAACATAAGGCTTACATTTTCCCCCTCACTCCCAGAAGGCTATGCATTCTTTACTTGCTCAACTGCAGGAATTTACAGGTGTTAAATTAGCCACGGTAAGCCTTACCTTTTTTTCCCTGAATGCTATCAAGAACATATTGAGAATTACAATAGAAACATATTGAGAATTACAGAGAAAAAGTTAATTAAAAATTTGAATATAAGCACTAGAAAGTTCAAACAAAAGATTTTTCCCCAGTTCATACCAAGATCTGGCTGCATGCATAATTACACATAAATCAGACCATAAGTTTCTGTGCTTTTCTTCTTCAATAAGAAAATAAACCTTTCCCCCTGCAATTTAGCTATACATTTATAAATAACCAGGGCTCCTATTACAGTCAATATCTTGTGGATGTGATGTTAAAGTGATAAGATACGCACAAACAGACCAAAAAGTTCCAGTGATTTGTACTGTTGGGGCAGCTTGCCAGGTTCCCCATCTAAATCCATCCTATAAATAGAGGTATTCTAATGTAAAAAAGTTTCCCAAGTATCCACTCTGGTTTAAAGGCAAGTTCCTTCAATGTCAGCTTTCCACAAATAGAAATGATTGAGTTTAGCTCATATATGTCATCTGAAAGCAAATTTGAAGATTGCTGCCTCCAATATTCATACAAAAATAGCAGGTTTTATATTAAAGGCCACAGTGACATACAGAAAGACCCCACTACTCCCACCCTCCCATTTCTCACCAAAGACTTGGCAAACAAGTACTTAAATTAACTAGGCAAGGATCTAATTACAATCCTTGTGGAAAGGATGATGCACTTCAGGGGGGGTTATCTCATTTGACAGTAACCAAAGCTTAAAACTATCTGTACATCTCAAAACCCATCATAGTATAATTTTGCTCTCAAACAAGCTGTTGGTGACCATGGTAGAAACGCTGTTAAAGGAAATTCAAGCGGACAAGGCAAGAGAGCCAAGGCAAAGACATTAGGACACATGCCAGTGTAATAAGCAAGGGTCCCCTGTGTCAGTAGATCTGAGAACCTGATAGCTCCCCATCCCACCCACTCCCACGCACTGTGTAACCCTAACCATCACAGGATATGGGGCAGAAGCATTTCTTAACACATTTTCAGCCTTGACAAAAGGCTAAGCTGTCACTGCCATTAGTTTTCTAACACAGTTTCCTTGAGGCAGATTTGATTAAGCATCACTAGAGAGTGCTCGTTATTTCAGTTTTTGTGACTAGTTTGAGCAGTTCAGGCAGTGCTTTGTGCACTGGCATAGATTTAATATAAGCTCTGGGATAGTACCTCCTCCAACACAAAGCTGGCAAGAGAAAAAAAAGTTTTATAGTAGTGCTGTGACCATGATGATGTTGAATACTAAGACTGGTTAAGAGCAGTAATAGCTTTTATTTAATCACCCATTATAACTAAAACAAAACAAAAAAAAAAGAACTCTTTTAGATATGTAAGAGCCAAAGTAGAAGCACATATTGCCAGGAGAGCACAGATGAAGCATGTTACATCCTAGGAAGCTCATGCATAGAAGCCCTGACCATCAAACTACCCTGACCAAAGACCAGTACAGATTATTTAACAGGTGCCACCCATTAGGTTATGCCTTTTTGCTCAGAATTTGCACTTCTGTCTCTCCAGCTTTGCTAAACTCTTATTCCAAGGATACAACCTGCTTTCACCAGATGAAAACATACCACACTAAAGTTAATATAAAACGCAGCAACACATTTCCACAGCAACAACAAATACTCCTCTCCTGCAGCAGCCATCAAAATCTATGCATCCTACACATACACTTTCTAGAATGTACTATGTTTCATTGCATTGCCCTCTGGGAGGAACTAAGCAGCCACTATGCAGTCAGCTAACTCGGACATGTCTACGAAAGACAAGCACCCAACAGTTAGCATGGCCTCTCACAAAAAACTCTACCTCTGCTCTCTATCTTCAAGGAAAAACTCAGAAAAGTCAAGTGAAGGAAATAATATAACTCTAGTAGATGCTACATACTCAATATTAGAAGTAATCCAGGATTTAGAGATCATTTTGTAGCCTGGTAGAACTTCCCCTCTTTCCACCCTCAGGGAACCTCTCCATGCAGGGAGGAAAATGGCCACCCCCATACAGGTGAGCAGGTCTCATAAGAACATAATATCACAAGCTTTTCAAGTGACATGTGCAACAGTTAAGTTTAAAAAAATAAATCTCTGTACTTGTTTATCTTCTACTAGTCCACAAGTGATTTAAAGGCTTTCTCCTGATAAGGAAAAATGCAGCTCAGAAGCTGAATGTCAAGGAAACTGCTCAGCTCCCTTCCACAGATTAAAAAAAAAAAAAGAGAGAATACCAAGTTGTGTAAAAGTTTCCAACAAATAGTAAATTCAAGAAAAATGCAATCTGCTTCTGACAATTTTATGAGTAAAAAACCCACTAAACTCAGTAAGTTGTTAATTTCCAGTTATACATGCAGTTAGAACCATTCCTAGAAATAACTAGCAAGTTGGGTGTGGTTTTCATCTCCCTCCTCCTAAACTGTTAGGCTAATCCTATAGAACTTTGTTCTGGAAGGTGGGAATATGATGCAGTATACAGGTTATGTTCACTTTGAAGGCACAAAGACTCAAATTCAGAAAAATATTTTAAGAGTCCCAGTCCCATGGAGAACTCCGACTCCTGACTAACCTCATGAACCTCTGCCAAAAACCAACTTGATGAAAGGTCCAAGTGACCTAGAACCAATGCAGGCATACAAGATAGCCTAACCCAACAAGCACTAGCTTCATACAGCTGTACATATACAAATAATCACAAGATGCTTTTTAAGTACATGATCTACATATTAACAAAGAAACTTAATACATAAAACCCAGTGTCACTGCTATATAGTCTCAATCACCCTCTTGTAGCAGCGTAACCATTACCACCACACAGATACACTTCCTTTCCATAAGGCATTCCTGCCCCAGCCAACACAGAGGCAGGGTTAGACAGAGCTGCTACCTCCCAGACAAAAAGATTCGTTCACTGCTCCCTTCCCTGAAGCAAGGTAACAAAAACCTCACCAGGTTGAAGGGAGTGGAGCAATACCTGCACCACAAGTTCAACCAGTCCTGGCAGGTCCACAGCTCAGCTGAGGTGACAAACACCATCCATACAAAGACATCTTTTCCAAGCCAAGGCCAGAAAGTGTTTGCAGTAATACATAGGTGTGCACCCACAGTAGTATTTGTTCTATTATTGAGAAATATAGAAAGTTTGATTAGTATCTGAATATTTGCCTTTAGTATCCTTACAGTTCCAATTAAGTCTTATTTTGAAGGGCTTTTAACATCTGGTAGTTGTAGTAACCCTCACTGAGTAATACTAGGGGACACAGACACACAAAGTATCTTTCAAATACATTTCAGAGGCATCAACAGAAGTTATATTTGCAAGCATACGTGGAAGCATTTAAATATGTGCAGCATACTGCTTACAAAAGTACAGTCCTATTAGTAAAAGCAATAAAGCTCAATACATTTACCTTCCTTTAGCTGCATTAGAAGTGACTGCTTGAGGTTGGCTGAAGCTCCCATTAACGGATTTTGAACAGAGTGCACTTTCTCTACCTCCTGTTTTAGAAGCCTCTCATCCTATCTCAATGTACATCTCGTGCCTCCAATTAGCTGGGAGTTGCTCTCCTGTGTACTGGTTAACCCAAAATCAGGTGGGGAGTTATCTTAACCTTAGCAAGGCTCCCCTCACCAGCTGGATCCGAAACATTACGATTCAAACACCACTTCCAAATGAAGTCACACACACAGCAGAGAACAGGGCACACCAGCCCCACACACCTTACCTGGTGGTGACGCTTTTGTGGCAGCGCTTCATGGCACTTGGAAAACAGCCTTTATTTGGCATTTACCTCCAGCTGTTCCAGCCCTTCACTTTAGCGCCTCAAACAGGTGTAGGGGCTGGTTCATGAGGTCAGCAGCCAGATGTTTTGCTGAAGGCAAGCAAATACATGAAAAAGTCATAGGCGAGCCCAGCTGTTCTCACTAGAGGAGGTAATCTGTGAGGAAGAACAGCATGATCTTCCTCAGCACTCTTACTGCTCCCTGGCTGCACGCCCCCTCTGGCATCACACCACAGGCTCACCCTCGGTAAGGTATCCTCCACGCTGCTTGGAAGCTTTGCAGGAATCTCCACACACATCAGGGCATAGCGAGAGCAGGCTAGGCCGCCAAGGGGGTCCCGCAGCAAGGAGAGGCCTCACCAGCCAGGGCCCAGCTCCACGGTATCCAAGGAGAGACAGTCCAGCAGCTGCCAAGCCCAGCTAGGACTCCAGATCATAAGGCAATCTCCTAGCAAAAACGCAGATCTGAAGTTAAGCAAGAAACCAGTCCACGGGTCAGCACGAAAATCAGGTCCAATAATTGCCCGGCTGGCTGCGGTAGTAGACAAGGTCAAGGCAGAAAGTCAGTCAGGGGTTGAAGTGCAGATCAAGAAACTCCACAGGCAGGGACAGGACTGAAGAGCAGCATCCCTCCAACAAAGTTCAAACAGAGGACGAAGGCCCAGACCTGGGCCTAAATAGAGCTCCTGGGCTCAGGGGTGTGGGCAGAGGCCCCAGGTGAGGCTGGTTAGGGCCATTAAGGCTTATTAGTGCCCTCAGGGCCTTAACGATATGCACCTGAGAGCAACAGCAAATTGCGGTTTCTTCCTCAGGGCATGTTAACACAAAGCGAGGTGTGATTGTAGTGTTGCGATGGCTTTCTATTCCCTCTGTTAGCTGGTTGGTTTTCTTCCTTGTCTATCCCCAGCAAAGACCTGTCCAATTAATACCCTGTGCATAAGATGTGAGAAGGCACAATCAAGCAACCACTTTATTTGTTTGTGCTCCAGCACATCCTTTTGGAGACGTTATGATTCTGTTCCCCTTCTGGGAGACTTTGGAAAACTAAGTACATAAATACAACCTCCGGCAAGGCATACACCATGCTGAATGGGTAGTTCAAAGGAGCCCATGGAGTGTTTATTTCCCATTCATTTCACCCTACAAGGAGTTTAGCTATTGACTTTCCATTCAGATCTGAGTAGAAATCCAAGACAGGAGACTTGCCCTGGTCTCCCAAAATAGCAACAGAGCCACCCGTGCGTCCTCTTGTGTTACTACTCCCATTGAAATTACTGAGCACTGCGTCACCATGCTCAGTGCTTTGCATCAGGCCCCTAAACTGGATGGTGCCACTGCTTGACCCTTCTCCAGGTCTAGACCTTGGATGCTACTCCATGAGACACACCACTTTACTACCTTTGACACGTAGTAAGGAAGGAGAAAGGCAGAGAAATATAAGTTAACAACCTGATGTCAAAGCTGGAGGAGGGATTGGGACAGGGGGGGGGTTAATGTGGAAACTTGGCAACCTGCTTGATGTTTGTTCTGAATTATTGCAGAATTTGTTCTGCCTATATTAAAATTTTGTAAGGAACAAGAATAATAAATCAGCTACAGAAAATAGAAAAGCTATGTCTACTCTTGAAAGAATTGGTGCTCCCTGAGGTCACTTTTCTCCCAGCAGATACTTAGGTATTTTGCTTGAAGCTTGACAAAGAAAATACTATCACTTCCATGGAGAAAAAAGACGTAGAGGAAACAAGTAAAAAGCAATACAAGTGTTTCAAATATCAATACTACTGAAGAATTTCTGGAACATGATGCATATTAATTAAGCAAATGAACACCTGACAATTGTGCTTTCCTGAGACAATTTGTACGATATTTTGGTTTTGATGGGTAGTCCTTCAGCTATATTAATCCCCTTTGGATTTTTTCACCTTGACTTAACCTAATTGGTCTTGAAAGGGTTTGGCTGGCTGTCTTCACTGTAATTATTACTTTCAAGGAAAATTAAAACAATCGTGCAGTCATCAGTGTAATGGTAAATCTTGCCCTTGTCTGCAGCTTGCATGCCTAAGATCCTCAAAGTGTAAGAGTTCAGTTTCATGGAGCACTAAATGGAAGTAATATATTCCTATACTTTATCTCCCAGATGTGTGTGATGTTTCACCATACATATATTTTTTATCTCATAGAAAAGAGATATGCTAATGAAACATATGCCATTGAAAAGAAGTCTTTTTAGGGAGAAACCTTTGTGCTATTATATCACTTAAAGTTGTTAAAGTAATAATAAATCCTTCACCAGGATTTTGAGCCCATCCCAACACACGTAAAGCTTTCAGTTCTCTGCTTGGTCTGTACTGGATTGCTCCATTGCTTGTAGAAAGAAATTACGTGTTACACACAGATACATGGATAATCAGCTGGTGATAAATATCCTGTCTTGTCTTTCCATGGTCCCATTTTTTCTACCCCACTGTCGCTGCGGTCTTTGGTTTTTATTTTATTTTTTCCCTGTGCGGGTTCCTCAGGTATTTTTGAGGAAATCAACTGGACAATATTAGCAATTAGCATAGCGAGGCAGAGGCTAATTGCACTGATTAGTTGCTGGATGGCCAAGAAGGGAGGTTAAGAGACCAAAGCCAATTAAAAAGAATAGACAGATAGAAACAGGTCTCTCAAGGTGGTAAAAGAGAGGAATTGCATATCCATGCAGTGTAGCTGATAGTTGAAGCCAGAAGTTTAGTTTCATATTTGGATTTTGGGTAGCAGTTTGGGGGTGTTTAGGGGGCTTCTGCCTGTTGTATGAAATCCGCTGGCAACATGACACTTCCCCATCTATCTAAGGGAGAAAAAGTAATGTGGTTGTCACGCATGCAACAATGAGGCTGACCAACTAGGAGTTACCTTTTCTTGCACCATGGAAAATCACATTCAATTGTCAGAGCAAAGACTATGAGACTGTGGGGAGACTATGCTTCAGTATGGCTCTCAGCAAGGGCCCATGTGTCATAAGGCCACTCTAAGCAACGCAGGGACAGTTTTGGTCTGCGCTTGGTAAAAAGGAATTAAATATCCTCCAGAGTTATAGGAATGTATTAATTTACTACTCCTTTTCTACATGCAAGCAGAGCGTATCAGTCAAAAAGATGAGAGCTAGAAGAAAAATTATGGTAATAGCTGGTTCTAAAAAAAAAATTGTAATAGTTTTCAGTTAATTCAGGCAAATGAGGCTAATTTGAGAAGGATGTTACTACTCATAAAAGTGAAATAGTTCAGAGAGAAGTTTTAAACAAACAGAAGGTGAAAATCCAGAAGAGTTTGTGACTGATTTAAGGTTAAAGTGCTAATCTTGCAATTGCAGTTAGCAATCATGGTAATTGAGCTCGTGATAAGAGACCAGATGGTGATTACCACTGGGAGAAAACACCCGGAGAAACTGATTACTAGAAGCTTGGGATTAACTTGTAACTTAAAATAATAATACAAAGAAAGAAAGAAAAAAGAGAATATATCAGAGAAGTTTATTTACTTCAGATTGATGCTAGGGAATGTCCAAAGTGTTTGATGCTAAAGCCACTACAGAGAATGTAAAAATGACAGAAACAGAATGGCATGAATGACTCAAAGCAAGAATTCAGAAACTTAGCACAGAGAGCTCCACACGATACTCTCATAAAATAGTAAATCTCAGGTCCCATAAGCCTGGGAACATATAAATAGGTTTCCCACAAATGCTTTCAAGCAAGGAAGGGTCACAGTCCTCCTAAAATAATGAGGTCAAACCCAGAGACCATTGATTTACATCTCAAAGTTTGAATAGCAGACCTACACTCAAATATAGGTGGTGTCTGGCACTTTGTCCACATGTGTAAAATTTTAAGTCATTACATAAAGCCCAGATGAGCTGAAACAACTATAAACAACTTAATGTCTTTGTCAAAATGGGCTTGGCAAACAGTCTACTTCCCTAAAATAGGAAAATTATTTTTTCCATCTGCAATGTATGAGTTATAAAAGTCATGCAAACTTGAAAAAGATTTAATAGTTAAAGGCACAGACACTTCACCTTTGATAAAAACCTAAGGAGCTGAATTTAAACCTGCAGTACATAAAAGTCACTGGCCATTTCTTTTCTTTCAGTTCAATTTCAAAAGGAGTGTGAACTGCCAGGTCATCTTCCAAAGCTGAAGGTACCTACAGAAAAAAATTACCAATATTATCATCATATTCTGATCAAAAAAAATCAAATTGAAATAATGGAGACGCTGACCTTCAGGAAAGAAAGACATGGAGAAAGGTGTTTTGCAGGGTCAACCAAGTGAGTCCTTCATGGCAGCAGGGGGAATAACTGATGTCCTGGAGCAAAGCAGACAGAGATATGTGGATGCTTGAAAAATAGGAAAACAACTGTCCTATACAATAATTCTCATTTCTAATTCAGCCCCTCTAAAAGATTCTACAAATAAAGAGTTGCTTGTCAAATCCTATTTTCATTAGACCCAGTAGTGGGATTCATATAATTTAATTTTAGCTATCCCAAAGTGAGTGCCTGGTCTAAGCTAGTTATTTAGGTTCCTTCTCCAATAAGTGAAGAAAATTAGGTACTTTGAGAAGATTCATCATTTTCATGTCATTCTAGGATAGTTATCTAAGCTAGTAGAATTAATTCCTCTCTGGAGCAATTGATCTTCATTTTATCTCTATTGACTACAGACAGAGTCTAAACATTTACCTTTGATGAGATGCTTCATTTTTAGATGGCTAAAATTAGATAGGAAAACTCCCACTTGTTATGCCTGAGAAAGTAATCTCTGATCATGGGCCGCAGTTTAATGGACAGGAGTTTGAGCAGTTTTCAGTGCAGCGTAAGTTGAAAGATAGCACCTTTGTGCCCTCCCCCCCCCCCCACTCCTATTATCCTCAAGTGCATGGAAAATCACATCAAAATACTGAAGCATGCTTACAGATTCAGATTCTGATCTCCGTTTAGCACTGATCAATTGCAGGATGCAAAGAGAACTGATCAGCACATCCCAGCTTGAGCTGGCTTCTGTTCAGAAGGGAACTGGGAACGGGAGCTCTCTGAGAAAGACAAGCCGATGAACCAAGAGATCAGTGCAGTCATAAATAGGGATGGCACAGGTAGCAGCAGCTGTAAGAGGTTGCCACTCCAGCTAGGCCAAGAGGAATAGGTGACGCTTGTAATAAATAGTGCAATAAAGTACAATGGTGCAATATAAAATGCAGATACAGAGAATGCAGGCAGTCTTCTTACATGAGGGGACACCTAAAACTGGAAATTGAGCTCCCAAGGTAGGACAGAACTAGAATAAAGGGGCTTACAACCTCACAAAAGGTGATACACTGACTCAGGAGAGATTTCCTGGTCCCTGTTATAGCCCGGGGTCTTTAAGAGCCTAACTAGATGGCATTAATAATCAGGTATGGTTTAAATCCTATGTTAAATGAAGGGAAATTGTTACTTGGTGTGATTTTTAATACTGGCTGCAGAAAGGGAAAAGTGAAAAGGGAAAGGAGGGAAAAGTGCCTTTTGGAGGTTCTACAGAGACCCAGCTGCCATGTCGCACAGATGTTTCCACTAGGCTTTGCTGACCACAAAGGTTCAAGTGAAGCAGGGCTCTGTAGGCTCTTTGGCTCTGAATAGTTGCTAAACAATACATGCAAGGTTTAATTTACATACAGCTGTACAGGCAACTCACCAGTTGCAAACACCAGCAAGATTAAAATGGGTGAATAGCTGCTATCATAAGTTTTATCATCCCCTGACTAGCACTCTCCCTGGAGACTTTACTTATATTAAAAAAGTTACTCTATTCTCAAGAGTCTCATAAAGTTGAAGGACATTTTAAAAATAACTCACTCAGTAGGCAGACCTTTAGCCTCTAACATTGCTTTATTAAATCACAAAACACGGTATATTCAGATAACATTAAGGTTCTGACCTTGGATGCACAAAAGTAAGGAAATTCAGAGGAAAGTTTGAACCTCTCTCTGTATCTAACATCAGACTTTTGCCTACTGTTTGCATTGAGGGCTTGTGGCACCTACTGTAGCTACGAAAGATCTCCTGGTGGCTTGGTGAGCCTTTCAATTTGTAGGTACAATAGATTAAGGATATGACTTTAAACTGGACATGAATTATCTTGTACTTTAAGGCTGAATTCAGATCTTTAGCCAAGTTTGGAGACTTTTTGAGTTCAAATGTTCCTGTGTTTTAAAGGTATCAAGACAAAGCAAAGAAAGACCCCTTATCGACAGCATGCTGTGGCAGTTAATGCAGAAATATGAAGTCTTTACAACCAAACTGTATGAAGACTGAAAAAGTCTCCTCTTGCCTGAGAATCAGCAGGAGAAATTTCAGGACAGGAGAAGGGATTTTTCCTTGTTACTTTAAAAAGAATTCCAAAGCTGGGGTTTAATGTAAAATTATGGTTTAATCAAGCACTCCGTTATTCTCTAATGAACTAAATGGGGAAACTGACAATTAGGTATGTTTTCCTTTGCAAAACTTCATTGGGGGAGTTATGAAGGGGTTAATTCCCCAATTAAAAAAAAAAAAATTCAAAACACTTTAATAATTATTCTCCCTCAGGTAAAACTGTAATACCAAATGCTATCTCTGAGTACGTCATTACAGTGCATTCATAATTTCTTTTACAAAATTACAGATATGGGAACAGAAATTTAAAATAATAAAAAAAAGCCCTGAACGCCTATTTCCCAAAATAAAAAGCAATGCATAGTAACATAGGATAGCAAATAATTCTCTTACACAGTCAGGAAGCTCTATGCGTGGGAGAATAGCGAAGCCTTGTTTACTTCAGATGTGTGTTCCCAATACCATCATCTTCCTCACCCTCTGATTCCCTCTACCACAATGCCTCTGTTTCTTTCAGTCCTTCAGCGCTGCCTGAGCTCCCAGCGCGCTGCTCTCAGCTCTCCCCCATCCCCACCCTTCCCCGTGGGTCTCCCCAGGGAGAGAGCGTGGGGGAGTGAGGGCACACATGTCCCACGTGAACCTCAATCCAAGGGCCCCACAGGCTCCACATGACCCCCAGACCATGCATTTTGTGCGTCTTTGTGGTGTCTACCTATCTGACAGATTTGTCTGAAATTAAGTAAGAGGTCACAGCTTGAGAGTAGGAGGATGGCTGACTGACATCCTCACAGACAGTAATCCGCTGATCTTCACTGCCTTAAAAAACCAGATTGTTTAAGAAGGCTTCTGAAAGAGGAAATCATCCCTTAAAATCAGGTCCACACTACTTAACTCTGCATTGCTTAATTCCACGTTACTTACCACGACATGTGAAACCTTGGCAGGTTTAACCTTCCCTCTCAAATCACCTTCACATCTGGGGCCCTTCTGTCCCTCCCAGCCCTGCTGCTACCCCACACTCACGTGTGTGATTGATAAACTGCATCCCCTTAGATGAAGAAACACCATTGCTTCCCAGGTGGTCATCTCAGGGTGAGCCGGGGGAAAGCTGCCTGGTGCCACAGACCACACCAGTGGGGACACAGGAAAACACCACTCAGTGATGAGTTTCACCCCTTTAAAGGATGCTGCTTTAATTGTTCATTTCCTAACTGATGCTGTTCCCAGTAGTTCCACATAATAACTAGTTTATAATTGCACTGTTGCTTACAAATACTAGACAGGTGCCATAGATTTTGTTCTAATTCTTTAACACAGACTAATATATTAAAATGAAATGGAAAGAAAAAGAAAAAGAAAAAGAAAAAGGAAAAGAAAAAGAAAAAGAAAAAGAAAAAGAAAAAGAAAAAATTTTAGAGATCATGCAGAAAGATAAGAGAAAACTAAATTGCATTTTCAGCCTAAGAACTTTGACAGTTTCCTAATAACTACAACACCATCCCTCTACTCAGCACAGACACAAGATTTAGACTCTTGCATGCAGGTGCTTCAAGATTTCAATTTTATGCTGTGTATCATCTAAGGTCTGTCTGGGATATTCGGAAATGTGTTTCTAATTGCTTTCTTCATGCAAAAGAGATGTCATAGATTACCAACAGCAGACCTATTAATCATCAATCTAAGTGCAGCTAGTCTTCTGCATACAATATTTATAAGTATTTATATACCTCTGGCTAATGCTCACAATCAATGACTGCTTGACAAGGCATGCTAGAGAGTTATCAAATGTCTAAATCTTTCCAGGAGATTTAGTCTGTAGTTGACCTTTATTCCAGATTATATTTGTGATATAAAGATTTTTTTTTTAAGGAAATTATTTTTAAAACATTTACGTTCACGGGGAACTGAAAAACTGACTGCCTGCCTATTTCTTGTAGACCTGGGGGATTTTTTTATTGCTGCCTGTCTGGTCTTTCAAATCATCATCAACTGCTTAATGAGCAAATATGATTTCTCTCTTGTCTCTGTAGTTTCAAAAGGTTTCACTACAAAATAGGCCTTATGTGAGCTATAAGGTGTGTGTGTGGGGGGTGAATCCAATCACTATATTAGTTTAATTGTGTCTCCCCACACCCTGTGAGACCAAGTAGGAGTCTAATCAAATTGCAGACAAAGTCTATTCACATTTTACATATTTCTGGTTGTTGGAAAAAAACTATTTACATTCTAAAGAGTGCATTCATCAGCTGCTGGTCAAACAACATCTAAGCATACACTTTTTCCTTTCACACTCAAGCTCAGAAAATTGCTGTAATTCAGCAATGAGAACTACAGAGTCCTCCTTCACTTCCACTGAGCTCTTATGTTGAGAAACAGAGCAGGTCAAATGATTTATTTCATCTATGTGTTTATTTTGCAAATAAACTATGTGATGATATTCATCTCTTTTTTTTTTCCCTTGCTTGCAAATCATTTGTGAACGAATCCAAGCACTGTGACTGTATATCTTATTTACAGGCGTTTCCACAGACTTATTCCAGTCTTTGAAACATTTGCAACCTCTTTGCTTTGAATATGTGTTATTTGGTCATCTTGATGTGGGACTGGTCACATGGGAGATACTAGAGGACGAATATCGAATCAATCCAGAAGCCATTTTGCTTGCAAGAAGATCAATTCCCTACCTATTTCTATAAAACAAAACCTGGGTGGAGAGTCATAAATATTTGGGGAAAACCCCAAAAGGCAGCCGTTTGGAATTTTGCATAAAATACCCTTTACTTGACCTCACTTCTTTTTCCTTCTTGAGTTGTTCCTCTTGCCATCACTTTTAAGCAGAATTATCAAGACCACTACCTCTCAGACCCCTGCCATTTGGCTGGACTCCGTGTTACTGAAGCACAGGGCTCTGCGCTTGGTATAGTCGCAACATTGCTCCAGTGAGCATTTGGACTCATGTTTGTCTGCAGCTCCTGGCCAGAACTATAAAAAAAAACCCTTACAGCTGTGAAGCTGGCAATGAGCAGCTGTGGCTATCTCATGAAAAAAAGAAGGGAAATGTTTCTGGAGGTCACCAAGCCACAGCCGATACCTTTGAAACACTGTATGATACGCTAAGTTTCCATGGTGGATGCGAAAATTTCATGTCAATGGCATTTGCAGCTCAATTCAGCCTAAACTCTACTGGCTTTCTGCTGCCAGAAGACTGAGCTTTGGGATTTTTTTCCTTCTTCCTCTAGTCTACCTCAGAAAAAGTAGGTAGGGACTTCACTGAATTGATCCTCTCTATCTTCTACCATCCGGTGACAGCAAAATTGTAATTACATGAAGAGAGGCTAATGTTCAGCAGCAAGCTGTGCTTCAGCTGTGTGTTTCCTTTTGATCCCGAGGTAACTCATGGCAGTGGTAGGTAAAATGATTTTTCAAGCATAAACAGAAAAGCCCCTGAGGAAGAAATATGCCATATAATCATGAGAGGAGATACAGCATTTTTTATTGACGACACCATCCCTCTACTCAGCACAGACACAAAGGCCCCTCTCAAAGGAAACCTAACCAATGTTTCAAGTATTCTGCTCCCTTGCATCCAAATTTGAAGGAATTTACAAGAATTCAGAGGCTTAGTATTGAAGAACCGATGCCTGGAAAGCAGCTACATGTTTCTCCACGCGAGTATGTATTTGTGTGCTGCAGGGGAATGTACATCCAAGCCCAGGCACATCCCTCTGATAGCCCCCAAAGTATCACCAAGCTGTTCAGGCTGGTGTGCCACAAGATCCACAAGTTAAACAGCCACGAAAGATTCTCCGTGTGCACAAATAAGCACCAGGCAGACAGCTGCGCTTTTAAGCCCCTAATTAAACACAATATTAAGCACATACTTGGCTTTAAACTTGTAAGCATTGAAATGAACAGCGTTACTCATCTGCTGAAAGTAACGCGACAGCTGAAGGACCCGGCGTTGTCCCCGGGGTGTCCCTCGCCAGCCCACCACTGCACCCCCAGCTGCGCCGCAGAGCTGGGACCCCCAGCACTGGTCCCCACTGCAAACCCCCTTTTGCTGGAAACGTAGCCCAGCGTGTCGTCCCCAGTGGTCATGAGTGCTTCACACTTCACGTGCTCGTGTGCTGGGGACACGTTTAACAATTTACCTTGTTTCCTGCCTGAGCGCGTGTGATCTTTGTTTGGGGCTGCAGTGTGAAGTCCTATACATCATAAGGAACATTTCATCACAGCCTCCCTCCCCAACGGTGTTAAAAATGTTAAAAAAATGCCATTAAATGGCTCCTACAGTATACCATGAGCTTGGCAACACATACAGAATGTATATGGGAATCTACTCCAGCGCCGATCTGCCACTTTGCCTGCACGCACATGGGTCACAGCTTTGCCCTTGTAAGTATTTCAAGTTATGTGTGTTAAAATAGCCAGCCTCATGCCACAGTAGGTGACGTTTTATGTCGTGTCAACTATTTAAGGACTGCTTCCATTTTTCAGACCCCAGAAGGAAACATCATGTGCCTAGGTTTTTAGGCACGCTGAACACCATCAGATTGAGTTCATGCTTTGGAGGAAGGGGAAAGTAATACCTCAAAAAAACTCAAAAACAAACCAAAAGCCTACACTTCCCCCCACTCTCAACCCTGTCTTAATGTTTTTCCAGTGGGCATCAAAATATCAAAGCATCATTCTTTTATTCAGTGGTTTTCATATAAAGCTCTCTTATGAACAGCTGTTCTTGCTGAAGGGAGCATCAGGACCTTCCAGAAAGGCAAGTGTCTTGATCCCAGCTCCTGTAAATGCATTCCTGTTAAACTAGTTGTTTAATCTGTTTCAGCTTCAGCATCTCCCGTTGTGTTCACCAGCAAAATCTGTGCATACACAGATTGAGCTAAATGACAAGAGCCTTCTCCATCAAGATACTCTTTTTTTCAGCATGTATACACTTGTTCAGCTTTGTTGCCAGGCACCTATCCACTCTAATGGAATACAATTATGCCCAGAACATTATTTTTGTAATATTTTAAAAGTACCATTTAGCACAAACTTGCTATCCTTTCCTCACATGCATGCTATTTACAATTTCAGCAGACCATTTCAATGCTCGCTTCAGATTTTATCTCTAGAATTAGAAAGACAGAATATTAATCACTAAACTATTTTTGCTTGAACATGATCTAATATATTTTATAAAAAAATGGAATTTTCTAATGCTCCTTGAGCAATTAGATCCATTAGGTATGCGGCTTCCTTAAAGGCAATAACTAACTTAATAGGATGGCCATGAACAATATTTTATTCAGATGACATTTTGGATTTTAGCGCAGTTAGCATTTATGAGAACAAGCCATTGCTTAGTGAATCTTTTAAAATTATCCAAACAGACTATTTATCATCTCTAGAAGTCTCTAACTGGCTGTTTATGTTTCACTTAGACTTAAGTAAGGTGACTGCTTTCTGGCCACTGAGCAATTTTTAACATACCCTTCAATAATACTTTCTCAAAAGCTATTACTGGCCCATGTGCATATAGAAAGATTGTCATCAGTGTGTCAGCAAACATCTGAAAGTAAACATACTTTGAGAGAGAGAGAGAGACGTGCTAAAATTATGTTGAGGGACAGGTGAATGTTGGTTCAATAAGAGTGCCTTCTTTTGAGACTACTGTCCATAAATTTTATGGCAGCTATGGGCAGAGACTATCCAGAATAAAAACCAGGCTCCTTTAATTTAGCCTGTGTGTTCTGAGGTAGTCATCGAGCTACTGGTAAAGTGCTTTTTCAATTAATTTTGCAGGCAAGGTAGGATTGATACTAGCCCCAAGTTTCCCAGATGCACTATTGAGTCCTTATTAAATCAAAGATGTGACCTCGTCAATCTTAAGCCTGCTGAAAAAGAGCTTGTACAGAGATGTAAGTCACCTAACTGTGCTACAGGGGCTGCAGGGACAGAGGTTCTGCCTAATGTGCTAAGGTGACCCAAAAGAGAAAAGGGGAGGGAGGAAATCCTGTAATTTGTCAGTCAGAGAAGAAGAAAAGAGATCTTGGTTATCTATGGCTAAAAATCAGACGTCTCCATTTCTAGAAGCTGCTTAAGTCTATTTGCATCTTTAGAATATCGGGTAAAACACTACAGTGCAAAACAAAGTATAAATGCCTAAAGATTGATTTAATGTGAAGTGGTACATTCCCAGCTACATTTGAGGCATCTGCTTCAGCTGATATAAAGAATGACACCCTTGATGATACTCAGAGATATTTCTGTTTAATTCAGTGGTACTGCATTAGCTGGTACCCACCAAAGATGTGTCTTCAAAGACCAGCTTTCAAAAAAGTTTCAATTGCAAGCATTTTTCTAAAACCCTAAAATTCTTGAACTGCTCGGTTTGGGAGGCAAACTGGTACTGAATATTAAGCTTCTGCTATTCATTTTAGCTGCTGTGCTGAAGCATATGACTGAACATACCGAGCTCTCCAAAGCCAGCTCCCTGTATTTCCTCTACTCCCTAGCCATAGCCTCATGGTCAGAATCGTTTCCTCAAAGATGCCAGAAGTGCAATGAGTAGATGAGGACTTTGCTACCTGACTGACCAAAATTCACAATCACTACAGGTTTCTTCCTCAGAGAGCTGCAAGTTGAAATGGCAGCACGGCTAGATGAACTGTGACAACAGCTGCTCCCCAACATTGCCTCAGGGGTTAGCCCCAAACCCCTACTTCTGCCAAAACATGATACCAGCTGACCCTTATCCTCAGCTGGTGTCAATCGGTACAGTGGCACCAGGTTCTACAGCAGAAAATTTGACTTTGCATCTTCTGCTCTTGCAGTTTTATAAACATTGAGAGTCAAACTCGGGGTCTTCTGCACCAAAAAGCATATATTTCCACCTTGAAAGTTCAGAATAATCTTCTTTTAGCTGTAACTAGGCAATAGACTCTTCCTGTCAGTGAATCAGCTGCTGGAGGAAGACTTTGTTATGTGTACGAGGCTGCATTTACATTTTGACCCATTTTAAAGATGGCTGAGGGGGAGTGACAAGTCAGTCAGAAATCCTAATATTTTGGCAGAGTTCATTCCAGACTCCTAACAGGAAGAAAAATAACAGTCTAGATTTAAATATAGTAGCATATTCTTATTTCTTATTTATGACCATCATTTAATTAGCAGTTCTTTGCCTCTACTCCACTCCCCGCTTTTTCTTCTGAAATGTTCTGGCTATACAGCACTGTTCAAGAGCATGCATACCCTCCAGAGAAAAGCGGAATGGGCACTAGCCTTTCTGCTCAAAGTGGACCTTGTGATAGTTTTTAGTGCAGCTCAGGACAGCGGCTTTGAAGTTACTTTCCTAATATTTCCCTTTCCTGCGTTTGAGTTCCCATTGCAGAGGTCTCTGGGCTGCAAACTGGATTCCCTTCAGATGAGCCCAAACCAAAAGATGTGCACCTGAGGCATAGTCTAGCTGTGAACGCACATTGGGTCAGGAGGCAGCCTACAGCTAGTCTGAGGTTAAAGCCACCAAGAGGCATGTGGTGTGGACCTTGGGCACCCAGGAGCAGCTGGCTGGCTCTACAGATCTGCTCCTGTTGCACCGTGCTGCCCTCTGATGCAGGCATATCTTCATGTGTCCCTTCTTCCATTCTTTGAATATAGAGGGAAATTTGATCATCGAGGGCCAGCTGATTGTATGGATTAAACTGCAGATAGAAAGTCACAAAATCCTGGAAAGCCACCTTCAGATCCTGAGGGTTTGAGTAAGGCTTTGGATCACAGATCTGAGCTGTCCCTAACGGAGAGAGTATTATGGCAGTGAGCCCTGTGGTTTTAGCAGGGAACAATGTTATCCGTTGTGTGTGTCCCCCTTCCCTTCCTCTGTCCCAGTGCTAACCTACAAAGTACCTCTTTTACAAATCTGTGGTTGTACGGGTATTATGAACTAGAACTTCATTCTTCAAAGGGGCATCAGAGGTGGAGTGCAGAGAGAATTTGAAAGGGGTGCAAAGGGGCTTTAAATAGGCCACCACACAATCTCTGCTGCATTCAAGGCTATAGACCACTGGGAGACTAAAAAACACTTCTCTCCAGCTCAATTCTCTTTCTGGGGTACACACAACTGTATTCATATTCCTGTCTGCCTCACCACCACCACAAAATCATCTTGCCCCTGGTATAAAAGAAAAGGAGAAAGTCTCTAGAACACCACCACTCCCATCTCTTTTTTTAATCATCTTCCAGTCCCCTCCTCAAAGACATACAGATTGGGAACCATGGGAGCACAGATCCCTACTAGGAGTCCATATTATTCAGCAATATTCTTAGGGATGTACTAACTAATTTCTCAAGGGGGTAGGAGGGAAAATGGGAAGCCTGTTTCCCAGGAGCAAATGGAGCAAATCTATCTTACTGGCAGACTTAGACACACACACCACTTTTTGCAGTATAATTCAACACAGACATAGAAGACAACTGGACCAATAGTGAAATTAAGAATGCTGCATTCAAACCAGTCTGTCACATAACCCTGATATGCATAGGAGAGCCTCCAATTTCAAAGATAAATCATAAGTTGTACACACACAAATCTTCATTTCATCACATCTTCTAAGGCAGATAAACTGAATTCCGTATCAATCACCACGTTCTGATCTTCTAAGCCTTTCATCATTTTAACACAGCACTGAAGTAATAGTGCCAAATACTGCAATTTACAATGCAGTGAGGCTGGGTAGTTTGGAGCTGTTTTTGTAAAATACTCATCTCATTTATACGTAAGTTTTGATCTTAAATTACAAGGTGTTCTGCTTACTTTGTATTAAAGATGTTGGGGACATTTTGTAGCTTACAAAGGGGTGAAGAAAGTATCTTAATAAGCACTTTATTTAAAGAGAGATACTGTATGTAACCTGCAAATACTCTTATGAATACGATTCTCTGAGTTTGAAGTGCTTGGTACTTTGCAGGCTGCATTAGCCTGGGCACTGAATAGAGGACAGAGGGGTATTCAGTTCTACGTTACAGCTTGCAAGATGGAGCAGGGCCACTTTGTTGTGTGTTTTTTGATGGCAAAGGCAGGATTCAGTCATCAGCTGAGCTGGAAGCCCTCCTCTTTCCCAATTCTCTTTGCAAGTTTTCCATACTCTGAGGCTCATGAGATACCTGACTTCAAAAACGCAAATATTCACAACTATTGTCTTCCGGAGGAGGGGTGCGTTGTCTCCTGCCCCCGCTCTCTCAGCACATTAGGCCATCAATGAAACCTGGAGGGGGCTGAGCGACTGCTGCAAGCTCCCATCCAGGCAGGAGCACACACCTCAGCAGGACATTCCACTGAAATCCACCTTCTTCTTGGAAAAGCAGATGTTGACTCGTTCCAGGCGAGAGTGGTAAAATGTCCCTTACTGTCTTGCTCAATTTAGTACGTTTGCATTCCTCTGCTTCTTACCACTGGGAATGTCTTAGCTGATATTTAATGTTTTGCGTTATTTAAATTGGATCCAAATCTTGTTTATCTAGGTCTATTAGAATTCACATTCTGTTACTACACTTATTCTGAGTTACAGCTTCAAAGGTATCCTTCTCCCTCCTTGTTTAGTGCAGTCTGATTTTCTTTTTCCTTAAAGGCTCCATCTCCTCCCAAGACCAAATACTTGTGATTTTTTTTCTTTTGTAAATACAAGAGTACAAATGTGATCCCTAACCCTACAATCTTGCCATCTAGTTGCTTCAGCATTTCCAGTCTCTCAGTTTCCCTCCCAGCACCGCCTTGTTCAGAAATAATGCTTCTGTGTGCAAAGCTGAAATCTCTGGAGGACCCTACGGTGAGCTGTCTCATAACAGACATTTTGTCAGCCCTCTGCATTCATATGCACAGATATTTTTAAAGGACAAACTGGAAAAGGCCAGTAGTGAGGTGAGACAAAAGCAAGAAACAAAGTATCTTGTTATCTTGCAAAGGGCTTCCATGGTACCCTTGTATCTTTTCTTACTTGGCCACATAATGCTAGATTCCCCCTCAGGTAAAAACAAATTGAAAGGAAATGGAAAATAACCTATAATTTCTCTGTCCCCGCAAACATTCCACACTACCCAAAACACACAAAGCTAATGGAGTTTATAAGGTGAGGGACTTACTAAGAGGGAGGGCTTATAAGAAGTTAATGAGGATTTCAATCAAATAAATAACTGCCTTCATATATACCCTCAACCAAAGTCACTAAAAAATATTTCATTTCAATAAACACTGTGTCCACATATGTGTGTGTGTTTTTTTGTGGGTTTTTTGGGGTTTTTTTTAATTCTTAGTGAGAGGGATAGTCCATGCAGGCTGAAAAGCTGGATGAGGTGTAGCTCTGATCTCCAGCCAAAATCAAGTACACACCCTTAGCTGGAAACAAGTCAAGAAAGACATGTTGGTAGGGGACTGGGCAATACACAGGGGTTCCCACTGGAATAGGAATGACTCCTCTGGAAGATGACTGTGGACCCTTTTGAGAGACAGCTTTTCCCATTCAGGAATCTGCTTAGAGCACCAAATCCCATGCTGTCAGGGGCACCTGCAACACAAAGAGAATAGGGAAAGCCCTGTTGGGTCAGACCTTCTAGCCCAGTTCTCTCCAATAGCAGCAAAAGAAACAACTATTTAGCTATTTATTCTCCTCATACTCCTGCCGCTTCCACAAGTCCTGGACTGAAGACTTTAGGGGGTACACCCCTGACTATCTCCATTAACATCAGTTTATGGACCTAACTAAATGTCCATGAATTTGTGCGTTTCCCTTCAGAGCCCGCTGATGCAATCTGCCTCCACAGCCTCCTATTGTAAGGGATTCAGAAATTAATTCTCTGCAGTCTAAAAAGTAGTTCCTTCTATCTATTTTAAACAACTTTCTGCTAGTTTTAATGCATACTCCTTGCTATAGTCTTGCACTAGACGGTCTGGTCTAGGTTAGCAGCCAAGAAATCTAGACCTCAGAATAAAACCCCTAGTTCTGCTCCTGGTTTTGCATCACCTTATCCACCAATGTGTGAAGCCATAAACAACCATTATATTCCCCTCAGCCCTCACTCCAGCCCAAAAATTCCCAGCCTCTTTAGTTTCTCGTCATAAGGCAATTTCTTCACCCTCTTCGTTGATTACCCTTCCCAGTATCTTTTCTATATCCACTATGTCCTTCTTAAATTGTGGAGACCTGAATCACACTAAGTACTTAAAAGACACATCAAAGTTTTATACAAGAGCAAAGTAGTGCTTTCTGGTTTGCTCTCAGTACATTCCTAATGATGCCCAACTTTGTGCTGACTTTTTGGCTGCCCCCACATCCAAGCAGTGATTTTAGAGGACTGTCAAGGACAGCTCCAAGATCTCTTTCCCGAGTTGTAACTACCAGTTAAATGCTCAGCATTGTGTAAGCATGATTTAGATTATTTCTTTCTAGCTGCATAACCCTACATTCATCTAGAGTGAAGCTCACCTGCCACTTTCTTCACACCCTGAGTTTTGTGAGCAACACTTTCTGGAGTTCCCCACCATCAGCACAGTAGTTGACTAACCTAAAAAAGAAAACCTAGTATCATCTGCAGATTTGGAGATGTCACTGCTCATTGTCCTAAGTCAGCTCAGGTCTGACCAGCCTGATTTGCCTTCTCTATTCTTTGCAATTTTGCTGGTCTTTTGGGAGATGTACTGGGGATTGTATTAGTCCCATACCTGTGGGATCGTCTCTGGGTTCTAGTTTAAGTATCCTTCTGTGCTTTTAATTAACAGTGCCAGCAGCCCAGCAACATCCCTTGCTGAAGAATGTCATCCACAGTGTCATGGATGGAATTTTACATTGGTTTCGCTTCCTCCTTGGTTGGGCAGCCAGGTAATTCCTCTTATTAAGATAGTTAACAACAAAGTGAGATCTGGCCTAGCTGAGGTGCATCAGCCTAATTCACTTTCCAGGGACCAGTTCCACTTTTTTCCCCCCACCTTTCTCAGCCAAAGTGCCATGAAAACTGTCCCACTTGTGGTCCTCTGTTTACTACACTTGTGTGTATGCAAGTCTTATGTCTGTGGGTTGTTTTCGTTTGTGCAAGAATTCCCAATAAATATCAGCACATGCTAAGGCCAACGTATAAAGGGCTTGAACCAGAAATGCACTACTGCAACTTGCAATTTCTTGGTCTTCTAGCAATACTTTTTAATAAATCTACCAAATATCATAAGACAGATGACTAGAAAATACAGTGCATGTATTTAGGAAGGGGTTAGCTGGCAGGAGAGAAGGAATGTGGGTAACCACAGCCCTTGAATTCTAACTTCAATGGTATGCAAAGCTTCAGAACAGCTTTTAAGGGAAAAGATAATTAAAGACACGGGGGTCAAATGAAAATGGCATAAAATACAGCATGGGCTTAACAAAAGTAGATTGTACCAGATTAACCTCATGCATTTCTTTGACAAGATAACCTACATTCTAGACAAAGGACATGTGATTGATCCCATCTGTCTTAACTTTAGTGAAGTCTATGATAACACACGGGGAATTATTAGTAAAACAGGAAGAGATAGGGATTAGCAGAGAAATTGTGAGTATGAGAAGCTGTCTCAAGCCAGACACAAAGTGTACTTTTTGAAAGGGAAGGTTTATGGCTGAAAGGAGATTATAAATGAGGTTCCTCAGGAATTAACTTTGACCCCACTTTATATAACTTTATAAAAGTCACTAATGATCAGGGAAGAATCATTAGGAAAACACTGATGAAAAAATAAAATAACTTGCAAATGAAAAGTGTTTTCAGTGCAGGGAAAAACTGGACTACAGTACACAAAGAAATGGATAACACTGAAGACTAGTTTAATAAAATGGGAAGAAATCTGAAAGCACAAACTGAAGGATCACAATCTTTCGGACTAACAGCAAGAAATTCTCCTATAGACTGAATGCTCCTCCCTTGGAAATGGCTGAGGAGAAAAAGGACTTGTTTCCACTTGCTGATTTGTAAGAAGGTGTCATGGTTTAACCCCAGCCAGCGACTAAGCACCATGCAGCCACTCACTCACTCAGTGAGTGAAAAATCAGGAAAAGAAGTAAAACTCGTGGGTTGAGATAAGAATGGTTTAATAGAACAGAAAAGAAGAAACTAATAGTGATAATGATAACACTAATAAAATTACAAGAGTAATAACAAAAGGATTAGAATGTACAAAAGATGGGCAGTGCAATTGCTCACCACCCACCAATTGACTCCCAGTTAGTCCTCAAGCGGCGATCCCCCCCCCACTCTCCCAGTTTCTATACTAGATGTGACATCACATGGTCTGGAATACCCCTTTGGCCAGTTTGGGTCAGCTGTCCTGGCTGTGTCCCCTCACAACTTCTTGTGCCCCTCCAGCTTTCTCACTGGCTGGGCATCAGGAGCTGAAAAATCCTTGACTTTAGACTAAACATTACTTAGCAACAACTGAAAACATCAGTGTTATCAACATTCTTCTCATACTGAACTCAAAAACATAGCACTGTACCAGCTACTAGGAAGACAATTAACTCTATCCCAGCTGAAACCAGGACAGAAGGCTATGAGCCACTAATGCTGAAACCAGGACAGAAGGCTATGAGCCACTAATATGAAGGCATTGTGAAAAAAAGCAAATGCCATCCTAACACATAAACAAGAGCTGTTTCTGTAGAGGTGGGAAGGATGCTTGCTATTTGGAGAAATAAAAATTTAAATGGAAGAGACACAAGGAAGAGTTACAGGGATAATCAAGGGAATGAAGAACCTATTTTTGGTGAAAAGTCTAAAAGAAACTTGAGATAGGAAGGCTGAAAGGCATGATTGTTATACACTAAATTATTTAGGCTAAAATCAGAGTTCACCCAAGAATGAATGAGTACAATCTTTAAATTGGATTGCTTGGGCTTGAAAAACAGACTCAAGAATTAGATGAGGTTTTTGGTGGGAATAAGAGGGGCAGGAAAACTGGTTTTAATATACAGTCTTACGGTGAAGGAGATCAGTGCTTGCACTACCCAGGGATGGCACTCAATTAACTATGAAATCTCCTTTCCAGTCCTGTATGTTACCTTTAACAGAAGCGGTAATCCAAATCTGCCACTTAAAAAGAGCAGTTGGAGGACAAATTTCTACAGAGAAGCAGCTTATTCCTTGGAGATCGGTGGGGGGTTTTTAGCCAACAAAACTTAATCTGACAGACAACCCTGACATTCAGGAAAGGCCAAAGACTTTCTCTTTGCAGTGGCCACCCATTGCACGAGCAGTGCAAAGGAGGGGCAGCACTGCCAGCCCGCACGGGTCCGCAGACGGCCGTGACCTGTTGCCATCACCCACCACCGTGGTACACAAACCCTTAAACCTGCAGGAAGGAGAGAGTGTAGGAGGGCAGCGGTGGGGGTGGACACGCATTTGCTTCTGGTGAAGAGGTTTCCTCCTGGTTTACATTCACAGCAGCTCTGAGCAGCTGGCAAAAGCAGGCTTGAGGCACAGGCTACAAACATGTCCCATGGTAGATTTAATCTAGCTCGTGTAAGTCGCAGGAAGCGTGAAGATGTGGCAGCACGGACTCCAGCGGGACTGCCGCAATCCTGGCAGGGGCTCGGGGTACGTGTCCTCCTGTTTAATCAACACTAGCAAAAGTGCTTCCCACGCTGCCATTTTTTGTGTAGACATATCCTCCAAAGCTAATAATCCTTACTGTCCAGAGGATTCCACATCTAGAAATACACCGCAGTTTAATTTGTACTTGATACTGTATGAAAACAAGCCAGGAACTGCGTGCTAGCCTCTCTGGGTTTCTGGATCCTAATATAGATACATTTCATTACTTTTGTCCAATTTATTGGGGTCTTTCTCAGTGCACTGATGGTCTGCGTTATTGATGTACATGAAACCGGTAGGAGCGATATATTAGCCAAAGACTGTTTATGATGCACTGAGAGGAGATTGCCCAATTGAGACAGTACTCAAGTGCTTCCCAGTCAAAGCACCACTGCAACTGTAGATGCAGAAAGAGTGGCGTTTTTCCCATTTCTTTTTTAATCCTCTTTCAATTCTTTAATGACCCAACGATTATATAAACATAGAAAAGTGTTTCAGCAAATGTACTTCAGGGAGGTTTAGCAGACCTGGGAAGTATTTTTCCACAGAAATCATCACTGTTATTGATGCAAGCAGTGGTAACTCAGCTGTGATTTGAAATTTGACAAAAAACACGTGAAATAGAAGGTCCGTAAATGAAAATGGTTAAGCTTTCAGGATCAGGGTGGAATATGAGAACTAATAGAGCACCAATTCTTTTGCAAAATTAAACAATTTTGTGGCAGATGGCTCTGTTTGACAGAGATCACACTCATTTAGGATGACAAAATTCAATGTTTTTCTAGCCTCACATCAAGAAGTTCCTCATATATTACCAAAAAATCTACCCTTCCCTAACCCATGCATTTTACTTCAAAATAACCTTTAGCAGCTGCTTCCAGTAGGGAAATGCTGGAACATGAGAGAGCAGGCTGTAGATAACAGACATCTGCTATCTGCTTTTTAAATGATGTGTGAGGGCCCAGGCTTCTCCCAGGTAGCCCCATTCCCATCAAGAAGCACTAGCCCAAATCTGCAGAGGATTGCAACTGCTTTGCACCACATTAGTAACATGAAGCATCAGGCTGGGTATATCACCAAAGAAACAAACATAGCCTGCCATTTTCATGGTCAAAAAATGAAAATTGCAGCCAGACGTATTTCCTTTGAGTTATGGCACAAGTCTCACAAGACCAGTTGACATTCATCACCCTTGAACTGGAATCCTAGAATTGCTTTTACCTCAAAACCAAGTGCTGAGCACTAGCCTACAGCCTCTATGGATCAGTGCAGTGCCATTTTGATCTCTCTCTAGTGCAAGGTGACAACACCGACTGCCTTTTGGAGGGAAATTATCCACCAGGGCCTTCTTAGTACATGAATATAAATTTAGAGGCCAACTTGAACACACAGCTCTTTGCACATTAATTTTTTTTTTTTTTTTGAGCTGCAAGCCTGAGTCTTTCTGCCTTTGCTATACCATGGCAAATGGGAAACAGACTTCTGTTTCCTAATGCTAGTATCCAAAAAAACAAGGTTGTAGACTCAGTTGTCAATGGCAACAGCAATATCATTGTTTAGCCTCTAATTAATAGCATAGAGTGAGTACAAATATCAGTAGGCTTCTGTTTCCACAAATAGCAATTCTGGTTCCTTTCTGCACAAATATTATGGAGCACACAACCCTAATCCAGCTGCCCAGAATGGTGCTTATCTGTAAAGTTTGTAGCAGATGACTCCCAACTTTAATGTTCAAGACCCTTCCTTATGACAGACGACAAAGACTTCCACACTGATTATTTTGAGTTGGGTTTCATCAAAGTTGTAGATTCCCAAATGGCAAATTCTGAGGCTTTTTGCCTCTGCCCTATTATGTTCCCAGCCTGCCTAGGTAGTCCCACAGGGCTATTATTACAGCAGTGGAAGCTGGAGTTATGTTCCTGCTGCGAACTGCCTCTGGAGAAGCTTTTCTTTCCATTGATGAAAGAAGGACCCTTCCACTCTGCTACTTGCGCTAGATAACTCAAGTTGGCCAACTGAAATATCCTTCTGACTGCTATGTGGCTCTTTTTGTTCACTGTATTGTACTTTTCCTGTAGGTCTTGAGAAGCCCACGTTCCCATGCAAAAATCCAAGTCGTCTGAGCTGGTTCACACAGCAAACAACATCCTTACTCTTTGCACTTAGAGGCAGAGCAACTGCTTTCACTTGAATATTTGGCCAAACCGCATCCACATTTGTCTACCTTTTGCATAGCCTCCCTTCCCCATTTCCCTGCCTGCACAAGCAAGGAGTTTTAGGATCATAGAAATGAGTGCTCTAGCAACAAATTGCACTGGTGTGTAAATTATATTTGCCTAATGCTTCTGTAGTCCACCTCTAGCAAGCTATACCTTGCTCTTGCAGGATATTTATGGATAAGATGATGCAAAGTGACACTGTCCTTGGATATAAGGTACAAGTCAGTTAAAGCAAGGATCAACAGGTTTTCTTTGGGGAAACAAAAGCAGTTCACACTCTATTTCCTTGTTCTATTTCAGAGGGAGGAAAAGTTCAGGCTGTGGCCATACTGGGAGGAGTGAGAACTTTTGAAGGATGTCTGGTTGTAGCCAAAAATTTCTCTGGTCAGCCAGGTGAGCAATGGAAAGGATTTGCCAAACTTTCAGTTTCCCTCTTGGCAAGTAACCACAGCATATGATTCTAACATCTGAAACTCCATCTTAAAACCAGGAAAGATTTTGACCTTTGTGACTCTGTCTTGAAGGCTGCTGCATTAGTCTAATAGAAACCTTCTTCCCATTTCCAGCCTACATTTATTCATGGCCCTCTTACATCTGTTTCCTCTTGCACCAGCATTGTCCTCTACCTTAAATATCTCTTTTCCTTTGTAGAGTTTACCTCCCTAATGTATTTATAGATAGCAATCATATCCTATTCTCAGCCTTCTCTCTGTTTGTCGTAATAATGCTAAGCATTTATATAGCATTTTTTTATGTCTGAAGTTCTGCACAGACATTATGAGTTTCTCCTCACCAAGAAGATGGGAAGATAAGCAATATGAGTTTTCATTTTTTCATTTTTGGCTCTTTCTGCGTGTGTGTGATGAGATCATTCAAGCAGAAAGCTGAAGCTGTCACACTACAGAGAAGCATCACATTACAGCCAGGAGAAGAGTCAGAATTCACAAGCACTGAACAGCATCCCAGGAAACAGCCTGGACTAAGGTCTATTTCAGCTTCATTTTGCTTTATATCAGTTTTCCCCACCTACTAAACATAGGTGTTTCATAATAGTCCATAATCTGTCCTATTAAAGAAGTGACATTTTAGTAAGAACAATGTTATTAAATTTGCCAGTAACACATAAAAGAAAATAAACTTACAATATATATTCTTTTTGTATGACATTTCAATACTCTGGTTGCACTATTGCTCACCAGTCCAAGGGTCACAGCTGAGCATGCTTTATTCTGAAAATCTTGGAGGATTTTATGTTTAGAAATTTTTAAATGGGATGATAATGGCCTCGTATCTCCAAAAGCAGAGGAATATACCTGGAGATACTGAAAGAATATATATTAAAAACTAATGAAGAAATGAGCTCTGTCTGATTGCTTGCAAGAAAATCTTGCAAACAGCACAAAGCCCACATGAAAATCTAGCAGGATCTCTGGCTAGTTTTCAGATACATAGCAGGGAACTTGTAAATCTTTAGTGCTCAAAGAGCTGAAAAAGAAAACAAGGCATCAGATCTTATACACACAAAAGACAAAAGCTGAGCTTTCCTTTTCAAAAGTTATCCAATTCATGTAAATACAACCCAGCAAGTTTTCATTCAATAAGAGCCCAAGCAAAATCAAAGTGTTAGACATCAGTTCCTCAGTAAAACAGAATTTTAAATATCTGGGTATCCTTGTATCTGATTTAAGAAAGAAAAAAAAATCAAAACACCAAAGACAAATTAAATCAATGGTTAAGTGCCTCTCTTCTAACAAAGTCCCATTTCACACTCCTGATTATTTCCAATAGGCAAGTTTCATTACCTCCTCCTGACAGCTGCAAAGCTGCACAAAAAGTTAGCTATGTCAACAAAAATGCTTATCACCATTACTGCAGGTCTATTAATGCTTTCTTCTTCCTCTTCTTCCAGTGATGAAAGTTGGTGGGAGAGGAGAGAGAAAAGTTCTAAACTGGAAAAGATGCAATATTCCTAATATAAATTATAGCATAGTTTTAAAAGCAAAGAAGACCTGATAGATTACTGTCTCACTTGAGCTTTGCATCTCTTCTTGAGCCCCACCAGCGCAGAAGCTTCCAGCAGTTACAGGTGAGCCCAAAGTGACTGCTAAATGCTACAATATGGTAATTGCTTTTAAATCTATCTGGGCTTCAAGAGCAAGCACAAGGCTGAAACAGGGGTCTCCCTCCCTGCTTTATTGCCCAGGCCCTGGAGCACCCCAGCACATCCAACTCAGACCCTGCAGCCAGGCCTGAGCATCCTCAGGACTCCCTTGCACCTGAGCACAGCAAAAAGCAACTCAAATGCCAAGCCAATGACTGCACCTATGGCATGTTGTCATTCTCACCAGGGAATGGCAGAGAGGGTGTTACAAATCAACAATTAGCTAAATACATGTTGTAGCAGCAGACTTTTATGCAAACCCAACCAAGAAAATCTCCAAAGCAGGTCAAACAAGTAAATCCTGTTGTCAACAGATGGACCTAGACCTACCAGACTGGTAGCAGAAAAACTTCTTTACTGACCAGTCACCGAATCAACAAAAGACAATGTAATATAGACTGTTAAATGATAAGGACATTATCAAACAACAAATAGTAGAAAAGGACTGTATCATTCAGTCAACTTAAATTAAAGGTGGGACAATCCCAGCTCATAATTACAGTCTGTTTATTTTGAGCAGGTCAGCTTTAAGACCTGCTTATTAAAGTCAATTGAACTGAAGATCTCAAGGACCTAAATGAGAAGGCACAAAAACCCCTCCGAGTCCAATGGATGAAATCAAATCCAGTACATGCATTCTACATTCAGAGAAAGGAAAAGCATCATAGACCATGCTGGACAGAAATCCTCATTAAAAATGGTAGTGAAGATGTCTACAAGGAAGAGATGAAGACTGACCAGTAAAGAAAACCGTCTCTTAACTTTATACTAAGACAACAGCCAATCAACAGGTTGCTATAAAAATGGAAGAATATATTTAGTGCAGTCCTGCAACTTTGTCCTCAGTCCAAGACCATTCAATATTTTCATTAATGATGTGGATGATGGGATACAGCATATGCTTATTAAGTTTATAGACAATGACTAAAGCTGTGAGAACAATGGAGGACAGGACTGAAATTCAAACTGCATTGGCAAATTGGATAAATAGCTTGCAAAAATGGGATTCAATTCAAGTGAGAAAACAAGCATGAGGGACAACACTTAGGCAGGAATAATCAGTTTGCACAAATACAAGATGGGGAACAGCTGGTTAAGTAACAGTTCAGCATAAAAGGGTGTGAGGATTACAGGGGATTATAAAATAAGTGCAGTTCAGCAATGTGGGGTTAATGCAAGACAGAAACATCCACAATACCACAATATACAAGCAGGACCATAGTCTGTGAAGTATATGAAGTGGTACTTTCTCTCTCAGTGCTGTGTAAACTTTTTGCTTTAGTATTGTGTTTACTTTGAATACTTTAAGAAAGACATAGACCAGAATCCAAGGAGAAACAACAATTGGAATGGTCAGAGTTTTAAAATATCTGACCTACACAGAAAGAGTGAATGAACCAAAAAAAAAAGGCAGAGGGAAGACATGATGACAGTTATTGGAGGGATATATAAAGGATAAATCAAGAACTGTCATAATGCAAGTGGAAAGTGTTCAAAGGAAAAGTAAACACACAATAAAGCTTTTTTTAGCTTGATACATAAATAGTAAAGAAAAGAGCAAGGTCATTAGACACTGAAGATGGGATCAATATTAAACATAATCTTGGTAGGGCCCATAAACTAAACAAGCACTTTAGCATATTTTCACTAAAGATGACAGTAGAGAATATTCGGATGATGTAGAATAAAGGCACAAAAGTAGGGTCACTATAAAACAGAGGCTAAAGTGAGGTGGAATAAAAAGTCAAAGGACCTTAACTCATGCAATTGATATGTCCAAATCACATCTATCCAAAAACTCTAGTAGAACCATCATATGAAATATCCTGTGATAGTAATAGCATATATACCACCTGCACTTAAGAAATAGTAAAAAATATTCCAGTGACATACCTGAATCAATTTTGAAAGAAACAATAATCAAAGATAGAGAAATAAGGGAAAATGGTAGAATAAAATTCAAAATAGATTATTCTGAAATAGGTTGGATTAACCTAACAACTTACTTGCTACAGTATATTTGGGCTTTAGAAGAACGCCTCTTATAGTACTGCATGGGAAATGACCTAGACAATATGACTTAGTACCAGCTACTTAGCAAGCAGCTGAAAGGAGGTAAATATGGGTATTCTCAAAGACCGATTTCATAGCCAATCTTATTCAGCAGTATTTATGTTAGCGGATTCAGCAAAAAAAGTATGAAGGCAGTTAAGTAATAGGCTGATAAGACAAAGCTTGTGAGCATTGCCATACAATAAAACACTGATAATTAAAAGGAGGCCGGAGAAAAGGGATGAAATACTGCAGTGGAGGGCAGTAGTAGTAAGGGGTGGATGGGAAATGCAGCCAGAAGTTGGGAGGTCATCCGTTTGAGGAGAAGGAAGACATGAGTGAACTATCTCATCAGAAGTGATATTGAGCAAAAGTAATTGCACAAGGCACATGGGGAACTGCTGAAATGTCCTTTGGAGCCCTATGGGCAACTCTGGTGATCGGCATTCCAAAAAATGATGAATTTAAGCTATTTAAACTGAAGCAGGTGCACAGAACAGCTTCTAGGATGATCAGGGAAATAGAAAGCTTATCTGAGAAGAAACGAAACTGTTTAACAAATGAAGGCTGAGAGGGAATATAATTGTTCTCTATAAACATATCAAAGACATAAACACCAGGGAAGGAGAAGAGCTATTTAAGCTAAAGGCCAGCACTGGCACAAGAACAAAAAGGTAGAAGCTGGACATAAATAAGGTTAGGCTGGGAGCGTGATTTCTAACTATCAGAGGAATGAAATTCGGGAGAAGCACTAAGGAGCAGGAAATCTAGCTATTTTACAGTGAAGTTTTATTGGTTTGTGGAGGTAACGTGTGAGGTGGCTGTATGGGACTGCAGGAGGATTTAATTCAATGAGACAGAGAAATCCTTTCAATCCTGTATCTCATAAAAAATAGAAAGGTCTCTCTAGAGTAGGCTGAACATGCATGTATAAATCAGTTGTGCTCATCACAGAAGCATCTCTTCTAATGTGCGCAGTGCAGGGGACAACCAACCATCCTGAGGGGTCCTTCAGGACTCTGCTGTGATAATAAGACAAATATGAGAAAACTGTAACATGGAACTTTCCTCTGATAATTGTCAAGACCCCCGCGCTATAAGCTTTCCAAAAACCTGTAGCGGCACATATGTTGGTGACACCGCACATACAGTCTGATGCAGCAATAACTTATCAAACTGCAACAAAATAGTGGCTATGAACATGTATTTTAAAAAAAAAAAAAAGAGAGAGAAGAAAACATTTTGATAATCTCTTCAGGTTAAATCCTGCCATCCCTATACCATGATTACTACCTAAACAAAAATCTGTAAAAATGGGATCTCTTGCATTACAGTACTTTTAAATTCACAAGTACTTCAAGAGGAAGCCACAGCATACACAAACATACCTTGCAACAATCAGAACTGGTCAAATCTAAAAGCCAAACCCATTAGGAAATAGTTCTACAAATTTTTCTGTCTCTTAAGGTGTGGTTTTGACCCCTTTTTATTTCTCAAACTACTTCATGAAAAGCATTGCTTAAAATGAAAAAAAAAATGATGAAAGTTTCTGGTTAAATATCTACTAAATGCTGTATAAATTTCAATGACTAAAAAAAAAATCTCTTTATAAATTATTTTTATTTTAATAATAGTTTTGATAAAGTTTGATGAAATATTCCATTAAATTTGCAGTAAAATGATCGAGATACAATTCATTGGAAGTAATAAATGTTGTAAAATCTAACAGTTTATTAGTTATCAGATGATCTTTTTGACAAAAATTATATTTTAGTGAGAATTTAGCCATATCTGGCACACATTTTCTACTCAGCACTTTGCCAAGGAGAATAACTTTAAGTCCTGTACTACATTGCCAATGGGGACATGGGGAAAGGAAGATAATTTGCCCAACGGGAAAACAGTGCATTAATAAAGCACCAGCCCTCAAGCTTCCAGACTCCAAACCCTATCTCTTTTTAACAAATAATCTATTTCTGAAAGTACACATGAAAATCAGAAAAAAAAAATGTCTATCTGTGCAAAAAAGTGCTATATGTGATATATTTTGCAAAACTATATAGCTTTTGAAAGTTCTCTTTGCTGAAGAATAAACTCAATTTCCCAAGGACTGACATAGGCCTGGTTACGACTGTGAGAAATGCTGTGAAATTAAGTTTCACTTTGAGATAGAACTCAAGCAAACCCCAAAATTCACAATAAAGATCGTGTCTGCACAGCAGATCTGTCCAAGGGTTCAGGAATTACAAGAATCCTAGTCAAGTCCTGCATGACAAGGTAAAATTTACTCTGGGGCAGAAGGATGATGCGAGGTCAAAGAATCCCTTAAGTTCTCAAAATACAACCTAAGTAAGACTTAAGTGGGAAGGGAGCTTACTTCTGGCTGCCTCCGCAGGGGAGGAGAGCCTTCCTGTAAAGGTTTGTGCAATGCACCCCATGTGCTGCTGGGTGGCCCCTCCACACTGGGGCAAGCTCAACTTCTCAACGTGACATTCAGCCAAGTCCTGCTCTGTTTCAGGTAGGAGTCATCAGACAGCATGCAGCTCTCTGCTGAAATTAGCTGAGGTACATTTGAGACCTTCTGGCCTGCTAGAATCTCCCAAAGTATCAGAAAGCCTCGTTTGAATTTGTGGCTTATAATTAAACTTAAAGCCACAGCTGATGTAAGTCCTAGTGTTTATTTAGTATGGTTTCTTTATTTCTACTCACATGGCAAAAATAATAAATCTCAACAGGCCAGTGGTAGGACCCTGGATTTAAGGGAGCTTTAATGCTATAGCACTTGTCAACAGCATGTTGTTCCCTTTAAATGCTATCATAAAAAAAGAAAAGCAAATTAAGCTATCAAACAATCATTCTCCAGTGTGTTACAGCCAGTACATAAGGAAGGGAAACCTTTTATTTACAGGACTGAAGCAGGAATCTGGAGATCTGAGGATGTCTATAACAGAGGGGATCAGATGGAGTCAATTACTCATGCCCCTACCACTCAGGAGGGAGATACCTTCAGTGCGTAAATTGGTACTAACCATACCAGGCCCAAGTTTAAAAGCCCTGGAAGGGATAACAAGGCTCTTTGGCTTTCTGAGATTAGGTCAGATTTTCCAACAATCAGGATAACATTAAAAGTGAGTGAGAACAAATGTTATATGAAGTGCCCTACAACTCTGAGAGAGGTTTTTTCCATAAGCAAACATACTGATGGCGACACAGACACCTCTAATTATAGATGTCCACACTAAAATGAAAATAAACATTGTATGGACAGCGTAATGGGCTTGGAAATAAGTCATGACACTTAAACACTGCTTACCACAACAGAGGAGGATCTTTAAGGGACACCTATGAAATCACAAATGCTTTTGAGAAGGAGGAAAGAGCTAGGAGGCAGCCATGGGAATAATGAGACGGGAGGTCTAAAAAAAAAAAAAAAAAAGGCATTTTTTCACTCAGAAAAATTGAATAAAATGAATTGTGGAGGTTATGGTGACAACACATTTGCAAGGCCATTTCATGGAAATCCGTGGAGAATTGATTCATCAGTTGCCATGATGCAACATCCAGTTCGAGATGTTTGTAAACTGTGAAGCTAGGATGATATACCAGGATTTTCACCTGCTAATTCACCCTTAATTTACTTAGTTGATAATAAATTTTCTTTAAGCATTCACTGCTGGTGGCTTCATACTAAGCTTTTGGTTAGATCTGGTAGAGCCCTTTGCCTCTGGTGTGCCACAGGACCGCTTTATAGCTGAGGCTCTGCTTCATCTTCAGCCCTTTCCTTGTCTTGTTGACTCAAGTCAAAGTTTTCAGAAACAAAGATGGTCTCCTACCATGGACTATCAGTACCTGACAGACGGGGATGTCAATCTCATTTAGGATTTATGAATACTGCCAACACAATTTGAAGATAACAATTAGGAATTTTTTGTTTGTAATTATCCTATTATGCTTACACAGGGAATGGGCACTCACTACAAGGCAACTTGTCTAAAAAACAGTGTTTAATCGCTTATTGTACTTTAAACTTTCCCTTGTGCCTCATTGCTGAAAGTTAAGCCTAATCCTCTTGAGACGGATACTATATACCTATGTTCAAAATGGGTATTACTGAGAAATTGCTCAGCTCTGAGCTTTCCTGGGATCCTGATTTCCCATGTAATCTTGATTACCAAACCCAGTAATTTCTCCAATGCCTTCAAAAATCATCTCCAACAGTAACAAAGAATGCATGTTTGATATATGCAGAATGCAGCCAGAAACAGCAAGTTTCATAGGATTTCCAGGTGTAAATGAAATTCTGGGGGTTTGGATATTTTACTGCAAGAAGATCTTTTTTGCTTGCTCTTTGATCCCTAAAAACTATTAGCTGAGATCTGAAGGAAATGCTAAACTTGTAAAATTCCAGTAAGAAAAGCCAACACTGATCAACTCCTGTGGTTACTCTTGGTCATGGAACATCTTCAGAAATTCCTGTTATAAAACTTTTTGGTGCCACAGAACAGCTTGTGTTCTCAGCTTCTGCACACGCATCCAGGGATAGGCATAAGAGAGAAAGTTAAGCAAAGCATTTCAACCTCAGTCAGACTTTTCTTGCTTTGGTGAGTTTCAATCACAGAATTAATGTTGTTTGTAGTAGCTTTTGTGTACTTTAATAGTCTAAGGGCTCCAGCCACTAGAAATAGGTCAAATATACACAAAACCTTTCAAATCCGGAACTCAACAGACCAAAAAATCCAACTTAGTTCAAAATGTTAATATCTCTCCATAATTCACTTTGCTGTCCTTTTGTAAAACCCTGCCACTGATGTAGCCATAAAAAGATGTATATATAAAGTGCAGCATAATGGACTTTCAGAAATTAAGTCATTTAATAAAAAGAAAACCCAGACAAGTACTTACTATTACACATTTATGACTTAGTTTGCTAATTAAAACAGATAATAAATATGTTCACATGAAAGGCATCCCATATGATTTCTTGTCTCAACTCAGTGACTTCTATTATTTCAGTGCTCTAAAGCAAAATCATATTTATCACAACTAATTATCCAGATAATTCCTTGAAACGGTCCTTTCATTTAATTTTCCTCTAACTCTGGGCCTTCCATAGCTAACAACAAGAATTGAGCTCGAGAAACAGACAATAACTTGCAATCCACACTATCAAAGCTGCTCAGCTATAAGGCCTTGATAAGGAAACATTATATTTCATAACTGGGTGCCTCAAAAAGAGGCCCACTGTGCAAGCATTTCAAAGCTGTCATTTCCAGTAGTCTTTGCGTGTTTGTTTCAATACCTCTTAATCACTGATTTTACTGGCAGTTGCTTTCTTTTATTTGATGCTGCATTCTCTGCTTATCCCGACCCACAAATTTTCCATAGAGATCAGATAGATTTATAGACCTTGCATACTGTGTAGGGCACAGAATGTTACACAAACAACATTTTACTCTGATAAATGGGTTTGTGCACCACATTAAAAACATCTTGCTTAGCTCCTGCTTCTATTACCTTAGTCAGGCCCTTTATGTAAGTTAATCTGCCCATCATATCACATTTGTTTCAGGGTGGCTATTCATTCATCCTCTTTTCCTCGCTTCACTTCTCTCTTGCCTTTCTCTCAAAATGCACTGGGAGGTCTGTGCTGCAGGTGGTCCAGCCTGCTGCGCTCTCGGCGCTGCCAGGGGGTGCAGATACAACCTGCTCAAAACATGGGGAAAAGCTACATCGCAGGTCAAGGCTCTGGACAGAGATGTGAAGCGGCACATATTAACCAGCAGGAAACTCACAGGGCTTCTTGACTGCACCCTGACAAAGAACAGGGCGGAGAAGGTGGGATGGAGATCGCGGTGGAGACTTCAGGCCACCTGGAGCAAGCACAGATGCACAAAAAACCCTCAAAGCACTGCTAGAGCTGGGCCAGCTAAACCACTGCCAAAATGCTACAGGCTGGTCATACGGCACATAAAACCTGGCACAGACAAGTCCCAGGTCCCACAATATCCAGTAACAAAGTCAGAAAAAATCAGTCTGGAAATATCTAGACGTCGATTCTGTCACTTTGCACCCCTCCCAATACTCCAAAGCAGCAGTTTTGCCTCACTCTTTCATTTCTTCCCTAAAGTAGAGATTCTCATATCAGTTTTCAGTCTGAACTGTAACACAAGGGTAAATCCTTCCCAGGCACAGGAGATACTCTACATTTGTATACGCATGCACAAGAGGAAAGTTTTACCTTTCTTACTGAAATTTAATGTATCAAGTGATTTCATCAGCCTAGAACTTCCTAATTGGAACCTGAAGCCCATATGTTTATTTGAAAGTCTCCTGAGATACTGCTGGCTCAACTAGTATGAATCCCACCCTCCCTCCGCCTACATATGCATCCATGGCCTCATGATGATTTTACCCTTCACTTGCAAGAGATCAAGACCAACCAGAGTGTAAATTAACTCTGTCAATGCTGTTCCAATATCCTGCATGCTGTGCCACCGTCTTACACTTAATATCAATGGCATGAAAGGCTCCATCGGGAGCAGAGCTTGTGTGCCCCAGGAGGTCTGTTGTGAAAATCCAGCACTAGTCAATTAAATCCTGTTAGTTCACTGCTTCGGTTTACAGCAAGAGTGCTGTTGATACAAAAACAAAAGGAGCCACATTGCTTTGTGCCCACACACACAAAAAAGCACACAGATGGCAGGGGGTGAGGGCTGATATCCTGATGGAAATAGGACGAAGTTGTACAGAACAGAAAAGTTACTGTAAAGTTCATAAGAATAGAGGCAGCATTAGAAAGGATATTTTTGCCCAATTTACAGTAAAGAAAGGGTGCTTTGACTGCTCTCCGCTTTTTGCAGGTTGCCTTAACTTTCCTCAGGGTGCTAGGGAATAGAGTTATCTGCAAAGCCGGTGAGTGTAATACTTAAGTCAGAGAGAGCACAGTGACCTGTTGGGGTTAATATGCTTTCTGCTGGACCAGTCATCTGGTGAATATTTTCAGGTACAGAGTGTCATTGTGTCAAGTACAATAGCACCCTGCTGTTAGATTGTGCTTCTGCTCAGTGTAGGATCCTTTGTGGGCCACAAGCTTGCTTGCCATATTCCCTTGTTGCTTCCTACAAGAAATCCCACTAGCTGCTGGAAAGGGGAGTGAAACCTGTGGTGAGATGAGAGACATCCTTCAGAGAAAAACAAGCGTTTTGTCCAACCACATCCTCCAGCAAATATCCTTGACAGGACAGCATCAAAAAGGAGGCCCACCATCAAATTAACAGAAGATCTTGATCAACACCATGCCAGGCTGCTGCTAGCTCCAAAAGGGGCAGAGATCGCCTGTATCTCAGGCTACCAAGGACAGTCAGGTCACCGTCTTCTCCTGCATGGTGTCAAGGACATCGCAAGAGCCATGACGACCATCAGCACTGAATTGCCATCCTCTCCTCTTTTGCTGTGGCCACAAAGGAGAGAGAAGCATGTCGCTAACAAGACAGCCCGTGTCGAGCGAAGGCCCTGAGGAGCCAGGAACCAAGGGCCACTACACTGAGAGACGCCATCCCCTCTCCCCTGCCCAGGTAAGAGACATGTTAAAGTGCAGCTGAAACAGACTCCGGTGTTTCAGGTATCTCCTCTCTTCTGGGGAATAAGTTGCCCAAGAAGAAGCAGAGGGATGGCCCAAGTCCACCTGGGTTTAGGAGGTAGATCAGCTGTCAGGAAGAAGTGAAACGGAGGAAGGAAAACACGAAGCCCCAAGCCATGGCCCAAGCCTTTGGCCCACCGTGATGAGGCACAGCAGCACCAGGACTAAGGCAGGGACAGCTGGGTGGGCGCCTCGGCTTCCCCGCCAGCCACTGGAGAGGCCGGCAGAGCTGAGCCAAGAGCTGCAGCCCCCAGCCTCACCTGCAGCACGAGCCAGGGCCCACCGCTGGCTCCGCGTTCTCCCAGCTCCGCACCTTCCGCTGGCTGGACGGTGGCTCCACGGAGGTGGCACCAAATCCCACCCTACATCAGTACGCCTGCAATCGCTTTGGCCGCACCAGAAAAACCGCCGCCTGCCTCACAGCGCAGGGTTTGCGCTCCCTGGGAGCCAGCCCTGCCCCAGCTTGTGCTGGGTAGAGCTGCGGTGTGGTGCTTTCCCTCAGTCCAACGACGACCAGCGTGATGGTCAGCCAGTTTTCTCTCCCAGCTTGGCGAGTTCTGGTGGTGAGTTATTGCAGAAGCTACTCCACCTCCACCACCAGCTCTTCCTCACCAGCTGTCTCGTAGCTCAGTAGCATTAACAAGTTGTTCTCAGCCAGCTGCACTATGGACATTTCTAACTCTTGCTTAACACGGTAAGGTTAATCGGCGCTTTTGCAGATACACGGTAAGATACTAGCAAATACACCAGACCACCATAGCTATCAACCAATACCATAAACACCTACCAGCTGACCCCACTGCGATATGTTAAAAGATGTTGTCTCTTTCCCCTTCTATTAAGTGATACTACCTTCTTATTTAGAGCGTGGTAGCAACTGGGACACATTCAGTACCATAACCTGCTGAACCTGCTTTCCAGTAAGGTTACAAATTGGAGCTCAAGTCAGACAAGGAACACTCCTTGTTCACTGTCTTTGAATAATTCAATGGCAAACAATTTTGCACAGAAGACAACCCAAGGACAAACTGAAAGACATGCATATTTCACCTTTGGATTAAGGCTTTCACAAATGTTCTGTATATTCTACTGTATTATGTATTTTCCACACACCTGGATACCTGTGCAAAAACATGGACTACAACAATTTTTCATGGGACAGTACCCTGCTGCATTTCATAGCCAGGTCTAAAAATCTAATTCTTGACCTACAGTGGGTCAGCTCCTTGCTCCAAGGAACTCTGTATCTATAGACAAGAAAATTCATCTCCAGTAGTTCCATAGTTCAAGTGATTGTTTCTCTTCTACACTTAAAACGCATTTGCTCCTAAAAATGGCTGCATATTATTCTCTAGCAGAGCTGACCAGCTAATCTTAAGTCTTGATGGGCGAGGCTTTATTACACTTATAAAGCAATTCAGTGAAGTCACCTCTTTGACACTTCATAAAAGTTAATAACAGAGTCATAAGAAGCGTCCATATGTTCCTGCGGTAGCCAGTGTTATTCATTCCCAGCAGGGAATGTTTTTTTCTCCCTCAAAAAACAAACACAAACTAACTGCAAAGGTCTTTTAGCTAAAGCAAGATCCCTTTTCACTGTATAGAAACAGCTAATGCTTCTCTAAGGTTTCTACAAGAGGAACAAAGGGAAATTGCAGAAAAGAAACCTTGTACCAAGACCATCTTTTTATTACATTTTCAGCTGACTGTGTACTGACTTGACTAGAAGGGCTTCCATCAGTATGCTTGCCTACTCATATCACCTCATTTCTTCAGTACAGCATTAGGATGGCTGGCCAGAGGTAACCTTGTTACGTTTAGCAGAGCTTTGCATGCTGGTAGGTAGTTATTCACGCAATGCCATCAGGAGTAGTGCTGTAGTACAGCTCCCGTGCCTCAACGCTTACAGACAGCTCTGAGGCTCAGGCAGGTGCAGCACACGCTTCCCTCCTGGGAGGCAGGAGCTGTGTAGAGCACACTACATTAGTCCTCCAAAATCTTCATGAGCTCTCTATTCACCTCAGGAGTCATCTCCGGATGTAGACACTGCTCTATAAAGCTCTCAAACAGTTGCTTGTGAGCTCTCCTTCATACCACAGACAGTCATCAGGCTTGAGGACCTGGAAGCTGCCCATGGGGGCCTTACTGTAAGAGCTCAGTTTGGAGTTTTCCCTCACAAAACTTTTAGCTGTTGAGCAGGTTCTTCGGGTCACAAGGCATACTAAGAAGGCTACCATACATTTTTGCCTAGGAGGATGAGCATCTCAGCAATGCTAGATAAATCAGCCACTTTGCACACTGCTGCCGTGTATCTTTGTCTCCGTAATCTGCATGCATTCTACAAACCCAAATATAAATACAGGAAAGATACCACATGCATAAGGAATAACATTGTGCTCATTTTCATTTTTCTTTTCATAAAGAAGATTACTTTAACACAATGAATTAATTTGCTAATACATTTTCCCTTAGGGCATGTACATTTCCTTGATTGAATTAGTTATTGAAATTGATTATAGTTTAAGACCCACCCCCTAACATGTGCAAGGCCCTGATTTATTATTAAATGCTTTGACTTTTGTGCATTTGTAAAATGGACATACTGTGGATTTAACTTAGATGTTTTGTTAGTTAGTTCACTGGCAATAAAGCTGTGGATATCACATACAGTTTGCATAATTTTGGTCAACTCAGCACTTGCTGTTCCTATAAAACTAACTGGTGCAGCAATTGCCCACTTCGGTGTAAACACATTTGAGTAACACTTTCTATTCAGCTGTGGAGTAAAAAGACGTTTTCTCCTTTGCCAATGAAAAGGAGAGAGGTAGGATGCACGGAGCTCTGCATGGTGGAAAGGAAAAATTGCTGTTAATTCTTTCCCCAAAGAAAGGGATTTATTTGTTTCTTTTCTTTGTCTTTGAGTATGGCTCTAGGTTAGCCATTTAATCTCCCTTGAATTTTATTTCTGACTTTGTGAAATGGTAAATCCAATGCTGAATTGTAAATTTAAAAGTCTTCCCTTCTTACCTCAGAGGGCTGAGGAGAAGATGACCCCAATAAAGCGTATTCAGAACAGCACTCCCAGTACCAAGCTGTGAATGAATGAGTTCAGGTAACAAGAAGAGAAAAATTGCTTTAATGCATTCTGGTCCAGATGCATGCCAGCTTAATCCACCTGACCTAGCAAGACATATTTTTTTGAATAGTAAGAAGAGCCAGAGGAGCCCTTAGCTGTTGCAGAAATAAAGAGAAATATCAGCATTAAACACTTACCAAATTGCAACCCTCTGCAGTTATTTACTGTTCTAAGCATAGGGAGGTGCCTCACAGTGTGTCATAGATACAACGGCAGCAGAGTTCAAAAATGCTGATGCTTCTTTACAAGGCTCACATTTGTATCAAGAGACAATTATACATAAAGACAAGAAACTGTCACTTTCCATAAGGGAGCACCGCTGGATCAAGGACCTCCTGACAAGATCCACCATTCCTGTCTAATCTCAGTTTATACTGTACGCACATGCACACAGAGTTGCTATCCAGTTAGTGGTCTGCTTGCAGGAGTGACTGAGAGCTAACACACGGGCTTGGTTCTCGTTCTCAGAGCAGCAAAAGCAAGCAGCAGATTAACTGAGATCTGCCAGGAATTCAGCACGCCTGCAGATCTCAACAGGAACAGGGGAAGATAATTTCTTTGAACTCTGTGGCCCCCTCTTTTACACAGTTTTGAAACAAACTGTTTCTCCTCACCACATTCAATGTGCTTCCTTTGAAATTAAGAAACACGGAGGTGTCCTACCATGGCTAATTTAACACCTGTAAACTCCATGGCTTGCAGTGTAGTGCTGTACAGTGGACAAAATGCCTACTCCAAATCAAGTTCCATTAGTGCATTTGGATACAAGCTAAAAAAAATACACTTCCTATTTATTCCCCTGGCATTCTGACTGCATGTTCATCCATGATTCCTAAGGCATTAAATTTAATCAGAAGAAACAAACACTGGGACTGGCTCATGTTGTGTCCAAAATAATTTCATTAATTTTCACATCAGAAACAGCATGCACCTTCTTTTTCAAGTTGGTTTAACCTATCTTCCCCCAATTTCAGTGGACGTAAGAGCTTTGGGCAAATAACTTAAGATTAACAACTCGGGACCAACCTCAATAAAGTAAATCCATACTGATCTCACAGAAGCATTGCCATTTACCTGTGGTGAAGGTAGCTTAGCCACAAACTCTTTCAGAAACTGTTGAAGTTCCCCAGATATTTGTCATTCTTCCGTAGTCCACTTGTGCCTCATCAGGGGCTTTCTATCTCAAATACTTCAGCTGTACCTATTTTATCTATGCCAAGGGTTCAAGTCCGGTTTACCCAAGGAGCTGTTCTTTTGTTCAATAGCTACTTTGACAGTTTGCGCTCCATGAACACGTGATCTGTAAAATACAACTTAACAGTAAAAAAGGATTGTCTTAGGCACTGAGAGTTTAGCCAGCTACGAGTATGACAAAGTAAAAATGTTCCCTCTTATTACTCCTGATCAACATGATAAACAAAAACTTCAGTACCTTCTGATGCATTTGCCCATCTGTCCTAAAAGTTTAAGACTATTAGTTTCAAGTGTTTCTGATGTTGCTTCTACTTCTTGTTGGACTTTTATTCTAGCAATATTTTGACCTAACGTCCCCAATTTTTCTCCCAGCTTCTTGCAATCTCAAGCAGAAGTATTCTGACACGTTGTCCATTACAGTCAATCAGACATGAACTGTGTCCAGTGCCTGCTTATAGCTTTGCTGTTAAATCCAGTGAATCCTGGACCTCCCGCTGTTGTGAAAGCTGACAAGCTATTTTCTACCATCTGGAAGAGGTGAAATGCACTAATAATAATGATAATCTTTAATGGATCCAGATTCATTTTAATTACTTTTCCTTCAGCTTCAGTTTTCTTTGAGCTCACCTCCTTCAGAAAACCTGCAACATACCCTAGCTAATGGACTGAGTTATCATTCCTGGAGTCACTGCCCCCTCTCAAGGTGCATCTGTAGGTGGTCTGGGCACACCGCTGATGCAGATGCCCAGGTGTGTACCCAAAGCGAGCACTAAGGCCTGGATCCCACCACGAGGAGCCAGCAGCAGCAGCTCTCCACAATGGTCCTGCTAGACTTCCTTTGAGCCCCATGGTCAAACACGTTTTACAAAACTGCCTCTGTTGGAAGAAAGGTAGATTGCAATCTTTTTATTCTTTTGAAGTCATTTCAAGGCCCCTTTAGAAGATGTTTGGCTATTGATATTCAACTAAATGAGGGAAGAGCAAATTTGAGGGGGCCCCATAGCTGAGGCAGCCTGCAGAGAAATTTTTCATTTCATTACCTTTCATTGTCAGAGATGTCAGCTCATGTATTTGGCTCTCTTATTGGTTTTCTTTAGGCTTTTCATGATGAAGAAAGAATAGCTCATCTCTGACCAAAAAAAAAGAAAAAAGAGGGGGAAAAAAGACAATTCTGGACCAGACTATTATAAGGAAAAGCTGGAAAACCAGTACTTGGGTAAACTGCGAGCACACAAATAACAGAAGGCAGTTTAGTTAGCTGAGCTGCCGAATTAACAAAGCCAGGGTTCCTACAGACCCATTCTCATACATACTCCAGCTGAAGCTTTTCCCATATTTGTGACACTTGTAATCTTTCTCCCCTGGTCCGTTCACTCCCTGGAGCCCAATTAGTGTTGAGCTCAGACCAAGCCTTTCCATCTACTCATTGCCTTGCAAGTTGCAGGAAGTTAAATACCCCAACATCTCTGTGAAACCTGGTCAATAATTATGGAGGAAAGGCCAAGCAGCCACACAAATTCTTACTCACCCAGAGCATGACCATACTACCTTCCTCTCCTTTGACAAGCAAGCTAAAAAAGGGAGCTGCTCCGTTTGTTTTGAGTATTATGCGTGCCTGTGCCTAACTCAGAGTGGATGAGGCTGACATTCAAATGCGGCATTTTGAAAAAAGAAAGGAAAAATTCAAAAGCTCTCCTATTGTCTCTGAGTAAGAAAGGAGGATATTGGGTGAAAGGGGATGCACGTCTGTTCGGCTGGGTAAGTGAAACAATTAACTTCTAGTCTTCGGCTATCTTTTTAATTGCTCATTAGACAGCTCATCTGTGTATACTTGCAATGGAAAAAACCCCATCCAAAGTATGTCACAAGCAGATGTGCGTGCTGCACAGCAGTAACTCCTCACGGAGCTCTGAGACATGATCTCAGGAGCGGAGCGGGGGAGGGAGGAGGCTATATTGATCGACCAGGGAGGCCAATATACTGAAATAGATCCTTTTATGGTTTCCATAGCTGTAGATGTGTTGTTTAGATTACAAAAACCCAGTCAGAGTAAACAGCGCAAGGAACTCCTTTGCATGCACTGCAGCAATTCAGAAATGGCTACTGCTTTCCCACGCTGAGAAGCGCGACAGGACAAGGATGCTCACGAGCAAAGGTGCCCAAATTTCATAGCTGCGCACACGACCACCTGGCCCGCCCATCCTCCTGAAGCTACACGCCTCCTCCAGAGCACACCTGAAATATAATGTCATGCCATAATACATTTGTGATAAGCAGCTGCTAGGTGAGCTTGTCTCTGCCACCCTCCTGCTGCTCCTTGCCCTAAGCGTGAACGCACGTGTTACTTCTCCTGCCTTCCACTCCAGCAGCTATTTTATAAATTCTTCACTGTGCATTAGCCTATTGGTTTATTTATTAGAAGTCAAGAATACATTTACAACATCCCTCTCTATGAAGCATTCTTTTAAGAGCGCTTCCATACTAATTAAGTTAAATGCGATAATGACACCCTGTTGATGGAACTAAAGCTAATGATAATGATGCCATACATTTAGTTGCAAGCACCTACTCAGTTAAATGAATGAGTCTATTGTTTGAACAGCACTATGTCCCACAGCCTGGGAGAGTGCAGGAGAGAAAAAAAATATGTTACAATGCAGTTGCTTTGCAGGTCAATAAATAGGTTTGAAATGAACTACTCTGGCTTAGATGAACACGTGTCCAATCAATTACACTGTCCTGGTATACAGAGATACTGACAAGTGGAAATATGGTGATTTCTAAAACTGCAATAATGAAAAATTGATGCCTTTTTAATCAAATGAGTACACACTTGCTCTATCCAGAATATTTTTTTATTTGAAATACCATAAGTATTTGGAAAAAAGTATTTCTTCCAAGAATGTTTGAAAATCAATAATACTCTCCAACCTTTGCTGATCAGATATCAGACCTTTTTTCAGACTGGAAATGTGCACTTAGGACTGACTGCAAAACAATTTGAGTGAAATCACAATTCTTCATTGATTTTACACCCCAAGACTTCCCTGCTCTTTCTCCAAACACACTCCTACCAATACAGCAGTGTTTTGCTGTTGTATATCAAGATTCACCTTTCTGAAAGCATCTTCACCTCTGATTTAAAACAAGAGGAGGGTTTTTTGTTGGGTTTTTTATTTGCTTTCAAGTTACAATCTACCTATAGTAATTTTGATCTGAACAAATGATATGGTCAGTCTTTTCCACCTGCAACAGTCAGGTGTGTCTCGTAACAGCTTTCTTCTTCATTCTTGCTTTCACGATTAAAGAAATATTAAAAATATTCATCTTCTCAAAATTAATTTTCTTGAGCACGGAAGCTCACAGTTACACTTACATACACTATGATCCTTGAAAGGCTGCTTTAGCGCTCAGGGTTCAGCGGCTAGGCACCGGGGCAGCTACAGCACCTGACAGTTCCCTTCCTCCTTTTCAGCCAGTCCATTTCTGTGAGACGAAGACCATGCCGTCCCCTGCAAGCTACTGCTGAGTAGCTGCCTTGAGATTACATTTCTCAAAACACCGCTGCCTGAGCAAACGCTGCGCTTTCTCACCTATTTGTATGGTGGGTGCAGCCCCAGGGTAAGCAGGAGCACCCCTCATCCTCTGGCAGCCCTGTCCCCTCACACATCTCCGGCTTGGGGTCCCCACTCTCACCCAAGCCCAGGCTCAGCAGACCCCACTGGGGAAAGCAGCTCACCCACTGGCCGGACAGCTCAGGTCCTACCTGTTCACTGTGGCTACACCAGCTGGCTCCGTACGAACATGTAAAGAAGCGATCCCAGCTAACTGCATGGGAGTAAAAACCTTCTCCAGTGGCACAACTGAGTCTAGAGGATGGATCAACTACGTGCGTTGGCAGCCACAGGCTCCGCCGTATTTTTCTTTCTGCCCGCTTCCTACCCCTCTCTGACTGGTTAAAATGGAGTTTTTGAGGGTAGCCTGCTCTTCCACTCACACGCTTGATTTTGCAAGACTGCCCAAATGATCTTGCAGGTAATTCACAGACCAGCTCATGGTTGCCCACATATATATGCAATTAATTTCTGGCCCTAAGGTAAACTATTCTTTATCATCCAGTCCTGAAAACTCTTATGCACATCCTTAGCATGACATCCATGAACACTTCCATTAAAATCAACACAACTATTCAGATGTGTAAATTAAAGCACATCCATAGGTACCTGCAAGATTTCGGTCTGTTTCTGCTGCCATTTCATTGAGCCCCTATGACTTGGCATATTTAGAAAACATCTGCTGTAGTTAACAGAGTCCATACTCCTGTTTTTCCCCTCTTTCTTTTTTATGTTCTCCCTCAAAGACATGACAGCATCGAGTGTAAATGGAAGCAATATGCTGTATATACGCAGAACCTAATAGATTCCGTCTCAGATTGATATATATGTGAAACTGAACCAATACGTCTTTAAACCCATAAGATCTGCAGATGTCATTTACAGCCTTGTAAATTACAAACTTTTACTGTCTTATTTTTACAGTTGATGATTGTAAAATATAAAATTGTGCATTATCACTGTGTAATAGCACAAGCTTTAGAAACACAGTGCTACAGAAGGGAGCGTATATTGAAAGCCAGAGTATTCAAGGGAGCCTTATAATGCAATTTTAAGATCTACAGCTGACTGTATAATAAAACTGTAAAGCCAGATATGAAACAATGTTTGCTAATAACAGGAAAGTGAAAACTCTATTGAATTCCTGGGACTTCAGAAACCAGCAAGAAAAAACGGACGCATAGAGGACGTTTAATTAAGGATAAAGACTGTTTGAGTCATGCTAGGGCATCTGGTCACCCTACATTAAACTGAACACTACTGCAAATAATAAAGTACATAAGAATGATATAAAAATAACTTAAAGGCAGTGTTGCAAGCTGACAGGAGCAAGGAAGTCTTGAGTTAAGGTCCCTGATCCCCCCCTTAAATCTCCCTCCTGTGGCTGAGGCACGTTGCAGCCACCCTTGGTGACACTATTTCTCTCTAACAGCCAGGGCAAGAGCAGAGACCCAAATGGCCAGAAAAGGTTTCCAAAACATGTAATTTTGCAGAGACTAAATGGGACTGTACCACCTTCTTGAGTGGCTCAAGCCCAGCACACTTGGCAGCAGTTTCTCTTGCTCATAGCTTTCCAACATGGCTAGTGAGGCACACGTTGCCTTTCGGGTCCCGGGCTCGCCGGTGCCCGCCGTACAATCCCACATCTTCTGTCTGATCACAGCCCGGTGGCCTCCTGAGCATCCCCCCCACTACCACAGGTTGCATGCACCAGCCAGGAGTAATTGAAGCATGTGATGGCAGACAACAATACCTATAATTTTAAAAGTTACCATCTTCATGATGTTTGCCAGTGCTAAATACTTCACTGCAGAGCTTTGAGGCTTTTGTTACTACCACTGTCTTCTGGCAACAAGCCCCAGAGGAGGGAGGGAGAATCACAGGATGTACAAACAGCACAAAGCAGCTACAAACCCATAAAACTCCCCTGGTTTTTAGCCAGCTTTTACCATATGAATCTAGTGTCCCATTATGAAGGTTTTTGATCCCAGAGGTTGATGCCTACCAACCTCATGATAGGTCAAAGTCTCAGAGATATTCTCTTCCTTAGAATATTGTGGAAATAAGAGAGAGCCACAACTCGTGTCCCCCAAGGGGCAGGCTGTGGTGGGGAGTCCACAGAGAGAACTGCTGCAGATGCCCCAACTCTGCAAACAGCTTCAGTCACAGTTTGTGCCTTACTGGGCACCAGAAAACCCACTGTGCAGCCCCAGTTTTGCTCCCAAATGGACATGTCTCCATCTGAACATCTCTCCTCACCGTGTTCTCCTGAGCAGACTCTCTGGTGTCCGAAAGGGGTGACCTCATACTGCTGCTTTAAGAGAAAATTCAATTAAAAAGTCTGTCAGCCGTGAGAGGCATGCCCATAGGGAGCCAGGCTTCATTAGTTCCCATGCTCACAGCCCTCTTGCTCTGTATAATGCCAAACCAGAAGTGCTTTTATAAAGCTTCTTGCAGTTTCTCCTCAGTACTATCAAGTTTACCCGCTCTACTGTACAAAGGGCATTTTATACAATAGCTTATTTATAACAAAATATCGAGGAGAGAGAATAGCAATTGTTTATTATTGGCTATTTTTGGTGCATATCCTAATTCTTGCTCTACATTAAAAACGTCACAACCCAGGATCAGTCCCCCTCCCTCCAGCTCATCAAAAGAGGACCCTCCTGGAATGTGATGATTTTTTCCCGGATCTACTGAAAAATGGGTTGCAAATTATGCTGAGACACAGGGGAGACCCACAGCTTTGCAGCTTGTACATGTTGCAGGACACAATACCATCTTATTCAGAGCAGAAATGGGGAAGAGAGCCCGACAAAGTCATTTCAGAGGTACCGGTCCTGCTGAGCCCCCCTAGGGTAGATTCCTATTTCTGCCTGGAATCACATGCAAGATCAAAATATCAATTTATTGCTGGGCCAGGGAGGAATTACAGTTCTTATTAACTTCACCTTCATGGAAGAATTAGAAACAAACCAAAAAAAATCCCACCAAAAGCAAGAAAAATAAGCAAGTGGTGGTCTGTGCAATCGTAAGTTTGGTACTGGCTCACTTGCTAAGTAATACCTACGGGAATCTCTTTTTTTTTTATTTGCCTTCTGTTTTCAGAGTGTGGCTTGACCATACGTTCTCTGCGACAACACTCAGAGTCTTACATCTGCACTTGTCTCCAACATCTGGAGCAGTACATGAAAAATTGGGTACAATGTGACCTGCTATAAAAACGTTACCTCACACGCATACATGTGCGCTTCACAACAGCTCCTTCCTCTACCTCCCTCTCCACATCAGTAATCTGTTCTGGAAGACCAGTCCTCAAATTTTTTATTGTTTTTTTTAAATGTGCCATGCATCTGGCAGGTGAATAAAAAAAAATAGCAGAATTTGAGTGAAGAGACAGAGGCAACAGCAGGAAGTGTTCTGAAGAGATAGGAGATCAAAAAAGGTTTCGTTCACAAATCCCTTAAAGGTCTATTCATATATATAATAGGCTCATCATACCCTGGAATTACTTTGCATGGGAGCTCAGCGTGTGCGCGTTTTTATCAGCCGGTTTCCAAAAGTGCATGCCTTTAGGAGGGACAGCCACCACGGCAGCCTGGGAGCGGTGGCAGGAGAGCTGGGCACCCCGAGCCGGCTGCTGCTGCGAGCAGAGAGTCCAGCCTCACCCCCAGCCGATTTTCAGACACTCACGGGTGAGATTTTGAAAACAAACACACTCGAGATAAAATGTGCACATATATACACGTATCTATGGACTCAGGAATCCAACAAGCCCTGGGACTGCGGGATGGCTGTGGCAGAGATTTGCATCCCAGTGCCCTGAGTCCTGGGCTACCACTACCCTGACCAAGGTATTTTCCTTTCTCTTGTGGGAGCCCTCTCTAGTTAGGGGGTCCCCCAGCAGGGCCTGGAAAGGGGAGATGGAGCCAGTGGGAATATAGGAATTACCCTGTGCGGGGAGGGTTTTTTTCCTCCTCTTCCGTCAGCAGTGGTGCTTCAGCTCAGTTTGAGAGGAGCCCAATACAGCTGTCTCACAGCATCCTTTCTGAGGTGTCCTGTAAATGAAAAGGAAAAAAGGGAAAAGAAAAAAAAAAAGCATGGGGATGATTTAAATATCTGCTACCTTTCCTTGAAAGCCTCTGTCTTACTGTCTGGCCAGCCCATCCCTCTTGGGGCTCTCCTTTAGGAAAGCTGTGCCTCATGAGATGCCGCATCCCAGGCAGCCATAAATTCATTTAAACTAACGCACAGCACCTAAATGCTGGCTGGAAAGCAACCCTCCAAACACCACAAATGAAACACTGGATTACTGAAGTCAGCAGAAAACCTTCACTGAGTCAATGGGTTGCCATTCTGGGGCCTCGGCAGCGCTAAGCTGAGTCCTCCTGTCCTGAGCACATCCATGAGCCTAAGCATCTCCACGTGTCCGTTCACCATCGCCAGCCATTGAACTTCTCCTTTTTGTTAACTTGAACCTTCAGCTAAAAGTGGTGAGTACTGGTGCAACACGTATCAATTAAAAAAACCCACCTTAACATTTTAGTCATAAAGAAAAGGCTTGAAAACATGAGCTAAGTGTGTCCCAAAAGTTCAGAAACCAGAAATAAAAGAACAAGTACATTCTGACTTTTAAGCAAGTCTCAGTGGGTTTAGGGAGGTCTGGCTCATGATTTTTTAGTATCTCAGTTTGACGATATTGCCCAAAACCACAATGCTGATGTCAACATTTCACAAATATTCATGAGAGAAATAAAAGCAAGAAACAATATATGTGGTTTAGCTTCAAAAATGGGTAAAAGCTGCAGGAATATTGGAGTTTAAACGAGCATTGCAGACATCAAAATCTACACTAAGCTGAGACTTCTTAAATAGGTTGGTATAAGGAAAGACCAGCATTAACATCACTTAACATTAAGTCTTCCTCTATATGACACCCCCACAGCATTTAAATATCAAGGAAAAAACTCCTTGCAACTGAACTGCAAGACACAAATGATCTCACCCTGGAAGCAAACCCCACACACCCCTTTTTTTCCCCTACATATCTGGGCTTTTTTATCTTAGCCTGGAACCTGAGATTTGAAGTGGCTGCTTTAATCTCTCCTCTTCTGCCCACCACCTCTTCTGCAGACCCGGTCTGCTCTCAACTACTGTCTGCCAGTTTGACTCCCCTGGCTTTGGTGAGCCTGCATCAGAGCACCTGCAGAGGCAATTTAATTCGGCTCTCAGTCCTCCAGAGCTGACCCACAGTCCTGTAGCTGCGTCGGCTCTGCAGGACTGATGGGAATAAAAAGTGGTTAAGAACTTATTTTTGTGACTGAAGTCAGCAGATACGACTCCGCACAGAGGCAGCAGATGTGTCGAGTAAGAGCATTTTTAAATGGTGACTTCTCAAAGTGGGATTTTACTGTAAGTTATACAGCATGCCAGCTTTGTGATCTCTCAGCCTTGAGACTGTCCCCGTAATATTAATTGTATACTTTCCAAAGTGCTACCCTTAACATTTTTCTCAGTGCTAGCTGAAGTAGTAAGAAAGGGCCAGTACCTTCCAATAAATATAAATTTCCTCTTACTTCCGAGGTAATCTAATCCATACAGATGCATTTCAAGGTCTGTCAAAGTTATTCAGGCTCATTCCACAGCAGCACGAACACCCTCTGCCCTGGAGTTTTACCATGGAAGCAAATCCAAGAGTAGGTGAATTTTGTTACGTGGTCCACAGAACTAGTAATATGAGATATTGCTGGATGAAACTGTGATATTTATTAGGCAAATAAACCAACAAATGAAAAACACAAAGAAGATGCCAAAGGCAAAAATGACACTCCTGTCACTGTGAGAAGCATTCAGAATTACTCAACCCAAATAAAACATAAGATTTAATAAACTGTTCTTGCAGATGTGGTTGTAACTAAGTTTTAAGAGAAATAGGTTTTACTGTTGTTCAGGCTTAGAACCAAAAGCACCGGCAAAGCTCTCTGGCCAACATTATTCAGCGGAGAGCTAAAAAAAAGTCATTGTAGCAGCACTCTCTAGCATTCAAATATCTGAGCTGTGAATAACACGACACGAGCACATGTTGGTCCTTGTGTCTGCCTGTATCAACAGTGCGGGTGTCAACAGATGCTACCCCAAATACGCCATTAATTATGCAACCCAGGAAACCCAACCGCAGGACAAGGGGCTTAGAAATTTGAACAAGCTAATCCCAACTCGCAAACAGGCCCCCTCTGGCGTGCGGAGAATGGTGCTTAATCTCCTCCTAGCAGGTTTCCATCCCTCAGCTTGTAACATCTATCCTCAGGGGTCTGCGAGGCTCAGTAATGTAATGCAAAGCCTTGCATAAAATTTGAACATCACTGCCCCTAAAAAGCAAGCTTCTCCCGGGTTCAGCATTTCCAGGCTTTCGGGAACAACTCCCTAACCCTAACCTGGATCTCCCCACCAGCCGCAGCGGCACGGCACCCGCAGCCCTCTACCCTGTCCCCCAGCCAGGAGGGTGCCCTGGACTCCTCACCCCCTGCCCCTGCCCCATTCCTTCCCTGCCCAGGGCAGGGGCAGGCACTGGCTGCCTGGGGAGGGCAGGAGAACCGCCACATCTCACAAGGCAGGAATCCTGGAGGGTGCCGGGATGAGGGATGCTTTGCCTGCCGGGGGCATCCCAGCTCCCCGTTGCCCTGTGGCACAGGGACAGGAGACCTGCCAAGGAAAATCCCCATTGCCCCATGGGGCAGCGGAGCTACCAAGAAAAAAAAAAGATTCCAAGAGAGGATCGGAGCACTGCTTGAGGTTAGGGACTTGCACAGATATGTTGCTGAGTGCACGTGTGGTGCCGAGGACCTGCCGTCCCAGCAGCCAGCTCCCCATGAGAACACAAAGAGGCAGGAGAGCCACCTTAACCCCTGGGGTTTCACCGCCTTTGTCTCAAAGGACGATGAGGAGCAGCTGGCTCCTATTCACTCCGATGGCAAATAATCTGATAGCTAAACCCTGTCTTTACTAGGGTAGCTTTCAAATCACATTGCCGGGCTGGCCTAGTCCCACAAATGGAGAAGCCACCCGGGCCTCTGCAGTGACCTCAAAAAAAGAAAAAAAAAAGGAAGTGTAGCAAACACTAAGACAGAATTGAAAATCCCAGCCATCCTGCATCACCTTAGACCGTAGACCTGGATTACAAATAAATTTTATTTTCCTGCAATAAAACATTCCTCTCTACAACAGGAGCATCAAGCTGACATTTGAAATACACCGTTTGACTGGAATTACACCAAGAGCAAACGCTCCAAAGTGACTGCATCACTGCACACGGCTGACAGTAATTATTAATAGGACTGCTCTTCCTTTGATAGGCACGCATTACAGATGGCTGAATAAGGGAAACATTTGTGAACAATTGTTTGGTGGCAGAAAAAAAACCCTGCTGCCAAAATTTTAATGCTTAAAGACAATGCAATTAACCAGCTCCCAAGCCGAGCTCTCGCAAAAGCATGATCACTTTCCTAACACCCGCTGAGCTCAGTGGGACCACATACGTGAATGGTGTTTACAGGGTCAAGTATGGATGGGGCAGAGGTGCTTAGACTCATAAATCACCCTTCCAACAGGTAAGCTGCCCAAGTTATGGGGGAATTATTTTCACATGGATTAATTCAGAGCCATCTATTGCTAAAGCAATGGGCAGAAAGGGGTGAACAGAGTCCTGACCTAGCGGGTGGCTGTGCAGCCATATAACCGCACTGTGTAACGCTGGAGCCCACAGTACGTCCCCTGCTAAAAAGAGGAGGGAGAAGTCTCTTTAGATCTTCCAGCAAATCTAAATCAGGGATACGTCTGTAATAGCAAAGGGATTCGCAGGCTGAATCAGAGACAATCTCTAACTCCAGGAACTGAATAAATATGTCAGCATAAAACAAACAGTAATGACCACATTTTCATCCCAAAATCAGAAAACGAGGTTTTGGCTTGCAGAGGGAGGCAAAAGAATTACCTTTTGTTGCAAAGTGTTTTCTTTACAAGAAGATCTCAGGAGGGCAGAAGGAAAAATCCTGCTTCATTGAAAGAAATACTAAAAAACTAATCCCATGACAACATAACGGCCCAAACTTCCAAACTGTTATCCTCAATCAAACCAGAACACCCACGCGCAGCCCACGCTGGGCTCACAGAGCAATACCTCACATCCAAGTGTTTCTCCTGCCAGTGCTCATATATCTCATTTAATCTCAGGTGCTTGTCGGCGCTCCTCGCCTGAGCCAGGTTACAGCTGAGCCGGTGCCCGGCCATGTCCTGCGCCCATCGGGACACCAGCCCGGGAACCGGCCTTCCCGGCTTGACAGGATTAGGGATTGCCAGCATCTCCAAAGCTGGTGACCACCACAGCTCCCACACAAACGCTCACCAAGGGGCGACAGCCCTGGGAAGCGCAGTGGGTTTGGCATATCCCTAAATCTCCTCACTGCGAGCTTGCCACCGTAGCAGAGCTATGGCTGCCTCTGGTTGGATCCATGGTGGCAAGATACCTGGGATTATTTCACCAAACCCTGCTATTTTCCCTCTCCACTCACAATTCTTTTTCCACTTTGTTTTCTGTTGGTTTTAAGCTACAGAAGTTTCAGGTAGTCAAAATTTAAAAAAAATATATAATCCCAAACTAAATAAACAGATTCAAAAATAGATTAAGCTGAGTGACTAAAACGCTGAAAAAATAGTCAATCCCAATATTTCCACTGACTGGCCTTTGCAGGATAGTTTAAAGAAATGCAAATTTAAAAATTAGAACCAAATGTTTTTTTAAGTTCATTTTTAGAAAAATAATGCCACCAGTTTTTACTAAAAGAGTCTCCAAGCATTTCTACTTCATGTTTTAAAGAGACTGAACTGAGTAAACACAGCTGTCTGTCTGTAGGAACAAATAATCAAAGAGCCTGAACTGTAAATTGTCCAAAACCAGAACACATCCTTCAGCCGAGCTTGTAATTGATGCCAGCTATTCAGAGCAGCAAACAGCAAAGTCTTACCACTTCCCTCCCCCATGAAGTTTTTGGCATTTCAGGTCTATATTGGCCTTATGATCTTAAAGAGCGAGTGCTATCTGACATTGACTGATAGGGAGACAGTTATCCCAGGGGTTTGCTGTTATTCCGCTTGCATAAGGAAGAAAGACGACAAGTATGGGTTGTAACGGGAGTCCCCCCGGTTGAGGTGAGTGAAGCCCGTGCAGCGACCTGCCTGTTGAGGACCACGAAGCCGTGACGCTCTCCGGGGAGTGACTCCAGGGCCAGGCTCGCTCCCAGCAACTTCAGGTGGGAAACTCCAGCTGCGCCCAGCATGTGTGAGCGGTTGGGCTTGTAAGAGACTGAATTCTTATCCTGAACCATTTGCCTCAAAGATTGTTAGGTGTGAGGGACTGGACCATCATCTCAAGGAACTGTGAACTGCTTATCTTGAACCCTTTGTCTCCAAGATGGCCTGTTTAAGCAGGACACTCCTCTGTCCATAAGGACGATTACCAGGCCATTGAGGCATCCAGAGGAGGAAACAACGGGGCTGGAGCTGATAAGATACTGGTTTCTGGTGTTGATCACCCGAAGGTCGTGTGATGGACGAAACCTGCAGCGCAGGACATCATTGAAATATGCCCTATAAAAAACTCATAGAGACAAGCTGTGGCAGGGCCTTCTTCACCACCAAAGAATTGAAGACTGAGGACCAACGGGACGCTGCTGGATCCGTGGTGGTGACCGTCCTTGCAACCCCCACCACCGACTGCTTGCCTGAGGACCAGTGGGACGCCGTTGGATCCGTGGTGGTGACTATCCTAGCAATCCTATCCTGACTGCTTGCTTAATTTCTACCTTTTCTTCCATTCTATCCTATTGCTACAATTTTCCACTTTTGATAATAAAACCTATTTTGACTATACGGCATTTGACCTCGTTTGTGTCTTAATCTCGCTCTTGGGATCATCTCGAAACCTTCCCCGACATTGGATCAGGACAGGGCTGAGGAAATCACTCATCACAACCAACCAACCTCGGCCAACTCTTCAAGTCCAGCTTCGACTTGGTGTCAATTCAGGTTAAAAAAGTAAAAACCACCAAGTTTCTTTTCACCCTCTTCAGCTCTGACTCGGCAAGTTCCCACTATGTTTGCAGCACGTAACAATCAGCATTGGTCAATTAATGGAGTAACCACATTAATGCTGAAATGCCAGAAGGACCAGTGTCGACAACTTCACTGGCAACACATTTGTCCCCACCGCTCCCAGCCGACTCACGCCAACACGGTCACCTCAGGGCAAGAGGAGCGGGGGCAGACCACGTCCTCACCTGCCCACCAGCGAGGAGATCTGCTGGCAAACAAACCCACCGCCACCAGTGCCACCGTCACCCCTGGGAGAGGGAGCAGCTGGTGCACACATTCAGCATCAATACCTGCCCGAAACGCCATGGAGGTAACCACCAGCACGGGCCCTGGGGGAAGGAGTACAAGTGGTGGCAGGGAGAGTTTGGGGAACACGCTGGGAGGTCGGTACCTAAAACTAAAGCCCCTGTAGTTCCCTTCACCGGACAGCACTGCTGTAAAAGCCTTGGTCACAGACTGAGCGTAGTCAGGAGTCGGCAAAAGTGCCGAAATTCCCAGACCTTCAGGCCAGCCCCTCGCAGACCAACAGGAGAAAAGGGGAAAAAGCTGTTGCAACTCTGTGTTGTTGCTAAAGAATGCTGTAAACATAGGAATGTACAGATAAGGACATTGTCAAAGCCTGCTGCAGGATCCCCAAATGTTGCCATGCCAAATGCCAAATCTTTCATTACAGAAAAATTTCCAGCTGCCTCACTTGAAAGTGAATTGTTTCCTGTCACTAAGGCAAAGCTATCACACGCCAAAGGAAAAAAAAAGGCCAAATAAAATCTGCTGCTTCTCATTAGATCAAAGGTTGGCAGCAGAGATAAACCACCACACAAAACGACATTTATTCAGAAGAGCAATTGACTACAGAGTCATTTGTCACTTTTAATAATACTACAGTTGTAAAATGATGATAATGGAAATCAAGTTACCCTAATGGTAATAAAATATTTGTAAACTAAACTTGTTCATTTTGACTATAAAAAAGACATTGAAATAATTTAACTGCACAGAATAAAATTGAAATGGGTCTGTAATTACATAGATTTTCAGCATCTTCTCCGTTATGAAAAGAACTAACTGCTGATGACTCCCACATTTCCAGCACCTTACTCTGAAAAACAAAAGATTAGAAATATGTACCAGATGTACAGAAAAGAGGCCTGCAGCAACATTTCAGAAGTGATGCATACATTTCTTCCCATTTCTCCTCCTTATTAGTAGCATGCCAAGTGTCATATCTCATTAACTGAGTGAGCCTGTACGCCAGTGAAACTTCACTGAGTCAAGAGAAGGGACAGAGCCCTATTAATGAAGTCACTGGATCTCAAAATCCCCCTCATCACCGTCAAGGAAAACACTACAGGATTTTTGGTGACTTTGATAAACTAGCATGCTGGCAAGATGCATATTGATGTGGCCTGATATGGCTTTCTTATCCCAGACGACCTGCCTTCACAGGTTTGATGAATTCAGGGTCACTGCAGGAAAAAATTGCAGGAAATTCAGCATTTTTCTGTAACCTCTCAGGTTTCTTTAAATTCTGTTTTGACGCATATTCTAATGATTTTCCTGGAACATTTCACATTAAACAAGTTCCAGGGCCGAAAAACATGCCAGTCCCAAAGGAAAGACTGTAGGGAGCTGAAAAGTGCCTTGGAAGCCTGGTCATCCTTGGATTCCTCTTGCTGCCATTTCAGATTTTGTTTTTATTTTAGATTAGAGCCACATGAGTTTCTCCACTACATCTAGATTCTAGGAGAGTCAAATCTCTCTGATCTCAGAGCAAGCCAGTGCATCTTGCAATTTCGCACATGCCTTTCACCCTGCTTGGATCTAAACCATGCCAAAATCAATGAGAGTGGTACTTCACCCCGGGGGCACTGCTCCCTCGGATCCACCATACATGATAAACAAGGATGTATTTTGAAACTGGATGACCTGACCTACTGCACAGGAAATTTCTCAGTTTCTCAAATGACTCTGTCTGCAGGCACTTGCTTGTCATGTGTCAGAAACTTACAGAGAAAATCTAGACCTTAGGGAAAATGGCAAGAAACCAAAAACTGAAGCCAACACATAAAGGCATGCCAAAACTCTTGCCGGCGAGGTTTTTATAGCTACATTTTAAAACATTCCTCTCAGTTTGGAGGGGTTTTTTTATTAAAAAGGCTGCGATGAGCACTATACTGTCACTGCTTCTGCCATTGAGGAGGGAACTCAGAACAGCAGCTCCTGAGGACCTCAGTGGACTCCACAGTGCCTGCAAGTCCACCATATTCTTTGAAGGAAAACTGTAAAACAAACTCTCAGTAACCATCCTGAATAAGTAATGTTAACGTTGAAGTAGCCACCAAGGGTGCTTAGCAGAAAAGAACAATTGTCCTCACAACAAAAGGAGACCTCAGGAAGCAAATATTTTCTCTCCTATATTCTTATTCAGGGAATTACAGGTTTTCTGCTTCGAGACCGTCTCTATATGCATGTTTCTGATAATTATGTATATAAGTTTGTCTATAAAACTTATTGCAGAGGCAAAGGACGAGCTACGTACTTTGAATGGAAGTGAGCTGGATTTCCCTACCCTAGGACAGGTTTTCTGTGTGGACCTGAACATGGCATGCAGGGTGCTCCTGTGCTGCACTTTGAAACATCATTTCAGTACATGTAGGCAAACTGGAATCAGCTTTAATCCAGTGAATCTGCATGGAAATAGACATCAGCAAAACCACAGTCTCAGCTGGGGTTGTGCACAGTTGAGCCTGACTGCTGAGCTTTGCTGCCAGCAGCGCTGGACCAGGCGCGCTGGAGCTGGGTCATGCGATTGCTCTTCCTCTGCAACTGAAGAAAATCATAGTAATCTCTGGAGTGAAAACAGTGATATGCCAGCTTAACCAACTCATAACCCTAATTCACCTCAAATAATTAAATCCCTTGATCAATTTTACTGAAAAAAAAAAATAACCACATGCTCTGGAATAAAATCTGAGTGGATTTTCAAGATATGCACAGATGTACAATCCACCCAAGCAATCATACCCAAATCTAACATACAATTAGTTGTTCACAAGCACCAACGGGATTTCACACCCTGTTTAATTTCCTTGTGCAAAACCTGGTATTTATTCATGTCCTCAAAGCTTGTAAGTGATATGGTAACATTAATTTGTCCCAAGTCACGTCAGAGAAAATTTGGTCAATAATATGCTAAACATCAATTTGAGTCTCTGACAAAACATGAATCCAAGATCCTGAGACTCATCAAATGTACTAGGTGCCAATGCAATTAATCAGCTCTGACCACCCACTGTAGCTTGAGCAACACGCTCAATTTCAGTCCAAGAGTCATGACTTTGACACGGGAAAAAAAAATAAATGCTGTCACTGGTAGTAGGAGAAGAAACAATATATTATTACACAAAACAATACATCCTGACTTTGTCATGGGACTGACTGAAGCAATGAAGCTCAGATGGGTAAATATGGGCTACAGCCCAGTGCTTCTCAGCCTACTGGCCTTCACAACACACACGTCCCTGCCAGGGCCACCCTAGGCCAATGGAGTAAGACTGATTAATTTCAGAGGCATTGGCTCAGTCCTCAAGTTTCTCAGCACTGATGCTAGAGGCCCACTGAATCAGTGTGCCAGAGAAGTGTCTGGCATACACCAAGAAATAAAATATATGCAGTCCAAAACTAAATTATAGGCCAACAGATTAATTTTGGATAATGTATTTTTAAAGAAGATATATATTTTTTCTTTTATATAGATTTTATATATATATATATATATGTATATGTATATATGTTGTGGTTTATCCCCAGCCAGCAACTAGGCACCATGCAGCCACTTGCTCACTCCTCTCCCCAGCAGTGGAATGGGGAGGAGAATCAGAAAAAAAAAAAAAAAAAAGTAAAACTCATGGGTTGAGATAAGAATGGTTTAATAACTAAAGTAAAATAAAATGTGATACTAACAATAACAATAATAAAATATACTACTAATAATAACTGTAATGAAAAGGAATAAAATAAAATAAAAATTAAAAAATACAACCCAAGAAAAGACAAGTGATGCACAATGCAATTGCTCACCACCCGCTGACTGATGCCCAAGCAGCGATCCACCCCTCCCGGCCAACTCCCCCAGTTCTATACTGAGCATGATGTCCTATGATATGGAATATCCCTTTGGCTAGCTCGGGCCAGCTGTCCTGGCTCTGCTCCCTCCCAGCTTCTTGTACACCTGCTTGCTGGCAGAGCATGAGAAACTGAAAAATCCTCACCTTAGGATAAGCCCTACTTAGCAACAACTAAAACATCAGTGTGTTATCAACATTAGTCTCACACTAAATCCAAAACGTAACACTATACCAGCTATTACAAAGAAAATTAACTCTATCCCAGCCGAAACCAGGACAATATATCAGGCAAAGAACGCTGCTATAAACACACCTCAAGCCTGCTGTCAATATCTTAGGATGAAGGACTGCTATGATGTACGGTTTGTTTTCCTCTTCTAAAGAGCCAGAGGACCTATGCTCAGCGTTTATCAGCTTGCCTCTTTCCAGTCCTTAAAATAATGTACATATAAAAGAGGAGACTGAATGAAATGCTTCACAGAGCCTTGTTTCCAGCTATAACCTAAATGAGTTTCGCACATGAGTGGAATCATTTACTGCTTATTTAACTTTGCAAGTGCTTTGGAAGACCTCTTGTAACACTGACTTTGTTTTTCTCTGCTTGGCTGCTGCTTTGGCTGCCTCAAGCAGTTTGCCTCTGCACAGTCACAAAAAGGGATCTGGTCTTCTGGGTTTTATGGCCATTGAGCAAGGGGGTTGTCAATCCAGCACTGCAGGGCAGACTTCTCAGTCTGTAAAACCTCTCCACCAGCCTGGTGCTCCCAGTGCCAGGTGGGGCTTGCTCAAAGCAGCTCACCAACACAGAACTCCGAGAGCCCGGTGCTGCTGCAAGGTGTTGAAGCACTTTCCTCGCTGCCCTAACAGTGGGGTTAAACTGCCAAAAAGCATCACCTCCTGAGCAGTGTGCCAAATATGAACACGGACTCAGAGATTTTTGCTTTTTCCTTCCCTGTAGGATGGACTCGGAGACTTATCACACTCCTGTGAAATGCATGGTCCCATTTCTTACAAATAAAGCCCTTCCCAAACATCTTCTGCTGTGACTGCCCATGAGCAAAAACTTACTCTTTGACTTCCTTTCCCTCCCTGCTCTCAGCTTGATGCATCAGAGCCACATGGAAAAAAACCCAACAATATTGCTCACAGGGTCATGAGGTATAAAACCGCAGTCAATGCAAGGAGGTCAGTCCATACAAAGCATTCACATATTCTTGGCTAAAATAGCCCCTTTTTCTCCAAGTATGTTCATTCTCAGGAATCTAGATTTTTCTGAACATCTTTGTGTTCATCACAACTCTCAAATTTAGGGTTTGCCCTTGACTTACAATTTCCATTCACAGGTCAAATATTCAGCTCTAACAGCTTCACCACCAATCTCTTACAGACACTCTGTTTCCCTTTTAATTCTCCCTCATTTACCCAATTAGCATTCTGTTAATTAAACACCGAAAGTGCCTTTACTTTCTTCAGAAAAACACATTCCTGCTTAACCCTTAATTTATACATGTACCTCTGCAGGCTGTTTCAATGAGATTAGAGTTTGCACACAGTTTTTGTTCTTGGGTTGTAGACATGATTCTGAGGAAATGTTGCAGTATAACATCAGACTTGCTGTCTGCCATTTATACTGGAGTTTTGCCTAGCAGTTTGACTGCTGAGATAATTAATAGTCTTTAGTAACCATGATTCCCTGGCTGTGAACTTCAAAGACAGCAGTAGTTTTATATTCCTTCTGTGACTTGAAATAGCAGACAGTTATTACAATATTACATGATCTGGAAGTGGGGGGCTGTCCGGGAGCCATTAATTGAAGTTGGCTAGAGGGGCTCCACCAAATCTACCTTGAGTCAAGCTTTGTATGGGGAAAGGATTATATGATTTTTCTAATTTCCTCTCCATTTCCATCTGCACTCTGTCAAATTCAAATTATTGTATTATCCAGCTTACGTTACAATACATTACTGTGCGCCTGCCGCAGAAGCACCCAGTGCTTAGCAATTTCCAGCTGAGGGTTCTGCCTTCCACCAGGCTTATACAGCTCCATTTGCACCTCCTCCTCAGTTTGAGGCAACACCAGGATTTGTGCCTGTGTGCAAGCACAAAAGCCTGGTGTTTCAAGTCCCTTCACAGGTCTTCAAACCCCCTGAGAAACACCTCAATGTATTTACTTTCCATTCTCCTGCCTCTTCATTTGTATACCATATACTTAAAGAATAGAAACCAGACGTTGTACAATAACGTGAGACACAGCAAGTAGAGCACCCCTCTATGGCTTCAGAGGTGCGGGTATGAGTTTCTGCTCCGCTCTTGTGCCAAAATTTGCTGCTGCTCCCTACAGCTGGAGCTGTCTCCTCCTCCGAGGCTAGCTGTCGAACAAACAAGACGCCCGCGTTGCCCAGGTTGTGGTACAGCGGGATGGAGGAGGCTGTGCGGGCACCAGGGTGTCCTGGGGCCCCAGCGGTGCGTGTACCAGGTTATCGCTGCGGGACCAGAGCCTGTAGCCTCCTCCACTCCTCAGAAACCACCTCCTGGTTAGCAATTTCAGTGCTTGCTGCGCCACTAGCTACAAAAGCCTGGTGTATCTTGAGACCACCACTCCACTGCACCAATGACATGTTGAAGGGTCTTCTATAAGTAACACAATATGCGTGTGTAAATAAATACTGGTGAATGCAAAAAGGAGGAAAACATTATATGGCTTTCCCCAGAACCAAAGATATCAAGGCCAGGCTGGATAGGGCTTTCAGCAACCTGGTCTAGTAGAAGATGTCCTTGCCCATAGCAGGGGAATTGGAACTAGATGATCTTTAAGGTCCCTTCCAACCCAAACCATTCTATGATTCTAGGATTTCACCCTTTCTGTCAAGATACTTCATGTGCACTTGAGAATGGCACGAACCCCACATCACAAGAAGCAAAAGCTATTCTCTCTATTTTACAGACTAACTTTCCCATGATTACAAAGCAACTCAAAGTCCTTATTTTCTCCTACATCCCACTGCTGCTCCTTGGCTGCAGGCTGTACCACCTCCACATTCTCACCGTCTCAAAGTCTCTGCTTGGTTTTTGGTAAGCCTCTTCTTCACAACACCCCTGCCAAGAAAATAAACACTAATACACCAAATCTGCAGGTGGGGAGATTGAACAATTTACTAAAAGATACACACAGTGTTCATAGTAGAAAAACGTAGGGAGTTTAGGTACCTAGATCACTAGACTGTAGCCCAATCCATTAGTTCATCATTGAGTTCATCTTCCTCTTAACTGCATCTGAGTTCACAGAGGCTTTGTGAGCACCGCTGTGCCTGCCAGGAGATAATTCAGCGGGCACAGACACTCTCCCATAAGCTTCCCTGAACCCCTGCAAGAGGGGGGTACCCTACAGTAGAATTCCCAGGCAAAACACTGTCTGACTTACAGAGATGGCTTCATATACATCTGGGATATCTGAATCGAGTTAAGATTGCTGGCCCTTCTTGCCCATTATTAGGCTTGAACACAATCCATTTGATTTTTCACCCAGGACTGCTAATGCCAAGATATTACAAGAGAGAAATTTCACAGCAGTGTTTCTTCCAAGGCTGTGCACAACATTACACTAGCTCGACTAACCCACTTCCAAGTCATTGCCCCAGTCAGACCCAGGATACAGATAAGCCTACAAGAACAAGTTGGCCTGAAGTCTCGAGAAGGCATACCACTGCCATGGGACTGTCACTCCATCTTCGGCTCCCTGCGAGGCAGGGCAACAGCATTGCTTTGCTGAGCTCTGAGCAACACAGTCTGGCCTTCCTCCATTCCAAATTTCTAAGGATTTCTAGAGTAGGGAAAAGCCTCCCGCCCCACCCTTTTTTTTAAACAAGAGAACATGGCTAAGGACATACATGGTTAATTAACAGGAATAGAGTCATCTAGCAGTGCATACTCTGTAGAACTCTATATACACATCTGATGAAACTGTTATAGACCAGAAAAAGGCTTCTTGTTGCAAGAAGCTCTCAATGTAGGTAATGGAGTCTTAACATAAAATCACGTCTATATAAATGCATTAGTCGACTCTCATTCCCATTTTTTTTCAGCAGACAGAAAGACTAGTGCACTTGTACAGCTGCCCCGTATCTATTCTTCTGATCTATGTACATTTATACCTCAAACACAAGAATTTATCTGAAGCTCACAGTTAGTCACCAGTTTATAAAGTTTTTCATTCAACTAAAGAGGAACAGCACCACATAACTCAGGTGACCAGGCAAAAAAAAGACAACAGACAGTGTTTGATTTATAACAAATCCAACAGCTGCAGTTTTTAGACAAATGATTCCCAGCACAATTACAAATAATGAATGAAGGCACAAATACCACAATTTGTGAAGCATTTTGAAGAGGAAGGAGGGGGGGTGAGGAGGCTAAATTCATTAAAAATAGTGCAGCCAGCCTTAGACTTAAAATGTAAACATCCATGTTGTCACCAAAGCAGCAGAATTTTGTTTTCTTACACCTTTCATAAGACTCAGCACCCAAGTTTTGCTTACCATTTAACGTATCCACATAGGTTCCTTCATCTGGTAGAATGTTGCTACTTATGTTGCCAGTGCATTTGAGATAATCCATAAGTTGCTTTTCTCTGAGACATTTAAAAAAACAAAAATGCAACATCATTACTTCATTTATTTACTGTGAAACCCAAAGGAAATATTTCAATTTATTGAAGCAAAAATGAAAAGAAAAAAAAAAAACAAACAAACAAAACAACCGCACATTATGCTTTTGGAAATAAATTTTCAGCTCTTTTCTCAGATGGATTCATCAAAGACATATCAAGGGGCTTTGGGAAGAGTTATAAGACTTTTTGGTTTTATACTATTAAAAGTCACTTTTCTCTGTGTTTGCAATTGATTTAATGTAGCCTTTAGGATTTTTGTTGCATAATTTTAACTCTCTGGAGAAAGCATGGCCATTTAAATAATCTAAATAGGACTAATACGTTTCCGTAGTCTTAGCTGCTTTTTTATTGTTCATAAGAATTCAAATAAAATGTGCAAAATGTACAAAAATATTTTCTCAGTCTTTACGGCACTGGATGTTATTTGCAATTCATGGCAAAGATAGATAGACTGATTCCAAACAGCAGTCTAGCATTCATGGTCAGCATCAGACATTTCGGTTGAAGAAACGATATAGTAAGACCCAGGAAAAAAAGTTTCCTCCCAATCTCCAAGTCAGTGGTTCACTGAGGGCTCAGATCTCCTCCTCAGCTTCGTGTTTGTTTCAGTTGCTCACAGCTAACACTGGGAATAGCTTCATTGTCTGCACCCAAGTCCTTTTGAAATCCTGCTAAAGTTTCGAAAAGAGTCACATTGCTTGGCAATAAGGCCCACTCCACTCGCTGCTGCCAGGATGTAGGAGTTAAAAAGGACAGGTATTGAACTGAACCACCTCTCCATCTCACTGACCGTCCCCTTGTTTTTCAGTGAACAAAAAGGGGATCTCTGAATAGGAGCTGAAGATTTCACTCCAAAAGGTATTAAAGATGTGCTACAGACTTACTATCCAATATCATTTCAGGTGAAAGTACCCTGAAAGAATGGTAAAATCATTAAGATTTCAGTGCATGTGTCCTTTTTCCCTAGCAGAAGAATCCAGATACTTCAAGCTCTTTAAGAAAGGAGACAGTAAAAGGTGAATGACAAAAGCTTGAGCGAAAGGTCAGTGGCAGGTCCCTGGGAATGATTACCTCTTTGAAATCCAGGCAGCAGGGGATGCAAGGAGTCAAAGGCTGCGCAATCACCTCTGCTGAGCATCTAATCACCAATAGGTCTGATCAGTGGAGAACATGAGGTGAGGAACCAGGAGAGGTCACTAAACAGGAACTACAAAGTGAATCACGCTGCTTTACACAGAAGGCAAAAAAAAAAAAAAAATCCCCCAAAAACGCAGCCTACAGAAACTGCTGGTAAAGGAGATTGGGAAAACAAAGAACTAGTAAAACACCTAGAAGGGAGGGTAAAGAAATAAAAATGGTAACAAAGAAGATCTAAACGCTTTTGCCAAGTCTGTGGGAGCTCACTGACTTTAGAGAATGGCTCCTCGCAGAAGCTTTTTCCCCTGATGCCCGAGAGTCACTGGGGTAGGTAGGAAGGGATAGGTCATGGGTCACCATCCGGCCCTGAAAAAGAAGAAAATGGCACAGAAAATGTCAATTACAAAATATGCCAGCATCTTTTCAAAGAAGTGGTGAGGACGGGTAGGAGACACCTCACTAAAACACAGGTGGTGCGATCACCCGGGGACAGGCATGGTTTCAGCCCTGCGAGGAGCCCTGCCTCGCTGAGAGCGATGTGTTCAGAGTTAAAGTGCTTCACTGACCAAGAGCACTGCAAAAAGCATCGCCCCTGCCAGCTCCCTGGGGTCTGCCCAAGACACACTGGAGGAAGGGAAAGGGTGCTTGTCCTTCAGCAACCTCGACGCAAACTCCAGCCCCACCTCACACCTCAGCTCCGCACTTTCACAAGTTTAAAGGCCCACGTTGCTCTATTCACCAGCGATGTGGAGGTCTGTTTCCCACCCCATCTACGTCGCTACCTGCACAGTGCCATCCAACAAACATCCGTACCAGGCAGACGCAGGGGTGCATACCATTAAGTATCGCCGGTAGGTTCACCGGAGCACTGTGTGTTCCCGTGTTTCCAAACACGTGGCTGTGACGGTCTGACAAATTCAAATGTCTCAAACATCCGCTAAAAGAGCTTTGGTGGACAAAACGACCTCTGTAAAAATGCTGGAGTTTTGTGAACAGGACAATGTGGACAGAGGAGAGGGCCCCACGGAGGGTGGGAACACACTTCTCCAAGGCCCCAATTCCTTATCTTAAGTGACCAGGAGAAGGAGCACAATTTATGCCTTCCTGGAGGAAGAAGGCCCCATGGAAGTTGGGACGGTGCTTCTATCTTAAGTGGTCGTGCCAGCAGGAAAAGAGAGGCAACTCCACAATGAACACCCCCCCCCCAAAGCTCACTGATCGATTCCAGTGAAGCCCAGGTGTGGGAACTGCACATGTTGAGATCGTCAACTAACACACTATAAAAGAGGAGAGAACGAATCGTCAGTGCGCGCCCTCCGGAACTGGATCTCTACGCTGGCTGGACCAACGCTGGACCCAGGACTGGTGAAACCCTTCTCTTCTTTCTTTCTCCTTTCTCTCACTCTCTCTCTCTCTTTTCCTTCTCTCTTTTCCACAGTGTCTACACCTCATCCTTTGAAACATAAACCGTTGACCAAGTCTGAGACTAGGAGTGCATCTAGCTGCCCCTGAGCTCCTCTTTGAGAAGGAGTCCAGAAAGCAAGGGGGTCTGCTCTGAACCTCGTGACTCAACGGGAGGGCTCTCCTTCTGATACATTTCATGTTCCTTTTTCCATTTCATTTTTCTACACTTCCCTCCTCTTCTCAAACAGCGGCTTAATGACATGTTGCAAGGTTCATATTAACAAGTTCATGTGTACCTGGACAAAGTTAGCTAGGTTGAATAAATGCTGATTGTTGTTTGAAATCCCCTGGTGTCGTTTCACCTTAATTCTGACAAAGGAAATCCACGAACCTGAGTCGTTCCAACTTTGGGACGCGACAGTGGCAGATGTGCTGGTATAATGCCATCGCATGGCGAAGGCAGGGAGAAGAGGGTGGAAGCTCTCCAGGGACATGGCCACGACCCTACTATATGGTTCGGGATGTCCCCACACTGGGATGGACAGGGCTCATGGGCAAGAGAGGCTACTGGTCCTTTCCCTGGCCCAGACCAGGCTACAGCCCCTCACACTTCGCTTTTCTTCATGACGAATAGGCAGACAGCAGTAATTTAAAACATGCATAAAAAGAATTGTTTTTCCAGTAGCTTGGCATACCTGTGGTCAGAGGGGATTTGGGAAAGCAATATATGCACATGTGCGTGAGTACATGCACTCCAGTCTTGTGGGGACTGAGAATTACATTTCCAGAATTAAAATGGAAAAAATGCGACTCCATTTAATGGTAGTCACAGGTTTTATTCTACATTCCTAGGTAAACCTGGGTAACCGCAAGATGTCTTCACTTGTATTGTTAAAGGCTGTATTTATCATGTTCTGTGGCAAGTTCAGAAACAAATCCCCATGCAACAAGATGGATACTTACCTCTGGATTGCTCTTACCTTACCAAGTTTCAGCAAACACACTGCTGTGTAAAGGTGCCTAGTGGCTAATTGGATGTTTATCAATACAGTATTTAGGCAGTACTGTTGGTTTTTCCCAGTTACAAGTTGCACATTTGTTTCACAGTGTTTTCACTGCTTGTATGACTGCTGAAACTATATATTCAGGATAATGAGTTTTCTAGTGGTTTTGAAATGTTATTTAAATGCTGATTTCAGAAGTACTGTTCGTAACCTCTGTTAGGTCTGCAGAGAAAGCACAATTTCCAAGAGGCTTATAGCGGCGTAAATCTATGGAGCTTTGGTGAAGCATTGCATTCAGAGCAAAAATTTGCCACTCATTTGACTAGATACCCACAAACCACTGACCTGGCTAAAAAGCAACCTGCAGCGCAATAAACTGACAGGCACAGAAAAGTATCTCAGTTAAATGCAAACCCTAAGTCCCTTTAAGGTTCTTTTTCTCTCATTACCCATCATTGCCCTTTGAGTTTGGAGGAAATTTTCCACACCCAGGTTGGTTTCAACCCAATTCAAACGCACTTCTGCAAATGGAGTTTGCTATTGAGTAAGCCTGCTCCTGCATGGTGGCAGGGGGGGAGGTATGGATGCATCTCTGCTTTTGGTTTTCTAAAAAGCCAAGGTCTGTAGCAAGGTGTGTGGCTGAGCTGCTGGATGACATCGTGCGAGTCACTCCATCTTTCTCCGCTTCAGATTGCCACCTACTTGGAAATCAACTGACAAAACACTTTGAAATTCTCTAGTCAAAATCCTTGAAACAGCTGGGTCTTATTTTTATAAGAAACATAGCCTTGTGCATATGCAATGGGGCCAGAGCAAGGAGAGCAGTGCAGCAGGTCCTGCCCTGGCTCTGACACTGCGTTCCTCCATGGCTCAACTCACCTCTCTTTGCCTTCGTTTCCCGTGCCTGGTGTGGTATTCATTGTGTGTTTGGTATTTAGCCCTAAGGCACCTCCTACCAGAATACTGTGTTAAATCTTGCTGACTACCACGTAAGAAAGACTCTGAATCGCAGAAGGGTTGAGGTTGGAAAGGACCTCTGGAGGTCATCTGGTCCACCCGCCCTGCTCAAGCAGGACCATCTAGAGCCAGTCACTCAGGACCACGTTCAGATGGGTTCTAAATATCTCCAAGGAAGGAGACTCCAGCACCTCTCCGGGCAACCTGTGCCAGAGCTCGGTCACTCTCACAGGGCAAAAATGTTTCCTGATGTTCAGAGGGAACCTCCTGTGCTTCACTTTGTGCCCATCACCTCTCATCCTGTCACTGGGCACCACTGAGAAAATCCTGGCTCCGCTGTCTTTGCACCCTGCCTTCGGGTATTTATACACATTGATGAGATCCCCCCAAGTCTTCTCTTCTCCAGACTGAACAGTCCCAGCTCTTTCAGCCTTCCCTTATAGGAAAGGTGCTCCAGCATCTCAATCCTTTTTGTGGCCCTTCTCTGGACTTTCTCCAGTAGCACCATCTCTCTCTTGTACTGGGGAGCCCAGAATTGGATGAACACCTACAAATCACTGAAAAAAAAGCTATAATAATTATAAAAGACAAAATAACTTCCCTTAGAGTTAGAGACTTGAGGAGTCTACTGGTCACTTTACCAAGGAGAAAGTTAAGGGTGAAGCTTGATCACGATTTTTAGGGACCGAGATGAGGAACACAGCATTATTAAAGTGCTTGTCAATTCATCAGACAAAAGTGTAATACGACCAAAAGACCCAATTTGAAAGGGGACAGAAGAGAAATGAAGTGCAGTGCAATTATTTGTTTAACAATGGCAGCAATTAGCTGCTGGAAAATTTACCAAGTGTTCTGGTTGATTCTCTGTAGCTGGTGATTAAATCAACATCAGATTTTTTGTCTTCTTTGAAGTCTTGTTCCAGTTCATATAAGAAGTCCTAGGGTCTATGTCATGCCGTAAGTCAGACAAAATGATCACAACAGTCCCTTCTGGCTCCATCGTCTATTCATTTATACGAGATGACATTTGCTGTTCTGATGATTAGGCAATTAACACTGCAAAATATCAGAAAATTCTTAAAACGCAGCACTGCTCAATGACTTGAATTAGTCTTTGCCTCAGTCTCAGAACAAAACTCTGAACATAAAATCACCAGTGTACCTGTCTCTAAAACAAGCCAGAAACAAGACAAAGAAGAATTTGGTAGTTTAAATGACAGTTTGCTGTATCCAGCCTATCTCACTTGTGTGCTAATCAGCAGTAGCACCTATATGCCAAATACAGGCTAATAAAATCTCTATACTGCTGACCATGATCAAGTGCAGCAGCCAGATTTGATTGTAAGAAACTAAGGCTTCTCTAAAGGAAAAGTGTTATGGGGTTCTTTATCCTAGCACAACTGCTCAAAGTGAAGAGGTTTGCATTTACTCTGGAGAGGATTCCTTTAAAAAAAATCTTTGAATATAGCTAGGAGCTAGAATAAATTGACTAGAGGAGGTCAAGTTGCTGCAGCAACGATGTGTTTGGCTTCTAGAGACAGTCTACCAGATGTACCAAGCAAGAGCAACTTTTCTGAAATAGCCTTGATAATAGGTTTCTGAGGGAGACATCCCCTTGAAAGCAAAGCGTTCTGATGCCATTTACCAAGGTATGCCACAAAAAAACAGGAAGGCATTAGAAAAGAAACTACAACATATGTTAATCATCTGCAATTCAATCACTTTTCTGTATAGCTAGGAAATGAATAATTTTGTGTAATGCTAAGCACAAGGCTGTGACTCTTTGTAGACAGTCCTTGAACTGAAACAATAAAGAAAGCAGCATGTTGTTTGTCATTCTATTGCAGCCCTTGAGAGAGCCAAAATACGCTTTAGAAAAGTTCATGTCTGATTTTCAGACTCAGCTGCTATCAAAAGATCAAGGACCCTGAAGAATTTCCCTACTGATGAGTCATCCTTAGTACTTTCATGTTATTTACCAGACCAGACCGAATGTCGAGCCCAGATCCAGAACCATAGCACTGCGGGAAGGTTTTGATGGCACATGACTCTGGATGGAGACCTACTCATCAAGAATATCCCACCTCCTAAACTGACACCAAAATAAGCAGTTTCAGAGAGGAGATGGATTGATTTTACAGACACGGAGTATAATGTTCCCAAAGCCACAGGCAATCGCGCGTATAAAGCCTGCGTCTTTCCCAGTATGTTATGACGGAAGGAAGTGGGAGCCAAACATTTACTCCTGTTTGCAACCCGTCTCTGTTTACACTCACAGCTGATATAGATATGCTCCCGTGGCTTTTCAGGAACTGTGGCCTCTGGATGTCTCACAAGCTAGTCAGAAGGATACCACGTAAACCCACGAACAGACCTTCTTTTGTTTAATTTACTGCCTATCACCACGCACTGGGGGTAGCAGCACTGGTATAAACAACCACCGCCAAGGACAGCTCTCACCTCACTTAGAAAGGGTTTCTCTATTCCTCCTGGCACCCAGGTTTAGAAACCCTCTATTGACATTGCTTCCAGTTACACACCCAGAGGCACCAGGCAGCAGCAAGCTCATTACTCCCCCCAGCCAGTTTCTAGAGCCCCTGTTCTTCATTTCTTCAGTGAAAACCCAGATCTAGACTGAAGCTTTTGGAAGATTACATAGTCCCTAAGTACATCAAGATAAGAAGTACAGTGCCTCAGCAGCACCAGCTCATCCCCACCTCAGCCAAGGATGGAACTAATTCCCTTTGATGACAGGCATCATTTTAGCTCATTTGCTACAGCCGAATGACTTAAAAAATTATAGAACAGGGTGAGAAAAGATCCTGGAATTAAAATTTAAACTGCGTTTGTTTATAAGCAGAGCAAATAGCAGTATTACTTACTGTGTCCCAAAAACCCTGCTGATCAGCACACAGGTAGCTATATCTAAGTCCTTGCGCCTCACACACACCATCAACTCTTCTCTCTCCTGCTCTTGGCATCACTTGTTTTGCCTGCTCCATTATACCTACTGGAAATTTTTTGAAAAGCAAAGCTTGAAAAAGGCTGAAATAAAAAAAAAAGAAAGTTTTACTAATATACCATCCTCAGTCAATAGAAGAAAGTTAAGCAGTGAGGTAAGCTCACGCACACACACATCCTAAAAAAGTGAATAGAAGAGGTTCTTAGTTTGGCAGAAATCCTGCTAGTGAGTCTGCATATAAATGCAGGAGTTTTGAAACCAGCCTGGTGTGGGTATGCACATGTACATATCAGCTGGAAAAAATCAGCTGTGCCTCTCTGTGGTCCCAAAGCAGAGCTGGCCCTCGGTGCATGGGCCCCACATAAACCCCCCCCAGCCGGGAGAAAACACAGCAGAGGAGAGCCCAGAATTGTCCTGACAAATGGGAGGAATGCTCCAAAAGGGAGGAGGAGACGGTAGGGACAAATACACAGAGCACGACACGGAGGCAGGAGCACATCAGCAGGGGAGATGCTGCTGGGTGGCAGCTCAGGAGAGCGTGGGCTGGGGCTCGTGCCGCTCACAAGCAGAGCACTAGTCCGTGATGTCTGGATGGCACGAGGAAGGTGCACATTATACAAAGGTATATAAGCACAGTGACATCATTTTGATCTTCTTCAACTTATGTCAGATTCCTGTACGCATTGTTGTGAACCGCTGGCCTGAAGGCAAATACAGACCAAGTGGGCACAACATAGGAGAGCGCCATGAGTGACCTGGAAAACACATCCTCCGATGGCAGGTTGCACGCTGAGTGAAGCGGGGCTGTTTTCCCAGAGGAAGAAAACACTTGGTGGTAGAAGGAGGTGTAACAGCAGTCTTCAAGTTCATAAAGGTGGCAGGGAGAAAGGGAACAATCTTTTCTCTATGTCCGCAGGACATCAGACAAGAGGAAACGGATTTACGTCATGCAAGGAAAATAGCTAGATAAAAGCAACTGGAAAACTCTGAGAGGAAGTCTTTAAGAAAAACACCCCTGAAGTACCTCCCATCCTGGAGCTCTCTACAGTATATCTCAACAATTACAACATTCAGAAAGCACAGACAATGTAAATCACACATACATACACACAGCATATACAAATAGGTATACGATAGGTATGTAAAGCATCAGCTGATGTCTGAAAAAGGCACTTAGCCTGAAGTCTCAATTGCAGCATTATTTTTGTGAGTACCAAAGGTCAAATTTACAAGGTACAAAGGGCATTCAGCTGAACATTGTTCATTTTCATGGGGAATTGGATGCAAAACTCTTTCCACTTAAAATCTCATCCTTTCCCCCTCTGATTTTCCTTTTCCCCTCTACTAGGTTTTTGTCTATGAATGCTCTAAGTGTAGAGACAGTACCTAAAATAATCTGAGGTGCACACACTTCTGCTAGATATAGGTAAATGAGGGCACCCAGTACATTTGCAGAAAGCCTGTCACACACTAGGGAATAGTCATGTCAAACCAAGACCTTCTCTCCATTTCTGTGTGGAACGCTGGCTCACATCCAGTTCAGACAGAGTAGCTGAAAGTCATTTCTCTCTGATGTTGTTTAAAAGCCTAAATGCAATGAAATACTAGTCTGAGTCCATTTCCCAGTGAGCAGAAGTGTCAAAAAGCCACCATCAGAGCTGGATCTAATTGGCAATCCCAGTAGGGAAGTGAGGAAATAGATGGGGAGACACAATACCCTGCCTCCTGTGGTACTTGTTACAAAACTTTCTGCAGCAGTGGCTCCAGCTTTTGAGGCACTGAATTTCATTTGCTTCCCACCCACATCACCCACACGCACACACACTCTAATACGGTTAACCAGACACTTCACTGAGATGTTCTGCCTCTTTCTCCCCTCTGTTTTTTGCTGCCAATGAAGTGTTGCTACTGTATGAAAAGTCACACCATGGATCTATATTCTTGACTGATTATATGCAACTTCAAATGCTTGACCCCGTGTCAGATTCATGGCCATTCTGGCCTCAAGCCTGCCATGGCTGCATTTCAATATATTTATCCTTTTCACTATATACAGAAGCATATGACTCAATTGAGCACAGACTTATAGGGTCAAACATCATCAATTCTGCAGCTGAAGCTTTATCTCCCCACAACTCATGCCCACATCACTCCCTATTACAGTGAAACAAACACAAAATCAAACCCAAAGCCTTGGAAGATTGTCTTGATAACATGACCATAAAATCAGATTATTTGGCCTAACCAGGCTTGCTCAAGAGCTTTGTGTGAATTTTTGGCACACATAACTCTGAAAAACCCACATCAAGCAAGTCCAAAAGGCATAGGTAAGTGTTGCTGTAGGTAGTCCTGTAGTCAAGTTGCCAGCCTAAGAAACCTGGGTTTGGATAACTGCTACACCACGGGCTGCCTCTGGGAAAATGGGCAAGTGCCATTGATAGCAAGGAGGTAAGCATCTCGCTTTTCTCCCTTTCTTTCCAGGCTTCACTTTGCAGAATTACCCCATTCCAGGCACTTCAGAGGGCAAATCTGTTTTAAAAAGGTGCTCATGAGGGAGGCTGATGAGGGGGATGATTAGGTACCACCAGCAGCTAGAGAAAGCATTACTTTATTTCCAGCGGTTATCTACAGCTCTCCGTGAATGTGTACTGCCCTGTATACCTGTGCTAAAACAAGTAATGCATATTTCTGTTCATGAGCTTACAGGAGGAAATAGCTTGTTTTACAGCATCCATCGTTAGAAGGTTTCTGGAGCTTTCCCAGTAGTAGTAACAAAAAAAATCACAAGCAGCTCATTTTCCTCACTAATTTTCCTTCCAAGCCATTCAGAAGTGGTCTGCACAGTTGAGTTTATTTCCTCATCCCCCTTTCCTCTTCCCTCTCTTTCCCTGTCTTCTTCACTTATTTATATTTCCTTACCTCCCTTATATTTTTGTCCTCCTTTTCACCTCCTGGTCTATAATTCATTGTGGTCTGCAGGAAAACTAAGTCAAAGCAGGAAATTTCGTGTTTCAACCTGAGTGCAACAAAATTGGTCGCTCTCATCTCCTCTGAAAATGAGTTTGAAGACTTTGGTCTTGCTGCCAAAACTGCACTGTATATGAAAAGAAGCATAAAGAAGAACAGTAGCAAGAATTGGCAAAGAGCAAATAGTAGAGGATCACTGACAACAGGTTGCTTCTGGGCTCTGACACAGGCTTTCCCACCATCCGGAACTGGGAGAGGACAACACATTTGGTACAGACAAGATTTAGGCTCTGCAGTAGTGCTTGGCCAAATAAAAAACCCAAATTTTCTACACTGTCAGACATACCCCTTTACACATCCTTTCCGTGCAAAAAGAGACACGCCGCACTCACAAGACCATTCCTGACAAGGGAAAGGGTGGCAAACTTGTCCAAGAGCATGTTTTGGGAGGTTTGCCCAGGAAGGCTCTGGGCGGCCATTTCAGACACCCTTCTTGTTAAAGGAAACGTCAAACTTCCCGTCAGCGAGGTGAAGCAGCGGCAGGTTGCTTTATAGGCAAGCACCAGGCCAAAAGCAGGAAGGTGCCTGGACAGGGAAAAGACTAGACAAATAATTCCTGGACAACCCATTAACAGAAACGCATCCTCAAATCCTGCTCAGATAGTTTCAAGTAAACACATTTGTAGTAAGGACTGTTTGTACAGATAATTAACAAACTACACAAAAGTGAAATACAGGCTTTCTGTAAATTCAGTTCTATTACTAACCTATATAATAACATCAACACTCTGCACCATACATTCAGTTCTGCACAAAAAGGGGGAAATAATATAGGCTGCCAGCAGATTCCTCTCTGATTCCTCTTTGGTTTTTGTAGTACACTATTAGGAAATAACGTCCCTTTTTTGCCATGTAAAGGAATTCTCATTTCGCTTTTCTAGCTCCTTGCCATTACTGTGGACAGGACAGCTTTGCATGACAGCAATGACTGGTGATGTGCAATGCAGCAGCGTGTTCCAAAAATTTCATTTCTCTGTTTACATCCCTGGCTTTAAAGTCCCATAGCAACTGCAAAAATAATAAAATCCCCAACTAAATTACCATACTGAAAACTTCCACATAATCCTATTTATGCAGAAAGGCTTTTCTTACAGCATTTTGCAAAGTTTCTTCCCAGTTGCTAATATTTTAATAAAATACCTTTATTATCATGGAGTGCGCTGGGAATTAGACCTGGAACTTCTCTAACTGCAGGTTAGCAGGGTGCAATAAATATGCCAGTAAAAGCCTTTGGAGCTCAGGTCTTATCACTATTTCCTTCCCTTTCAAAAATGGTTTGCTTAATTTCAAGTCTCGCACCTGCTCCGATTACCCATTTTACTGATTATATTTTCTTTACCCCAGCTAGAGCGGAGGCCTCTTTGCTTTATGCTCCTCAGTGGCAACGCTCCCATCAAGAATGCTTTAAGAGATGAGCACTTTCCTTGGCAGCAAAGCAGCAAACCATGACCTGTTTCACACAGAAGGCTGCCTCAAAAATAAATAAATAAAAGAACTCACCTCATAATTTATCCAGCATCTTCTGAGTCTCATCAGAGGAAATTAAAAAAGAAATTGGCTTCTTGAGAGGATAGATCAGACACCTTAAGGAACAGCTGCAATTTGTGTTTCTGAGAAATGAAAATTGAAAAGCAGACTAAAGTGGATATTGGGTGATTTATAAACCGCCTTTCTCCATTCTTTCTGAGTGTCAGTACATTCAGTAGATCATCGATAGCACTGTCTTTAACATACGATTTTCAAAACGAAATTAAACAGGCAGCTCCGCGCCCCGCTTCCTTCCCACCTCGCACAGGGCGCAAGGGTGTTCGAAGGACCTCGCAGCCCCTGCTTGCACGGCGGGACCCTCGGCTCCCGAGAACGCGCTCTGCAAATCTTGTAGCCCCCATAGAGTGCAACGGGCACCAACTGCTGTAGCTATTAGCACTGTTTGTGCCAAACGCTTGAGAGCCTTCGTAAGCTTGTCCAAACGCACGAGGCTTGTTCGTGAGCAAAAATATTAAATGCTACTCCTTGACATTTTGTTGGTTTAGTAATCTAACCCCTTGGAAACTATATCAAGATCTATAAAGCCATTCAGCTCTTAATCGTAGCAGATATGAATCACTGTGTCAGTTAACACTAGGTGCATAAATCTCTGGCAATGTGGATTTATGACACCGGGATGTAATTCACCAGTATCAGCTCTTAAATTTGATTAGAAATATGGGATTTGAGAAGAACAGACTTACATAGCTGGTTGCAATTTGAGTTGTGACCTTAACGAAAAAGTCAGGGACTGAGGCTCACAATCTGCTGGTGTGCTTAAGCAACAGTTTCACGTCCACCCTGCTCAGATTAATTGCTTCTTTAATCTGCAAATGCTGACACACATGCGCAGCTGTGCACGCTAATAGGGAGGACAGCAGCGGAGGCTCTATCAAGTTTCATTATATCCTGCGTGCTTAATTGTTTTCATCACTGGAAACCATCATTTTATTTAACAGTTTAAATATGGCAGAAATGCCATAATCACATTTAAGTATTAAAGGCATTTATAAGGAAACAGAAATGGTTTTAAAAGGAACACATATAACATAGCTGTGTGGATTTGGTTGTCTGGTGCAGGTAGAGGATTTTTCTACTCATCCCCTGTGTCTGTAACCAAAGCAGGGTCAGAGTCTGTGATAAGAAGTTTTTTGATTCATTCAGCTTAGCCTGGTGACACTAGCACGCTGGGTCAAGTGCACTGTAGCTGGCTGTAATTGCAGATATTAATGAAGCTTTGAAAGGGATTCAAAAACGACTCTAAATGTCCATGCTGGCTAGAAACTCATTTTGTTCTCATATAAACATGGCAGATCATCCAAAAAATAATTCAGCTACTTGGATCAAAATGCCCAGGTAACACTTGAGCTCTTTTACGGCTTATACCCACGCCAGGCTTCTCTCTCCTTGGCTCATTATCTTGCTTTCCCCCTCCCATACCAGAGTGCTGCACCCACACGCTGATGCTGCCATGCTTGCTATTACAACACTCCGTTTGCAGAAGCATGCTACGGCTGGCAGTGTTGGGGGGGAAACCACAGAAGCCTTGAAAGTGAGACATTAGGTCCCAGCCTCGGAGACAAGTCAGATTTAGATACCCTCCCCTGATTATAACTCTCTCGAGTGGGTGGATTTTGCCTGTCAGGGACCTGCAGGGCATTAAAGCACAGGTGCCTTCATCTCCCCCTGGGTACCCCCCACTCCGCCCCTCCGTTCTTTGCTCTGATCACTGGCCCCAGTGATCCCACAGGTCCCAACCTTCTGCCCAAGTCCCTTTTCAAGACGCTCCATTTATGGATAAAACAGGTAAAACCGACACAAACAGACCGTCCCGACTGCGGGCGTTGAGGGGCCTGGGCTAAACCGCAGCTCCCTGGGGACACCCCACGGGGTCGCAGCATCTCTCCAAGCTGCCAGCACGTCTCTGTGGGCAGTCTGCCTCACCGCCGGGGCAGCGGCCCAGCTCGCCCAAGGAGAGGGAATGGAGGGGCACCTTGGGCTTGGGCATCTTCTCCCACCCTGCCTCTGCCAGCCGCCGGCCACACACGTACAGAGAGCAGAAACTTACACCAGCTAAAATCCTTCTTCGAGTCAAGAGGGCTTCTAGCAGAGCCCCAAAATTTCACTTGTCAGTGTGAAAGCATGGGTTTTTTCTAAAGAAGCCAGGCAAGTTGCTCAGCAAATGCTCTGCAGAAAGTCCCCGAGGCGTCGCGGTGCCACGTGTCAGCCCTCCGTCGCCTCTTCCCGGTGCCAGCCCTTCTCTGCATGAGGAGCTGAGAATGGAGCTGTTCTCCCTCTCCCTGCTGTTAGTCAAACTTTGAAGCATCCAACCGATACTAGTCTATCAGCCTTACAGTTATTTAAAGAGAGCCTGTCAGTTTATTATTAATAGCAGCAATTACATTATAGCAGTTAAAAGACACAAGTGAGATTGGGAACGTACTGCAGCGGGGGTTAGAGATCTGTTCAGGCCTAGACTCTGCTAGAAGAGGCTTTCAAGTGTGATTATATGGGCAAACCCTTCTAGCTGAGACTTGAGATACATCTTCCCACAGTACGTGGCATAGAGGTGAGCTCGCCCTGCCAGCCACCCATCTATAAGCTGAATGGCCGCAGAGCCAAAATTTAGCTAATACACCCTTCCTCTCAGCGTTATCTATTGCCTCAGGTTTAGCAAGGCACTCATCTATCCGCATCACTTCTGGTCATTTTGGAGCTTTGAGGCACAGCATGCTGACACGTGCTTTCGGCACATCACGCAGGCAATACCACTCCCTCATTTCTGCGGGAAACACACCGCTTCCCCAAAAGAATGTTAAATAATCAGCAGAACGCCACAATTTTTTTGCCCATATAGCTGCATCTAAACTAGGGCTTTACATCAGCACTAAAGCATTATTAAAATAGCTCATCTAACCAACGTTATTTTACTGTCAGCAACTCCAAATGTAGGTCTGAGCCACTGGGAGAGAATCATCTTCCTAAATAGGCACTAAAGAGTTCATGCTTTAAACGCTTTCTCGAAGACGGGAAACTGAGGCAGAAAGCAATTGAAATACTCGCCCAAGGTCATGCAATACATTTATGCAAAACGTGACCCCACCTGCATTTTAGTCCATGGCACAGATGCCACGGAGGTAGCAATTTAATAAGCTACGAGCCCCATCTGTTCATTATTGTCTCAACTGGAGATTGCCATCCCCAAAGCTGAGCCACATTAATTGATTATATGAATGCTCCTGGTTTGCCCCAGTGCAAAGGCAGTCAATTTAATTTAAATCCTTGTTGGAGGAGATTTAAATTTGCTGGCTGACTTTATGCTGAAGCAGACAAGGAGTACTCACTTAAGTTTCATAACCCACTCCTGCTAGGTCTGACAGAGCGCATCTGTCCACCTCCTACCTCTTTGGCAATTTTTAAATTAAAACAAATAAAATGGGAAATGAGCAAAAAGGAGACTTTTCTTGTGGCGCTACCCAGAGCTTAACCGAATTTCAGCTAGCAGGATTTCCCAAATCTAATAGCATTTCTTCAGTCTGATGTTTTCCCTGTTCTGAAGTTTCTCTAGTTTGCTTTCCAGCATCATGTATTTTCACTTTCTCTCCATATTTTAATCTAGGTAAAGAAGACAGAACACAGTTCTCATTTTTATTACAACTACCAGCACTAGGCAGCAGTGTTAGGGTTGCAGAAGCCACAGGGAGGGGGGGAAAGCTTTTAAAAACTCTCCCTAAATGCTGCGTCCACTCTTTTTGACATTTTAAGTCATCAAAACTTCACTAGTGATGTGAGAGGCTGCTAAATTTTTCTCTCTTACCCTTTTCTTTCATTTTTATTAGTGGCTAGATTTTGATTACATTATGCCTGACTAAGACCAGCTGCCTCCACAAGTAACTGCATTATCATCAGAGGCAGCCACAAGTAAAAGCACTATGTATATAAAGGGGTCACAACATTTACTGTTTTTTTTATAAACTGCACGAGAAACCAATTCACCTGCACCCTGCTGGCGTTAAAATAATAGACTTGCAAGTCCTCCCTGTGAGCTTCGCACCCAGTGGAAAACCTACATCCATCGAACAATCCACTTACCCTCCAAAACCAGTTTCCCTCTTCTGTCCGTAAAAACAAGATCCCTTTTTGCACATTGGCCCTGTTCACTAAAGAAAGTATTTTTTCAGTTAAAAGCTGGTATTAATTTTTAGCTCTTTGTCCTAGTAGTTACAGCCCTGCTTTGTTTGCATGGGGGATATTTTTCTTTTATTCTTGGGAAAAGTGAAAAAAATATACAAATTCCATCTCACAAACAAAAAGGCACCAGCATAGACACTTAAGTTGTTTTGCTCAACTGCAGTGACATTACCAAGAAGTGCAACAGTAAATAAAGTAAGCAGGTGTTTGCAGGCAGCTGAACAAGGTGGTTTGAAGGTACCCAAATTACGGCAAACAGCCTATTTCTCTTTCTCTTCCACCTTCTACCCCATCGCTTGACCGTAATGGCACTTTTGCTGTTCATCACTCTCTCTCCCCATCAATTTTCATTGCCCTCCTCAGCTTCTTTATCACTTTTGTTGTCAAACCTACAACTACCTTTAGTTCAGATGTTTGCCATAAATCCTGGCAATAGACATCTAACCCATGAAGAATATAAATAAATTGGCTAGTTTTAAGAGGCACTAGGCGATAATGTATTTTTTCATATCCACAGATATAGCTAATGTCTTCACAGCTCTATTGGAAAACTGACACTACACTAATGCCCTTACTCTGACTGTTTGTCTGTCCCCTCTGTACTATTTTAAGAAGCGAGCGTGTTCTGGTGCAGTAAATAAGGACCAAACCACCACATGACTTAAAACAGTCACCAGCAAAGAAAAATTTTCAGCCATTCCCTTTTTGCACGCCCTGCAGGCTGTTTACTACTGCCATTAAAAAAAAAAAAAAAGGTTTGATCTTAACTCTAAGCTTTGCTAAAAGGCACTGAATGCTCCTGGGTTTAACGCTCGTGAACAGAACTATTATCATTTTCAAAGATTAAAAAAGATAGTTTTACCTTCCAGAAAAAAATATACCAAAACCATTGCCTCCTTTTTCTTGCAATTTTGTGGTGGGGGTTTTTTGTGGGTTGGTTTGTTTGGATTTTTTTCGTTTTTACACTGAAGTAACAGCATTGACTTTAGTGGGAAGTGAGGTTTATTCCAGTACAAATAATAGAGAAAAAAAATCAATCCCTTTCTGCAGATACGTCTATTGCTCAAGCTGAAATGTGTGACCAGGAGCAGGTTCTAATGCAGAGCACCCCGTGAGCCGTGTACCCAGAGCCAAGCGGGTGGCCCATTCCCAGCTCTGTTTCACCTACCCAGGCTGAAAAAATAAAACATAGGTCCACACCACGTATAAACAATACTGCTGATGAGCAGGTCTGGCTTTATGAGAGACTGCCAGATCCATGTTTATCTGACATACCCAGGAAATCAACTCTCTTTCCCACCAGTTGAAATTCTGGATGTTTGGGGGCAAGACCTCTTGGCTCCACAGCTGCGGTCCTGCCACTCTCATCAACGGCAAGGCACGATGCTATTCCCGCTAGCCTGGACCATACAGTCAGAAGCTGAAAGTGCAGCCTCAGTTGACAATAAGGAGACAAATCTCTAGCTGCTGACAAACCTGGAGAAACACGGCCCAACTATCACCGAAACTCTCAGCAGCCAAATAAATAGGTTTTTTTAAAAATGTTGCAGCCACCATTTACCTTTTCAGAGGGGCACAGGTAAAAAAGGGAAGAACAGAGAGGAGAGCTCAGCTCATTTTCTGGCACTGAGGTACTCCTAGGACGTGGAAAGACAAACTCCTAAAGACGCATCAGCTGAAGGGCAGGGTAGCAGCAGACGCACACGTTCCTGAGTTCTCTTCTCCTTTCGCTTCTCATTTACCCTGACCAAAATGAAAGGGTAAGGCAACCCCTGGCTGCCACGAGACCTCCCACCAGCCCCCACCTTCTCCCCATCCTCCCACGGGGCAGGACCCCCTGCGAGAGCAACGGCCACATCCCAAAGGCGCGTACCAAAGCCCGGCTGCTCTACAGAGAGAGGCAGCCTCATGGCCGGGGCTCGCGGGCTCGCCACGTCCGAGTGCTTCGTGCTCGAAACCGCGAGAGAACGTAACCTCTGAAACAGGCTCTGAGGCTCTAATTAACTGACTCCTGCCAGGGGCAAAGAGGGACAAGGAGAGGACCAAGCTGGCGGCTAAGTCCTTTTCCTTCAGAGAGGCGCAGGGGCCATGCAACTCCATCCCGACAGTGGCAGTTGTCACAGCAATTGCCATTGCCACCCTGAAGCCACCTCACGGGCAGCTGGTTGAGGCATCCTGGCAGCTGACCACGCAACCAGCGTGTTTAAGCAGCACAGTCAGACGTCTATATTTGCAGATACTTTAGCGGGTAGCCTGGCACTGCTGCAAACCGATGGTTTGTTATACCAGGTCAGCACCTACCCCACTTCCAGTCTCCTCCATCCAAGCAAATGCTCAGAAAGGTTATGCCTGAAGTGGTCACCACCACCTCAGATGGTGACAACCTGCAAGCGTAAACCAAGGCTGCCACTGTTATCATAGTGATGCACATGGGGTTTCTCCTGCCATACTTTCTCTCCTACCTGAAAACATTATTTCACTTCATTGCAACTACATAGGCACACCTATGATATGGGGTTTGGGGGAAAAAAAAGGCAAGACATCAATTCAGGAAAACCAAAAAAGAGAGTAGGAGAGGGAATGGAAATATTCAGGTGTTAACAGACTGTGATGCACCAATGGAAAACATATTCACTACTGGGAAACAGCGTTTAACATTTGCAATTTGCATTCACACTTGAGAGTTCAAAATGGAAACGCAGTTCAACCTCTTAGAGGTGCTGTCTCTCACCACCCTTCCCTCTCGCCCCCCAACTAAGCTACCAAAGACAACCAGCCTCCAGCATACGGTCACCCTCGCCCCGAGATCAGGGTGCTGGGGAGCCAAGCCCCGCACCACCCCCCGGATTACTTTGGTTCCCAGGCGACCTCCACCCCAGTCCTGCAAACCTGATGGGGGTGAGTGCCTGTGTGGGAAGCGACAGCAGTTAACCAGTGGCACGCAACTGGTTAACTGGAACTAGGCTGTCTGTATAGGACAACTAAGGTCACTTTACAGCACGCTCTCCATCTTGCTTAGGCAAACTTCGCCCGGTGTTACATTTTAGACACCCCACCGCTTTTACCTTCCCTGTGTCCCACACAGATTAACAGCCACCACATCATCTACACACAAACCTCTGCTTTCTGCTCTGTTATCGGGTGCCTGCCGCTCCCACCACCTGATTTAAAGACTGCCTGGTGCCAGCTGCATCTGTAATGCAGTCACCGGTGATGAATTGTGATGTCACGAGCGTTAGATCGCAGCATCGCTGAAGGAATCGGGATGATAAAGGGGGAAGAATGCCTGTATTTATACACAAATGTCTTCATAATCAGCAGGGCTAGCAAAGGAAATAGAATTAGTCAGGAAAATAGAATTAGCATTATTTGGATGCTAACTGGAAGAAACGTGATGCTTTTAAACACTGAGTGCGTATGGTGTTTCCTGGAAAAGGATATTGTGTGCTGACATGCTGGAGACAGGCTGGGCAAAGAAAGAAAAGGGAGAGGCTCGGGCTCCAGAGAGGAAAACACAGGTAGAGAGAGCATCGCTTTCTGCACGAAGGCTTTTAGTTCTAGTAGCAGCGAGGAAAATGGAAAGTATCTCAACAGAGTGGGGTGATTGAATTTTGGGTTTTTATTCCAGAGAGGGCTGAAACTCGAGGGTCGACAGACCGGGTCTGCAAGAGTTTCCTCCCTCCCCACACACCCTCCCCTGTGGCCTCGTGGAAAGGACACCAGCCTGGGGAGCTGGGCCTAAACTTCATTTTCTGCAGCTTACCCCTTCCCCTTGCCTTCACCCTTTAGAGCAGGATGTCCATGAGACAGAGCTGACAACTTCTGTCAAGCACGTGCCCGATTTCACCTGCTTCTGTCCTACAGGCACCACCAAGAGCCATTCCCACTGGCATTTTTTAAATCCACACCCGATGGGTGTCCATCATTCGCAGCTCTCCGCCTCCTCCCTCACGTCTCCCTTCAGCTCGCGCCGCGCTGCCGCTGCTGATTGCAGGGTTTTGCTTTTGAAGGCAGCCTGGGGTGGACTGCCTCCTTTTGGCTCCCTGGGAACACAAAATAATGACATGTTTTTTACTTTTGTGAACGGGAACCGCTCAAAAGACACAGTGCTCCTGACAGCTCCTGGAGAAATGATGCCCCAGTGACAGGCTTCTTTTTAAAGCCTGAGCTCCTCCTGATGCCCATCTATAGTCCTTAGCATTATGAGATGTTTACAGCCATTTCAGGGACAGCAGGCTCCAGGCTTTCAGTCTGCAGAAGAAACACAACTTTACATTGAGCACTATCCTCTGTTCAGGCTGTGCGATTTGCTTAAAAAACCCCACCAAACGTACTATCTGATGGAGGAAAATTTTCCAGGAGTGCAGAGGTGCTTTTGAACAGCAGCTTCATGATCCCTAGCTTCAGATAAGCTAGGTATCATAACACTAGCTAGAGGCAATAACTTTCAGAAGACCACCTAGCATTAGACTCTAGGCTGAATATCTTGACATAGCTGTGCTAATGGTTATGTTTATGCATTTCTCTATGTAGCCAGTGGTATGCAGGATTTGGGGGTTCTGCCTTCTTTTTCCTATTCTGCTGTGAATTCCCTGAGAAGGCCAGTTTATTTGCATGTAGCTCATTTACTTTTATTTTGGAGGTGAAGTTAGTACCTTTCTGCCTCCCAGCCACTGGTGCAGCAGCTGTGAAGTTGCTGGTTGAAAAGTGCTGTAGAAGTAATAAACTACCGTTGCCAGAGTCACAAACTCTCCAAGAATCCTCATCTACAGCCTCCCCAGCCTAATTTTGCCTTTCGATACATACAATTGGTTTCTGAACTGTCCAACCTGAAATAACCCGAAGGGAGCTGGTTTTCAGAAAAAGGTACTTCTCTTTCCTCCCTCTGCCGAAACCAAAGGTGTTGCACAAAACCGGTCACAAACGCTCAGCGGTACCGAAGGGTAGTAGCGTGTGCTCGGCCACAGCTCTGGGTGACTCGGAAAGCTTCGATCTTTTCCCAGTCATCCCAGTGATCCCCTTCCACTACATCCCCCAGCCTCCCTTCTGGGCACGGCTTGCCCAGAAGTAGTGACTTTGCCGGCATTTAAAGGGGAAAGGGGGGCTGGGGGGGGAGAAAGAAGGAAAGGGAGAGGAAAAGAAGCCGGGAGAAGCTGCAGAGAGCAGCGAGCGGCGGGAGCTGCCGACGCCGGGGCTGCACTGGCACCCAGCGGCGGCGGGGCGAACGCCCCGGGCAGCCCCGGCGGGGGCTGCGGGGGTCTCCGGCCCCAGGGCTGAGCTTCCCACAGCCGTGGGAGCCCCTCCTGAAAAACTAAGGGAGCTGGGAGGGTCTAGTAACCTTCTAGGGGAGGGGGAAAGAAAAAAAAAAAAAAAAAAAACAAACACAAAACCACACACACAAAAAACGCACACCAAAAATCCAAATCTCCACCTCGTTCCGTTACAGCCTTCAAGCGAGCTTGCGCAAGCCACCAAATGGAAAGTTTCCGGGGAAAGGACACATGCGTTTCACTCTTTGCATTGTGCCAGACTTCACAGTGCTGGTGCTGAAGGAGGAATTAAGCCTTACTGGTGAAAACTCAGCACCTGTAGACGGACCCGCTAAAAGAAATGTTTTCAGATTCACGTACCTGTTTTTCAAGGGGCTGAGAATAAATCTGTCTTTTTGCAAGATAAGAAACATTTCACATTTCATTTCAAAGAGACAAAGTTACATAGCTCTGCACAACAAGGGCAATGTTTCAATCAGAGCCCCAGTAATAGATGCTCTATGCTGAATAGTCTTATGTAGCAATGACAATATAATCAATTGATGGATGAGTTAAAATCTTTTAGGACTCACTCAAAACCCACTCTGTATAGTAGCGTAAGCATGTCCGTTTTCCAGATAGGCTGTATCCATCAGTAGTACCGAGGGAAGGGGTAGGGAAAGGCTTCTGAAAGCATGAAAGATACTTTGAATGTATCAAGCTTTGCTTTGCTTTTCTACTGTGTTTAATCTTTCCCACCCAATCCAGTACAGCCATTTGCCTTACAGAAGTAGTCTGCGATATGGAGAAATTACATAGGAGGAAACAGGAGTATGGGAATTAGATTATACCCGTAGCCCAGATCCATCTGGGACTGGCTGGTTTATGAAGCCAGAAGAGATCATACAATTTCCTCACCTTCCTGCTATGATTTTTCCAACTTATCTTGAAATTCTCCTTTGTCCCACTTGAAACCCACCCAGGACTGCAAATGAGAGGGCTATACTAACACAGAGACTATCAGTTCTGGCTAAAAACAGAAGTCATTCATTCTAGCAGTACCCTGATACATTTGGCAGGCTTGTAAATTTGGGAATTAGACAATACAAGTTCTGAACCTCATTTTTTCCACACCAAATTAAACATCTGAGTTTTACCCACTACTGCCCAGTGCTGCAGTTGGCTGCATAATTGCCTCTTCCTAATGAGCTGAAGCTCTGCACATCCTGTCATTTGTATGGTTTTGCGCTATGGATACAAGGATTAGCAAGGATTTAGGATTTAGATCTCATTTGAAAGATGAATAACTTACCACTTCATGTCTTCCACCAGTGGGAAAGTTAAGCAAAGTGCCATGCACTACAGTGCCCTGTGAACTGCCAGCACCAGAGAGAGGTCCGGACAACAAGTGGGTTTTACCACTTGACCCCAAAATCATTGTGTCTAGATCTGGTGAACAGAGGACGGAGGTGAATCCCAGAGTTTCGGAGGCTACACTGAGAACAGCCTCCACCATTGCGTGCTGAGGGAGGGACTGCAGGGGACCAAAGGTGTCCCTGGAGGCAGCAGGAAAGCTCCCATGCCCAGTGGGAGCAACACCTCCCACAAGCCCTCCCCTCAGATGTTGGGGCAGGAGTAAGGAAAACTCCTTTTGTGCTTCTGTCAATTCCATCCAGCTTGCAAGTTAGCTGCAGCACCCCCACGAAATCTCCGGCTGAGACTGCAATAGGAGAAGAGAGCCGGTTTCTCAAGCAGGCTGAAATTTCAGCTACTGCCATTCTCCTACACATTTGAACTCCCTTCTCCCCATTTATTTTTTCATTCCTCTCTCAAGCGCCATGACAAGTCAGCTCTTTGTTTTTAGTGCTTCAATTACTCCCTCACAGCACTTGAACTCCTGAGCCCTCCCACAAAATCAGGATAATGAATAATGTTCATCGCCTGCTTCGATGTATCTGTTTCCCCCTCCCGGGCTTGCAAGATGACTGGAGAGGCACAAGCACTGACAGCTGAACAAATCCCACACCGCCACGGAGGACAGGCACAGCAGCGTACCCTGGCAGCCTTCTCAAACACTGCAGCCTGCTTTTCCATGTTCGGGGGTCTTTCTTCCAGCAACTGGCCACGGAAGACCCAGCCGCACTTGAGAAGCAAGGCTGAGAAGGAGCCCTGAGGGACAAGGATGCCCAACACAGCAAAAGGTATGCTGCCCTCCTTGGTTCTCCCCAGAAGTGTTCTTCCCCACACCATCCTACATTAACAGCCATTTCCAGATACGGCAACCAAGGCACAGAAGGGGGAAGGTCAGACATTTCCAACCTGGGCTTCCTTTAGCAACATTAGCTACTGGAATCAAGAGCCAGCTAGCTGCAAGCTAGCTCTTCTGCTTCTGTTTGTCTGGGCTTGAACTGGACTGTTCCCTCTTAAAAATCAAGAAACACAGAGATACGTGTAATATTATGGATAATATAGTACATATTGCTGTTACTCATTCCTACAAAAGCCTGTTTCTTTAGCAGAAGTCCCTGTTGTTACTGACTCCCCTTCGGTCAGCCTGACTCCAGCACCAGGAATCACATTTACCTGCAGCTCGGGAGGCATCAGTCACTTTGCCATCAATACCCTCACAATAGAGCCTTACAATAGTTGAAATTGTTGCTCAATTAATCGCCAGCTAGTTCCTGCCAAATTGCCTGCAATAGTTCTTCCTTTGGCGTGGAAGGAAAGAATACGGCCCTTTAAAGTGCTCTGAGGTCACATTAGCCTTGCACACACTCCATTACCCGTGACCTTGCCTCTCCGGCAGAATATCAGATATTTGCCTTGGGCAGCTGTCCTCCTCTGCCAGCACCTAGAGGCACCAGGCTTGAGACTAAAGGGGGTCCCTGTTTGGAGATGGGGGGCAGCCAGGAGGAGCACAGGGTCAGAGACACTAGACGTGCTGTCCTCGAGCTCCCGGCAGGGACTTGCCTTGAAGGACCGACGCGGCCGAACAGGGAAGAGCGGCCAACGCTTGAAGAACGAGGGGAAGGTGCAGAGGGCTGGGGGGAAGCCAGGGTGCCCGGTGTGGAGGTGGTAACTCACATAGTTCCCTGGCTCTTCACCTGGGGAGAGGAGCCGAGGGGAAAAAAAAGGTGGGTTACTTTACCTGCTGCCACAGTCACGTGGAGGTTGCTCCATTGTGGGACTTTCAGCAGGAGGAGGCACAATGTATTTTCCATGGGAAACACGTGGGAGATTTCCTTCTTTTCTTTCTTTCCCTTTATGAGCTAGGAATATCAGCAGTGTTGGAAAAGCCCACAGAAACCCATCCAATGTTTTGCTGATTCAACAGCAGAAGAAGGTGACTGCCCTTTCCACCAGGGGAGTGAGAAGAGCTCGCTCTCCTTGCCAAGAGAACGAAGGAGAAATACAATTCCACGTACCCTGGAAACCTGAAAGTGTGTCTCTGTCTTCTCCAAGCACAAAACCGTGTCATCTGGGATTACTCTGCAGCTTACCCAGGAATGCACAGTGGAAGCAAAACCTCTGAAGTTAAGCAAGAAGGTCATTAAGTGTGCAAAGAATGTGAGGAAACTTTGTCAAAAACCATCGCAAAAATACTGGCTGTCGTCGTGGGTTATGGAAGATTTTGAGTAGGAAGCTGCTCTGTCATACCTTCCTGTGAAAGCTTTTCACCATTAAATTGCCTTGCTGGAATATGAAGAACTGAACACAGCAAAACATTCTGTGAAGCCATGAACTGTGCAAAATTTTCATTAAAAATGTTTAAAAACAATGACATTTTTCATGGAACATTTCAGTCTTGAGTTTTGAAAGGCTTTGAGCTTTGAAATGAAATTTCCCTTTTAAAAATGAAAAAAACTGAACACTGAAAAGAAGTCTTTTGATTTTTTTACAATCCAATGTGACAAATGAGCCATTTTTCACATTGCCAATTTGCTGAAAAATATTTTTAACAGGTCATTCCAAACAGATTTTTTTCCAAAATATTGACACTTCAAACAACTTTCATAGGGTTTGGGGTTTTTTTTTACCTAGCTCAGTGAGGACTACATATTTTGTGATTTTTTTTTTTTTTTTTGGATGCAATTTGCCACAGATTCCAGTCATCCAGATACTCGTGACTTTTAATTAATTGCTTTACCACTCCTGGCTGTAAAAAAATGTCAGAAATATAAATGAAATGTCAACTAACACACTGCATTCTACTTGTATTCTAGGAAAAATAAATAAATAAATAAATAAAATCAGAGCTCTGAGTTGCAAATTCCACCTTCCTCTAAGTGAGTTCTTGGTAGGTTTGAGAAGCTACAAAAGATATGTTCTCGTTTCTTCTAAGAGTTATTCCATTCTTCAGCATTTAGCAGGAATATCTGCATACTGTGGTTGTCACACCCTTCTAGAAAGCTAATTTTACTCCTTTTTAGATACAAAATTATCTCTATCGTTTCAATTTCAGATACCCAAACTTTCCTCTTATTGTACCGCCTACAGCATTTTCCACAGGGAATATCTATGGGGGACAAAAAAAAAAGATAGACTGCAAAATGGGGTGGGGGTGGTACAGAATAAATTCAATTCCGTATAAAAACATAAAACGCAAAGAGGTTCTAATTTCAGTAATTATTGCAAGTCACTGAATAAAATTCTCTATTTCTGTTAATATAAGTGCTGCTTTATTTAGTGTGTTATTGTAGCGCTATTTCTAGCGTGGCCCACCGACACGCACACAGGGATCACCATACTGATCCATCTAAATATAGGACCTTGTAGCTGACAGTGACAGGTACCAGGTGCCTATTATTAAACTGCGAGAGGATGGCAAAGGATGAAACAGCGAATCCTTCTGGAAACCTGAGCAGGCTCCTGCTGCCGTGGGGTTTGAATGGGGCCGGATTGCCTTGGGGTGGTAAGTGTAGCCCTCCTGACCCCCCAGGACCTTAACCTTCAAAACGGGGAGAGGGAGGCAGGGCAGTAAGGCGTAGGACCCCTGGTGCTGTCTGCTTCAGCCTCCCGAGAGCCTGTATCAACAGCTCTAACAGCAGCAAGAAATCGACTTCGCTATCCTGAAACAGTGGCTCTCATGGCTATTTACAACAACTTAGAAAGTCAGCACAGCATTCAATTATTTCCCTGCTCCTTCAGAAAGTTAAAGAGGTAAGACAGAAGGTGAGAAACACATAAAGACAAAACATTACCGGGATCTGCACAATCTGCTGGGAGCAAAGCATCGCTATATGGCCCCATTCACAGTAGCATTATCTGTCTTTCCCTCCCAGCTCACCCACTGACTTGAAGCAATTTCAGTTTTAATGAATGCTTAAATTCAAATATCATCGCAGAACTATCCAAGACTCTGCATACAAATATTTGGTTTATGCCTTTTGTGCAAGGTGGCATCCTTTTCAGCCTCACTGGAAAGAAGCCCAGCCAGAACCTCAATGGGTATCAGCAGAGCCTGCATTACCCTATTTTAAACATTTGTACAACGCACACTGCCATCGCAGGTAGTTTTGGTGCCTCAGTTAAGCAGAGCTCTGCTGGAGACAGAGCTTACAGGTAGCCAATCCTTTCCTTGCCAGGGGTGGACTGAGGCATCCAGCGAGCTCCATATACCAACTGGTAATTTGGATACATCTTTGGTTTCAATGTCCCTGTTTGCTTTTCTCCTACATGAGAAAATATAGTGCTCGGTTATCCTTTTTTTTTTTTTGCATTTGTTACTTTATTCCTCTTCCCCAGCCAGCCTTAATAATCTCCTCTAAAAAATTAAATAGTCTCAAAGCTAGAAGAACAGAAGTTTTCTGCACCTTTGAATATTTCCCAATCCTGTGGAAACCTGGGGCATACCGCAGAACACTGGCCCAGCTTGTTGCAGAGCAGAGGTGCATAACTCATGCTGCTCAAAGACAAGGAGAAAGAGCTCAGGAATTACATTGATGGATTCACTCTCTAATTGTTCATTAAGATAATGAGAACAAGCTATCAGAAGGATTTCTGAAAGAGGCATATTTGAAGGAAGGACCCCAGAGAGGGAGCAAGGAGGCCTGCAAGCAAGAAATTTGGAGATTAGGGAAAGAGGTGGCACAGGGGACGGTGCTCAGAGGGCCACAGAGCCCGGGAAGGAGACGAGCCACCCACCCGCTTCGGGCAAGAGGGAGGGAAGCCTCCGAGGAAGCCTTTTCTCATCATTTTTTTTATGAAGAGACCCTGAGGAGACCTGGGCCCGGGTCAGGCGCCCCACGCCGTGGCTGCGAGCACTCCTCTTCCCCCTGCACGAGACCCCCATCGGTGCGTGGGCAGGAGGAGGGGGAGCGAGAGGTGCCCTCCGAGCGGGGACAGCCTCGGCGGTGGCAGGAGGTGGGAAGGCAGCCGGCATGGAGTAAAGGTCCGTGCTGGGTAAATGCCTCTGTCCTCCTCACCACAGCCTCCCCTCACTGGTCGCCGCCCTCAGACAATTAAAAAAAAAACACGTCGCTTGACCGGACTGGAATTACCGCCTGTAATTGCAGCCAACTGACCACGACGACCCTCGTCCCACCCACGCTGCCCCCACCTTTCCCGAATCTTTCAGCCAGAAGCATCTCTCAGCAGCAGGCTGTCCTCTCTGCCCTTGCTTCCCCCGCATCCCCAGGGGGACCGGGGAGGGGGTTCCCCCCGCCTCCGCTCCCCGGTGCAGGCAGGCAGGTATTTAATGAAACACCACGCCGGACGGCAGCGCTCAGCTCTCCTCTCGTCGCCTCTCGGGCTCCTCGCAGGCAGAGCTCCGCTCTTGCAAAATCTGTCGGCCGGCAAGCCGGCGCCCGTACCAATTCCTCCTGACTTCTCCGAGCGAGACCCCCCGCGTGAGAGCGCGTATTCCAGGCTGCTCCCAGCGGGGAGGAGGAAGGGGGCAGCTCCCTCGTCCTCCTCGGTACAGCAGGTACCCGGGGAGCAGGACGGGCCTGGTTCAAGCCTCCTCTGCAGAGCACGTGTGGAGCCCAGCTAAGGGGCTTCATTATTTGGGTGCAGGTGCCCCTGGGAGCCAGAGAAGATGGCAGCGCACCACGCAGCATGGCTGCTTCTCCCCAAAGTTTCAGACGGAGGCAAAAGAGGAACCGACGCCTGACGTGTTCCCGCTCTATCAGCTCTACCAAGCTGTAGTGCATCTCTCCGGCTGGGTTTGAGCTAAAAACCTTCTCCAGGGGCTTTTGGAAATCCAGGCTCAAACTTTGTGACTGACACGCGGAGCTGGTGGTCGCGCTCATCTCCTCATCTACTCGGAGTGCATAAGGCAATGAAGGGTTTGATGCTTTGGCTACAATCCAGCAATATTGCTCTTTGAACCTATTCAGACCTGCAGAAAATCCTAAGACATGACAGCACCCTCAAATTCTCCTGGAAATGAAATATTAAAGGAGGCTCTGGGATATTCATGTGAAGTTTCCAGTAAAGGAAACTGGAAGAAAAAGAGCTGTAGGTGGGAGGATGAAGGGACCTGGAGAGACTAAAAGGAGCAAAAAAAGAAAAAAAGCATGCTAATAGGACAGTGTGAATGTTGCTGAGAACAGAAGGAGCAAGTAAAAGGAAGAATGAGAGAAAGGAGCAGTAGAGCACTAAGCCAAGGAAAGCCCCAGAGCAAGTCAGAGTAGCACATGTAAAAGAAAAGGATACCAATCAACAAATACGTGTTGTAACATACGTAGCAAAGGAAATGGACAAGAAAATGGGCAAAACGCGCAATTTAAAGGTGAGGGAAAGGAAAATACAGGAAAGGGAAGCGAGGCAAATGTGAGCCAAAATGCACGAGGCAAGGGGCAGTAGGAAAAGGTAACACAAAAGAAGGCTGGGTTTCTGCTAAAGCTAAAAGCAGGACCTTAAATGAAAGGGAGGAGCCTGTTTCACTGTGAAGTGGTGTATAAGCAGTGCAGAGCTCTGCTTTGGGATTTGCTATTTCACTTGAGAGCACCAGTGAGGCAGGTGAGTCCGGGTGGGAGGTGCTCTCCCCGTGCACTTGCTGAAGAACACGGCATCGCAGCTGGAGGCACGATACCAGGTACCACCGCAGGGCAATGCTCACTCCGTCTCTTCTTGCCCCAGTCACATATGAGCTTGCCAGTGGTTTTGAACTAGCAGCCAATAAAGCAAAGGGCTAAATCATTTTGTCCTTCACCTGAAACTCCTGAGTTTTGATTCTGAGGCTACAAGCTCACTTCTTACTAATGACCTACATTTCCCCAATAAAGCCAGATTATTACCAGCACCTAACGTGACAGCCATTTCAGATGTAATCTTACCTTATGTTGAGGGTCATTACGTTTGCATTATAGCAAGTCTGAAACACTTCCATGGTCCTTTTTCCACATATCTGAGGGAAAAGAACAGAAAATTCTTCAAGCATCTTCTGACAAAACCACTTACTGTCAACAACGCTGTAGTTTTTCAAGGACCTCCACAGCGAAATTCACCTACAGTTTATTCCAACACCAATCCGCTAGTCCTCAAGTCTCCTTGGCCACCTTCACCAGCTGGATGAAACATCCAAGACTGGCATGAGAAGTTTCTTTACCAAAACCCACCAACTGGGGCAGAGATAATCTCCTGCTTTTCTTCCAGTCATTTGTATAGTCTTAAAGACAAAATGAAGGCATGACACCATCACTCATGCCTGACATTCTCGCCATAGCAGGGAGGAGTCATCTCTGATCCCTCTTCTGCCAGCAAAGGTGTCCCTCACACAAAGGCCAGCTGAAAAACCTCAGCTGTGAGGGAAAAGCACCATTTCTTTCCCATCCTAGTCAAAGAGAATAACCCTGCTTGACCAAGAAATCTTTTAGAAATAAGTATGTTCAACACCATAAAAGAAAGGACTGAAGAAAGGGAATAGTCACCTGTGAAAGAGAGGTGCTGGCAAGCTGGAGATGCCCAAAGGTAAAAGGGCAGTTTGAAGGACCCCAGGAAATAATTAAAAGGGACAAGAAGCATGCACTTGGTGGAAAATGCATGAGAGCAGAGGTTGTCAGATACAAAGAATATCCACGTCTATAGCCATGATTAATTGTGAGAGTAATGGGTTATTTGCCCATCTAGAATGCAGAAGAAGTGAAGTGTTGTGCAGAAATGCCATTAATCTCCCTTGATGGGTACATTATTTCCACTGAATTCTACCTGACATTTCAAGTTACTTTCAATATATTTTATTGTGTATTTTTTCACATTTTCAGTGCTCTATTGCCAAAGATTCTGAATCATCAAAATTAATCAGCAACCTGGAACAGAGTCAGATACAACAAATAAGGAACCAGGCGCTTTTGATATTCTCCCAATCCTAGATGGATGTATAACTCACATTTATTGGTATGGGAAGACCTGGGGCTGCTCAGAGAAGAAAAAAAAAAGAAAAAGAAAAAAATAACAACACCCATGTGCATTGTTGCAAGAAACTGATAGGCACTGTCGATGAACAAATGGCTACTACTTCTGCTCTGAAGCATTTGTTTGACTCATCATTTGGAGATCAGCAGAGAGGGGAGCCCAGGACACACTCCCCTCTTGCAGGGTAAATCACCAGGAACTGCATCAGATGCAGTTGTGTTACACCACTGTAAGTGAGGGAGGTCTCTGAGGATGACTGAAAATATCTGGGCTCCATACATAAAACCTACCCTGAAGGCCTGACTGCAAATTCAAAACTACTCCTTTAACGGAGAAAGAATAAGAAATATATTTGCTTAATTACCCCTGAAGGACAGCCTGATGTGATGGAGAAAACTTTCATGTAATAGAAGTAAATGAGAATCCCTACCCCTGCTGCCTGTCGTAGGGTGCTGTTACTTAGCACGCTGGAAACCGACCGCGTAGAGGATTCCCTGTTAAATGACAGTACTGCCTGTACTAACTCCTCACCAACCCCGATAAGCACAACAACGGGAAGCTAACGCTGATGGGAAAGAGAAAAAGACCTGAAGCAGAAGCACAGCAGTTCCCACGAACCATGAGACAGCCGGGCAAGAAGATTCGGTGGAAGGAGAAGCAACATTTTTGGAAAGCCAGTATGCTTTCCTCCTTCCCACTCCCCTTTCTCCCAACAGGTGAATGCTTCTTGAGAAGTTTGTGGTGGCAGCAGCTGAGCTAGCCTGGAGTTTGAGCCAGTCCCTCCTCCCCACGCAGGCACCAGTGGGGCTCCTTGTCTGCATGCCTCTGCATCAAACCAAAATTTAAAATTCTGTTAAGAGAGGAAATCTCCTGCCAGCCGATATCCCTAAGCTCAGAGAAATGTTGCAACAACAAATGCTGTGACAGGAATTTCATGCTGAGCCCCAGCACCAAGAGGACGCTATCATCTTTCCATGCTATTTTGAAGTGATGCAAAGATGTCAGCGTCGAAGGGACTTGAAGGACCCATTACTGCAAAGCCCTTTGACAAATAAATAAAACATGAAAGTAGTTCCCTTCGCAGGGAGAGCAGTGGAGAAGAAGGATAAGGGGAGGGCTAGGAGCAGGAACACCATTTTCGTTATGGATTTGGAACATTTAAAAACCTGCCTCTGAAGGCAGCTTAGTAATTAGCAGCAGCTTACATTTACAAAGGTATTTTTGCACAGGTCCATTGCACTGGCTAATTGACGGACTTTCTTCTTTGCCAGTGAGGAAATCACGAATGGGCTTTCTTGCTGACATACCTCAATGCCCTGGCTACTATTTAAGAGCCATCTCCATTCACACTCACGCAGCTCTGCATCTATATATACTTACACAGTAAGCGTATTTACAAACACTGCAAATATTTGGCATCTTAGAAAAGCTCTGATAGAGGCTTCTGTTTTCTCAGAGTATTTAGCATAAATGTACTAGCTAGGAAGCAGAATTGAATAAAATTGTTTGCTCTAAAAATAAATTGAAACCATGGCATGATAAAGTTACTCTGAGAGATGCACTTGCTTCACATATAATCCTAGACTATTATCTACACTACCTGTTGCAGGGTTGGACAAATTAAAAGATTATGAGATCTTGCTATCTATGCTGTATTAACACTATGGGCCCATTTAAATAAGGCACTTCTGAAAGCAATTGCTCCCAAAACCAAAACTGAAAAGCAGGAATCCTGTCATTTGTTAGCTGTGAGCAGCAGCGTCCTGGTGCATAATGTATTCCTCATCTCGAAAACTTTTCCCACTGACTTCTGAGAAAGAACAGACAACGGGCTGCTGCTTTTTGTTTCAAAAGGGAAGCCAGGAGGAGTCAATACAATTATTTTTGGCTTCTGCACACAGGGTATGCTGCCAGATAAGAACATCGTTGTTTGTGTTCTTTAGAAAAAATCTTTTAAAAACTGCTCTGAAGAATTTTTATCAGAATGCATGATCTTTATCAGTGACTAATGCAAGCTGAATGCCTGAAATACAGGAAGATGTCTTAGGTTTACCTTTTTCCCCACTGGGAATAATATTTTCAGCATTACGAGTAAGGATACAAGATGAAATATTGCCTGCTCAGGTAGCAGCATCCATTAAGACTACTAATCATCTCCACTCTGGCTTCATCAGGACTGAGTTGAGACCTTTCTGTTGACTTGAATGGACGTTGGCTCAGCTCTTCTACTGGTGCAATTCAGGAAAGCACTTAAGCACCTGCACTTAACTTCAAGCCCAAGGCTAAACTCCACCGAGACAGAGTCAGACATGTGCTCCAGAGCTGAGCTGATCAGGAAGTCGGCAAGAGAAACAGTAAGTAAAAGCATTCATGGAATTAGGGAGACAAAGGAGCGTGATTTCCTTTGTGATGGCTGTTTCAAAAATCCTCCCCCTGCTCCAGAACTGCTCCTCCCTCCCTCTTGCTGTCCCATTGAGCAAGACCGGTGTTTCCATCCTTCCTTCCCGCAGGGCTGAGGCTCTCCTCAGCGAGCTGCAGAAGGAGCTAATTGTTTTCATAAGTAAACAACAGTGTACTGCGCATTATAATATTGCTAAACCTACCTATTAGCAAATTAGTCAATAAAGCCTCTATAGAAGACTGTGAAGGCAGACTTCTACACTGGATCAGCCCTGGAGAAAGAAAACACCCGTGCATAAAGACATGCAAATATTGACTTGTCCGGCACTTTTCCTGGATGAAACGTATTCTCTGCCCCTCTCCTGCCTCCGGCACTCGGTCCCATAATTAAGCAGGAAGGCCAGTTCCTCGCACCAATGCTCATTGACCTCCCGAAGCAGATGCGTGTGACGTTTCCCGCGGTGCAGCATTTACAACGCGTGCTCGCCCTCGTACCCGTGGCAGCCCTGCCGGTGTGCTCCCACTGTACGGCTCACGTGGCTGAGGAGCTCCCTCAAAAGGCAGACGACAGCTTCGCCAGCCAAGGAGAAATTTCCAGAAGGTGCCATCCAAGCCCTTTGCTGTTATGCACGTGGGGTGAACTGTAGTAAGGTGAAAAAGGCCAGAGAAACAGCTGAGCAGGCAGGGTTAGACTTTCCCTCCATTCTTCACCTTCAATATATACGTTTCTATATCCAGCCATCATTTTAACACACCTTTAGGACAGCCAGGCCCGTGACCAGAGAGGCTGCAGAGCGAGTGTTAGATCAAATATTCACACACATAGAGTGATTTCCACAGAGGAGTCCGTTGCCTCACAGGGAGGTGGCCTTTGCTGAAGTACATCTTTCTAGCAATTAATTCTGGCAAAAAGCCTTCCCTCAAACACTGCATTCAAACAGAACTGCAAGTTTTCCTTCGAAAGAAAAGGCTCGCTTTGAAATAGTCTGTGGTATTCTATGAAGCTTAGGCTTTAGTAACCCACTTCAATAACCAGAAAACTGTTGGATCCATCATTTTCAGCCTTCATGCAAGTTTTCAGCTGTCTGAGAATGAGCACCAGCAATGACTTTCCCTTTGCACCAACTACTGTGAACTAAAAATGCTGTCAGCTTGACTTTGCATTTCATATTGATCCTTCAGGGCCCCCAGCAATCCGATCCAGCTTTGAAGCTGGCCCTGCTTGGAGCCAGAGGTTGGGCCAGGCCAACCTAAATTATTCTGCGACCGTAAGATGCAGATGGAGAGGAATCGCTACTGTCACAGGAGAACTACTGAGTCAGGATTGCTCCCTCAGCGGCCAATGCAGGGAAAGGGGACCAGCCTAACTTCAGACTGCTTGAAAATTAAAGGGCACAGAATGGGACAGCAAGGAATCCACAACTGCCAAAATGCCAATTTTTCACATGAAACCCATCACAGCGCCAAAATATTTTACTCTCTCAGTTTTGCTGTGTGGGAAGTAGTAGTGCGTCTCCACTGCGTATCACAACCCTCGCTCCTGAAAGTCGATAGGAAACACACACATCTGCGTCTCCCATCCCAGCTCAGCGGGATGTCTCGCGCTCCAGTACAAGCACATGCTTAAATGCTTTGCTGAGTAAAACTCCAGGCACCATCCCATCCTATCTGTAGCTATGAGCCATCCTCCCACAAGCATTCATTCTTTGCTACATCATATAGAAAAGTCCAAAAGCATGTAAAAAGGTTACCGTTTTCTATTAAACTCTGTAGTGCTTTTCTATAAGGCTAGCAAATTCAGTTTATTGAGCAATATGACTGCCTGAGCATTTTTGGTGTGCTATAATGCATAAGAGATATTGTATTATCCAGTACTTTTCAATCTTTAAAAAGTTTTTAAAGACTGAAACGATTGCAATTTAATTTTAGGAATGTATTAGCACATATACTATAGAGAAAATACATTCATATTCAGCCAGCATTATAATAATTTCTGTTATCGCAAAGAAATCTACTCTACTGGCATTAAAAATGTACATGAAGATGGACTGTATTCATCACAATTATCATTACTGTTAAGCATTTAAAAAGTCTGAGCCCATTACAATTTGATGACAGTTAACAAGAGAAGAAATTTTGTGATTAAAATCCAAAACACTAGAAGAAAAAAAATCCTGTATGACATCATTTGCAGAGAAACACCAGATTCAGAGCTCTAAAATGGATTTTAAATGATTTAAAATGTTATATTTCTTTAATAAATTAACAATGCATGCCTGAGTAGACTTTTCAGTATTCAGTGGAGGATTACCGCAGGAAGGTCAAGTTACACCAAGAGTTTGTGTATGACAAGGTTGTTCACTTAGTGCTGGAACCAACATTTTAGGGCTCTGATGTAGTATTTGAACGGCTACCAATGCGCATTCAGTCTGCAAAGAAAATGCTGATAGTTTAGGAGAGGAAACTATTAGACAGCCAAAGGTTGAAATCAATAATGATGCAGTAGGCTTTTGTGCAGGGAGGGTGAATTAGGCTGCATGCTGTAAGACTAACAGCGTTCCGACCAGCTGCCATAAACTCAGAATTTGCAACAGCAAATCTGACAGTGTGTTCAAAAAGTTATACTAATATGCAAGAACAGAGGTGGAGGTCTGTCATAGTAACGATACTACAGATTGGTCTTCCGTCATGTGCAGGCTACATACAGTTGAGAAAAGTACAAATGTATCTTCAAAATGGAAAACTTCAACCATTTTTGGTTATATTGTTGTAGATTTTGTTTGCAATGGCATGCTAAATAGCAGGATTAAAGAAATGCATAATAAAACTACCAGCAATGAAAAGAACAGTAATATTTCTGCAGTATGTCAGCACACAGAACACCATCCTCCAGCACTGAGGAAAGTCCCTGACAGATAAGGTTTGACACACCAAAATGATTTTATCAAAACTAGGAAAGCTATGCCGCAGGCTTAAAACATCCAGGCTCCTAGCAATGCTGAGCAAACCGGTGGGTATTCAACCACAGCAAGACAAAAGAAGAAAGGGTAATTGAGCGGTTTGGTTCCAGCTTCAGAAGCAAGACTTTTTATTACCGCATCCACCCACAGCTGGCAGAGCCACCGCCAGCTGTGGAAGAGTCAGCTTTGCAACCGTGGCACAAATGGCAAGTCAGGAGCATTTTGTCTGCGGGCTCAGAGAGGCACAGAGTAGCACTGTGCATGAACTAATCTCTTGAGTAAAAGTGGAGTATCCAAGTGAACCCATCAGCCAAGAATTCTACTGAAAAATAAGACAGACAAGGTCTTTTGTATTTGGAGGTCTGTTTCATGAGGAGTTCCTCATAATCTTGAATGACAGTCTGATTGCATCAGGGCTGGGCGAGTGCCCCCAGTGCATCCCTTGCCCCACATGCTTTTCCTTCCCCCACGCTTCGTAATTTCTGCACTGCATTTTCCCTCCACTGGGGAATAAACGCAGCAGTGCCTGTTCACAAAGGGTGGCTCTGGTCTGGGGATGCCTAGGCTCTGCGTGCCCACTGTAATCATGGAAAAACAGTCATCTCAGGGTGATTTAGAAAAGGAATCCAGCACAAGTGATCAGTCAGCCCTGGAAGAGTCAAGATACTTCACTGGCATAGAATAGACCCTCTTCCTAAAATTATCCTTTGTCAGGCTCCAACATGTATTTTAAATCACACCTGTCCAAACACCAGATGGAATAGTACCTTGGGCCATGTGAAGTATTTTAACTTCAGCTGTCCATAGGCAGTCTTTATCCTCTCCACTTCCCCTCTCTAGTCCTAAAAAAACCCTGCTGAGGAATGAAGGTCACTCCAGATGCCCATGGATGAAAATTACATGGAACATTAGCATGAGTTCAGCTAAAGGAAAGTCTTCGTGAAAACTCCCCTGAGGGCTCAGGTAACCCCCATCACATTTATTAGGAGTTTCTTGCACACCAGTGTTAGAGATAAGCAGTCCAGAGCAGTGGAAATGTTGCCCTTTCCCTTGGTTTCATTTTCCCTGTATTTTGATTTTGGTTTTTGTATGCATGGGGATTATAGACAACATGAATAATGTCAGGGCAGAGGTGACTCATTTTTAATGATGCTTTTTCAGCAATGGCATGTGAGATATGAGCAATACTGTGTCAGTTGCTTTGGCTCACATTTGCATCCAATCATCAATGAGTAAAATGAAATCTCACAGCTGCCAACATCCAATTTCTGAGGCTCTCAGGATTTTCATCAGACATCCACAACAGACAGAAAGTAACTCTGAAATGACTTTTGCTTTAAAGTTACAACATTATATCTATTTTTAAGGAAAAAAAATAGAACTAGGATATACTTCCAATAAGTCACTGATACTGCATGCTATATGCCATTATACAATTATATTGAATGCGCTTAATAAAAAGTTTATGTTTCTGCCAAAAATGCCAGGTAAACACATTTATTTGCTGTGTATCGGTCTAAATTGATTGCAGTTAACATGGCAGTCTTTCCTCTGAAAGCATCTCAGGATGGCCTGCCAAGTTATACTGGCAGATACATATTAGAGGCCTTCTAATACCCTTGCTCCAAAGCATAGCAGATCAGCTGTCAGGAAGAAGTTTCCTGCTTATATGTGATTTAAGAGTTCTCATTCAACAGATCTCAAGTAGCCATTTCAGCTGATATCGGATCTTACAGTAAAGAAAGCTTTCAAAATATTGATGGACCTAGCCTGTCGGGCTTCAGCAATTCTGTCCTCCCTTTCTCAACCCACTATATGTATTTCAAAGCCTCTCAAACAGCTCACTTAGAGAAGGTTGGACAAAAGTTGCCTGATCTGGACCTCAGTGAAGTCAAGAAGATTTGTAATGACTTGAATGTGGTCAGACACGGAACCACAGAGGTGCCGTATAGGCTGTGTCTACATTAGCAAGTTCACTGAGGAGCAGATCTGTAAAGAGAAAGTTGGTGCTAACACTTCATACCTTTTGGGGTTTGTCATGGTTTAACCCCAACTGGCAACTAAGCACCCTGCAACCACTTGCTCACTCCCCCCCAGGTGGGATGGGGGAGGGAATCTGAAGAGTAAAAGTGAGAAAAACTCGTGGGTTGAGACAGAGACAGTTCAATAGGTAAAGCAAAAGCCATGCATGCAAGCAAAGCAAAACAAGGAATTCATTCACCGCTTCCCATCGGCAGGCAGGTGTTCAGCCATCTCCAGGAAAGCAGAGCTCCATCACATGTAACAGTGACTTGGAAAGACAAATGCCATCACTCCGAATGTCCCCTCCTTCCTTCTTCTTCCCCCAGCTTTATGTGCTGAGCATGACACCATATGGTCTGGAATATCCCTTTGGTCAGTCGGGGTCAGCTGTCCCGGCTGTGTCCCCTCCCAACTCCTTGTGCCCCCCCCAGCCTCCTTGCTGGTGGGGTGGGGTGAGAAGCAGAAAAGACCTTGCCACTGCTTAGCAATAACAAAAACATCCCTGTGTTATCAACACTGTTTCCAGCACAAATCTAAAACACAGCCCCATACTAGCTACTAGGAAGAAAATTAACTTCATCCCAGCCAAAACCAGCACATGGGTGAAGGGTTGAGTGCAAACTATTTGCAGTCTGGTCCTGTGGACGGAATGCCCACAGCTTCTGCAGTGCTGCAGGAGTGACCCTTCTGGGTTTTATTCACCTGAAAGCTGCCTGCTTTGTGCAGCCCAAGACCACTCCGCTAGGCAGATCAAAGCATGGTAAATGAGGATGGACAGCTTCATTTCAGAAGCAAACTTCTCATCAAGCTTAAAATGCTTGATAAGGCATGTCCACGCTTATCAGTATAATTATGTTTCTTGACATTTTGTTAAGCATGGAAGCAGTAGCTGCGGTCCCACAGTCTTGAACATGAACAATTTAGTCATGACACCATGAAGCATCTATGGCATTTTCATTATTTGGCTTATTAAATAGTAGGCTTTTTCAGATTAAAGATTCTGAAAGATATTGAGATAGATAGACTGGGTCAAAAGTCTGCCTAATACAGACTTTTACTTGTGTAGCAGCCAACATCAGGAGCTTCTGAGTCATCCTTTAAATTACCCTAACTAAAAGTGCATAGTGGTGATTTATCTCCGTTAGACCTTCGTGTTCAGATGACAGCAGCTACACAGTTCAAGCCCCTTCCCATAGCCTCCTTCACAGTAGAAAACTAAACAATCAAACAATTAAGAAAGCATGGCTTTGTTGCCAGAAATAGCAGGTGTGAGCCTTCTTAAGTGTGAGAAGACCTGCCATCGTGAGGACAGTCTTTTTGGTCACTATGGCATAAAAACTGTGAATTGCTGAACAGTGTGTTTGGGAGCCTACCTCCCACAGATACTGCTGTTGGTACAGACTCTAAACACAAAAGAAAGCTATTACTATTCCTTCCTGGATCTAAGAAGATAATGTTAACCTCCTATGTAGCATGCTTTCTGTTATCAGCGCTCAAGGTAAAACAGCACATGGCAGTCTGCCACGCCACTAGTTATATACATATATATATAAAACAAATAAAGATTTTTGTCAATTTCAATTCTTAAAAAGAAAACAAAGGAGAGTCTACACTCTTCTCAAAGTTTAACTTACCATCTCACATGAAAAATTCTCCCCATCAGCAACATATCTTCAAAGGATTTTAAAGGTTTTACAAGCATGTCTCCCAGGGGCTTTTATTAGAGCCTCATTGACAACATTCCACGTTTCTAAAACACTGTGTCTACACAATGGAGCTCTGAACCCTAAGCTTACTCACAGAGAGCCTGCCAACATACCTAATGAGCATTTATGTCTATTGCATTAGTTCATACCAATGCGGTTCACACGATCCCAGTCAGGTACCAACCCTCAGTTGAGAGGAGAAATGCCCAAAATATTGGTACCTTCCTAAAGTACAACCCTGTCACAAGTCAGCATAAATGTTCCCAATTTGCTTCTGTCAAACTGTGTAGGGCAAGCCACCTTCACTGGGGTACGCTGCAACATACCCCTAAGTCAGGGAGAGAAGGGGAGGCAAAAAAAAATAACTTCTTCGCCTTTGCATTGCAAGGATGTTCCCAGAGGCACTTCCAGACAGGCAGCAGTTTGGAAAGCTACAGGCTCTCATCTGTTATCTGCTTTTTGCTGAGGGAAAATGCAGTGATTGACTGCAGGTGAGCACCTCCACTCTCCAAATCTCCAGTGCAGAGCTTTGGTCTACTACTTCACATCTGCTTGATTTGAAGGTGCTTGCTCAGGTGTGGGACTTGCACCCTGGCCTCTCCTAAATTTTCTGGTTTACTTGGCAGCTGTTTCACACTCTGGGTGGAGCACAGGTACGTGTACGTGGCTGCACAGCACGGTAAGGTGCTTTTCCCATCTTGAGGTCCCATTGAAGTGACTGCATGGATCTCCTTTTAGCCACTCACAAGGACACGTTTGCAACTCCCACATAGCAAATTTCTTTGTGAGCTTAACAGCCATGGGCAGCCTAGAAAGTGTCCCCATGTCATCAAAACAAAGAGGTGTGGAGAGAGAAAAAGTGCACAGTTCACTTGCTACCACACTCAGTTCCTTTTCTGCAGCACTGTCACTTTTGTGTCTCTGCAGGATTCAGATCCATTTAACTTTACCTTGCTCATTCAGAAAACCCGTGTTTCATGCAAAGCTCTCCCAAAGGGTCTCTGCTCCATCGTGTCAGGACGGTATTCCATGGAAATTATTTTTGCTTTTTATTTCACAGAAAAAGTATAATATGGTTTTGTTTTACTGGAGAGACACTGCTACAGATAACTATCAGCCTGAAATTCTGTACCTTAAAAAGCCTGAGTACTTTCAGGTACAAGTCTGTCCCCTGCCAATATTTTTGGTTTTACAATCACATTCTACTTTGTTCTTTTTTTGTTTTGCAATAAATTATCTTCCTCGCTGCTGAGCTAAAGGTCTGCACAAACACTGAGAGGAACTGCCTTTACATAAATTGTTGTCAAACAAACAAAGGACAAGCAATGATTGCCTCTACTCCAAGGTATCACAAGACACAAGAACAGGCAAATAAAATTGCAGCTTTGAGCGTGAGGTGGTACGCTAACCCCATCTCTCCTGTCCTTGCCCTGAAAGTGCCCTTCATCTGGAACACCAGGGGCTGCTGACGGAGCGCTGGCTTCCATTTCGCTTCCACCTGTAAGGGCTCGGGGTTCATCCTGTGCTGCCGGTTCAGGGTATTGGCTGCATTTCTTGCAATATATGATCTAGGATTAATACATTCACAGGGACCTTGCCCGCATAAAGTAACTGCAAAAAACTCTGCTAGGTCTGGGGTTCAGTATTGTTACATTAAACCCCGGCTCTCCACCTGGCCTCAAAGAAACCGCCCTCAAGATGAAAGTAAATGGGGTTGGGGTTTTTTTCTCTCCTCCATGTGTTAACCATTCTCACAACTTTGCCCTTTGCCTCTTTGAATAGAAATAAGAGCTCATCAGATAGTAATTGTCATAAATGTGAGCTGGTGGCATTATGAACTATTGCAAATGTTAGGAAATATTTAGATTTTGTCACTGTGAGTACTGCCTAGTGTCAAAGGTGACATCTGCTTTGGAGGGCATCTAGCTTAAGGTGCTAATTGGCATTTATTGAGTAATACTTGTGACTTCAATCTATAGAGTCTGATCTCTGACTCTAGCTTCAGACAACTTCGCTGTGTCAGTTAAAATATGTAAATACCTTCTCCACATTAACACATCTCAGATGCCCTTGTATTATACAGTTATCCTTTTCATCACTTTTGACCAAGTCTTTGGAAGCAATTATCATCTTATCAAAGACTTTTTACGTGTTCATGGAAATTAAAGATTTATACAAGAAGAAAAATAACACGAATGGTTTGTAAAGAAAAGTTCATATACTTCCTAAAGGCTTAAATCTTTTGAATCTAGTATTTTGGAAAGTATAGAGATTCAGAAAAAGCTTGCTACACTGTGGAAAAAAACCCCAAACTATCAAAGCTGTAAAGACACAATATACTTTGGTAATAAATCTTGGCTGTCTACATGCTTGTCTTTGTTCATTCATGTGCATCAAAGTATTCTAACAGAACTCAAATTATATACTCAATCCAAAATTTTGTAGTGTTTAGACCAAGCAAGGACACAATCACGTACCTGATTTTATGGCTCTGCACAGTATGCAGTTTTGTCACCAATTAATTGGCTTTTCGTTCATCTAGGACCCAAGACAGCCAGTAGTAAATGGTGAATTCTGCCTGTGTTCTCCAGCCTCAGAACAAAATCCTTCTTTTATTCACCTCAGCTAATTTCTGGCTGTTCTTCAATTGAAGGTACTCCACTGCAAAAATAAGTAATATATTACCAGCATTGAGTTTCTCTCCATGGCATCACGCTGTTGCAAGCAGTGCTGTGGTGGGAAAGAAACCGTTCCAGCACCTGGAGCACACGTGCGGGAAGCATGTGTTAAACATCTCGTGAAATTACACAGACCTGAAAAATATCCTAACATGGGTAAGAGACAAGCAGGAGAGCACAGCAAAGCAGAATAACAGTGCCAGCTAGTTTCTGGTGTAGGTATGAAGTAGTGCAATGAAGATCCATAAAAGCTAACAGGAGAGCACGCATTTGTTATTTAGAGCCTGCCACCCACACAGCGCTTACAAACAGAAGAGTGGTGGCCTTTGCTCATGTATTTTACTATGTTGTGATGCACTTGGTCAACACCCATGGTGGCAAAGATGGATTGTTAGGAATATGAACATACAAATACTGCAAATGAATGAGGAAATGAAGTTGTCAAGACCACCTAAAGAGGACATGTCTAAAAGAGATAGAAATGTTTATCTGGGAGAGAGGGATCATAAAGTGGAAAGAGAAAGGGAGCAAAGCCATAAGAGAAGCAGACCTGTGTGCAGATATCCTAGCTAAGGAAAAAATCACACAGAGGGAGCCCAGGAACAACACAGGATTCAACCAGGACTATACCAGTACTTCTTCAGGCAGGCAGAAGTAGGTTACTGAGTGCTACTTAATGCTGCCCGGGAAGAGCTTCAATCGTACTACTCCAAAAGGAGAGTGACTTTCAAGAGGATGTTGCTTGACGGGGAGACACAATAGTGATAACCATTACTGTAAAGAACATAAATTGTCTCAGAATTTTGTTCTCCAGACTTTCTTACTGCAGGGATTTAAGAACGAATGTAACCAAGCACAAAGCAGTTACTGGCAGGGACGGCTGTATTCGGTGAAGAATACCAGGCAGTGAATGGTGCCAGTGGCATCAGTGAGAAACCTAAGGTCCAAATGAGAGAGTAAAGACTGCCCATTTCTTGTCTTTTACATTCCAGTCCCTTTATTTCACAGACTGTTTAGTTATGGGTATGTCAGAAACAGATTCTTGCTTCCTTCTACAGTCGTTCAATCCCATACTGAAGTTTGGAGTCCCCAGACTGCAATGTTTGCTCTGTATTGCTTCAAGCATGAAAACAACTTTCCCTACAGGGAGATATTGATCATCTGAAAAACCTACATCAACAGCAATGAAAGCTTCAAAACCATCATTAATGTTATTTTTTTCCCTTGAATTTGATTCTCCATTCCAATTTCTTAGACTGCAGATGGCAGAAGATACATTCCTTACAATGGCTGACCACAAAGTTTTGTATATTAATGTTGAACTTTCTCAAATGCTTCTACCTACTTTTGACACACCTATAATAAATGTACCATGAGAAGTCTTTCAGAGTACTTTGAAAAATGAAGCTGCATGATCCTAACCAACAATTTTCTGGAAAAGGTAAGTGGAGGCAAAAAAAAAAAAAAAAAAGAGGTAACAAAATTAATGAATTAAACTATTGGAGGAACAAAAACTTGAAAACTCAGAGTTTTGTGTTGGGTAGATGGTTGGTTGAGACAGAGTGGGAAAGATGGTGTTGGAGAGAAGCTTTGTCTTTTTTGGATGGTGTGGTGCGTTGACCCTGGCTGGATGCCAGGTGCCCACCAAAGCCATTCTATCACTACCTCCTGCCTCAGCTGGACAGGGGAGAGAAAATATAATAAAGGGCTTGTGGATCGAGATAAGGACACGAGAGATCGCTCACCAATTACTGTCACGGGCAACACAGACTCAACCTGGGGAAAATTAACTCAATTTATTACCAGTCAACCAGAGTAGGATAATAAGAAATAAAACCAAATCTCAAAACACCTTCCCTCCACCGCTCCCTTCTTCCCAGGCACAACTTCACTCCTGGATTCTCTACCTATCCCCCACAGCGGTGCAGGGAGACAGGGAATGGGGTTTACGGCCAGTTCACCACACGTTATCTCTGCTGCTTCATCCTCTTCAGGGGCAGGACTCATCACACTCTTCCTCTGCTCCAGCGTGGTGTCCCTCCCACAGGAGACAGTTCTCCACGAACTTCTCCAACGTGGGTCCTTCCCTCAGGCTGCAGTTCTTCATGAACTGCTCCAGCATGGGTCCCTTCCACGACATGCAGTCCTTCAGGAGCACACTGCTCCAGCGTGGGTCCCCCATGGGGTCACAGGTGCTGCCAGAAAACCTGCTCCATGGGCTCCTCTCTCCACAGATCTGCAGGTCCTGCCAGAGCCTGCTCCAGCATGGGCTTCCCATGGGGTCACAGGCTCCTTCAGGCATTCCCCTGCTCCAGCATGGGGTCCTCCACAGGCTGCAGGTGGAGATCTGCTCCACCATGGACCTCTCTGGGCTGCTGGGGGACAGCCTGCCTCACCATGGTCTTCCTCACGGGCTGCAGGGGAATCTCTGCTCCGGCACCTGGAGCATCTCCTCCTCCTTCTGCACTGACCTTGGGGTCTGCAGGGTTGTTTCTCTTACATGTTCTCACTCCTCTCTCTGGCTACCGTTTCTGTGGGCCCTGCAACTTTTTTCCTTCTTAAATATGTTATCACAGAGGCAATACCACTATCGCTGATTGGCTCAGCCTTGGCCGGCAGTGGGTCCATCTCAGAGCCAGCTAACATTGGCTCTGTCAGACATAGGGGAAGCTTCCAGCAGCTTCTCACAGAAGCCACCCCTGTAACCCCCCCCACTACCAAAACCTTGCCAAACAAACCCAATACAGATGGTCATGACCTCCACTAAACCTGCTTTTTAATAGCTGAGATCTAGGGCAGTAGGAACAAAAGCTTACCTCCAAGAGCACAGGGAAATGCCAAATAGTTATTATCATTCTGCAATTACATTCACTCACAGTTTAACTTTCTGTGAGCATCATTACAATTTATAAGATTCAACAACACTGGCACCTACTGAACACAAAATGCTGAAGTCCTGGTACAGTACAACATGTGCTTACCTGTAGGAGAACATTACTTGGCTGCAGTTCAAACTTATTTTAAGGATTTATGCACTTGTTCCTCTTTGGTTTATCAGTTAAAGTTCTGACACATTCTCAGAGGAGGTTGCTCTTTGGGTGTTTTTTTGCTGGCTAAGATACTAGTCTGTTTGAACTTCTCATTTTGAAGAATCAGAAACTGGAACATAAAAGGAGAAGACACTGACAACTCTCCAGCCTTCAACTGCAGATTAGATCATGATCTAGTCATGTAGACTGATGCCTACAGTTTCACTGTCTGTGATGGTAACGTGTCGTGATGACCTTTGCCTGTGGCGACAAGTTTGTGGGCTTTAATACCTTTGGAACTTTTCTCTGTGAAATAAGGGTGCATTTAGGCTCTGCCTTTGATTGTGTACCAATAACAATAAACAGTGGCCTCTCCCATCCCTATCGGCTGTGTTGCTTAGAAACATACAGCTGGAGCAGACTTTGAGAAATCAAGTCTGTCACCTGCTGTTGCAGGCAGCCACATCATAACCACACTCATAAATGTACCAAGATCCACCTAAGAACCAGCAGGTGTCCTGCCTTTACTATTTCTTTTGGAAGGCTTGCTCCATGATCCCCCGTTACCACCTGCCACACTAGTGCATCCCATCTTTTCCTTTGGTCATGCTGGTGGCCTTTCTTCACATGTGCTCCAGCCTGAGTTCCTCTTTCAGACATGAACCACCACTATTCCAGGTGGCCCTAGGTACTACTGAGGCCTCATACAATGGCATCAAGATTTGTTGATCTACTATGGAAGTCCGCCCTCTCTGTTCTGGCAGACTGTGGGACTGCATTAGTCCTTCCCGTCACACCATGGGTCACAGGCATCCTCTACCCAATTTAATCCTTGTCACCTCTAGCTGATAAACCCCCAGTTTATAGCCAAAAATCTTCTATTTTAATCTCAAGTGCTCAATGTCTTACACACTGTGCTACTAAACCTCACCCCAACTTTATTCCCCCAGACTGTCAAGATCATTCACTTTTTCCATACCCAAATTTTGTTGGCTTTGATGTCATACCCGAAGCTTTTTTAATCAGGGCCTGGTGAAAATATTAAAATCTATCTGTTCCAAGACAGATTATTCTTTAAAAGGGAAGTGCTGAAGCTAGAGGAAGTTTGATCCTAACCACCATGGTTTTCCTTTCAATTAGCTCCTTACATACCATATGGTTCTTGGAGTAATCCACATCTCTCCAATTACAGGTGGGTTTTTTCCCCACAAATGGACAGTAGCAAACATTTTTTGATGTCCAAGAGACTAGATCTACTGCATTCTTTCTATTTATTTTCTGGACATCTTATCAGAAATGCCAGGCTCATCAGCAGGTGCAATTTACTAGTGAGTGAACCCAGGCTGACTTTCCCCCTCTCTCCCCCTCTCCCTTTTCCCATTGAATTTTCTTCCAAACTTGGTCTAAAAGTTTTCCAAACTCAGTCTAAAGAGTCTTGCCTGTATTTGAGGTCACACTACAGGATGAATACTTGTTCAGATCCCTTTTAATCCTTTTTTAAACAGAGGTATTACACATTCTGCAGAGCTATAATGTTATTCTTGTGCTGTTCTTTCACAGGCATGGAGAAAAGTTTACCTGAGACTGGGAATTGTTGCCTTTTGCCCTTATACCCTAACATTACCCATCTTAAAATATGCAGCCGTGTATTTGGGGAAGAAGGGAGAAGGGCACTTCTGGTATTTTCTTTAAAGTCTGTTTCATGCCAGCATTTCATGGGGTATATGTGATATACCATGGGCTAGATCTTTCTTTCACGCTCTTTTCATTTATATTTTTTTAAGTGGTTAAAGAATGCTTCCTGTTCCTTACCCTGTGTGAGCTCCACTTGAGCTCATCAATTCTCAAGGCAGTCTTGCACTTCTCATTGATCAAGTTTTTCCATTCCTTATGGACTTTCTACATATCCCAGATATCTCCACTGAAGCGCTTATTCATTCAGTTAGATCTGGAGCTCTTTCCAACAAATGTTTTCCCTTTGCTCAAGACACAATTTCCATCTAACATGTTTTTGTATTTTTGCTTTGAAATTCCCAGCCTCTTACACACTCATTTAATAATACCTTTATATTTCAAAAGGAAACTCTTAGTAGCCTAAGCATAGGTTTGTTCATTTTTTCAGTAATTTTAAACTGTAGTAAGTTGGGCTAAAGCTTTTTTCCACATGCAACTTGATCTGTAGGCTATTGCCCATCTGAGCCCTAATATTAGTGCTTTTTCCCCCCCCCCCTCTGTTTTTATATGGGGAGATAGGCATCGATAATAAAGTTCTCAGTAGACTTTCTACTCTAACACATTGTCTCCAAAGACAACTCTCCTTTTTTTGTTTCTTGGCTCTCACTAGTAACATGACGTCAGAACTACCTTTTATTATTATTATTATTTCCTTCTAAGACCTGACAGAAAACTGTTTATCTTCAGAAAGACTAAAAGAAAGACTGACTAGAGAAAAGTAGGAAAATAATGTCTTGGCTGCAGAATTAAGCTGAGGTAGAATGTACCTCTGGTCCTTTGCTCAAGTCTCTGTCCATACAAAAAACCCTTTTATTTCAAGGTCTAGTGTTTTTAATTTACATGGCATTGCTATGTATTGGTTAAAACTCTATAGCTGCTCTGTAAAGAGAGAGTTTGCCTCTAATACCAGAGCAGACAACTGTGCCCTTTCGAGATGTGCCTGAAGGCAAAACTGATTCTGTACAATGCCTCAAAACATGTTTTGCTGGAGTTATCCTCAGCCTTTCTAAAATCCTTCTATACTTTGTGCACCCACTGCTCAGCAATCAAATTTGCAATACGAAGCACAGAGGTGCTCACGCACCTTCTGAATTTATTCCTTCAGAACAGCTAGCCTGTCCTGTATAGTCTCTGTCCTTGCATCCCATTTCAATGACAAGTACATTAACTATATTCATAATGAGAAAAACCTGCTTTTTTAGAATAGTATCATTACACATCTTACAATAAAAAAATCTGAGGAGAAAAACATCCTTCAGTGTTAACCAGGATTATTAAATTGGAAGATGCTGCTGAAGGCATAGAGGGAGCACACTAGCCCAATCTCCAGTCAACCCTTGCAGCAACAAAAGTCCTTGTAGTGACTTAGAAAGCTTATGGATAAGGACAAGGAGATGCAAAAGCACTGTGTAGAGATTATGAAAGGACTAACAGCCTTGCTCTTCATTTGACTGTGCAACAAATTCTTTCAGCTCGTGTTGGGGCCCTTTGCATATTCTTAATGATTATTACTAATGCACTTGACAAGAATAGCTTTTATAAGCCCTTCATTGAGTTTTTCAACTCAAAATAAGAACTGCTTTTCTAGTCTGCAAGATAAACACAATTTAAAAAAAAAACCTGCAATAAGCAGCTATAAAATCATCAGCTCAGTGTCTCATCCTGAAATTTTTAACAGTTGTGTAACTGCCTGTACCCTTGCATTTTGTTTCCATTTATAGTTTTTACATCATTTTTCACTGACATTTTAACCTGCTTTAAAAAACCTAAAAAGCAATAATAAGTGATAGTAATGGATGTCCTATTCAATGTTTTTTTTTAAAGATACATAATAAACTTCTGCCATTTTCATGTCTTGGGAGGTGTGCTTTTAAGTATGAAAGCTATACTTTTAGATTTAAGACACTAAATAAAGGAAATGGAACAGTAATGATATGAAAGGAGAGTTCCCCATATCTCAATTGTTTCAGGAATATTAATTAAAAATTCATAAAATAAAAATATCAATCACCATTCTTATAAATAGGCCTACAATTAGCATCTGAACAAAGCACAAAATGGCTGCTGCTGACTCCTGGCATCTATTGATACGCAGAACAAAGCCATAATAGTCCCACAGCCAAATAATCACAAGGCTGGTTTTGAGATTTGATTTAAAGTGTTAAACGGGGGAGTAAAACAAACTTTTGAGGGAAGACTAATCACTTCCTTAACTCTCCATTATACCTGAGAGATGTGTGTAATATAATATGCTGTCTAATACATTATAAAATCAAAAAAGTGCAAGCAAAAACAAATTATAGGTGTTTGGCTCCAAACACTGAATTAATGCAGCTCTACAATAAATCAAAATGTACCAAGGTCATGCAATCTCTGTCATTGTCCTAGCACCTTTCATAAAATGCTTTGCAAACATAATGCATTTTCCATACTTCAGGTAAATAATACAGGCATTTAAAAATATTACTAAACTCCAAAAGATGCAAGGTAGGTGATAAAGACAAACACATATTGCATTATAGAGGACAGACTCAGATAGACGTGTTCAGTCAAGAAAGAGAAATGCAAATTCCTCTCAGAAATGTGTCTCCAACATATCACCTAGCAGAAAGGGGAGGGCTGGACACGATAATCTAAGAGGTTCCTTTCAATCTTGTCACCTACAATTTTATGGCCTGATTCTTTCTTTATTGGATAAACATTGCATATAAACACCAGAAAAAGCAGAAGTCTGCAAAGGATATAAACCCTCAGGTATCGGAGCATAAACCACCTCTTAACTAGCGCAGGAAGGAACTCTTCTCACCAGCAAGTCATTTCGTAAGCACCCAGATCTTGCCTCTCATGGGGAAACATCTGGTACCAAAAAGAGGATAATTCCTTTTTCCTCTAGTTAAAGCTTGCACACCTGAGGGAAAAAGCAAGCACTGAACACAGATGGCACCTCACATTTTTCTCTTGGGAAAGTGTGAAGTGGTGAGGATTATAGAGTTAAGCCCACCTACCTGTGCTGCTTTCTTTGGCCAAAAAGTGGCCAGGGTAATGCAGCAGCAGAAATGCAAACCGAAGATGATAATCTTTTGTTCTGACTGCAGTCAGTGGCCTTTCCCACTGATCCAGGACTGCCTTCTCCAGGTTGGCCATGAAGGTCTGCAGGGCACTGGATGTGGGGAAAAAATCTTCCTGTTAAAGCATTTTAAAGTTTGTCTGCCTTTTTTTTTGAATCTCTGACCTTGATAGCTTCTCCATCTGCCCAGGTACCAGCTGTATCCATTTGCTATGGCACTGCAGAAATCACACTATTTGTCAGTTTTCACCAGATTAAAATATATGTGTAGGAGAAAGATATTTGAGGGTTTAATGTCAAAAGAAAAAAAAAATCATTTACATTTGCAGCTGAACTCTTGAGCTCATTTCTTCTATCATTAAATGAAGAAAATTATCACAAAAATTTGTAACTTTTTCGAGTGCTTCTTCCACTTCTTTTCCACATGACCTGAACAGACCCAAACTTGCAAAGCAATGTTTATCAATCCAAGACTACATTTTTAATGTAGGCTTAAATTCAATAAATTCACTATAAAAGAAAAAAATATTCCTTTTTACCTGTAAATACCTAACTCCCACATAGTATTTTTGCTAGTCTTATCCTACTGTGACAGAAAAATATGATTTATCAATATTCAGTGATTCTGCCCATTGAGCTATGAATCTTTATTTCTTTTCTATGTGTGCTTCTCCACAAAAACATGTATAAAACCACCTTTAAAAGACATACTTTCCATCTGTAACAGTTGTGTTTTTACATTCTGCCTGGTAATTCTGTCCGAAGTATGTATCCATCTTTACTATAATTTATTCCATTTTTTAAATTAATTTAGGGCACAGATTGAAATCAGAAACCAGACCAGTTTCCATGAAGATCATGACAAAAGCCCCACTGACTTTAACTAAGCCCGGATTTGACCAGTGTGTCAAAGCCCTTTGTAAGGAGTTCTCTGTCTGACAGAGGGGAACTGCTGAAATCGGTGGGTTTCGCTGAAGCTGCAATGGTCTGTCTAACCAGAAAATATTCATCCCATCTCATCTAATTTATCAGATTCCCTTACTCCAGAATTTCTTTCTCTTCTATAAAATTTTCCCTGCCTTGCCCTCGTAAGAAAAAAAAATATTTCCTTCTCGTGCGCAGTGCTATACTTGTCCTTTGATATTTCTTCTTTAATCTCTGTTTCCATACAGCATATAATCAGATTTGTGGCAGAAGAGGGTCACCTTAGTTCTTATTACACTAGAAAAGGCTGGAGATATGTTCTCAAAACTGACTTCAGGGTAATTAGAAAAAGAAACAGAGAAAAACAAAGAAACATGATGACCAAAGTGCTAAGTCATAAAAGCGACCAGATGCATACAAAATATTATGCCCATCCAGCAAAACACTTCTGTTCACATCTGCACCCAGAAGCTGGAGTAAAAATAGGAACGCTATTCCTATGCCTGTATGGCTAGCTGCCATGCAAGTATGCACAAATATATTTTACAAGTCCTAAACAGCTACAGCACAAGATCTTCCCAATGGTTTGTTGTAGAATATATTCAGGGCTTACTTATACACAACAGCAATATTTTGGAAGTATAGCTAATGTAAAAATCAATGTCCCTTTATAATGGGTGAATTTGTAAATGCGATTATCAGAACTGCTTATTAAAATATGGTCTGTAATAAAAAGATAGTGCATAATCTCCAGACAGGAAGACGGAAATACGGTACGAAGGCTGTCATTTGGTGGTTTGCTGACACTGCTGTCTTTTTCCTAAATTTTTCTCCACATCATGCAGACATTTTCAGAAATAAGACCAATATTATTTTTAATTCCGCTGCTTTTTCTTTAATTTTTTTATGGCGACAGAAATTACCATACAGTGAGTAAAACTACCAATCATGTTAACTTAAACACATCCCATAAAATTTAGGTGGCAGAAAGAGTAATAAAAAAAATGAAGAGGACATAAAGCAGGGGAAAATAAACAGCCAGGAGGTAAGGAGGAAGCGGGATCACTGAGAGGACGATTCACAACACAATCCCGCAAGGTGTCCCAGGATCCTCACAGACAGCGCCAGTGACTAGTGCTACATACAGAACCAAACTAAAATTATTTACATGGGTCTAATGCATACTCCTGGTAATTTTCTGTGAAGGCAATGAGACGCCTAAGTCAGAAAAGCTACGTTATACATGGTTTCAGATTGAATAATGTGAGATGCCAGTGGTTGGTACTTACACTGGTGACTGGATTTTTACGTAGGCTCCATCTGCTCGTGGAGAGCATTTCTAGTCCTGCTGAAAAGGCCACAGCACTCCAGCTAAAAGGGTTCTGGAGGATTCAACACAGTGATAATACTTAGTCCCAAATTGTCCTGTAATTTCACGCTTAAATTTTGCTCCCTCTTGTGTATCAATTCTTCCTGCGCTCTAGTGCGCGTTTCTCCTCAAGATGTACAGAAGGCATACACCCATTATTTTCTGCAAGACTTCTGGGACTCTCTGTGCTGGTTCTCCCACAGCAGAGTTGGCTGAGCAGCAAATATTTGCAGCTTAACCAAGCTGAAAATTCTGCCTACGAGAGAGGGCATTTCCAGCTGCCTCCAACCGTGGTAAATGTCCTGGAGGAGACAAGTTATCAGAATTCAAAATGCCCCATAAATGCGGGGAAGATACTAATTCTCTTCACTCTATTGCCACACTGAGGACCCTAAAAAATAATGATTTAGCAATCAAGCCACCTGCCCCCAAGACAGCAGGCATATAATGCAACATAATATTGGGTAGTATAAGGTTCCTAAATTTCCTTAATGACTTTTTGTTTTGTTTTGTTTCTTTCCTAATCCCCAAGAACTTGAAACATATTAAATTTCAAAAAAAGTAAGAGAGAGGGAACAGAAACTGGTAATGTACTCAGGATGGAAAGAAGGCTGGGTAATATATTCATTCTAATTGTATTAACCTTCCCCCATAATGAGAGGGGGAAAGCCTACCATCTGTTTAAGTCATTAGTCAGTTCCATAATTAAAGGATTAAGATTAGCTCTAACAATTTCATTACTTTTTCTACGAAACTGAACATCCAAATACTTAAAACTAGTCTATTGCCATTGAAAGGGACTATCGATTAGTCTTCTCTCTCTTATACTTTGGGAGATTGCCATCACCTCAGATTAAGTCCAATTGATTTTATACCAGGAATATTTCCCAAAGTTGACTACCACGTCCAATATATTAGGAAAAGATTTTTGTCGATCCAATATAAATAAAAGTATACCGTCAGCATAAAGTAATAGTTTAACTGCACATGTTCCTGATTTCACACATTACAGTTTATGATTAGCCCTAATTTGTATTTCCAACCCTTCAAGGGCAGTGTTAAATACAAGAAGTGAAAGGGAATGCCCTATTCTTTTGCACAGCTTTTAAGAATTAAGCAATTAGCCTCCTTTTAAGTCAGAGTGACTGTGGACTATAATAAAGCAACAAAATCCAGGTGAGAAATTATCACATAGGTCAAATCTACGTAAAGGACCAAGTCAACCTCACCTTGTCAAATGCCTTTTCTGTATCAGGGCAGCACTGTGGCAAGGATTTATCTGAGTATTGACAGTCACTCATTAATTCGGTCAGCAATCTTGTACTATGAATGCCTGATCATTATTTATTAAATTCATCTAATTAGGTTGGTGGATATATTCTATTATTTTATTTTATCTTGTATCCAGCATTTTGATGAGCTATTTAGGCTGGCAGAACCTAAAGTGTTGTTGCAGATCTTTGCCTAGTTTAAGCATAACTGAATAAGAGCCTCAAGAGAATGGTCTCCAAGATATGCAGTTGCTTACATGATCCAAAGGTCTAGAGGCTAACACTTATACAGAAAGCATTGCTAAGGTATCTCTGTTAATGATGCTTCTATTCAAATCTTTCATCATATTTGCTATATCTCTTAGTAAACAGATGAGGAATCAGGAGGTTACGAGCTGCTACCCACCACCAAGTCCCTACACCATCCACCAGATGGGTTCTGTGTCACTCAAGGCATCCAGAAAACAGGAATTGTAACAATGTTTATATTTGCCAGTAACAACAAGTAATTCTTAGTAGTAAAACTTAAAACTGTCAGCGAAGAGTTGCGAAGAATTTCACAATACTGCAAGTGACCCAAAAATAAAGTGGCAGGTGAAGCTCAGGGTTCTTAAAAGCGAAGTAATGTACACGAGAAAAAGTGCTACCTTAACTATATGCAGATAATGAATAGGTTTGCATTAAGGCTCCTAGCAAAAGGAAAATCATTGCAGACACTTTTTAGAAAACACCAGCAGAGTGGTCTGGGGGGTCACGAGGAAAACAGAGTATCAGCACTCTTTGTAAAAGGACTTGAGAGGAAAAAGCATTTTGTCATTACCGTAAGCCACAATGTGTTCATATCACATGCAGGATGTAGCCACAATCAGACCAATGTCAAACAAAAGACTGGGAGGAACTAAAAAATGTATAGAGAGAAGGATGACAGAGATAATCTAAGACGTGAAATGGGTTCAGCTGGAAAGGAACTTGCATAGATTAAACTTCAACATGGAAAAGGCACCCTTCTTGGAGGGAATATGACAGAAGGCAAGAAAAAAAAAAGGTACTGACTGGTGTCCAAAAAGGGGTATGAGCAGCAATCATTCTCCACAGTACCTGAGTTTTCCCAAGATTGTCAAGCTACCGGTTTAAAACAAAGGAATGTGTTAATTTGGGGTGATAATGCATTATTATATGGTGGAACTCAAAGCAGTAAGATGCTAGGGTGGTTAAATGGATTCACAGAGATTAGCCAAGTTCATTAAGGATAAGTCCTTAAGTGGCTATTTACTTGGTAATTCTAATGCAGGCTCTGGTTCAAGGAGTCCTTAAACCACCAATTGTCAGAAACTGGGACAAAACACCAGGGAAAATGATCATTAATACTTTTCCAGGATGTAAACGGCTACCCTTACTCCTCTTGATCATTATGGTTTTGATATTTGAACCTTCATTTTTAGCTAAAAAGACAATAATTTCTTTCCTCTTCTCCTGATCCCCCAAAGTTGTTGTTTTAGTCTCAATATCCCAAGCAGGTATCACATCTTAAACACATTTTTTGTTGTTATTAACCTCTCAATTAGACAATTCCACTGACATTTTTATGCTGAGCAAGCCCACCCATACCCAGCCTTTGTTCTGCTGGTGCAGACACCCAACATACAGTTGGCAGAACTGTTCTCTAGACTTATTGACTAGGTTCTTCATCAGCTATAATGGGAGTTTACATACCTATCTTACACCCAGATACTGATGTTTAAGCGTAATCATATATGAACTGAATTCCAACCCTAGTACAGCATTCATCTGACTAAACGTGTTTAAGTTGAAACGTAGGGCAGCCAGCGTGGACACCATTTGTAGTCAATGGAGAAAAATGGGCACTTGTAGTGGCTGCTGATTTCAACTCAATATGAGTGAATAAATTTGATCAAACAGACTATGTCCTAAAGCCCCCATTTTTTTTCCCCTCCAGTATGGAGGGAAGAGTGTGGTGAGCTCAGATGAAGGCATCCATGCTGTGAAGTTTGACCGTTATGTCAGTTGAATGCTACCTTCAGTCAGGTTTACACTGCTCAGAACAGGTAAGGAATTCCAACTCTTTCCCAAATATAAGGTATATATTACGCCTATAAACTGACATGCACCCATGCAAACACACAAGCATGCACAAACCGATTCCTACAGTTTGGGATTATTTTTTTTTCTACTTCATCAGGAAATGGAAACGTAACTCAATGCAATTCTAACATCAGTTTACTATAAATTCCTAGTCTTTAAGCTAATGGTGAAATAATGCTCCTCTCATTAGTTTAATGATCATATCGTGCTTAATACAAGCTTCCCCCCTCTCTTTTTTTTCCTCTTTCATTAACTCAGTCTAATAGTTGCAGAAAATTTGCTTTCACTGTGAAGCTGTCAATCTTTTTCTTGTATGTAACATGTCAGTCTGTTACAGCACAGAAATAATGCAATGCATCTATCAGAGTAAGACCTCTTTTCATTTACTGACTCAAAAATTATTTTGAGCTATCTATGATAAAGCATGTTAATGGAGCACATTACAAGAAGCGAACATTTAGATCATTTACAGATTTTCTTTTTTAACTATGATATATGCTTCCTCGTCGGTGTTTGATTTAGAAAAATCTAGCTGTCACTTGGAAAAAAGGAAAGGCAGGTGAAACTGATGCAGAGGAAAGTCCGTCAGCTCAGACCGAGCTGGCTGGTCCCCTGAGGCACCCAGACAAAAGGCTTTTGCTCATGGCAGTCTGCAGCAATACAGAGCAACAGTAAAGTTTCCTTCTCTCATAATGATGCAGCTTTTTCTTAAGAGCATGAAACAGAGGAAGAAAATAGGCATTTTTATATGCTAGATTTTAGAAGCAAAACCAGCTATTGTATGGGAAGGGGTGAGGGAAAGGAAGAAGTGGTTACAGAGGATGTGTCTGAAAGTGGTCATGTGAGACCCATTAGATGCTTAAGAACTCAGATGTGTTTGGTTTGACCAGAAATTTGGGGACACTTTATTCTAGGCATGTGATCTATTCAGCCTTTCTGTTGGGATCTCCTACATTCAGTAGTGCCACATCGTCTAAGTTGACATCTACTTGCTATGAAAGGACAGCCCTGCATTTCCATCTACACTCTGAGTTTGCATTTCAGGCCAGTCCTACCCCTGACTGTCTCTTACACCTTTCTGTCTCTTGCTTATGTTTATCTCTACTTCTTCAGAGTTCATACTGCTTTAATAACAGAAATTTATCTTTGTCCACAGTCCTGCCTCCGGTGTGTTGCAGCAGAATTTCCAGAAAAAGCTGCTGTTCTTTCTTTGGTTCTTTACAAGAAAAGACTTTATCGAAAGAACACTAGCAGCTGGTGAAAAAACATTGCTTCAGCTGCAGGAAAATTTAAGGGGTTGCTGTGCTTACCCTTTGTTCTTGATTACTGTTCTTCTCCAAGGTTGCCATTCCTGTCCAGATGTGTTTGGTTCTTTCCTGTTCTCATGAAAGTTTATGTTAAGACTATCCCATTTTAACTTCTCCCTATCTACAGTATGAGGAACGCTCACACTGTGTTCAGTCAATCTGTCAGTAATTTTATTATATTTTGGCCTTAAAAAATGAGGTACTTATGACTCACTTATTCCAAATTTTTTAGAGCTAAAACAGAGTATTAAGCAAGCTGAGAAACTAAAACCTTGCAATTCTGAAGTCAGTGCTTGTCAACTTTTTGAAACAAGAGGCACTCTTGATTCCTAAAATACATGCTGAGGGCCACAACAACACTTTTCAAAGCTGTAAGAATATGGAGAGGGAGACATTAAATGGAGCGAATCTTTCAAACTACAGCTGCTCTGTTACTTACATCGAGAAAAAGAGCTGGGCAGGAGGCTGCAGGGACCTGAGGATGGCTCATGGCAGTGCTGATCCTAGCATCGAACTTCAGGCTGAGAACAGTCCTGCAGGAATGGGGAAGACAGACCATTTAGCTGGTGCTACCATTAATCTCTTAGGCCAGCTTGGCAAGCCGATGCTCTTAGGGGAAAAGATACGGGGAGTAATCTACTTATTCATCCCTGTGCACTTATGAAATGGTCAAATGAGAGAAGACTCAGGTACCTTGCTCACACTCAGCAAACTGCTTGTGAGCCTACTATTATCACTTTTCATTTCCTAGAGCATAAACAAGCCTTTAGCTTCACTCACATGGACAGTATCAGTATTTTTAGGGCTACGACTAGAGCCTCTGTTACAAGGTCAGATGCTTGTTGCCCTAAAAATACACAAGCAAACCACTAGCCAGTCCCAAACGTGTCTCTTCAGTCAGAGATCAGAAACAAAGACCAACAGCTACCAATAACTCTGTCTTGTGAAATGCACTGAACCAAATAGTTGTATCTACCTCTTCCCTTGCAAACATTGGCTGGGTTTTTTTCCCATTTCCCCAGACAACACGCAAACACACTCCCTCTTGCACACATGCACACTGCTCTGTCTTTATATAGCTGAAAAGGGATCGGGCTGTTCTTTCACACACTGTTTCAACCAGACTGATTCTGAAATTTTCATGGGGCATTCAAGGACAAAGAAGGAGGGGAAATAGAAAAAAAATTACTGGCTGGCACAGCTGAAGAGCTCCTCCTAGACACATCTCCCTCACTCCTCCCTGAGGTAGAGCTGTGATGGCTATAGCGAGATCTCACACCCTCTGTGATCAACTAAACCTTGTCCTTGCCCTTCCCTCCAGACCCCAGCCATTCCTTTCTCTCCCCTCTTTTGTAAAAACTTGAGTGTTTTGGAAGGAAGTGATCCATTTTCTAATTCATTGGTTTTGATTTGATCTACCAGTGTCATTCACACGGAGACTGTAGTTTCCAGCAAGGTCTGGAGGAGTTAGTCCCATCCCTTATCTTTAAACCTGTATCTCTCACTCCTGTCTTTCCTCCCTTTTCCCAGGCTTTGGGAGCAGCACAGGATTTCCCCCAAAGTCCACAAAATTATTGTTAGCCCATGACATCCCAGAGGCCAGCAGACTGTCACACCTTTGCTCTGGGCTTGGTCTGCTACACATGCACTTCTCTCCACCCACTGCAGGGAGGACAGAGAGAGCCCAGCCAAATCCTGACCCCCTTCTGCCTCCACCCCAAACCAGGGGAGTCCCAAAACTGGGATCCAGCTCTCACATCAGGACCTCTCTGAATGAGACCACCACAATAGGTTAGAGCAGAGGAGGCTCTCTAAGCCTGATTTTAGCCCCTGTTCAGTGCCACAGTAAAATCCCTTTCAGCTTATTTCATATGTGCAGCCAGTGACTAGAAGCATTTGATTAAATCTGAGATAATTTCAGGCATACAGCTGCAAATGAAACAGGCAGCAGTTCCTGCATGGTTCCTCCCACGGCACTCAAGACCAGACAAAACTGCATTTTCAGGCACCCAGTGCAATTGACACTGCTCCAGGCACTGGCATTCAATGGTGAAGAATAACAATTCGAGGGCTACAAACTTGAAAATACCACTTTTCTTCTTCTTGCATGCATCCCTGTATTTCTTTTTCAGCCTGCCTTTTACACGCTGCAATTCAGCCACATGCCTCTCTTCCTGAAGCGTATCACCTTTGGTCTTCCTCAAATGACTATATATATATTTACTTTAGCAAGTCAACATGTGTAAATGCCATTGTCTGTCACGGCTGATTGTTTCTCTTTCTTTCCAAAGAGGACAATGTAGTGTGATGAAAAAGGGCACACAGATGGACAGCATTGTGCTGCAGTCTATATGTTTTTCTTTCAGACTGAGACGGACAATAAATGTGTGTCTCTCCTGGTGTGAGGAGTCAGTAGAAGATCAGTGAAGGAGGCCAATGTATCTCAACAGCTTTCAAACTCACAGTGCCTGCTCCCAAAGCAGCTGAACTCTGACAAGAGCTGTCAGAGTAACTGGCACTGAATTAAGAGGTAAGTTAGATGTCTATATTTTCAGGAGGCTTCTCTCAAGCAAGTAGATGCTGAAGCCATTCAGGAGGACTTGCTGCTGGATTCATACTGATTTTTTTTCTACTGCGAATTAATGTTACTCCAGTATTATTGAAAAGAAGGCTGAGGATAAATCAAAGAAACTGCTTTTCATCACAGTGCCAGAGCAATATAGCCTGGAGCATAGCAGACTCGAAAGTGCATGGTATGTTTAGTGAAATATTAAAAGGAGGCCCTGTATGGTTTTAGCATTTTCTCTTGTATGTGTAACTCTTGGAGGCTTGAGGAAGAATGTTATTTCCCCAAAGAGACACATATGCAAGTCTGCAAAACATTACAGGTAATTTATGACCCTTCTGGACAGAGCTGCTCTCCTGGAGCAGAGACCACTGAGCATACCAGTTCTAGGGGGGATTGCTTCAGAGCAGGGCTGTGGTCTTCCACAAGCAGAGGTTACCGTGCCATAGCATATTAACTGAGCTGTTTGTTGCTGTCATGAGTGATGAGACAAATCACCATAATATGGTGGCACTTCACTATCAAAAAAGGGTTAGAGTGGGAAGCTCAACTTCTGGCAATGGGTAAAAGCTAAAGCTCTGAGGGACAATGAAAGAGAAACATTTACAATATGCTTTTTCCTAAACACAAAACTGAATGCTCACTCCTTCTGAAACTGTCTTTTCTCAAAACTTCCAATGAGGCTTAGCAACCATGGAGTTGCATGCTATTGCTTACACCAAGGTTGAGGATGCCCTTCTTCTCAGAAACAGTTCTTTTATTCCCTCCCTTCTCTAGTGGAAATCCCACAGTTCTGACCTCCTGCTGATGCCAGTCAACCACCTTAAACTGATGGTGCTCTCACCCAGTGCCATCAGACTGATCTGCTTCACTCACGTGTGCTGCTAGAGAGTGAACTCGTGGCCCAGCTCTGCCCAGGAGGTGGACTGAGAGGCTGGGATCGCATGCCTGTCAGCTAAAGGAAGATGGGCTTTTCAGCCCCCATACTCCAAAGCGAAGAAGGAGTTTTCAAGACCTGAAACACTGAATGGTTGGCATTTGATGGAGAAAGAAAAAGGGCTAGGAGATGTTCAGGTCAATTTGTTATCAAGCACCCAAACACTAAAACTCCTGAAATTGTTTGCAAGAAATGCTGCACGCTCAATCTGAAAGCACCACCTGTACAAAGCGCCTACCTGACATCCATGCCATGCCCAGCACAGTCCAGCAGCAGAAGGTCTCGTGTCAGGACCAGCTTACTTTGGGAAGGAGAACTCAGACTGTCGAGCCATGGAGCGAGAAGAAACTTCAACAAAAGCTCTGCATGGCAAAGCCTAGAAGGCAAAGGAAGAGATTCACACAAGTTTTTCAAGTAGCATTAGCAAATTGCTCATTGCGTTCATGTAGCAGATTGCAGTACTTTAGAGACGACTTCATCTCTGCCGAGAAAATGCTGAAAGAGTCCTTAACAAGAGCCAGTTTGTAATCCTTTTAAAAACTGCTGGCCCTTAAAAACTCAGAGTGGATATTCCCTGCATCTGTAACACGCTTACCAATCACCCTGTGCTCTACAATGTTTTTTGGCCACTTTATGCTTAAAGCAACCTAATGATCTTAGCTGCAGGACAAGTTTCTTTAATGCAAGTGCTAGAGGTCAGCGCTCATGACAAGCAGAGGGAGAGTCAATGTGAGGCTGGCAGGTCGCTTGGCACATGGACCGGAGACACGTGCAGCCTGAGCTGAAGCAGCAGGGAGGAGAAAAAGCTGCTAGAGGAGGCTCTGGAAGAAAATCAGAATGGTAATTCCTCTCCTCTTGTATGTAGCAAGGGACACAGTTTTGGGAGTTGCCTTTCTCCAATCCACCAGGATGGCTGCTTTGTGGAAAACACGTATTTAACATGCATTCTCAAAATCGTATCTTTTAAGCTGGCAGTCCTGTATTCCCTCCCCACTGCCAATTCTCAGCCAGGATTTTAAACAGCTGTCTGTAAACTTTTGGAGCTTCAGGTTTCTCTGCCAGATGTGATCAAGTTTGTGTCTGTATCTCTTGCTCATAGAGACTGATCTGCCACTCTAGTCCAAATTATGGACAGTGCTTGTCCCCATGGCATTCCTGTATGTTGGATGTTGTCAAAAAGCCTCTGCGGAAGAGAGATACCATGTACCCAGAAAGGCATCATCAAAGAGCCCTTTACATACACCAACTATATCCCTTTGTCTAGCTATCGCATCGCACTTCCTTAACCACCTGCTCTCTTTGACTGTGTCCAGTCTGCCAGATGAACTGAATTCATTTAAATTACCTTTTTTTAAAAAGCTCTAAAATATTAGGCATTGATTGAATTCCACAGGCCAACGAGTACAGCTAGCAGAACTATTTGCAGTTCATAACTTACCTCGTTTTGTTCCTGTTCATAAATTATCCACAAAGGACTTTGATTTTTACTAATCTGCTCATTATTCAAGGCTCTTGGGCAAAAAATTAATGCAAACATATTTCAACATATGGATTCTGTCTGTGGGCTAGTCAATTCAGCTACCTCCTTGACTACCTATTATTTATGGCCTGCGAGTGATCAATTAAACAACATGGCATTCCCCCCACCTTGGCTGGACGTTTGTCCATTGAGACTTTCTCACACGGAAATGCCATTCTGCTTTGTCCGACACATCTCATTGAATCACCTTCAGGTTTGAGGTATCAATTGCAAGAAACTATGGAAACCAGAGTAGCAGAACGTGGGGATGGTTGATGTTGCCCTCTTCATGACTTGAGCATAACCCAGTTCCCTGCCTTACCAGTGTTCACAGACCAGAGGTATTTCCTGCAGCTTCCCAGATGACTTATTCCATAACTTACAAGTCAATAACACAAATTATGGGTAGAGGAAGACCTGACTAAACAAAGATTTATTGCTTTTTACCCTACTGCCCTGTTTCTTTGTAGTCTACCTCACCTTGTTTAGAGCTAGCATGGATACCTCTACATGAACGATGCAGATATAGCTACAGTTTATTCCAAAAACTGAGAAAAAGGTAGGTGGGATGTTTTGTTCATTTACAACAGAACGGGCAAAGTACTTAGCCAAGAGAAATGAAGCCACCAGGGACGATTTCTCAGCACCCAGCACCAAGCTGGTTTCAGCAGATACCCCCTGCAACATCCTCGTCCAGCCTTTCCTCAGGATTGCCTGGGCACGGCTCATTGGGACTCTGGCAGCGCTCAGTGAAGCCTCCTCAGTCCTCACGGTCCTGAGTGTCTTTGGTGCAAATAGGGCTTCACGCCAAAACTAAAACATCTGTCCCTTCATAAAGCTATGATTTCCAAGAAATTTTGAAGCAAGGCAACAGTTACCCACCAGTTTCTGGGGAGGTTTTACTTCTCATTTTTTCAAATTAGACAAGAGAAGAGGCAGCCAAAGGGCTTTTATACCTTTTTACACGGCAGCGATAAAAGCCACCAAAATCATAATAGCTGCCCGCTTCTTGTTTAAAATGCTCTTGCTTGGCTTTAGAAAAGAGAAAACAACTCTTTAGTGTCATTTTGATCAGCACTGCCACCATCTGCACAAGCCTTAACTCATACAGCAGGGATTTGCAGACAAATTTCAACCAAGGCAGCACCAACAGTGTGTTTTCAGAGCTGACAGAATCAAAGAATAAGGAATTAAACAAAGTGATTCACTGAAGAGCTGAATTGGCTGACCCATGTTGCCAATCCATTGCTGCAAAGTCTTTCACAGAAAAGCCTGATAGGAAAAAAAAAGAAAATAAAACCACAAATGAGGAAAAAAAGGTTTCCCCAACACAATCAGATCTGCTCAATGGGAAAGAAAGAGACAGAGAAAGCATACGTGTTTATCTAGTGCATCGGTGAGCTGTAGCTCTCCTTCCAGACTCAATCAATACATTTTCTCCTTAAATTCCCCTGTCCACTGTACAGAAGTCAGCTATGTTTGTTTACTAGCAGATAACCATCTTAATTAGACTACTGTATTGAAGCCCTGTTCTCAGCGAGCACAGAAATAGTTTTGTTTCCTCTGGCATTGTTTTCCTCGGAGGTGTCTCTTGCTAAACGGAATCTTTTTCTGTTTAATGAAACAGAGTAATGTAAATGCCATCCTGTGATTTTTGTGCCTATGTCACTCCCACTCAAGTGAAACTAGACAGGACCCAGTTAATTAGTACAAGCCATTAAAACCAAAGAAAAAACAGCATTAACGGCCAGCTTATTTATTTCTAAGGATCTCATTTCCACAGCATCGAAAACAATTGGAATCAAGTAAAACAGCACCCCATTTTTTATGTTTTGAGCATGGAGCCTGTGCACACTGCAGGCAAATTCTTGCAGAAGCCAAAGTAACTTGAGAAGCAGGTCCTGAGCTATCAAGCAAGCTTTTCCAAGACCAGCACGTCTGCTATGCAGGAACCCTCACACAGAGCCCTGTGCCATGTGCTGCTACTAGAGGGCTAAAGCACTATACCACAAGAGTTATCGTAGCCTCATGGCTAGCCAAGGCCAATTCCCAACACCAACGATGCTTGTCAACCTATTCTGAATTCAGTAAAGATTGAGAAGGCAAAACCTGACCCCACACTGTCACATCCTACTGAAGAACCATTACTTCTCAGACACACGCTCCCTTTTTTCTGATCCTCAACATGTACCGCATATTGATCATGTAGCAAGTACCTATAGGGCACGTTTAGGGGCGCAGAAGCACTATACTTCGCTTACAGTTCACAGCACGCCTCACACAAACTCCTGGTAAGGCAAGAAGGTGAGAAAGTGCTTTTGAAACTGTGGGAAACTTGCTTTTCCTGGGACAAGTTTTCCATGGTCGTAGGGCCAGTATCTGTCTGTTCTTTCCTCCTTTCTTCTCAAGAGGGCTACGAATAGAAGAGTTTTTCAAGAAAGAAATCTAGAGCCCTCCCTCACCCCCTTTTTGGACAAAGCTACCGAAAGTGCAGGGTCACATTCCTCCTCCAATATCTTCCATCTGCATGTTAAAGCCAGAAGGAAGGTCCTTCTTCAGGAAGGAGCCCAAACACAACGATCAGTCATTTCAGTTCTCTACCTCTTCAGCAATAAGGAGCAACAAGCAGCAGGACCAGAGGAAGAACCATGCCAAGAGACCCACCAAAAGAAAAATACCTTTCACAAAGTCAGTGACTGGGACAAGCGATTGAGGGGAAAGGGGAGTTAGATTGACAGTGTAAAGTGTAGGACAAGTCATGCCTTCTAAATCTGGGTATTTCTGTGTGAAACAAAGAGTCACAAAAGCTAACAGAGTATTTCCATTAAGAGCATGCTTTGACGGCTGCCATTTTTTCCCTCAATAACATGCTCTTGCCACCTAAGAAACTGTAGGCTTTCAGTGCAAGTTAAGAAGATTGGCAGAAATTCTTACTCAGTCACTGGCTTTTCTTGAAAATTGACTCCAGCAAACTGCTAGCTTTTTCACAGTCACAACCTAAAAATAACATGAAGCAGATTAAGGAAGACAACATAACAAGTTCTGCAGAGCCGTAGTCAAAGATCCAGGTTAAACAGCTATTCTAGTGTACACTTACCATCACTGTTCACCCCAGCAGACATGCAAATATTAAGGGGTGGATAATATTTTTCCACACAGTTTTAGCATCAACCAAAGCAGATGATGGTGCCAGAAAAGCACAGGTTTCAAAGTAGGCACGTTCCACAACATCTGCACGTTGTTTCTAACCCAGGGCTTCCGCTCCACTCCTCCCCAAACCTCTTGTACCAGACACAGCATTGGAGATGGGAACCCTGCCTCCCCTCAGCCAAGAGCCCTCCTTCCCCACTTTGTGCTGACACCAATCTAAACATGGGCACTTTGCAGGGCCACTGCCTATAGACATTGGAAATTGGAGCAAGAAGGTCAATTCAGTGAACTAACATGTCATACTCAAATATTCACGTTATAGCACCTGGGCAGGGTAGGGTTTTTTTGGACCTGACCCAGCAGCCTTATTATTATATTGTATCTATTAAGACTATTGTGTACTAAATAGCAGGAAGAATAATAAATGCATCTGTTTAAGAAAAGAAAAAGTTGAATTTTGTTTTCTCAGCAGCCTTGAAGCTGTACAATGAATGTTTGCCAATTCAAACACAACATTTACTCATCTGTCCTTTACTGCAAGCAGTTATGATCATAGAAATAATTGGATATTCTTCAGCTGCTCCCCACTCCAATTTGCTTTTTAATTAGTACTGATTCCAGGAAATTAGGTGGCTAGATTTTTCAACACTGTATGCTTTTACGTGCTTTGATATACAGTGACATGATCAAATGTCTCTTTCTGGCCCTGGAATATTGCACCCACGTCTGTCCTGCTTGCTTTCCATCCATGGTCCAGGGAAAGCAATTAGAAAATGAGTAAACCCATTTGTATCCTAGTCATGCCCATGGGCACAGATGTGATATGGAATCTAATGACAAAGTTTAAATGAGATCATACATGACTTCCAATATCTTGGTCAAAAGCTGAATAAAGTTAGCTTTGTTCTCAGACATCACCAAGCTAACAAAGTTTAGTTCCACTTACAAATGAATGCAGACAGCACGATTGCCTTGTTATCCTCCTAGCCTTTCACATCTGCTAAAGAATTCCTCAGTTCTTCAAAGTCCTTTTTTAATTGTGCCTAAGCTTTAATATGGTGAAAGCCAAGTGAATTTTACAAATTTGAACTGGGCTCTGCTTTAATCCCATAGCAATTCCAATCCTTCATTTTAAAAAAAAAAAAAAGTCATTTCTCTCTATTTCTCCCTCTTCCCTTTGCACATGTTAAAATGACTGTATATTGGTCTAGAAACTAGTGTTTGAGGAGAAGGACTTAGGAAGCCCCAGAGGTCAGATACCACTCACAGCCATCCAGCTCTCTCTAGACCCCACGTACAGGGAGAGCACTTCCAGCTCCATCCCTGTGAGGATACAATAAGTTTGCTAATTCTCCATCTCTGCACTGACTTGTGTTGCATCAGTTACATGGCCCAGTAACCCGGAACATGACAGTGCACAACATGCAGACCTTTTAGACTTCCAGTAGCTCTTTAGCTAGGAATAATAATTCATTTTGAATGACAATGCACATAGAGATCACAAGGATTTATTGAGTATAACTTACTGTAGTCTATCCATCAAAGTGACACTCAGTCGCTTACGAAGTTCCTGTGCTTACTGTACTTAATGAACACTTCACAAGTTCCTGCAGTATTATTTTTGCCTAACGGTAAAGCCTCTCGTGTGATTCTTAGGGAGGCAGAGGAACTTCCCTAAGCAGTAAGGAGATCTGCCTGAGCCCTTGGTAATCACAGCATGTGCTGATGTTTGATTGATGCTGCTCATGTTTTATCATTTCCCACTTGCTTTTCCCACAACACAGCACATGCTTTAAAATTAACATTTTCATGGCTATTTTGCAGTGGAATCTCATGACCTGCTCCAGAGCAATAAGGGAACGCAGTCCCCCTCTACTTCCAACTGCCAGCTTCCCTTGAGCGGGCATCAGAAGAACAACTTCTGCTTTGCTTGAAATGTGAATGGCTGCAATAATTATTTCCTTTCTTTCTAGGGAGAGAAGCTCAGACTCTTCTCATTTCCAGCTTTGCCTCTATCAACAGTCCTACAAATAAATAAGTAAAATTTTCCCTAGGGTCAAACAACTCAAAGTAAGAAACTGCTTGTCTTCCCTTAAGCTGTTACTGTATACCCTTGAAGATGTCTCTCACCTTCCCTTCATCGTTCTTCAAGTTCTCTCATCCTTGTTTCCAGTTTCCTTCTGAATAAGTGATTCTGTGACCACCTGTTTTGCCTCTTAGCTCTATCATAAAGCAGAGGAAAACTCTTTTGCGCTCCCTAACTCTTACTCTGGCCACCTCTCATTTTCATTATTAGCAAGACAACTTCCAGGCCAAGTCAAAAATCCTCCTACCTACAATTCCTGGAAGTCAACCACAATGTCCACTCTGCTTTTCCTCAAACTTATGATCAACATGCAGATGTGCCCTCTTGGGACAACATGCCAGCTTCAACAGTCCTCATCCAAATTCAAAATCTCTAGCAATCCTCTAGAAGAGCCACCCTGTCCCTGCCCCAGCAGCGGACAGTAACCCTGGAAAAACAGTGACACTGACACAGATTGGAGACAAAATTCAAAGAGAAGTTCCCATTTCATCTGAACAAGCACATACATCCCCACGCACCTAGAGAAGGATGGTCATTAGATAGCTACCGGCACAGCTGCTTAGCCCCAGAGGTAGACAGGCTCCTTTAGCCACCCCTGCCACCCGACGAGCTCAAGTCAAACCCAAATCCTCCCACCACAGTCAAAATACCATTCTCCTGTGGAAGGGAAAAAATAAGCCTCTTGAATTGGAAAACTTCAGTTCTTTTCCAAATTTTTAGCAAGTCACAACAGTTTTCCTGCCCATTTAATATGACGAAGACTTGAGGGACACAAATCACCTGAGGAAACACCTGTATGGCCCTGCCCACGTAGCTTGGTAAATCAACACTTGCTGGAGATGTCTCAGCAGCTTCCCTCTGTTCAATGCAGAGCACTGGCTGTAACAAAGGTGTCCTAGTGAAGAGCCTATATTTGCTAATAATTACTGCTCATATTTCCCTGGCATCTGTACAAGCTGAACAGCTGCAAAGGGCCGCTTCTCCCAGGCTACCTTATAGCCTCTGATCTAAAGCAGGCAGATGTGATTCAACCATCACTGCTGTGTCCCCAAGTGTTTCTGCCTACACTACCGAAACAAAGAAGAGTATACGCTGCCACCATTATCTGAATGACATCTCTCTCCTAAGTATTCTCTTTTTTTAATACAGATTCTTATATTTGGTGAACCTAACTCAAGTTTGTGCCTAGCTTCAAGACAATTGAACTGGGGTTTCCCAGTTAAAATCCACGACAAAATAATTTGTCTGAGCGTCTTCCAAATCCTCTCCATAGCCAAAAACAGGGGAGGTAGCACCTTTGACTGCAGAGAAAAGTGTGGGCCACGGCAGTCACATAAAAGATGCCAGCTAGAATAAGAACGTGCGTGTCCTGAAAATATTCGTATGTAGGTCAGAGAGTCTTTAAATATGCATTGAAACAATATTAATGTCACTGACCTGTCTGATCACAAGTGCAGCTGCTGCCTCAAACCATCTCGAAATTGTTTTTTCTGAGAGCAAGTACCTGGTGCCCTTCAAAACCTTCCTTTCTCTGCAGAGGGGTGGGGGGAAATTATTTACTATCAGATGTTCAGCTATATTTACTGTTTTTAATAAAAAGGGAAACTTTAAAAAGGACACTTAGTTTCCATTTAATGGCCCCCAAAGGTTTATCACTGGAGTTTGGCACCAGAGCTGAGGGGAAGTTTGTATTGCTGCTGTTCAGCTGCGTTTTGCCTCAGGTTAACTCGTACTTTGTGTTCTGGTGCAGCTAACCTCCTGTTTTTCCATGAGCACAAAATACTCGCTTTCCTTGGGGGGGAAAAAAAAAAGACAAAAAAAACAACAAAAAAGCCCCATATGTACAGAGACGGCAAAGATTACTTGTAACTGCCATAATTTAAGGGCAAAAAGAATCCTCTTATCTCACCTGCAGAGTGGATTTAAAAAATGAGAGCAGGAAGAGAAATGACTTGCTGAAAGGAAGTTTTGGAGGACGTTATTAGGGTCCAAATACGGATTTATGTGGCCTCCATGCAGCACTCTGATATCTTACATGCACTTTGGCTTAGACAGATATTGAAAAGGAACTGCGGTGGATACGACTTCATCGCCGACACACATTCAGTCATGACATCTTTGTTACATGTTTACTTGGTGCCTGGTAAAATGGTAACTTCTCTCCACATGAGGGTCTTACATGTACAGTGAAATGGCTAGGAAATTATTTCTATAAATATTTGGGGCAGGGAGGAGGTGCAAGCGTATCTATTCCCAAGTATACTACGTCTGTGTTGGTAGAAATCATGCTGCAAAGGAGAAGGCCTGCTTCTTCCCACCTAGTACCATCAGTCATTTGCTTCTGTGCAAATTGAGTGAAAATACCGTAGTTCAGTAATGGTGGTGCTTTAAGCAGAACTATTCACTTAAGTATCTCCAGGTATTATTGGCTGGGAGTAAAACTCGTTCTTGAGAGCATAAATTAACCCCCATCAATGTAAATATGTCAGTTCAGTGGCACTGCTGGTGATGCAGCCATATGAAAACAGCTGTATTGGATGCACGTGTTCTTCTATAAAGAAGATACCTCGCAAGAGAAAAACTACATCACATCCACTATGTAAGGAATTTCTGCTGGTAAAATAAATATGTGCTTATACACACAGACAAGTACATGGCCTGTGGCACAACAGAACAATTGTACCTCCAAGTAGCCCCAGAAGGGTTAAGCAAAACAACCTTTGCACGTGGACAAGCCCTAAATAAGGAACACCTCTTCAGGAAGATGCCAGGCTACTATATCGGCAAGCAATTAAGGAAGGTGGCAATCCTGCTCATCTAACCATGCAATTAGGATAATGTCACTTTCTATTTCCACTTTGTGAAATATTTTGAGATTCTCAGATGAAAGCTCTGTACCCGCGTGAAGCATTTATACCTTCATCAATGAAGCAGATGGCATGTGGTACGCTTGTTTGTGTGTGAACCCTGTAGTCATCGCTGTTATAATTAGCCAGGAGTCATCTCCCACTCTGCTGCAAGCTCTGCTGTTTGACAGCGTTTGGTAGGGGCTGGCATTTCCACAGGAGCAACTGTATCTTGGTGGCATATACTTACACTGCTTCTATCGCTGTCGCAGCTACGTAACTACGTTCTAAGAGTATTGTGCATATATGGTTGAAACACAACGCAACAAAGGTGTACATCAACTAATGAAGACCAGAGGAGACTTTGAGAGGCCAACTTGTCCAGTGCTCTGCACTGAGCAGGATCAAGTACTCATAAGCGTTTCTCAACCAGCTAGCCTCACCTGTTTTAAAGACTTTCAGTGACAGAAGCCCACATCTTCCTCAAGAAGTGTTATTTTGTACTAAATATGAGTTTTTCTAATATCCAGTCTTGATTCCCCTTGGTGAAATATATGCCCGTTATTTCTCATCTTCTTTCATAAAGAATTTTTTCCATTCAAGGCCCTTACTCTTTGCAGCTATCTTTGTATACTTGAAGTTTATTGTATCGGGTACATAGTATTCTTTTTCATTTCACTCAGAAATACGCGAAGCACTACATACCTCTCAGCTCCCTCCATCTTTCTGCTGCAAGGCCATGGCTGAATAAAAGGAACACTGGAAAAGAAAAATAAAATAAAAAAAATTAAAATCAGGCATAGGACCTATCTTTCAAAGTAATTGCAGTTCAGCAGACCAAGGCTGGAAAACAAGCGTAAATGTGTTCTAATTATACCAGCCCCTGAGTTGTGTTTTGGGTTTATTCACATGAACAGGAATTACAGTGCTTCTGCCTTTGCCAACAGGAACAAAGCACCTTGAACCAGACATGGATATATCTAGCCAAGTAAGAGTAAATGTATTACTGATACTGACTGTGTGACAATCCACAAATAAGCACAAAAAGAAAATTTGAAACAAATTTGAGTAACTCATATAAACATCACATGCAAGGACAAGGAAGAGGGTCGGCTGTGCTTCCCTCACAGCACGATGCATCCATGCAAACGCTCAGGACTCGTTTGCACCTTAGAGCACCCATACCCTGTAATTAATTCCTAAATTATGGAGATTTTATACGTTTAAGTAGTTCTTAGACAGGAAGTCCTTCACTTACAGGAACATTGCCGGTATTTGTAAGTCAAGTTCTCCAGTTGCAATTATTACTTTTCTCCTAGAAGAAAAAAAGCAACGCCTAAGACAAAAGAAAAGTGGCAGGACTTTGCTCTGCTCTGTGTTTTACTGGCTAATAATTCCTACAGAGGAAATTAATTGCTGGGCTGAATCAGGCAATAAGTCTGTTATGCCCATATCTTGTCTCTGACAGGTACCGACAACAGGTGCTTCAAATTGTCCTACACGGTAACACAGTTATGTTCCCATAGAGGATGTTTCTTCCAAAACCAAGGCACTTAGGATTCGTTAATGTCTTGAAGCAGAAGGGCTCAGATCTTTAATATTTACTTTATCCCAGCTAGTGCAGCTACAGACAGACATTCACCTCAGTGGAATCCTCTCCAGTCAAATTCAGTACCTCAGTAACAGTGTCCAGAAGCAGTGAGTTTCACGGGTTAAAAAGAAGCAGGAAAAAAAAAAAAAAAAGTGTATTTTCATATAATTTTCACAATTTCCTCCTTCACTTTACCAAGTTATCTTTGTTTCTGATGTAACAATAAAAAGTAAAAAGAAAGGTCCAAATTATCCCTTTAAATATTTCCTTACTTTAGATACTTTTATTTTTCATTACAATCTATTTGATCAAGTCCTAAAATTTCTACTGCTTTCCTAAGATATTTTACATCTTATATCCAAACCTGTGTAAAGAGCTACCCTTAGTATCTTGTGGGTAATTTCCTTGAATGATTTCACTAAGCGTCAAGACTTCAGGAAGTTCTCTAGTCTATCTTCTAGTCAAGCACGGATCAACTTAACCAAAATCATTCCTTATTTGACTTATTTGTTCTTAAAACCTTGAGGAAACAGAATTTATTAAGGTCTATGGATAGACAACTCCAGTGCTTAACTGCCGGAAAGCTTTTCTCAACATTTACCCTAAATTTCCCTTGCTGCAATTTAAACCCATCACAATTTGCCCTGTTCGTATGTCATTGCATACCTATAGCGCAAACAACTCCTCCTAAAACAGATTGTCTTACTCCACCCTTGCCCTGTTTTGGCCACCGAGAGGTTTCAAATGACCATTAAAAGCACAGTGAGCAGTACCGAGCGATTTCTGCTCACGCAGTTGCAGCGTCCACAAGCGCAGCCTCGGCAGCGACGCGACGGCTGCGGAGTTAAATACGCACCATGACCAGACCTGACCTCCGTCCAGGCACAACCCTGTGCACCAGGTCCATCTTCCAAGATGCCCTCCTGAGATCCACGCCGTCTGGACACTGCATTTGTGAGGGCCAAACCCAAGATCTTCAAGTGCTATTCAGTGGAGAGCCAGACTCAGTCACTGACCCGAGCAGTGAAACAGATACAAAATTCACGTTGTGTCTCCGTCCTCCTCTGTGACCAAGTACATCCTGCCTGCCTGGATTGTTCTTAACATACATAGTGAATCTAATGCAAAGCATAGAATTATTGGGGCAAAAAATAATCTCAGCTTAAGGCAAAAATAATTCATTCAGGATGATGTCAAAAAGGCTCATTTCTATTTTAAGTTTTCCATCTCTTCAACTCCTCCTTATTTTTTTTAAATTAATGTATCAAAGTGTCAAAAAAGAAGTTGCTTGGGATTAGAAAAAGATAGCATCTTCTCTCACAAAACAACATGTTCCTTAGAGAATATCGAAAGAAAGTACTGTGACTTTCTCAGAATGTTTTCTTCAGAAATAAAAAGGAATGACAAAATGGTCACAAAAAATGTAGGAGATCCTTTGTCACCAAACTTATTCAGACACAGCATTTGCCAGAAAAAGTATCATAAGAAAGAAATCTGCCAAGCTTCCACGTTGTGGCCCAGGCTACCTGCTTGTGCTAAACAGGAGTGACACTTTGCTTTTCAAGACCTAAATCACTGTGCAGCAAGATGAACACACCACGAATAAATGAAGTCACTTACCAGCCACAGTCGCTGCTGCTCTGGAGTTGTTGGGTTACTCCACGTAGACGTCCTGCGTTCTAGATAGCATTTCCATGTCGATCTTTCAGCCCTGTCTAGTGAACCGGCCTTACCCCAGCTCTCCATGCTTTGGAGTTGTCTTTTTCTCCTTTGTGGAATAGATATTTCCCTAAGAAGCTTTATACTGTTGCCCAAAGCAAACCAAGGGCTGATGGTTACCCAATGCAACAGTGTTTTAAAGTGTGCTGTATTATATATGTATGTACATCTACTCTGGGTTATCGGTCAGTTTATGGGAGAGATCAGCACAGACCAGAACAGGGAAAAACATGAGAGTAGGCTGTCGACCTGGGAAACTCTGATAGTCTTTCGAAGAAAGTAATTCTATTACACTATAACATTGTTAATTTCTCCACATATTCCAAATAGAAGTGAAACACTGTCGAACACCTCATAAGGCCTTAACAATTACAAAGGTCCTTAAATATTGATGTGAATTGAATGGGTCATTTTATTTTTGGGTTTAGCAATATTTTACCTTTTATTACTTTGAGAGCACTCAGATATGGAAATGGGAGCAGGATGTATTATTATATGGGTAAATCGCCAGAGAGAGCAATATGAAGAATAAATTGAAATCCAAATCTCATACACAAATTATTATTAACACTAATTTCTGCATATTACAAAGCAGCTTCTTTGCATGTATGACATTGCCTTTTGCACCCAAACATGACTTTAATTAAGATCTAACTTATTCATGACTATAATTCAGATCTAACTGCTAGTCTAGTTGAATGAGTGTAATTAGTCCCAGAGGGCATATCTAAGAGAACTAGGTTTTCCTTTTCATCTCTACATTTAGGCAAACACAATAGATGCTGGAAGATCAGTCTGAGAACCTGGAAATGTAAAGAGCTTTACAGAGCTCGTGGGGAAATTCTAAACAAAAACATTGTTAAAAAGGACTTTCATAAAGGCTCATTTAGTTTAATTTATTCTTGCAGACTACGCAATAGGAGTGAAACAATGGAGATGATTAACCAGTGTAAAGCTGATAAACAAGGAAACCATTATGAAAAGTTTATTAAGAAATAGAACCATATAAGTTCATTTAGCCCATCCGTATATTACATTAAAAGGGAATAATGAGGTTGGTATTCATTTTTGTTCCCATCCTGCAGCAACTACAAATAAACCAAACTCCTGCGTAAGTTGATGCTGGCATAACGACATCAGAAGAAAGTCCTACCAAATACTCTATATTTATCAAGCATTCATTATCCTGGTGTCCCAATCCACAGCATACTCTGCCCAGAAGGCAAAATAATGAAGACAAATCAGTCCATACGATTTGTTCTTTCTTCGAATACATCATCCAACCCCTACAGCTGCTTTGCTTTTCACCCAACTCCTTCTCCCCATCCACTTCACAGCACCTTTGCCCCTTATCCACAAGGCAGTAACTTCACCCTCCCCTGCCAAACCACTCCACATCTAGTCCCACTGTCTGTTTCCCAGTGGAAACTGGTTTTGCAGCCTGGACCAACTCGGTTCCCAGCTGCTCCATTCTCAAAAGAAATTCTAAGGCAGATTGCAAGGAATTGCTGCTCAGCCCCAGCTTAAACCTCCATGCCATCGCTCTGCCATGACACTGTGCTTTGTGACCCCTCAGTTCAGAAGAGGACACTTTCATTGTTGTACCCTCAAACTGTCCTCTGGGTTGGTCACTGGTTATGGCTGAACTGCAAGGTTCTACACGCTGAACCCTGGGGACTGGTGCTCTTCTGAATTTCACAGCTGACTTTTAACCTGTCTGTAGCAGGGACTCAACAAGGTGCTTGAGGTCTCCATGCTGGGCTTGAGAAAAGCCAAACTCAAGAGAGCTTCTGGTGGAAAAGGCCATCACATGCCCACCCTAACTCACCCTCTGGTCCAGCCAGAGGACTGAGAGCTAAGGCACTCAATATTTTGCTGGTCTTACCAGGGATAAAACAACTTCTTAGCGCAAGCACTACCACGTGCAGTCAGCCAGCTTTGGTCTTCAGAGCGATGTAGCCCTGAACATCACTATTTAGATAACAGCGACTATTTTCCTTTTTATATTCAGAGGAGAAGAAACTTCACATTTCCCAAGAATAAATCCACCAACACAGTTCCCAAAGTTCAATGACAGACAAGCACTGCTTTTTAGAAACATGCACATGTTCTTAATACTCATTTGAAGTAAATAGGGCTTGGTACATGCCTAATCTCAAGCATATGGTAACTGCCTTCCTAAACAAAGACTTCTCTTAGTATCTGGAAGTGCAACTTGTTTTGAAATGTTTTTAGAGAGAAGAAAAACAAGTACAGCCAATTTCACATGGAAAAAGGTAAGTTGAACTCACGGTGTAAGGGTGGCAGCTAATGCACAAGGCTCATAAGGCCACTCTCAACAGATGTGGTGCCTTAATGGGAGGCATTATTAAATGGCTGTTATGTGAACTTGGATCACTTTTGACAAAAGTTGGAGAGGTTCTTTTTAAATTGTATTTCAGGATATATACATACAACAACAAAAAAAGCCAACATTTTAGCCAATGTTTTGGAGTGAACTCAGTCAACCAGGTGATAAAAATCATGGTTTGATTCTGCTCTCAGCATGCTTTTCCACCTATGTTTTTCCATCATTTTCACTAATTTTCACCTTCATATATAAAAAGACAATCAAATTCTCAAGAGAGTAATCATTACTTTAGTTGTTTGCCATTCGTCACAAGGTCTCTGTTAAGAATAAGCATGACAGGTATTCAGTCAGTCATGAGCACAAGACACTTATTTTGATCTCAATCCCAAGCCAGAGAAGAGCATTTGAAGTTTAACAGGAAGATGTAAGGCTTGCTTAATTTCCAGAGGCATTTCTGAATTTTTGCATCCCACACAAACCTACCAAGAAAAGACAATGACACTTCAGGAGGAGGTAACTGGATTGTGCTTACTAAATTGCTTTTGACTCAGTAAGGTTTTAAGGCAATGTACTGCCTCAAATGACAGAAGTATTTTTTTGTAAGAAACATACTGAACAAAGCATATATGAGGCTCTTCACAGTAATTGACCCTACACAGTGCTAAAGGAAAGTTAAATCTGAAACAGGACTAAGAGGCTGAGAGATCAAAAATGCCATTTACATCGCCACTTGCAACAGGTTCGAGACGAAGTTGTACTCTGCACGTCCTTTATCGGGGGTTGTACAATGGACATGAGGCTTAGCAAACTCTTGTGTACGTAGTAATAGTAGTATACTGCTTGACATGCAAACTTGAACAGCTTGTGCGTGCTGCATAATGAAAGACAATAGAGAGTAAAAAATCTGAGAGGAAATAAAAACCTATTCGATTATTTATTTCATCCCCTTACCACTATAAGATTTCATTCTATAATAATTTCATATCATTTATTCTAGTCTAGTTTAAAAATGCCTGAGGTGAAGAAGCTTCCCCTGGGATATTATTCACAGCTTGATAGATCTCAGTATGAGGAAGCATTTCCTAATACACGAGACTCATGTTTCCCTTTGAAATTTCATCCCATTACTCCCGGGCACCCACCCTAAATAAATATTTCTTTTCCTTCCCTTATTTGTCACCTTCAAGTTTCTGCAACCCACTCCTCCCTGCTCCCGTGTAACAACCCCTTAAACACGCAGCGCTTTTAATCTCTCCCAGGAGCAGAAATCGACTCCTCCCCGCACCTCCGTGACTTCTCCCTGCCCCCCAAGTTGTTCGTGACCCTGAGCCGAGCTCAGGTACTTTCTTCTGTGGGGTGAGAAGGGGCTCTGGGGACCCCCGGCCGTCCCCCCAAAGCCCGGGGGCCAGGGTCCTTCACCTTCCAAATGCGTTCCGCTTCTTCGCATAACGGGCAACGCAAGGGTATAAATACGTATGTGAATCCTTGACTGCGGATTTATTTTTTTTCCATGGCTGTATAGGCCACGGGGCTGTTGAGGCAGTTGAAAAACGGTGCAATTAGGAATGAAATCCACTTTTTCTTCCGATGCGTTTTGCCGAAAGGCTGGCAGGTGGCAGTGCGTCCTTAGGAATGAGCTGTGAGAGCGTGGCCGCGGCTATTGCTAGTTATCATTTGTTTGGGGGACGGGGCGGGGAACGGTCCCTTTTTCTTTTCCTCTTTCACTTCACATTTCTTCCTTGTCATTTTTTTTTTTTTTTTCCTTCCTAATCGCAAAGAATTTTTTTCACATTCCTTCATTCACTTGTGGAAAACAATAAAAAAGGTGTTTCAGATCCTGACTGTGCATGTTCAGGTATAATGATATTTTTGGTTTATTCCTAAAGATGCTCTCTCCTTACAGACATTTGAAAAAGTTAACCTGCAAGGTCAGTAAGAGAGACACTGAAGTGAATCAAGCTATTTCGAACAAAAGATGAAAGGAGAAGGAAATCTGAATTAACAATCTTGCTGATGCAAAGGGTATCAGCCAGCTAGCTCCGTCTGACATGGAAACACACCTTGCTGGTCTTTGATAAAAGAGTAAAACCTTATCTTGTTTCTGCAGGAAGCCCGGATGAGACTAAATACACTGCAGGAGAGGAGAAAAACAACGTTGATACCATTTGTGCGTTGTCTCACCTCCGGTAGGGAGGGCAGTCCCCGTTTCAGGTAATGCAGACGGCTTCTTAGGGAGGAGGACAGGGCACCCCGGCAGCACCTCCTGAAGCAGAGCCCATTCCCATGCACCGCAAGCTCCGAGGAGCTTTTTTGGCTTCATCCCCGGGCCCCAGCGCTGGCTGGTGGGATAAGGAAGAGCCTGTCAGGGTGTCAGCTAAAAAACATGTTACAGGTAGGGCTGTAGAGCCAGGGCACTCCTCCTGCCCTCAGTCCAGCCCAGGGGGGCTGAGGGAAAGCAGAGGACTGAGCCACTCCTGACACTGCTCCCGACTTACACGGCTGCAGGGATACCCAGAAAGCCCCTTACGCAGGTTTAAGTCACCTCGCTCCTCACCGTCCCCGTCCTGGCTATGGTGTAGGAAGCGAGTGCTCAAGCGCTGGGCCGGTGACTTGAAAGAAAAGGGCAAAAGGAGATGGGGCAGCAGTTTAGGGGCGAGAGAGCTCAAGGGCTGGCTTTCTGGGGATGGAGGATCGTGCCTGAACGGGAAGGTGCTGGAAGCAAGCGAGGCACAAACAGGACAAGAAATGGCACACAATTACCTGGCAAGAGCAGAGGGGTGTCCATACGGGGAGGTGAGACCAGGACAGAAGCCCACAGCCGTGGGCAAGAAGCCGCCCCCTCCTCTACTAGATGCTGAGCCCATGGATGGACAAGCCAGCACAGCAGACGACTGCTTGAGACGGCAGCATGGTGGGAGGGAGAAGGCAGGACAGGCATGGCTCCTCTGCTGCAGGCAGTCTCTTCCCTCCTCTCATCTGTGCAGCCTTTTGCTGGGGTTTTTCATGGGGGTGACTCTTGCCCCCAACACCACAGGAGCAAAACGCCTTGTTTTTCAGTTATGCTACTGCTTCTGGCTTAGCCCTGACCACCCACCTTTCCAGACACAGCTTTTTCCTCCCCACGCTCAGGGTGGGAGTGGAGGATGGCTTCAGGAGCAGAGAGAGCCCACACTGACCCCCAGTCACAGTCACAACCCTCCCGAAGCCGCTGAGATCCCACCAGCCCTGTGGCCCTCCTCTCCCCTTGCTCCCGCCAAACTCCAACAAAGCAAACTGTTGTCGTACCGTCGGTCTGTAACTAAATCCTCCCAGCCCTCTAGGGAGCCCCCCAGCTCCCCATCCTGCCCCCCAGCCCTCCCCAGCTCTCCTCTTGCCCCAGAGCCCACAGGGAGCACTGCCTGCTGCGCTGCTCCCAGCCCACCAACGCCAAACTGAGTTCTGCCCACCCTGCCAAAATACCTTCAGTCTCCTCCGGCTGCAAAAATGACTCTGGTCTTTTTTTTATTTTTATTTTTAGGATTATTAGCTCATTGCTGTCACCTCTTGGTTATGGCTGTGAAAGACCCTTAGCCTTCAACTTCTCCATCTTCGCACTGTGGTGCAGGCTCACATTTCAGTGTTCTAAGTGATGAACCATTACATTATTCCCTGGCTCTTCATTATGGTCCCGATCCAAAAATCAATGGAGGTTTTCCTCTGGCTGCAGTGCCTTCTGGATCAGACCGACAGCCCCAGCACAGCAGCATCTGGCACATTGCTGGGTGGTTTGAGCAAGCTGTTATCCAAAGGGAGTTCAGAAGGAAATGGCCAATAACGCTTAAGGGCAGGGACAGAGTGTTATGGAAGAGATCAGCAGTGGGAATTTAAAAAGCACCATGAGGTAGAAAGCAACAGCTCCCCAAAGTGGTTCAGACATCCCTTGCAAAGAGATTTTAACATGGATAGCATGGCTAAAAATACATCCGTTGGCTGAATAAGCACATAGGCGACAGACCAGGTAAGAGCAGAGCGAGAACTGGAATGAAATTTAGGACTAAAGACCAAGAAAAAACAATCCCCAGACAGACCATTGCTTAGCTTCTGGAATACTTTCCAACAGAAATGAATGCCAAGCTATCAATTGGTATATTTAAATGCAGATTTGGCAAAGCACCAATAAATACTCTATTGGGAACATTTCTACAGTGACAAGGCTACGGATGCTCTTACAAAGACTTTTTTCAGCACTAGACTTTGTGATTTTTAGGATGCTAAAGAGAAAAATGACAATCCTTCCCTCCTATGAGATAAAAACCAAGGGAGCCATGCCAAGTTACTGCACCATATATGCAAATATCTGAATGCAAATTATGTTGTTATCCTTGTCTATACTCCCAAGGAGCCACAGCATCTTTTAAGCTCTTTCTTCTTCACGTACAGTGGACGTAGTCGTCCGTGACAAATTTGTGTTTTCTTTTCTGAGAAGTAATATACTGTATTCCTCAGTGGCAGAGAAGCGAATGGAGCTGTCATTTACAAAATTTAAATGTTTACACCCAGAGGGCAATTAAGTCAGTTTTATATGATAATGTTATAAATGAAATGCTAATAAGTACTGTAAATGGCCATGTAATCACATCCCGTCATTTGCCAATTATTGGGAGGAGGGGGAAGAGCCAAAAGCCAGCTGTAGAGCTGAAGATGACGTACTGCTTTAAACGAGCAAATGCAGGTACTGTGTAATGCACAATCCTGACGGTGGCATTTTATAGCAGGAATTCAATTTTCTAAGCAATGTCTGATTTCACCTTTTATTATCATGTCAGTAGTAATAATAATTTGCTCTGACACAGGCATTTTCTAACAAGGATCGCCAGGGGATTTATAAAGCCCAAAGCTGGGATTTCAAAGGAACTGGAGAGCGTACCTACCTCCGCAGCTACGAAGTGCTCAGGGGTGCCTTTCCCTGGGCTCCAAGGCTGTGGTACAAGGCCACGCTCTGGAAACTGTTCAGATGCTTTGTTGCACAACTGTGTCCGAGTGAGAAGTCCTTAAAGAGAACTTATTTGCTGTACCCCTGTGCCTAAATGGTTTCTGGACCATCCCTCTTCCTACCACCTCAAGGGGCAAGTTTAACCAGCTCTCAATAGCTGTAGGGACTTACCTTCAGCAAGTGCTCAGACTCTTAAGTTTCAAGGGACTTCAGTAAAGATTTTCTGAACGTTGTAGATTAAACCAATTCAGGCTGTGACCTGCTTTGCACATGAAACGTTCTTAAACAAACCAGACTCTGGCCACAGAAGACCCATCTCATGGAAAACAGTAGGAGCAGCACATCGAACTATGGGGAACTTCTGGTGATCCCATTACACACGTAGGTAAACAAAAAACAAAGCCCACATCTGACCTCTTCCCCAAATCAAGCCTTCTTCAAAGAGTCAGGCAGGGCCCTGAATCCCTTCTTTTAGCACCAGTCAGCTGCCACAAAAGCTGCTCATCAATTTGGTGACTGAAGGTCAGCATTTCATTTGGTCTGGGACACTTTCCCAGATGATGTTTGGAGGGTGCTGGGGTGGGAGATTGTTAGGTTACTGAGACTAGAAAAATATCATCAAGATTCACCAAACTAACAATTAAATGGATCTATCTCACCGTATCTATTACAGCATGAGGTCTTAAGTAGAACAGAAGGGACCTTGTCTCAGCCCTAGGGTTCACCTATATGAAGGCACTGTTTCCCAAAGCCAGCACAGTTTGTGCAAAGCAACCAGTGGAGCTGGAAGGAAAAGCCTTCCACAATGGTGCAGGATTGTGTGGTTCCACAACAGTGGCAGACACCCATTTTGCACGAAAAATGCAGATTAGGCTGCCTCAGTACCAACCTGTCTTTTTTGCTAGTGCAGCAAAACAGCCATCTTTTCATCAGAATGGGAACAGGATCAGGCACTTTAAGGCTGTAATGCCTTCTTCAAGCCATGAAAAGCCACATCAGATATCAGAATGCATAAAATTTGAAAATAATACCTCTGACATTCATACTTTCAGCCTTTGAGCCCTTAGGGATCACATTTTCAAAATCCTCTCCACCAGTCAAAAAGATCAGGAACTTTCTAAAAAAAGCCTGAGAATCTCACCTAATCATATAACTCCAGAAAATGAGACTTTTTTTTTTTTTTTTTACAGTAACAAGAATCAATAGACATATAGCAACACAGAGCTGGCAAAACTATCCATAGGTAAAGACTAGGAGTGAACAGGGAGCCTCATGTTCAGAGCCGCACCAGAAGACAGCGAGTGAAATAGGAATTACAACACTATCCCAAGAACTATACCAGTTTTATATACTTACACTATTTCACAAATTAAAGCCCTTCAAATACAAAAGACAGTTTTGTATCTGAGAACCTAGGACACGATAACAAAACTGACAATACCATCATGTTATATTTCTCAGGCTGAACTAAACTATAGTACTTCTGACTGGGCTTTGCCAGTCAGACCCTGAATTTTCTACATCCTCTTCCTTTATGGGTATTGATCATGAGCACTGGCCAGAAGACTGCAACAAACATGCATAACAAACAAATATAACTACTGTATAGGAGAAAATCACTTGATATTGATAGTAATTAGCAGGCAATTTCCATGCTTATATTTGGTTTGAATCAAGACCATGAAACATTTTTTGCTCCTATTGTGATAGATGAAGCATGACAGACAAAGCAAGTCAAGAGCTTCACCTCCGACTCTGTCTAAAAAGAGACAAAAGTTCGACAATTCACTGTGCAAAGTACATCGCATATTTTATACAACTCAGCTGCTTTGGGGAATAAGGTAGCAAAGATTCTAAAAAAACACAGAAACTACAAATCATGTCAGAGGAATCCTCCTGCCCACCAACACCCAGTGAGTAAGACATTGGTACTCACCAACCACGAAGCCTCACCTATTTTAGCAGTGATGTGATCAAATCTGCAGCACTTGTAGTCTGGATGAGTACAAAAAGAGCGAGCAGCCCTATGGCAGCACAACCTTAAGTGTGAAGCTGGTTTGGACTTTTGCCGCCCCTGTGAGCAGTGCAAAGTGATGGGGAAAAAGTTTAAATTTCGCCTTTGCATTTTGCCTGCACTCGCACAGGCACCCCAGGCACAGCTGAAGGCTATGCTCCGTATCTCGATCGCACTGACAGGCACTGGTTTGCGTGCACATTTGATCTTTGCGTTTTGCCTTCCAATGAATAAAGGGAAATACTTCTCTTCAGTGGACTCCACACACGCCTTTGCCTGCCAGTACTACATGAACTCAAATCCGTGAATATTACCAGTAGGGCGAAACATTGGGGTTTTGTTTTCCCTTCCAGTTCTGCTCAGCTTTAATTCATCACCTTCTCTCACAACCATATAGAATAATATGAAAAATGAAAAACCAGGAAGCTCGGACAAATGTTTGCAAGACCAGCACCACATTCACCACCCGACTTCACACGACCAGACCTGCCAACGTGACCAATCAATACACTCAATATGCTCTCCGCCGGCACACTCTGCTTACCTTCGTGGCCCAAACTCTGGCGGTATTTGTAACGAGGAGCACATGCCACCACGCACAGCCACGGCATCTTTAGCAGAGCCCTCTTGGCTGGAGAGGAGCAGGGGGTTTGGAAGGCACCGTCTCGGTGCTTTCCCTCAGAGCAACCACCAGAGAAGAGCAAGCCTGCTGAGGAAAGGAGCAGCGGACCACCACTATACTCCCACCATGGCTCAGAGAAACACGCTGACAGCCAGGAGTTCCCGGCTGCAGTTTCTGCTGGAGGAAGGACCGCCTGCGGCGGGCACGGTGGGGAAAGAGACAGGGCAAGGAGCTGCGGCGTGTTTCATCCACCGTGTGTAAAGCACTCTGCAGGTGAAAACCATGAACAAGAAATGGGGAACAGCAGTGGCAAAGCTTCCCCTACACAATGTTTGCTCACGTCACACTCAGAAGCAGCTTTTTAAATCCTTCCTCCCACTGGAAAGCCAACTCCAAATAGAGGAATTAAAAAAATTCACTAACGTTTCTTGTACAGTGTTTAATACCCGCATTACTCTGTCAGTACATGGACTTGTTTTCTACTTGAAAGCTTTCCAATTTCATCCTGCATGAAATGCTAGTAAAGTTACAGAAGGAAGCAAATCCCAAGGAGTTTACATGAGCTGTGTGTATTAAAAAAAAAAAAAAAAAAAAAAAAACAACAAGAAAACCCACATTAAACAGGAAAGCCAAAAATTCAGCAGGGGTATCAAACAACTGATTTGCTTAAGCAACAGAAGACAAATGGGAGGAAATTTCAAACAGGTAAAAGGGATAGCGTGTATGGATTTGCATAGCTAGGACGAGGGGCTTAGCACCTCTCTCATGCAGAAGGGAAAACTGAAAAATTACTTTTGTAAAAATTACGTAGGAGGCCTTCACTTCTGAACACGATTCACAAATTAAATATGACTTACTCTCAAGATGGGAGAGTTCCACTTTCACCAGTTCCCCCCACCTCTCACAGCCTCCCTCCGGTAGGCATCCAAACCCAGCTCAGGGCCCAAAGGCAAGCTGTCCTGGGTTAACCCATCGTCAGGAAGGATCCTCAACACTGAATTCGGTGAAATGGCTCAAGCCAAAGGTGCAGGGATGAGACAAGAATCTGGCTCAGCATTCAATGGCTTTTTCTGCAACATTAGCTGCAAGTAAGAGAAATAAAAGTCATAACACTCAGTTTTACTCACAAAAGGAATAAATATGGCTCAGTATGCTCAAGGAACAGAACTGTTACATAGAGAAATGCTATTTCTACATATTGCCGTTACTTTTCAAAATGCACTTTTTTAATGGGACAATGCAGAATAGGAAGATATGCATAATATGCATAAAACACATAACAGATTCGTATTTTCAGTGGTTGAAGAACCATTCAAAATTATCTTCACTTCTCCTGAACACAGTTCTAGAATAACTACAAAATATTTCATGCACTCAGAATACATCTACATTCTTGTAGCACAGTCTGCTCTTAGGTATAAGTGTCAGAAGGAGTTATAAGGTGAGCAATTATAACTGAGCTCCACATAGCCAGTAGCCAAAGTACAAAAAATATGCAGGACCACAGGGTTTTAGAATGAAGGGAGAAATATATTGTTTTTATTAAAACGCATTAGGATCTCATTTGTCTAATTCCCAGTTTAATGATGCAGCCTCTTGGCAGAAAAATAGCTTTTCCATTAGTTAACTTGATTCTGTTAAGGGTGGAATTTTTTCTAAACAGAAAACCTTTAACACCAAATTGATTTTTTTTTCTCTATTCAAATGAACAAGCACAAACAGAAAGATCTTTTTTGTGGGAGTATTTTTACTGGGGAGAAGCACTTTTTCTGTTCTGTTTGAGGGAAAGATTTTGTGAAATGGATCATCACTAATCTAAGTTACTTCTAATTGTAGCAGCCTATTTCCATGAAATTATTCCTGAGTGAAATGTAATTTCAACGGAAAATACTGTTGAAATGCCTCATTTATTCCTATTGATTTGAAAAGCAGCCAAAAGATCATTGTCTTGAACCTTTTGCAAATTTGATACATAGCAGTAAGTTATTGACATAAACAACCTCAATATTAAACTACTAAAAAGTTAACTCTAGGAAGATCTATTGAGCATTATTTGACCAAAAAAGAAAATCATGAAGTTGGGAAAGTCAAGATTTTATATACTTAGCTTTTCCTTTTTTAATTTCCCCATAAACTCTTCAATACATCATTTCTCTATGTTGTGCCTGCAATCGGAGCAAATGCTAGAACACAGTTTTCATCTCAAAATTAAGACATTATTTGAAGTTATCAATAAAGGTATATAGACTCGTCTTTGTTGCAGGCTTGAAGAAGCAAGGAAGGTGTAACGATTAAGAGAGAAGGAAAAGAAAGAAAACTAGGGAGCGGGGAGAGGGGTGTGAAGATGGAAAGAAATGCAGGGGGGTGCAGGGAAGGCAGGGCAGGAGGAGGGATGCCGGCAGCTAAGGAACTTTTCCACACCAGCAGCAGAAGATGGAGGTAAACAAGCAATCTGAGCAAAAACAGCGTGTCAAGCCCCAGACACACGCCACCACCACCTCTGCACCCCGCTCCTAATGAGAGTTAACTTGCTGTGACATTACAGCATTTCTCATGTTTTGATATATGAGTCAGGACCCACTTTCTGCACCATTTAACTCATTTCAAATGCAGTTTTGCAAACTCGCTCATTGGGAAATCTTTACATTCTCACACGTTTAGTTAGCTACAAAGGGGCAGAGATGAGATTAAAATTCCCCTGAAGCAAATGTTTTTGGAAGATACAGCTGTTCAGAAGTACAACCCATTGCGGAGCTTCTTATCAAGCTATTATGAGAAGTAGGTCACTGCAGCTCTGACTATTCAAATGTCACTCCTTCCTTCCAAGAATCAATCACTGCTAGGTCTTGGCTAATAAAAGGCAACTCTCCAGCAAAGGAAAAAAAAAAAAACAGAGAGAAGCAATTTCCTAAAACATCAATGGCTCCTCACAGAAGCGGTACTGACTTTGCGGTATCTGCTGATAGATAGTTGTTATAAGAAGTAGGAGGAGTGTAACTGGGAAGATATCTTTCTTCAAATAACACTTCTGAGTTTCTCGTACATCATTTAATGTTTAGGGAGGTTTGTTGGCTTGAGTTAGCTATCCCTAAGATGTTTTTCTTTTTCTTTGTACAATACCCTCACCTCTATTACTAAGCATGGATTAAGTCTGTGCTATCATGCTGAGGCTTTTTATTCGCCAGCCCTTCACCTCCTACCATCTTACAAATAAAACAATATTCCTTTCTCATCTTGTGTGGAGAGAGACGTTGCTCCCTGCTTTGCAGAGGACATCTGATGATATTAACAGGTCTCTGCACCATACTGTTTTCCTCCCTGCCATTCTCACAGAGGACACCAAGAATATGAGAAAAATGTGAAATGCAATAAGCTCACGTGTATGTCATCCACTGGCTTTCTAGGTAGGGCAGACTAACATGAGAAACAAAACCAAACCAGAGATTATTACCCAAAGTCCACAAGGCTCTCTGCTTATATTCTAAGGAGCTCAGGGTTTAGCAGTTACTTGCTCTGGGTAATCCAATGATGACTCTAGAGAGCCTCTTTGCTACAACCATACCTGGTAACACAGTAGAAATGTCTGTGAATTGACTCTCTGTGTCAGGGCACATGCAGTAACACTTTCCTTTATCAGCTGAAAATTCGTTGCCGTTCTGTTTTAACTATGCCCTTGCTCCTGGCGGTGCTCCACAACACATCACACACTTGCAGGTTTAAGAAGCCAAAGGCATTCAAAGTGGCCCTGAAATGAATAGATAAATACAAGAGGAGAGAACAAGAAGAGTGCAGGAATGCTCTTCATGCTTTTTCATGTCATCAGTGCTTGGCACTGAACTATCTCCTGTTCTCTGTTCCAAGGTAAATGACTGCTTTCAGTTGACATTACTATACATAGCCCTTCCTATACTGCCTGTCTTCACGACCTTGCAGGGATGAATATATATATGGCATCAGTACCCTGCACTGAGCTAAAGCTCAGTACTCCCAGTATGTGCTCCTGCCCTTCAGTCACTGAAGCAAAATCACGTGAACAAAGAGCTGGTGAGTAGTTCAGGCACTTCAGCACAGACTTATGATACGCTAGTGTAAGCAAGACATCTGCCACATGGCCTACAGAGACACTCGTCTTCATGGAGTGGAAGCCAGAGACCAGGCAGAACACTCCAATATATCTAATATATCGCTGGGGGTCTACACCTCAGCACCTGAAGGTCACTGTCAGTGACCATCCCTTTAATCTGAGTACAAGGGGTTGACTGCTCTGACAGTTTTGAGATGTCATCTTCCCCAGCTTCCTCTAAAGTTAAGGGAGCTTGAGTGCTTCATAAATCATTTGAAAAATCAGGCCAGTGCCAAGCAAGTCTGCTTAAATCTCCTATACAAACAGTTAACTGAACTTTTTAATGGATGCAGAGGTGCTGCCTTCTGCGAAAGAATGAACCTTCTTTGCTTCTTTTGATAACTTCACAGGTCCTGAACCACAAGAACATAGAGCAGAGAAAACCAGCAGAGTCAAGAGATAGTTACAGGAATTCAGCCTGAAACAGAGCAGGCAAAAAGCTCCTGGAGCTCCTAGACTTCCAGCAGTTTTGTTCTTAACCTATGGCACGGCAGCACCTCCGAAACAACACCAACCTAACAGTGATGCTACGTCCTGCGTGCCCTCAGGCAGGATACCTGACCTGAAAAACCATGGCCAGGCCTGAGCTCTGTCATACAAGGCAGCACCTGGAGCCACCAGCTTCGCTGTGGAACAAGCCCAGTAAGAGCAGCAACTCCCAAGCCTCCCACCAAAGGCACAAAATGAGCCCAGGCAGACGACAGCCCATGCTGCACACAAGCGTGTCAAGAAGTCATGACTTGTTATTAATAAAGATATGAAGCACGTATCTGGCAGATGATGGATAGCAGATGGTCAAAAATCCAAATGAAATATCTAATTAACCATAAATCCGTATTCATTGAGTGAGATCTGTCAAGGAAGCCATGCTCGCCTTGGCTGATAGGGATATTATGAAGTCTGAAATTACAGCTTTTAAATGCATCCCTTCAGATGACACTGAAGAATACTGTTTGGGCCTCACTGCCTTCTCACACTCTCAGTACCACACAAGCATTCACTGCGATGTATGATTTATTTATTACCCATACCTGCTTGGAAGCAGAGGGGAACCAAACCCTGAGGATCCCAGACTAGCTGGTCACTGAAGCAAAAGTTTTTTTCTTTTCTTGTCACTTATTGGTGTTTGACAGTTGGTCTCAATGGCTCCAACTCCAGCACTGGCTTTCCTGTCTTTTCTCCAAGCTGGGGGGATCCCCACCTTCAAAGCAGTTTACTCCAGGGCTAATTTTAGAAGGACAGGCCTGAGCATGAAGGCTTTCTAGGTACAGACACATAAGGATTTTTAGTCAAAAAGGTGCTGTTTGCTTCAAAACTGCAAACTGCTCCCTAAGTTTGTTAGCCTCTTTTCTACAGAGAATAAAAGTATTTAATATAAAGGAAACACATCTATTTGCACTTGCTGGTGGCTTAACTGCTCAGTCAGTACCCCTGAAAAAGCAACTTATTCCTTCTTGCCACCACCAAGGAGTTTATTACGCAGGCAACAAAGGGCATCTACTTGGCCTTTATCCATGGAAAAAGCAAATAATTGTGCCATATTATAAGAAAAAAGAATTTCATCATATTGCAGTACAATGTACAGCATTATAAAAGCAAAACATGATATTACTCTGCAGCACAAAGTCATTTTCTTGGAACTCATCTGGGTGATGTGAAGTGGCCTTGTTCAATACCCTAATGATTGACAGACATGATATAAAAATCCAAGATAGATAACATGAGCTACAGGGCTCCGATTTCTCCCACCATTCATGGGATGACCCAGTCCCAATAGGAAAGAGGTATTGAGCTGTCACTGGAAACTGCAGGACAGCAGCTTCACGTCTTTTAACAGAAGGCAAGAGATAAGGTCAAGAATTTTAGGTCATCTCTATGTACAGATATATAAATTCCTGATATGTCATGCAGTTTTATTTTTTAACATTGATCTTTAGTATCACTATGTGCCTTCTCCCTCCTGCTACATGAAGCATGACAACTGCAAAAGAAGTATTTTCCCCAACACTACTCCAAGAAACTGTCTTGTACAGCCAGTGCTAATGTGAGCGGTTTCTGAGCTTACATCGAGATCGCTGACACCACAGCATTAAGTAGACTAACCTGAATGATTCCCATTATGTGGCACGTCAGTGAATTTACTAACATTACAATAAACTAACAGCAGCAGCTCCTAAGTCCCTCATGCTGGCTTGTATTGACTTGGAAACGAGCTGGTTCAGAAACAAAATAGCACGACTGTTAAAATCTGATCATAGCTGTGTATCAAACATAACTTTTGCTACCTTACTGGTGTTACACCTTACTCCCTAGCCAGTAAAATAAACAAACTTCAAAGCATTGCTGTCCAGGGCTATAATCTACCTAGCTCATGTGTCCGTATGGGGAAGGTGCTGCAATACATCCTTAAGACAACCCTAGTCTAGAATTAGGAAAATTATCTGGGCTTGAGGTATTTTCAGCTTTCACCTGCAAAACCTTTTTTCATTCTTGCTTGTTGATCTTAATTCTGCCTCCTTCCTGCTTCTCTGTCATTATCCGACCCACAGTGTTGAACATTTCCTCCCTTTGGAATACGCTGTAGGGAAGATGCTCTACAAGACAAACGTGTGTTGCTCCAGCGTAGCAGGAGACGTGCACTCTGCACTCCAAAAAGGTTGTGCTCCTGGTGCTCCAGGAGGAAGTTAAGCACTAAGCTGGGCATGGATTTACATTTTAGTTATCTTTTGGTAGCTACCCCACATCAGGTGTCTCACCCAACCCTGGAAGCAGGTGAAGGTGGGCAGTTATCACAGCATAGTTCACAAACTGCGACTTTGTTCCTCAGCTTTTCTTGCAGGCACTTACTCAGGGCAGATACTACAATATCAGTGAATAATCCTTCAGCTGAGGATTGCACAGGCTTGTCTCAAGTGAGCGGGACTCAGCATGCAACCAGACATCGGACCCTGTTGTTAAGGAGATGCACGAGTCCCAGCTAACTCAGCTTCCCAACCTTCCTGTTTGGATATCAACCAAACCTGAACACCACCACCACGTCTGAACAGCTTCTGCCACCTCAAAATGAGCAGACACTTGACATTGAGAGGTGTGCTTTATCTCATAGGAACATCTCTCCATCTTCTTGATTTTGAAGTAGCATAGCTCTTCAAATAACTGAATGAATAAAGTGGGAACAAACAACTTGTTTTCTAAGCTGTCCTCACAACCTTCACAGTGCCTGTGTTTTCTGTACACTAGTACCCCACATTCCTATTTCACTGGAAGGAATCCTGACCAGCCAAGTCACCCAATTACAGAAAAATGCAGATAAAGCATGCTCCAAAGTCTAGGAAGACAGAAGAGATGTTCCAGCCAAGCTGGAAGGATACACCAATTTTTTTCAAAGAAAAACCTACCCAAAGGCTACTTTGCTTAGCCAAGGATATCTTGCAAAAATCAAGAGAAAAAAAAAAACAATTTCTCTTTATTATTTTCCTCTGTAGATACCTTTCCTACTGACCCTGGCAGCTTTAAAAATAGCAGAGAAACAGAAGCACTATAGACGTAATAGACACCAGTGAGTTATAGCAGAAGTTAGAGGGTGAAGGACTCTGCTCTAGCAATGCTGAGGAAGGTATGGAAAGGTGAATGTTAGAGAAGGAAAGAGGTTTCAGAGAGCTTCTGAGGTAGGAAACTAAAATTTCAAAGGAAAGGGAACCGTGTACAGAATGAAACGAATGAAGAAAAGGAAGCATGCAGCTTACACCACAAAATTTACATCTCTCTATAAAACACACCCATTTCAATGTTTCTTTCAGCAATTCAAATGGGAACTGTTTGTGAGGCAACTCTGCAAGAGGCTGGACTGTTTTTACCACATTGAATCAACAGATACGGATACCATTAGCTATTCTATTGTATATTCACTGCCTGGTAATCATTACAGAGGTATCTCTCACAGGGGGAAGCTGTTTCCAGACAGCACAAAGAGCAGCAAAGCTCAGCTCCTTTGTCTGCAGGCAGGCAAAGACAAGTCATCTCCATACCCACCTTAAAAGAGATCATTGGCAGCCCCAACACACCTATAAGCAGAATTAACACAGTCAAGCATAGAAACAGAAACAAGAAGCAGGGTATAAGTCTCTCTCCAGATTTCTTCCACCGCAATACTCATAAAACAATGAGAATAGCAAATAGCCTCTGCAGCATCAGAGCTCAGAGCAAACCTGTACAAATCATATGAACAAACAGCTGAGGAAGTACATCAGAGGGATGCCTTCTGAGAACACAAGTATCTTGCTTGCTTTATTTTATTAATCGTAGAGGACCCTTATGCTGGATTCACATCCATGTAAACCAGAGTGTGTCGGTGACATTTTTGCACAACTCAAGTCCAAACCGGAATAGACCAAAAAGCTACTGAAGCACATAGATTTTGGTTTATTTTTAATTATGAGGTAAATGCAAAAGTATTAGCATAAGGTTTTGCTGTTGCTTAACGTTTTTTGCGTCCTCTTAATGCTAGTATTTCTTCTCTCCATTGTGATGACAGCAGCAGAGTATGCTCAATATATCGAGCATCGAGATTTATTTGCTTAAGAATTACCCGGAGGAACAGTAAGTTTGACATTTACCAAAACAAGAACTCATTTTCTAGACTGTTAGTCACTGTATACTTTCATTACTGTAACCAGAGGTCCCATGTGCCCTATCTCAGGTAAACAGAAACTGCAAAGGCAACAGCCACCTGAGAGAAGTTTGGCTTAACCACCCCCACCCCAGGAGGGAGGGCACCAGCACTCAAAACCAGAAACACAGCAGGGGTAGCGCTGACATGGCTCCCACGTTGTCACAGCTTAGGGTTAATCCAGGCTGGGTGGACAGAAGCAGAAGAGTTGCAGTCAAGGCAGGCTGAGGTCAGGGAGAAGAGAAGGCAGGCGCCCACCCACCCGCGGAGCAGCAAGAATTATGGTCATGGGACAGCACAGAGGTTACAGTGCCAAGGAGTCCGAAAGAAGCGGGTAAGGTCAGAATAACATCAAGACACCCACAGCTGTACCAGGAATGATGCCAAGGATTAAGGCTTTGTCTTGCGTAGACAGGATTCAGGGAGAAAGTTAAGAATTAAGGTACAGAGCATGACCTCAATTTAATCTGCCAATTCAACCCAGCCATATCCAGCAAGAGACTGACCCAGAAGCACTAAGTTGGCAGACCAGAATCAACCAGTTTAATCGTACGACCATCATCTCTTAAACAATTTCCCTGACTCATTCACTGGAAACTGTAACTTCTTCAGTAAAGTAGACAGGGCTCCATCAGGCTGTAACCTCCTTTTCGTGCATTGCTTGAAAGCACCCTAGTTCACTGCTCGCCCTGTGCCTTGCAAAACAAGGCTCTGTGGAAAATAAGAGCCTTTCCAAGAAAACACACCATGCTTGAGCATACCTTCTTAGTGCTTTACTTCGTAACATCGACATTCTGTCAAGATTGGATTTCTGATGTAATTTCCTGATTAAAAATAAACAAATAACCTTCACTGTGTAGCAGCAGCACCATCCCCGTCATCCATGATCAGCAGAAAATGAACCTTGAAGTGAGAGCAACAGTCTTTTCCAATGAAACAAATGGAGGAATGGTAGCGACTGCAGGTTAGCGTGATGACTGGTGAATGGGAAACAGACTTCAACCACAAGCTTCATAGCTACTTGTAGGTGGCAACACTCAGCCTCCTGGGTTGAATCCCACGTGCTCTTCAGCATTTGGAACAATCACACAGCAAGTGCTCTTAGAACACGTTTCTGGGCACACAGAGGAGGTGGTGATGATTGGGAAAAGCAAGCACAGATTTACCAAGGGTAAAATGGTGCTTGACCAACCTGACAAAATGACTGAATCTATGATCGAGTGCACAGCACGCATCATTCGCCTCAACTTCAGCAGGGTTTCCACATGGTCTCCACAGCATTCTTCTACCCCAGTTAGAACATTATGGTCTGGTTGGGTGAACAGCTAGGTAGTAAAAATTTTGTTGGATGATTGAGTTCAGAGAGTAGTGGCCAATGGGTCATTGTCTACCTGGCTACCAGCAGCAAATGGAGTACTGCAGGAGTCTGCTTGGGACCTGTCCCCTTTAATGCCTTTATCAATGACCTGGAGAAGATGACAGAGTGCACTCTTGTCAAGTATGCAGATGACAGCAAATTAGTGGGCTCAGCCGACACACGCAAGAGCAGGGCTGCCATTCAGAGGATCCAGGGCAGGCTGCAGGAACGGGCTGACAGGAACCTCATGAAATCTAACAACAACTGCAAAGTCCTACATGTGGGTGGGAATAACCCCTGCAGTGATACAATCTGCAGAGTGGCTTGTTGAAGAGCAGCTCTGCTGAAAATCACCTGGGGATCTCGGTGGACAGAAGGCTGCATAGGAGCCAGCGGTGGGCCCTGGCACCAAGGCAGGTCAACAGTGTCCTGGGCTCTATGAATAGAAGCATGGCCAGTAGATTGAAGAAAGGATTATCCCCCGCTACTCATCACTTTTTGCACCGCATCTAGATACTGTGCCCTTTTTTGGTCCTCCCAACAGAAGGAAGACATCAATAAGCCGGAACGAGTCTGGTGGAGAGCCATCAAGATTGTCAGGGGCTGGAGCACTTGCCCTGTGAGGGAAGTCTGAGGGAATGGAGTTCGTTCAGCCTGGAGAGAACCTAATATGCTTAAAGAACTTGCAGATCTGAAAAATACTAAGAAAAGACAAAGCACCATCATAAGCTCATGGCAACTCCTACTCTAATGGATTAAACTTAGGGTAGTGACTGTGAAACAGGACCATACTCAAAGCATGTCTGAGTTTAACATTAAGAGCCAAGGCACAAGCCACACCCACACATTTGGCCTGACGGACCAGAAACACCTCTAATAAGTGCAATTAATTTAATAAAGGCTCCCAGAGGGAGGTTCTTATCTGAGCAGTGTACGAGTGCAGTCCTCTACAAGCACTGGTAAAAGATTTTCCCAGCTGACTGTGTTGAGAACATCAAAGTGTGACTGAAGCAAAAAGCCCATTCCTACTGCAGAAGTGATCTGTACAAGAGGAAAGTACGCGAGTGCTTAAGTTTTCACTCTGTCCGCTTACGACGTTGTTGCAGGCTTAGTATCAAAGCAGATTTCCTTAGGATGACACAGTCCTTCCTAGTTTATACTACAGAGCCTACATTATGCACCACCTGCCCCAGAGTGTACCAGGCCAAGAATAGACATGGGGTTGCCCCATAGATACCATAAAACATTATCAATTCCTGCCACATAATATATTCACTAGCTTTTGAAGCCCAGGTGACTGCAGACAGGGAATAAAGCTGTGTGTCTTATTGCAACCTGACATCTCAACAGCTCATTCTGCAGGGGCTGCTGCTCTCGCACCTGAGGCCATAGCAGTGCCACCTCCCCCTCTTGCCGCTCTGCCTTCATTTGTCAAAGCAAAACACAATTATCCAAGGAGGGGATTACACGGTGATTTCCCACTCGTACGCTCCTGTTAGTGTATTTAATCGGTGTTCCCATCAGAGCAAGCCTGCGTGGAGTTCACACGTAGTAGAACAAGCTACTCAGCAATACCAACGTGCGGCTGTATAAACAAACAGCACAAGCATTGCCAAGGCTACGCTCTCGCTTCGCCAAGTCACAAAAGACGTGCAGAGCGCTACCAGCGGACCCACAGCCTGGGAGGCACCAGGAGACAACAACGGGGCTGACGGGGAGCCCCTGTCCCGGCCACCCACCTCGTGGCTCTGGCCGTGCCAGTTACAGCGCTGTGATGACAACGTGCAACCCACCGCTCCAGGTTTGGGGGGGACGGAGGGAAGTCCCACGGCATTACTCCATCACGTGGCATCGACTCGGCTGTGCAGCCCCTGACATCCCGAAGCAGGGTTTGACTCTGCAAGTGAGACAGTGAGTACACGGCAGGTACTTACCTCCTGACAAGTCACGGGCTCCAGAATCAATGCAAGCCCGTGCAGAATACACGCCCGGTGACTGTGCACGCTCATATATGCCAAATGAATCATCCAGTACAGATCCCACACTGAACTTTTGCCCTTACATTCATTTGCAATTAACATTTGAATTATCAGGATCGTTATTTTTATTCACTACAATCTAGAGAGGAAAAAATAAATCAGGAATATCTGCTATATAAAGTAACCTGTGATCACACGATCAATCCAGTTCGCTAATTCCCCTTTATAAGGTTTAAAAAAAAAAAAAATCTGTGTTCTAAAAAAAACAGTTTAAAAAAACCACTAAAACTATGCCTCAAAACAGCTGCTGAGCAAACAGATGTTACCACCTGCTAAGAATAATAAAATTGACTTAATAAAGGCAGACCTCAGCTCGAATCAAGCGACAAGGGATTGAAGCACTGAGGGGAAAAACAGTCACAAGAGCAGATATTGCTTCACCCACTCCGAACAGTACCTGTAATGGCCATCATTCAGGCTCTCCATCTTCATGGGAAATATACTGCACTACTGGCAGGAACACAGGGCCTCTGTGATTCATCCTCCAGTCCAAGGAAAGGGGTTGAGAACATGCTGAAGCAAGGCTTTTTTATTTTTTATTTTGTTTATGCAAAAAAAGCAAGTTTGATAAACGCGGTTGGAGACCTAGAGTCTAAACATAAGCAAGCCAGTTCAGGATATAAACAGAGAATGTGATGCCTGCTCAGGCTAGGGTGGTCTACATCTATAACAACCACCATCTTACCAGTCCAAAGCACTGAAGATTTCTCCTTTTAGCAGGGGATTGCAAGTGAACTTGCAAAACATTAGAACTATTGCTAAATGGTATTTCTTGGTTAAAAGGACTGGTGTGGATCCTGCTTTAGCACAAAGTAGTTTTCATACTACACCATGAAATCCAAAAGCAGGTTATAAATGTAGTATCAGCATTTGAAATCTGGCTGGCCAGCAACCCTCCTCAGTTTGCCAAAAGTAATTAGTTTACCTTCTTCACAAGTCACTTAACTTTTCTGCCTTACATTTTCAATTTCACTATCTCAAGGACGTGCTTCCTAACTGTACAAACATATTCTTTTAAAGACTAGGAAAGAGTTAATTAACTAGGAAATAACAGAAAAGGTATAAAAACTTTTCAAAAGAGTCATTATGAAAAAGAGCCATCATACAATCCTGAAACTGCCAGTGTACCAAACAGCCAGTCCAGCCACTGATGACTGCGCAGAGCTACTCTCTGCTGTCTCTTCCACCTCCACCTTACCTCTTTCTTCCTGAAAGGCATGGGAAAGGTCCAAGTGGCACTGAAATAAAACCTGGGAGTAACCCGAGGAAGGACCAATTTGCCACACTTGGAACATTTCCTAGTTTATCACAATACTCCTGTCTATGTCTCCTCCAGATGAAGAGATGAGTAGTTTAACAGGGCAAGGCTGCTTCTTCTGGCATATTTGTGGAGCCTGAGAGATATCAAGAGTAAGAAATACTGCCTGCCGAATGAAGTGGGAAATGTGATTTACTTCCAGATTCCCTTGCCAAGGCCTGTTTCTCAAATATCAGCTGAATTTATCCCAAGCGCTGCTGTGCATAGTTCCAGCTGGATATGCCATTTATTTCTTCCAAAGACAGGAACGCAGGGAGTGTTTTCACCTCTTTATTGATTTATTAAGTTCTACTGGATTTAGACCTAAGCTTAAAGTCTCACTCAGTTTCTTTCCTGTCTGCTCCCCAGTCTGGGTCACAGACCTGAGAACATTTCAGTACATTGTGCTTACCTGCAGAAACCTGACCTCTGTACAAAAAGAGCATTTAAATACATGTAATGGGCACCCCTAATAGAAGTGATTTTATTAGCAGAGCCACTATTCTTGTAGCAATTCGGTTTCATTTAACACCCATGAGACCCCCATTATGTATCCGGTCAGAGTTCCTTCATCCAAAGTACAAAATGTCTTCTCAATTCACTGCTCCATTTAAAACTTGGTATCTCGAGTGCCAGAATTCCCTGCCCACTGTATGTAATTTATGTTTCCAATCCATTTCCAGTTCCCTCTCACCTAACATCCTGCCCTTCAAAAAGTAGGCTGTAACCTTCACGGACGTTCACCCAACTTCTACCTAACCTGTTTCTTGAAACTTGTGAAGTCACGAGTTATGGCCTCCACGTGTTCCTAAATACCTGTATACTTCTCTCAAACAAACAGAGATGGGGATGTTTTTACAAATAGTCAGTCCTCTCCCCGCTAGAAATATTTGGGCAGCCTGGCTCAAGTTTTCACCTCCCCTAAAAACCATTCATAAAGCTTTCCCATGTCAGACCTGCAAATGAATAAGCCTGGTTTTAGACACCATTTTCCACCTGTGACTCTCCATGTTGCTTTACCAAGGAGGAACAGGTATTTATCTCATTTAATGAGTGATGGAGACATATACATTCAATCCATAGCAAGCTCAGTAATGACTTTTACAGAAGACTGTGGGAACTCTGTTCACTAACTTAACTGGTGTGGGATCACCCTTTGGTACCTAATAATTTTCACATGAGAAGTTACACAGAGAACATTATCTTACCTGGTTCTTCACAAAAACAAACCACTCCAGAAATTTTAACTAACATAAGAAAAACATTTCATGTATTATCTTATTGGGCAACAACTCCATTTTTGTAATAGGCTACCCTAGCCTCAAAGTTTGGTCAACAAGTCTTTGTTAATTACTGTAAATTACTTTCCTTTATATAAAAGCAACAAAGTGTCTTTCCAGAAACACACAGAAACTGAAATAGGACAAGTATGATATTTATATCAGCAGCTTTTGATTTTCTTTTTTTTTTTTTTTTGCAACACCATTCACTATTTTTTTTCTTGTGGTCTTAAACAAATTATGTGAGATTTGTGTTAGAAAAAGGGTCTCCCTCAGTCTACCAGACAAAGGCACTACAGTTTCTAATGGCTGGCAAGTTAAGCTGGGCACATTCACATTAGAAACAGTCTTTTAAAAAGTACTGAAGACAGCAATTAACTGTTGGAACGACTTACTAAGGATGGTAATAGCTACCTCCATCCCTGGAAACTTTCAGCTAAAGCTGCTGGTTATGAAGTAGTAATTACATTAATGGAATTTCTGTGAATGTCTTTATGAGTAAATTAAAATAGATTATCTGAATTTATTTATCCCCAGACTGGGATATAAATCTCCAGAGGTTATCACCCTCGTTTAAAGGCCAGTAAAGCTATACTTACATTAATTTATCCTATATATTGAAAGCTCTTACCAAACTGACTTAAAAAAGCATGTCCAGTTTTCATCTTTGTAGAATGAGGCCACTGTAAGCACATACAAAACTGTAACAATTTAACAGGGGGAGGAAAACAGTTCAGACAAAGCATCCATTCTGAAATGTTTCAAATAATTTTATTAAACAATCATGTTTTACATGCCATCAGACCTAACCCCTGAAGTGCAAAAATGTTTCTGAGGTATTAAGACTGGAGGAAAACAGGCACAGTATTGGTTATTAGGGATTCCACACTACAGCACAGTGGACTTTACAAACAACAGGTCTTTATACAGCATTTGCAGGACCAGAGAAAACTGAGAACAAGTCTGTATTTGTCTTTAGTCTTGAGAGCCAAAAAGCCCTGATCATTAGCCAGTTGCATCACAATAATGAAAACACAGACATGGTTAACACAGGATGATGATAAATATCAATGAGGTGTTTCTAGGCCAATACATACAGTACATGAAAAATGAAATTTAACTGCTGTATGTGTGACCAAAATCCCAACTGTCTATCCAGTCCAGCTTAATGTATGTTGTGTCTATGGTGGACTATTACCAGCATTTTTGTCTATTCTACACAGCTACACCCCTGCCCTGTGCTCCTGTTTGAGGGCACCTGGTCACTCGCACCCACTTCAGATAAGTCTGATGTTTTTCAGATTAACTAGAGTCAACAGCACAGTACTGATTGCAGCCTGTTATCCTTCTAGTTGCCCTCTTCCCCTCATTCATGCAGTGAAGAAGTCTAATCCATGTGCAAGATCTGCTAAAGAAATAAGCGTTGATTTTCAACTCTTCATGTAGAAAGGAATGCCTTATCTGAGAACTGCAAAACTCATGGGGCAAAACTGGCCCTTACAAATTAGGATGTTAATGAGAGTTTCACTCAACTGCCAAATTGTGCTCCAAAAACTAATTTTGTATGAGGAAAATTTGGGCATTACTTGTTTGTATTAACTTGCCTGCTCAAGGAGTCAGGGGGGAAAAGAAATACTCTTCCCCTTGGAGCAGTTTCCGGGGTTAGAAATTGACTGAAGGCTGCAGATGTGGCAATTCTGTGCAGAATTAACTTTCTGCTGAACATCAGTTAGATGTAAAGTTGTCACTGATTCTCACTCAATGATTTTGCTAGAAAAAGTTTTTTCCACCTCAAGAACTGCAGCATTGTTCCCTGGGACCAACTGCAGTTTGCCCTCAACTATTTGACTCAAAGATACCCAGGCAAATTACGTCCTTCACGTGATATCACCACAATTCAATGCAAGATACATCTTCTAAGAAAATATTTCCAAATGAATAATAAGCAAAAGTCACTTAGAATAAGTCTCTCTGGGGTTATTTTTATCCAAGATAGATGAAAACAAGTTCCTCCTGAGACACAATTGTATTTTCAAATTTGTGAAAAATAACATGACAATATAGAAGTGATCCTTATCTTAGTAGGTATTTATGAACTTATGAATGTTTCTGAGTGTGTCAGGTTTTGTATAAGAATGGCATACTTGGAAAGGTTCTCACCTTCAGCATCTTCAGCTTTGAGACCTTACTGGGAAGCTGGAGATGCAAGCTCTATTGTCAGCACACCCATGGGCATAATGTCATACAGTCTGATCACAAACACAATTGAAATTCTCATAATTTTCTAGGATTGTTACCAATATCACTGCTGCTTACCTACAGAACAACATCTAGCAAATCTACAAATATAGAATAGCTGGAATAGAAGCTGGATACAGCTGGAGTGTTGCCTTAATATTATTTTTTAATGGAATCATATTTCATGGACAAAAAAGGCAACCTCAAAGAAAAAGTGCAAGTAAATCACCACTTTCAGTTGAAAACTGGGTTTAGGATGCCACTCAGGACTGAACTGTTGGGCCATTTCCTGTGCAGAAGAGTTAGGGAACATACAAAAAAGAAAATGCTTGTGATTCCTAGAATGACAATGCCTGAAATCAGTGCGCTGGTGACTGAGTTCAGCTGGAAAGGAGGTCCGTCTGGATGAGCTGCAAGGAGAACAAAAAACCACAGGTAAGATCCGGTTACAATCTCTCAGCAGTGCCAAGCACTTCTGTCTTTCCATTACAACACCCTATATACAGAATAATTACAAAGAAGGGACTAAAACCGTACTTCAGAATGAGCACCTGTCTGTTTGGATAAAGCTTATCTACATATACTTTGAAAATAGTTATTAGTTCTTTCAATATCTATCATGCTGGGGGATAAAGAGAGGAATGATACTTGTAAGGCATAACCCCTTGTATGCTAGTGACCAACCTTGACCTGTGCTATTTAAGGCAAGACTATCATTGTCCAAGAACTATCAATGCAGAGGTATAAGGATTTGTGGCCTAATCAAGTTAATGAAATTATTTCTTCCCCGATACCATCATCCACATCTCAATTCAAAGTGTATATAAATCTTTAGCAGGCATATCTGGCACCAGACATCTGAGCTACTCTCAGCTTGTCTCTATGCCTTCACAGAAGGCTTCTTAACATGTTTGTCAATTCTCAGGTAGAGGTAACATACTTAATATTTAGTGTAGCTCAACAGGCTGTTCATGGACCAGTTCCTGGATACTGGAACACACACATCCAGCCTGCACCATCTTTTCCAGCAGGAGGGGAAAAAAACCAAAACATTTGAGCCGTAGGCGCTACCCAAAGCACCAATGTGTGTTTGCCTAAGAGCTGTGTTTGCCATTAGCAGTACTGGAGAGCGAGGTGAAACGACAACACAGCTTCTACATAGGAAACCAGACTGCTCCTCCCAAAAGCAGTCACCTACCCTCAACATCATCAATTCCCCCCTCCTCACCAAAGCTGAAAAAAAGTCAGCTCTGTTGATCAGATTGCCCTCCCCTTCTCAACACCGTGCTGCCTTCTGACCTTACTTGTCTTCACTACAGTAGTAATACCACCTTGCTCCACCTCTACACTCTCCACTGGGACAGCGACAGGCACAGGAAAGGCTGTTGCTCTGGGATGGAAAGAGAGGGCTGCTGCTTTTGTTGGATGGGAAGGAAAGGTATCAGCCATTAACACAGCCAGCTGCATGCAGCAAATGAAGAATTTGCATTTTATTATTATTTTAATGATATCCATGGGTAGGAACACACCAGGCAGCAATTCATTACAGGGAGAACTTTGTTTCCATGCCAGGAAAGAAAGGCAGCAGCTTTTATGTGGTCTGAGAAAAGAAGGGAACAAATAGTATTAGAGTTCAGAAGACAGGATAGGTTGCTTGTGCCACTCAGTCCTGTTATGACAAAGTGGTGGAATTGCCCAAAGGACCACCTGGTTACCTTGACCATCCTTTTTTAGTCATTAGCTACTCTTTGTTACCAGCAGAGAACAGTAACACACAGGCTGAAGCAAGTCCTCCAAGCGCCCAAAGGAGAAGCACCCTAAAACTTAAAGACCTGATTACCCCTGCAGCCTATTTCCTTCATTGCCCTAGCAGACCACGAGTTCTGTCCGAGCTTCTCCATAGGCTATTTGTGTGGTTAAATGCCAGAACAGGAGCTGAAGCAGAGCTCTTCTGACTTTGAGCTGTCAGCTGAACTGGACTGCACCATAAAAATCATTTTGCTGCTCTACTCCTGCATGGCATGAGCAAATTTTACTGTTTAAGTCTGATTTTGCATCTGGCAGTTGCAATGTTCCTTCACCCTCATATGTCACAGCCGCAGATTTTCATTTCAATTCCATCATACGAATTAGAAGTTGCTATGTTGGTGGGGCTGGGTACACAAATTAAACTGAGCATTCCACATTCACCAATTGCTTTCTTTACAGCATGTCAGTATTGACTCATTTAAATTACAAAAAAAAAAAAAAAGCCAGAAAGAAAAAACATTCTAGCTCAGTGCATGGAGCTCAATCAAAATGGTTCATCTCCTGAGTTCTGTTTCACTCATAAATCCTCTTTTATGTTTCTTGGAATTCTGATTAACTTACCAAGCTGTGAATTGTTGGTTGGCGTCTCATCTGTATAAAACAAAAACGGGATGCATTATATTTTACAAATACGTCTGCCTACCTCCTCCCCTTCTTGCAACACAAAAGCCAATAGTCCTAGCTTTATTTTCAAAACACATCAGCTGTACTTGCAACACTGACTAGTAGCTTTTAGCACCTCTGGTAGAATAAGGACAACAACATTAATTACATGACATTGCTTCATTTTTAATGTGAGCACACCAATATGAAGTTACTTAGTATTCTGGGGGAAAAAAAAAGCCCCACACCTTAATGCAGGAAACTCTTAATTGAAAAGGTGGCCAGTTCTATTCTGTCCCTCAATAAAAATACAAGCATAAGCACAATATTATATGCAAGTCCCTTCACTGTTAAACATATCACAAGAAGATCTGTATAGGAAAAAAAAAATTAACCTGAGTTTTTCAAGGAAAAAAACACATCAGTGACCATAAATGATTGCAAAAATGCCATTTCCCCATGCTCATTTTTCTCTTGACAGTTACACAGTGGCATTATATTCAGGGAAACATTTGTATTTTGTCTTCAGTTTTTACTCACTTACCATTGTCCATCTCAGAGCTACATTTCTTGTCACTACTTTTGCTTTTTTGTGCAACTTGTAAGCACAGCTCACGTATACATTTGTTTTGAGCAGCTGTCTTCTAAGTTTAAGTGAGACATCCATCAAAAGCTACACAATTTCACCTTCACAAGTAGGTACCTGCTTTGTTTCTATACACAGAGACTAAAATATTCTCTTCTCTGTACGTCTCCTGTAATGACTTATTTTAGATTAACAAACAAGAATAAAGTTTCTCTGAAAAGAACAAAATGTTAGAAATAAGAGTTCAGAAACATACAGGAGAAGAACCATTACTTGTTTGCAGTAGCACTATTCAGTTCTTATCAAGGGAACTGCATGAACAGCTTCTGTTACCAGAACAACTGGTGACTAGAGCCATGGGGAGCCCTGGTAAACTTGACATGCCTCTGCAGACGCTGATGCACAGAGGACCAGCCTCGGGGCAGATGCAGCGCAAGCCTAAATGAGGGAAGTGAGGCTTTGCACATCTGTGCCACTGCAGTCCTAATACTGGCATGTGTACTATAGTGCATACATATGTACTATGTACTGGCATAGGTGCAGAAGGTTTGATGGGCTCTGTACAAATGTATCTGTACTAAAGCTGGACCAGAGTTGGTCTCAAAAATAGTACAAGCACTTCGTGCAGCATCACACCAGAGTAAGGCAGCACTGCACCCTGGCAATCCTCCTCCAAAACCAGATAATTCTGTTCAAGTTCTCTCAGGAACTTCCCCCTTTTCTTTCCTTGACTCTAGTATTCATGAACCTCACATTTTTAACGTGCTTGTTTTCACAATGGGAAGGGACAGGAAATACTAATTCCCTCTTTCTGCTCCAGAAGGAAAAGTGAAGTGCAAGTCAGATTAAGGGACTTGCTCAGTGTCACTAAGGAAACTCATGGCAGAGTTCAGAACTGAATCCCATATTTTTCCAGAGTACTTCCCATCAAACCCTCCTTCTGTCAGGAGGAGCAGGATGCTCCAAAAGCATACTATGGAGATGCAGAAATATGTTTAATCTAAAAAGCTTTAGCCATATCTCTTAAGTAGAAGACACCTAAAAAAAATTTTCTTTTTCTAGCCTTATTCATGTTTTCATTTAAAAAACTTCAACAGTTGTCAAGAAATTATAAAATCATTTATCCTTTCTTTGGGGTCATTAAACACCTGTGGACAGACCTTTGTTTGCTTGAAGTTATGCAGTATTTAAAGATAATTAATGAGTATTTTTTTTTAATTGTAAAAATAGCATTCACAGCATTTGAATCATAAGCTGTATTACCTAAGAGGGGTTGCTCATATAACAAGCTTTATCTAGTTTCCATTCCTTGCCTAATGCAGCATTTCTCTAGCATACGTGTTTGTCTGAGCAAATCTGTCATTCATTTCCCATAAGTACTCACATATGAAACTTTGAAGTTAGTTCTTTTTGCTTTTTCTTGACTAATCAGATAGCAGCAACTCAATTGGGACTATGTATAATGCAGAAGAAAAAGACTCATTTTCATTGCAGAAATGTTTCTTATAACAGAGGGTATTTGTTCTAAAATTGTTCTCTTGCTAGATGGAGGGTCAGTTTTTCTCTTTGTATATGTGGGCACAACCACTTTGCACATAAAGAATGATATTGTTCTCAAGTGTTTCAATTATTTTTCCTAGCTAGGATTCAGTCCTGCTCTCAGCTTCCTAAATCTGAGACTGCTGAAATCAGTTGCTTAACTGCAACTACTTATAAATATTTGTAAACAGAATTTCTTAAACTTTTTCAAATATTATATTATTTTGTCAACAGCAGTCATAAATTCTTTTCAGAGACTGCAGGTTGCATTTAGAGCTGCCTTTTTTTTAAAAAAAAAAACCAACACTTTGGCAATAAAAGTGGAAATTGTGGAATTTCACCATGGATTTAAAGGAGCAGATTTTGGCCCACTCTGTTTAGAATTTACAATGTGTTTGTCCTATTTCTTCCTTTTAGCTGAAGGCTAAGCATAGCATGTATTAATTTTATGCCACACTTAGGTAAAAAAGCCACAGGTGAAGCTGGAAGAAATGGTGAATAGAAAGTGACAGTGAATATTCATTAGCTGTCCAAATCAAATTGCAACACTGAACACAGTAACTTAAATTCCATTATCTTCAGTGAAATCTGACCAAAAAAAAAAGAATTCAACCCACTGAGTTTGGGCTTTTATAGTGGCCTTATATGCATAACAGTATCCCAGTGATTTTACTGGTGTAGGGAGGAAGCATGTGAGAGCCAAACAGAAATATTAGCTCAAAATTTCTACCAAAGACTCCAACAGTATGGAAAAAAAAATACCCAGCAAACTCAGGGAGAATCCACCCTTTCTCTAAGTCGTAAATTTATATTAAACAGCAAAACATTTCCCCAGGTTTCTGAAATTCCTGCAGTCCACAGAAAAAGTTTGCTCATTCCTACCACTCCTTGTAATAATGGGGCCAGCAGAGATTACAGCATTGCCAGAGGTGCTCTGAGGGCTCCAAGTTGTCCTCCCACCAGCGTCTCTTCTTTCTCTGTTACTGCAAATCTGAGAAGTTAATCAAAACAATCACAGTTTCAGAGTGGAATGGAATTATTGCCCTTCTGTGCTTCCTGCTTTAATGTAAACTCTTTTATAAGCAATACTACAACTTTGATTTTATTTCTTAGTATGCATTAAATTACTTTGCAATAAAAACAGCTGCAATATTCCCTAGAAGTGTATCTTATAAATGCCTTGCTTCCCATTGTATTTTGCCTCACTTTGTTTACAGAACTACATTGTTGTTGTGTACAAGATGCATCTTATAGTATATTAAATTTTCAGTAGTTAATTTCCCAAAGCTTTGTTTACAGACAGTTTTCCCCAGCAAATGTGTTTTGCTTGACTAGGAATAGGCAACATGTTACAATCCCTATTCTAGCAAGCTTCTCGAGTTAAAAGTCAGCACATTTTCCATGGCGTTCTAAATAGCAATGACCCACAGTAAAACAATCCCCAGCACTCTGTCATCTGGAATCCCCCTTTAACATCTCTAACTTATCATCTACTTTAATCTTGGGTACTCAAGTATGCTTCAACCAAGACCATTTCTTTAATTTCAACTTGTTGTGAAATAACTTCAAAAACCTCAGAACATAGATTCAATAGAAATAATGAATTATTTAAACGTATAACATAAAAGTATAAAATAATGTACAAAGTGTCAGAAGTATACTGAACTGATAGCATTTAAAAATTCTAAACCGAAAGTCACTCAATAGGAAATGATGCTGCATTCTGACAACATCACAGAAAGAATATTCTTGTTTATATGTTTGTTTCAATTTCCAAAATATATTTGTTGCTCCTGACAGTCCTAAAATTAAATAATTTTTTAGTTGACACAACTTTATGAATTTCAACAAAGCAGCAGTTTCCAAACTGTAAAAGAGGTGGTAATAAACTATAGAGGATGTAGTAGGGGTTTTTTTCCCCACTATCAGAAACTCTTTCAAATTTTCCTTGTCAGTATTACAGCACTTACTATAGCTTTAAGTTTTCCACAAATTCTATTCCAAGATATTTCTATTTATCCACTGTGACTGTGGATACCTTGTTTCTTAGATGCTATACTAAGAATATCAGCTCTGAAGCTGTCTCAGAGTTGTTAATTTTAGAAATTAATTAAGGACCAAAAGGTGAGGAGGAGATTTCTCATGTGTTTGACAACCTGTGTTTTGCAGGTCTAATATTATTCTATCTCTGGATGACAATATTCATTACCTTATTCTTAATCAGTTGTTTTACATTCCTTCAGACACAAAAAACATTCTTACTTCAGCCTCTAGAATAATCGTCTTCATTCTGTGCCATCCAAACTTCCATAGCATTTGTATGCAGAATAACTCCAGTGTGCCTATTTTATACCCAGATAATTAATAGCAACTTCCATCTACTGCAACTTACTGGCACAAGAAAGGGACAGTCATCTGCTCTGCACAGCTTTGTCACGCAGTGAAGGAAGACCGTAGACATCTTCTGGTTCTTGTGCTTCACAAAGCGAAACACCTCAAAGGAAAAGCGGCCCATTTGGCTCTTGCCATTTTCAATTATAGTTGTCTGCGGGTCCTTGTCACAGCTAGGTTTTGTAAAGAAGATTAAAACTAGGATAAGCAGCTGTATTAGCATTTTGAAGCTCTTAGCTGAGAATAAGATAACTTAAGCAGCAAGTCCAGTGCTTTGACTCTTTGGAAAAGAACACAGTGCCCTGATGTGCTACATGGGCAGTCACAATCTGTGTGTTAGGCTGCACAGTCCTGTGATGAAATGCATTCCTACAAAAACATTATGTTTTGTTTTGCAACATCACAGCTGTAACCAAGGTACCATTTAATTCCAGTGCCCAAAGAAACTTGAGACCTGAAGCAAAAAGTAATCAGGTATGCTAACTGGTATAGACAGGTAACTCCAGATGAAGACAGTATCTCTCCAGCAGCTGTCACTGATAAGATTTGATCTTAGATACTGCCAAGATGTTTTTCAAAGTTCCAATTCAAATAAATGTTATTACTGGGAGCAGAAGCAGGAGCATCTATTTATCTTTAATCATTTGCTTAACTGCTTCCCTGAACTGGAGTCTATGATGTTTTATATCACTGTCATTCACCACAAGGGTACATTTGGTAAAATAAAGGCCAGTTTAGCCATTCAGTTTGAGTGTTTATGGTATCTCTAGTACAGCCATTTTGGATATATGCTTCTATACCTTCATAATTCTTATGACTTTGCACTTGCTTCCATGTTTATGTTCACAAACAAGATAAGTCCTGACATGTTATCTGTAAGCCTAGCCCTCGGTCCTCCCTGCTAATATGGCTTAGACTTTCCAGGCAGTTCAGAACAGCACTACTGGAGAGATTTATAACTCTTTCAAAGGAAGGACCCACAAAACACTGGGTTTGCACAAGACCTACCTGAAAAAAAGATCATATCGAAGATCATCGCTAGGATTACCAGATGGCGTGGTGTAGCAGTAGTCCATCAAAACATTCCACCTGCACAGGGAGCAAAGTGATAGATGAGGGGAACTGGCAATGTAAAAGTAGGGGTGGAGAGCAAGATAAGATTAAAAGACAGTACAGGCAAGCGTACAAACTGATAATGCAGGCTGTTATATTGAAGCTGTGTTACTGTATTTAACAGGTCATATACAAGTCATCCTGCATTCCCAATATATCACCTGTTTCCTCCCACTACTTACAAAACTAAACAGCACAGCATAGCAGCAGAATTGTATAAATCAAATAATTTGGTTTCATGCAAGTTAACCACCATACCAACACACATTGTATACCTCCTCTCAGAAGTCATGGCCACATACGACTAGAAATCAAAACCATCTCACTTTTAAAAGCCCCGGAGTTTCTCACTTGATCTTACAGAGGCCCTTTCTTAAATAACAGCAATATAGGATTTAAAGTATAATTCAGTAAAACTTTCATAATGAGGACAGCAGCAAGATACGCATTCACCATCAAGGACCTGATACCCTCCGGCTGAGGGCAGTGATTATCAAACATTAACCATTATTTCGACATACAAAGGGCTATGAGGAAAGGCAGTTGCTGCTAAATCAGAAAAATTTGCAACACCAAGAGCTGAATAGCAAGCAAGACAAGAAATAACATCCTTTATGGTACCTGCCATCAAGGTTGGTTGCTCTTACAGCTGCATATATTTTGGTTTTCAAAGGTAAACCTGTACTTGGAATAAGGAGCTGCTGGCTGTAGGTTGAATCCTGAAAAACAAACATTGCCTCAGTGTACCAGAAATCCCACTGTAACAACTCATCTGCATCCACAGACTGAACTCCTATCTAATTTTTCTGACCTTTCTATGTAGCACAGTCATTTACTTTGTCCTCCATAAGGGAAGAAGCAAAATGCAGTGCCAGAGCATTTGCCTACAAGTTTGTTAAGATCAACAACACTTGACTTGCCTTATCCTATACAACTATTTTGTGGAATCTATTTATGATTTTATAAAGTGGTTGGACCAGTGATTAAAGAAAAGGTATCATTCACTGACACCTCAGGAAGTCTCCGAGCACCTACAGACAAATGTAGCAGCTACTGCAGTTTTCTGAAGGAGCTTAACTGGGTTGTCACAGAGTACCCTTTCCCAGCAAAGGTTATTGAGGTTATTTGATTTAGTGGAGATAGCAATGCCACCAGGTTTTCTATATCTTAAGCTGTAGTCTGGAAAAACAGACATATTCTATTATGAAAAGTGTAGTTTCAATGGAAGTTGGCTTGGCTTGTTGAAGCCAACAAGAAACAAACGTTTTCATTTAAATGCTAATATTTGAAAAAAGCTGTTTCAAAAAAGCTGTATATAACATAAAAGTTGGGAATTCCCCATATACTACTACATAGATATAGCTGTTTTATTGGTTTCTTGTTCAAAGACAGAACCATTGTCCTGGTTTTGGCTGGAATAAAGTTATTTTTCTTCCTAGTAGCTAGCATAGTGCTGCATTTTGGATTTAGAAGGAGAATAATGTTGATAACACACTGATGTTTTAGTTGTTGCTAAGCAGTGTTTATATTAAGGCAAGGACTCTTTCAGCTTCTCATACTGCCCTGCCAGCAGAGGCTGGGGGTGTACAAGAAGCTGGGAGGGGACACAGCAAGGACAGATGACTGAAAAGGGTATTCCAATACCATATGATGTCATGGCCAGTATATAAACTGGGGGGAGCTGGCCAGGGGGCACCACAGCTCTAGGATTGGCTGGGCATCAGTCAGCAGGTGGTGAGCGATTGTATTGTGCGTCACTTGTTTTGTATATTCTATTGTTATTATTTTCCCTTCCTTTTCTGTCCTACTAAACTGTCTTTATCACAACCCACAAGTTTTACTATTTTTTCCCCCCAATTCTCTCCCCCATCCCACTGCGGGGGGGGGGGGGGGGGGGCGGGGCAGGGTATGAGCAAGCAGCTGTGTGGTGCTTAGTTGCCAGCTGGGGTTAAACCACGACAACCATTAATGTCACTTTAGCAAAAAAGCCATGAAACAGATCTCAATGACAGACATGAATTCAGCATATCAAAATGCACTTACTGGTAACATCACCTATGTTAAATAGTTTGCTAATCCGGAAAGCACAAGGACTCAGCATGGTGAGACCTATTGTGAGAGGTTGAAACACTCAATACATATGAAAAAATCTTGTAAAACAGAATTTTGACCAGGTTCAGCGTGGCAGGCAAGACCAAGAGCAGCAGCTGACAGCAACAAGAAGGATTAAGCACAGAGAATCAAGGTTTGTTTTTTTTCAAAGGGAACAATGCCAAAATTCACAGCACGCCCAATATTCAATCTCTGCAGCATCAGAGGCCTTGGGAGGTACACATGCACACACAGACAAGCTGTGCGACATACACAGAGCAAGTCCTTGAAGACCCATTCAAGTGAGATCAGGTAAGTTTGCCTTCTTTACAATGAATTTTACATTTCTCTAACAAGTAGCTCTCTCACATTTTGCAACTGATTAAAAAGTCTACAGCAAGTCCTTCACTATTACATTCCATAGTTGTTCTTTTTTTCTTAAAGAGTAGTTTTTATTCATTTAGACAAACATTTACAGGAAGGCCTAAAAACACATAGCCGCTTAGGCTCTGTGAAAGCCCATTAAACATTTTGCTATTAAACTCCAAATCTATCGTAATGGCTCCTCTTGTCTTTCCCAATGATAACACATGCTAACGCCACAAAGTAAATGTAAACAGCACCTTGTAAGGGAAGATGGAGGTGAGTCTAGAAGATGAAGAGTCAATGTTAGGAAATAACACTATAGCTAAAGTTTGAAAGTATGGCTGCTCCCAGTCAAGAGCCACATCTGTACACAACCCCTCACCAATACCAAGGGTGGACAGAAGCCTCGAAGCCCCCCAAAACCAGGACTCTCTAACAAGGACCAAGTAAGCCCACAGAATCAGAGCTCACAAGACCATGGGTGTCCCAAGAGGTGCTCCCAACCAGGCGATGCACAAGCTGTATATACACCCAGCCCCATGCTGTGAACCAGAAGGGCATAGCCATCACTTGAATCTGCCAGCCTTAGTAGTGCTACATCCTAGAGTAATATGACTGAAATCAAAAGAGTAAGACACCACTGTTCATGGTCAACTTGTAAACTCACTGGGATAGGGAGGATGAAAGCCCATCTTGGCATGTAGTATTTGAGGAAAAGAGGTGCTAAGTATGAGCTTCAATAGCATTTATACCTGACTGTTTGCAGAATTGGGCCCTGAAAGTTGGCAAACACATCATGGTCAATGCTTGTCCTGACTGAGGAAACTTGGCTACCCTCACCTCTCCCCATCTTTTTGGTCACAGGTTTATTTAAAAATGAGAGAAGTATAATCTTCATTTTAACAGATTATAGGTTGTTATTTGGAGCTCTCCTCTGTCAAATAAACATGATTTTTTTTTAAGCATGCTGTTGGAAAATGTCCTGTTACAATATTTATAGCTCATTATGTTCAAAGCATAAAGCATTGACTTTTAAATCAGTTGCATGAATTATAACTCAGCATCACGATGGCATGAATAATAATGCAAAAAATTGGATTCATAATTTACAAAAACGATGCTTGATAGATTGAAAAATTGATATTTAAATCAGTTATTTAAAATGTATGAATAAAAATTTTAATCAACATGAAAATATCATTTCAGGGATTAATTTTAAGTAGAGGTCTGTGCATTTTTCATGTTTTACTGTCACCATCCATATTTACGTAGTAAAAGCTTTTACAACAATGCATATTCAAGTTAAATTATCTAAAACATATGGAAGAAGTTTAGTTGAAAGCTGTTAAAATTATTAACCCTTAAAATCTTGCAAGTCCACACAATGAGGCAACAAGTGCAGTGGGCTATAGATTTGGAATAAATCCCACATCCCTCACTACAACTACAGATGATCAAAACACTCTGATGTGGCTTGAACATAAAAATACCCTAGCAAAAGTGCTACAGTTTATTACTAAGGGAACAAGACTGGAAAATTTTTACAGAATTCTACAGATTGCTCTCTGTATCAGCACAATGTACCTATACGCATACACACACACACATATATAGTAATATGTACATACACATAAACATAATAAATGCAAACACAAGAGCAAACATGCACTCTGGATTATGATTGTTATTACTACAACGGATTAGTCACATAACACTACAACCTGAAAGCCAGAGCTGTAAACTGAGGAACTATATAAATATAGGATGAAAAGACTGTGTGTGTCCTCAAAGACCAGCCATATAAATACAACAGGTACATGCAAACAAAAAGGACAAGGGAACTCAGAGATGAAAGATGCCTGGATGAAAGGTCTAGTTCATGGGAGGAGTGGAAAGAGAAAAGCAAATAATGAAGAGGAGTCTATACTTTGGCTCTGCTAATCCAGCTTGTACCTACATAGTGCTGAGATGAATTTAGTCCAGGTCATACTACTGTGTTTTATACTCACATTGTAAAGCAACAAATTCAAAGTGCTGATAAATGTACCATTGTTTTCTCTTACAGAAATAGCAGCTGATGACCTACAACAGAACCAGAAACCAAAACCATCATGAAGAAAGATATTTCAATTTTGTGTTTATATACTTCAGTGTTTTTTATCATTAGAAAAACTCAGTGAGTCATATCACAAGGAGTTAATTCATGCATTTGGGTTATAAACTTCAGAAATAGGAATTTATAGTGGAAACACTGACAGAACCTTAACTATGCAGAAAGTAATGGATACTGTTGAAAAAACAAATCAGAAAAATAATTAGCAGAGAGGCAAAGTGACAAAAGGAACCCACTTTTCATGATGTACAAGGTTTACTCATGGAAATATTTTCTCTTGCACTCTATATGCACATGCTTACAAACTATTTCATGAAGAATTTCAATTTTTTTGCTGCTACCATTTTGTCATCAGAACACCTGAATTTTAAGGGAAGTTTTTTACATTATCTAAGGCTCTCTTCATAAAGACAGCTCTTCATAAACTGCATTATCTCATACAATGATGCTACAGAATTTTCTTTTCATTTGCATCTTTCAGTGCTTTTTCCTTTTCCTTTACCCTTGCACAATTAAATATTGCTGTTAACAATACTGCTATGGCATGCATATATTTAGCTGTACATGCATATATACACATATATATGGCCTTACACAAACATGGGAATGAAACACATAGAAATGAAAGGCACACTTACGAAGCAAGCTGGGTATTGTTAACCAAGTACTCCAGTGGATAGCTACAGCTAAATTTGTACAGAAGCCCAGGCAAATAGCTGATAATCGTTGGTGGGTCTGGCGTATCAATATAGCCTGAAACATTACCTATTTGTACCACTGAGGTATTTCCATAAGCACTGATACCTCGAGCTGAGGATACCTATTGAGGGAGATAGAAAATTACTTTTATCAGAAAGTTAACTGTGGAACAAAAAATACCTAAGGACACTGATGCTTTAGTCCATAATTTACCCAGAGATATCTTCAGAAAATCCTTCAAAAATTAATTTAGTTTAATAACATGTTCCCTGTGTTCTGTTTTTTACCTCCCCGAAATCATGCATATACAGTTCACAAGAAATATCCCTGTTCTTAAAACACAGACTTGAGCAACATTTGAAAAAAACTGATGAATCCTGGAAGCATATTTTTTTGGTAGGTACTTTTTTCCCAAGCATTCCCAATGAATTCATGTGACTTACTGGGAAAAGCTGAAGGAACTTTATTATGGTTAAAAAATGTGAACTTAAAATGAGATTCCATATTCAATAATAAAGCCAATACACAAGCAATTTCATTCACAAAAACAACACTGTCACTCTTGAGCTTTGTTTTTGACACATCAAAACTAATGTACTTTATAAGCAGATACAAGCCAAATAGCTGAACTTTGAGTATGTGTTTCTGCTTACATTATACATCTCTAAATCTAAATTATAAACTATGTGCAAAGAAAAACTGTCAGAAAAGCAAGAGCTGAAAATTAATACAACCTTAATGCCAATGCAACCTTAGCTCAGTCCCTGGACACGTGCTATCCTGTGTTGCTCAGGCTCACAGAGTGTGCAGAGCCAGCAACATGCAGCTCTCCAGAAAACTGAAGGACACTCTTTCCTCCTGGTAGCAGCCCAGCCCCACTCCATCTGTAGCTACTGATCTGAATAGGGGGGTGGTTTGAAAACAGCAGATGAGTGTCACAAATTACTGTCTCAGTAGGCACATACACAATAAGGCAAATTAACATGGCACTGGACTTCCACCATAGCATTTCTTTTGCATAACTGTATTAGCAAACAGATGCTTTCAAAAGCTTTAGAATACACAGCTTCTTAAAAAGACATTTCATTATGGAAGAATCATCCTGAGGTGCACACGAGTTGTAACATTTTGCAGTAAGTAGCACAGGATACACAGTAGGTATTTTGATTTCTTTGGCTACAGAAAAAAAGGCTAGAAGACAGATGCAGCCATGCACTTTGTCAATAGTATACCTAATCATTTGCTAAATGGCAGGAAAATTATGAAAGTCAAATTTTCTAGGATCTATTCCTTGCCGATAAAACATAGGTTAGAGCACTAAGGTAGTATAGCCAACTACAGCTCTGTTTAGCTTCCTCACCACCGCACACCCAAAAAATAAAGAGTTGTGTCTGCCATATTACAGACAGACCTGGCTTTTACCTGAGTTCTGCCTGAACTGTTGTCTTTCCTTTACTTTTATTGAAAATGAGTTTCAAGGTCTTTCCTATGAAACACAGTCAAGAAATGCAGGGGATTGTACTACTCCAGTGTGGGGAACATGATAAGAAATTCTCCCCATTCCTTTATCCTCTTTGTTTGTGGCACATCATGAGAGGATGAGGGGAATTTTTGGTTATATTTTTAGCAGCTGCTACTTTGTCTTTGTATCCTGTGCAGCCTTGTGGGGGGCTTCATGGGGACCTCCAATTATTTGGACTTACCAGACTGTTGTGGGGGTTTTTTTGTTTTTAAACATGAAGCTCATACAATTATAATCAAACAGCAAGTTCAGGGAGTTTACAATGTGACCAACTCCACGGGAACAGGAAGAAGTTGCTTCCTGGCAAATTCTTCTACTGCAAGTCATAGGAGAGCTACAGCTTTTCAGGGAAAATGAGAAAAGAGGATCTTGAACTTGCCGAACTGGGTTTTTGTTGAAATTTTAAAAGAAAACTCAGCCTGAGGTACATACATCACAGAGCATATCGAGCATTTCAGCCCAGTTTTGCAAAATTATTAGCAACAAAACAGGGGGGGTGTTATAAAAACTGACAGGTATCATCAGGTGCAAGTATGAATTCCAGATAGAATATAAGCCTTAAAAATAACACATTTTTACACTTCCTTTTGTAAGTTATTCATAGATACTTTGATACAGATACTTTGATAGAAGTCATCACTGCTTGTACAGTGTGATATATACACAAACTGTACAACTCTCCTCTCCCTTGACTTAAGAGGGTTTGAGACATGACTTCCCCCTCTCTCCCCATTCAGAGCGTGCTTCACTGAAGAAAATGAAATTATATTGATACAAAACAGACTTCGAAGTCAGTTCCTGGATCAGATTCTGGTTCCAAAAACTCACCCACAGCTAAGGATTAGATTTAGTCATTAGCTGTACAAAGATGTGCATTATCCATGCATGAAACAGCAACATAAAATGAAGACGCTGAAGTCACACCACCAGGCAAAATGGCAAAACACCATAGCACAGACTGGCCACGCACTGAGATCGGAGCTGAACATACGAATCTTAACTTCAGTCCCACATCTTGACTTTTTTGTTATGAATTAAGTGCAAAGGTTAGACAGCCTTTTTTTTTTTCTTTTTTTTTTGGGGGGGGGGTGTGTGTGTGGAAAACATTCAAAATTTGCTTTAAAACTTCATTTTGTTGCCAGACAGTTCCATACTGAGCTGAGATCTTATAAGAAGGTGCAACACCTCATAGCACAGGTAGCAGGTGTGTTTACTGTGGGTTGGGCCCTCTGGCCAGACCATCTCCCCTGTGACATTCAGCCTGAAGTCACTGCCTTACCACAGAACATAAAAGATCATTCAGCAAGCCCTTCTCATATGAGAGCACAGAAGTACATACCCAGACTATAACTCTCCTCTATCTAACCCACTCTTAAAAATATTTTATTTTCATTTTTCAAGTGGGTATTTGAGAAGGTTCAGTAAGAGTTTTAAAAACAGCTTGAAAAAAATCTCATTTGTCTACTAGAAAAAAAACATACTTTCTAATCAGAGGACAAATGTGTGTCCCACCACATTTTCTCATTAGTAATCAGGATTATAAATTATCGACTTTCTCTAGTTTTCTTTGATGTATGCAATATATTGCTAACTGGGCAAGACAAAGTAAACGTTATCTGTAAAAGATACAATGCTGTTAAGGCCATTCGCTTGATCCTATGCATAAACAGCCATGCTACAATTTCACTTTGACTTTGTCTTACCACTAAAGTGTTTCCACAGGATTCCAAAGTACTCAGATTGATGATGAAAATGACCACTGCTGGAAAAGTGTTGTTATTGATGAAACCCCTGCAGTGGGCATCCCCATGTTTCCCATTCAGTGCCAGATCTGTCTCAGAATAACCAGAAAAAAGAACTGTGCAAAAATTTATCTTCATAGTAATTGTCTGTACTCCACAGAAAACATTGATATCTCGTTCAGCTGCAAGAAAATAGAGGGAAAGACATTGTAAGAAGATGTATTTCAACTAATCACCATGTAATTATTGTAGCAGTTAGTCTAGTGTTGTAACTTCTGATTGAATCAATTTTTAGACCTCAGACACAGCAAAATATTGGAGTAAAAAGGTCAGAAATGCATTATTCTGAAGAACAGATTTGACTCTACAACTTCACTAAAGAAAAAATGAGAGTTAATATAGTAACATAGTCTACCATGCAACAAAACCATTAAACCGTTACTCTCAAATTCCCCAGCAAATCATTTAGTAGCACATTCATAACCAAAGCACTGCAACAGAGTGGAAAAAAGCAAGTGGTTAAATATTTGGAGTCTGATTAAACAGCCCCCTTCTGGAACAGAAATTTCCAGCGATTTTGAGAAACTCAGGAGGCCAAGCTCTGCCTTCCAGCCCACTCCGGCATGGAAGTCAGGTGCATTTGTCTGAGGTTGTCTGGAGTCCACTTTGTATGAGACCACAGTCTCAGGCTATGCAGACTTTGAAGTACAATCAACAGCATATCAGAGCAATTTATTATGATATCTTTAAAGTTGGGAGTTTTTTTAAGAACCATCAACTTTAGCTTTAGTGAAAAATCAGTTGGCTCTTGAAAGACAATGATCGATACTACAAAGCGTCTTGCAATCTTTCATTCTGCACATTATGACAATATGAAAGACCTAGAAAACAGCAATTGTTACAACTGATCAATTTTTGAACAACAGCAAAAAAACATTCTTGGATGACTTTGACCTTTTATTTGAAAGTTCTGAAGATTTTTATGTACTTCAATGGAAAAGCATCAGGTTAGGATATAGGCACAAGCAACAGGTCGTTTTGCTTCAGAGCTATAACATAGCTTTTCTATAAGCTCTTCTGTGTCTGTAGATGATGGGGGGGGCTATTTTGGTTTTTTCCCCTAGTGCTTTACAAAAAGACATACTGCACCATGTTAAACACAGACATTACTCCTTTATATAACAACTCATTTATTACATCTGCTTAAAGATTAAGTGCTATTAAAAATTGCAGAACAACTTCAGTCAATACTATACCATTAAGCCTGCTGAAATGAATTGTTTCACTGCATTGTCACAACAGAGAGGAAATGAAATCTCCATTACAATGAACTAGCTCTTCCCCCATGGTACAGGAGCACAAGCAGTTTAATTTAGACAGCTTTAATGGTGGCTTTAAAGCCAAAACAATCAAGTGCAGGAAATAACAGGCTAAACTCAGTCCTGAGATAATGTGGTGATAAATGTTACCTACTGGGTGTAAATTTGGGCAGAAAGGTACGGGAGGCAAGACATGAGCTGAAGTGATTTGGCATGAAATTCTCCTGGTTAGTACATATACATAATTCCACTAATATAATGTACAAAGATCAAGAAGAAGCATGCCTTGGTTTTTACTACATGAGGACTGTTACGATCCATTTAATGGGTATACTAAGGGAGAACAGTACAAAAAGGCAAATGGCAAAGTGCACCTTTACACTTGGACCAATGCACAAACAGTCAGATTGTAACAAATTGCAGGATGTAATATAAAGTAGCTCAGTTAATTTTATAACTCACTTCAAGCCTTTTAAAAAGCAGGATATTACTTTACCTGTTAAGGTATCATTACCGCCTACAAAATTCTCATTTGACACTAAAGGAAATGAGACCATGCAGTACAAAAACAACCTTTGTGCTATACAGGAGGATAAACAACCTTTCCAGACTGAACCTTTTCTGTCCACTATTTTACAAGGAAGTATTGTTGCCAAATTAGTCCATTCTGGAATTAGAACAACATTATTTGTTTAGAAATTAATCTGAAACTAGGTGCAAATAGATCTTTAGATGCTAAACATCTAGCTCATTTCTTGTGAATTTAGAAAGGTAAATATTATTCCTATAAATGTATAAGTTTAAACAAAAAATATTTGCATTCCTGCAGTAAAAGCTTCTGGTTTTCCAAGTAAGAGAGGAGAGATGGTTTGAAGGTTAGGTGACCCAGCTGATGGGGCCTTAAATGTAATGACCTCTTTGTCACAGAGTTTCCATACAGGCAAACCACTTGGCTTTTCTGACTCAAATCACACAAGCTACCTATAGTCAACAGTAGTCACAGCAGTGTCACATGCAAAACTGAGTAAAGCTTAAGAGGTAGATAGATACTACAGTAACAGAGACCATCTTGAATCAAGGACAGGCTCATGGCAACATGAGACAAATGCCGATAGCTCCACTGCCCACTTCTGCTATGGTACCCTTCCACACGTTGCCAAGACTCACCCCAGAGCAGGCAGTGAAAAACCTGCAGAGGATAAGAGTTTGCCACAGAACACCATTGACAAAAGTCATTCCACCAGAAAAGGTGTGCAAAGACACTTAGAGTGCAAAACCAGCTTCTCTGCATAAACCTCCTCTTTGATCAAATCGCTGCTTTGCTAGTGAATTAAAATGCATAGCATATGTGAAAAAGCTGCAATATTTTCTTAGCTTCTACTATGTTCTCAGTATGTACTTACAGCAAGAGCCCCCTGAATTAAAACTCTGTATTTCCCACCTGAAGACAGCCGGGCTGCTATGGCTCCATCCCTCAAAAGCCTTCTAAAAGCTATGCTTTACTGCAATGCAGAACTAAAGCTTTTTTCTCCAGATAACTCTCTGAAGGATGACATGATCTAACCTTATTACATACCCTCTAGAACATGTCTAGCTTTTGGTATAAAAAGTCACAGAATTTTCAATGTACTAAATATGGGGTTTTTTTCTTCATCCCTGCCAGCTATTGAGTACTTGCACTCTAAAATAAACCTGCAAACTGCAGAAACAAAAGTCTTGCCTGATTATTTATCATCCTATTTATGCAGCACCATCCCTATGCAAGAAGTCACCTAAGCAATGAATGATAAAAGCACAAACAAATGAAAAATGGATGAGCTCCAAGGTTCCTTTAGGAAGGCTTAATTTCTCATCTTCGCTGAAAGACAACTTCTGTTCTTCACAACATTTAAAGAAAAAGAGCAGACAACTTCAAAACCCAATGGCTTCTCTGGTACCTGCACACCACAGACCTCCGCAAGAAAGTCCATTCTCACCCTGTGTTTGGAATTTCAGCTGACAACAACAAAGATTTCTTGGGTGGAACATATAAGGAACAGGAAGAAAGTGTATCCGTAACCAGGCTCTGTGAACAGTATCTCAGCCTGGAGAGATACTTGTTTTGAAACATTCTCCTTTTTGACTTCCCTCTCTTCACTCCCCTTACATTTGAACTTTGAAGACAGTGAGGCCAGCACCCTCAAAGCTACAGCCCGAGCCAAGTGCTGGGGAAGCAAGCGTAGCAAGAGTGAGCCCCTTCTCCCTGCAGAGATGCTTTCACCCGTCTTCTGGGATTCTCGAGCCCAGAAAACCAAGCTCCAGCAGCTTCACTCAGCTCCACTAGCCACAGCCCATCACATAGCAGTCCCTTCTTCATACTGAAAATAATACCTGTCAAATTTAGGGACAAAAGGTTTTTTTGGTTTTTACCTCCATCTCAAATGCACGACTAAGAAGCAGAATTATTTTTCTTTCCTATCTCTCAAAATCAGCACTAAGACTGTTGATTAAATTCCAGTCTTTGAATCTTTACTGCCTGAGATCACAAACAAGGAAGAGCAGGACTCTACTCTCAGCTCCTACGGACAGCATGGGGTGATTAGCATTTACTTAAAAAAAATGTTTACTTGTAACCTAAACAGATTTTCTCCCAAGTCCCTGAGATTTGGCAGACATGGAATCTGATATGACCCTTTTTTATGAGGCAGAACTGCAAGAGGCCCCTAAATACCCACAATAAGAATTGGATTCAATTCACGGGTATCACATTGCAAATATAAAACCTTGGCACAGCGCTGGTGCAAAAAATGACCAGAGAAAAATTTTAAAAGCACAGAAAGAGGAATCTAAACTTCCCTCTAGCTGTTGCAATCCTCTCAAGAAGCCTGAAACAGAAAAACAATCACATGAAAAACCACAAGAGGTAGATCTGAGGCAGGTGGGCACAATTCACTCACACTTCTGAGGCCAGCCTGTAAAACTTTACCTAAGAAGGAGAATATAGAAGTAGTTTGTGAAATACTCAGTTAAAAGTGATTTTGTCAGGGATGGAAACAACATATTTGATCTTCTTTGCATGTCTTACTTCCCTGCTTTTCATATTCACATCGATTAAGTGAAAAAGGATCAAACCACTGTTGGTCTTTAAGTCAACAAAGCACCTAGCAGTGTGGTGGTAACGCAGGAAACAATAAACAGACTGTAGGCTTTCTGCTGACTTAAGTTTAATAAAAGAGCTGATCCTTCCTGAAAAAAATCAAAACTAGTATTATTACTGAGAAAGCAACAACACTGAAAGGTATTACAGTGTAATACTATACTGAGAGTTCATCACTATACTGTTCAATTCAATTGCTACCTCAGAAACACAAGATGTGAGCGAGACAGTATTCACAGCCTTTTTTATTACTATTATTGTGTCCAAGAAACAACTGAGGCAGTAAGGATAAGCAATGTAACAAACTAAAAGCATTCTTTAGCTGAGTAAGCCCTGATACACATGTCACTAAGACTGAAATTTCATTTCTATTTCTCGTTGTATTAACAGCTCCAGACATTTGATGTCCCCAAAATAACTTAATTCCCATTTTCTCACAGAGGCATGAGTGTACATCATACATAGATGCACCCCATTGCTTCACCTGCCCCTAGCCAAGTACTTTATGTTGAAGTGAGGCACTAAGTTTTGCCATCAACTTCATTTTCCTCAAAAATAGATATATATTTCTTTATTTCATAAAAAGGACATAATTATATTCTCTTACCCAGACAAAACATGAAAGAAAACTCGTAAGTTTCAGACTCTTAAATCTAAAGAGAACATTCACAGCAACATGATCTCTGGTGAATTTCTTGGACAGGATAGAGCTCTGGAAAAAGCAGGTCAAACCCCACTGATGTGAGGGGAGTTGTATTCGTCACTCCTAGGCTGAATTTGACCCATTGTGCAATTAAGAAGAAAGTAAAGTGCAACACTAGAGGAGTTTCATTGTCACTGAGATAGTTAACACTCACTTAATGTGGAGTCCTACCCCCAGGCTTCAGACAGATTTAAAGCTCTGTATTTAAAAATAAGCACCGCTTTGAACCAAGACAATAAAGAAGCCATTAGAAAAAAGTCTATTAAACACTTACCAGGAAACCTGCTATGGAGGTTAGCATCACAGTTGTATCCATTGAACTGAGCCGTCACTGAAAGCACTTTAATCGTCAGCAGGAGCAGTAACCATACCTGTTCCATTGCAAAACCTAGCAAAACATTAGGTGGTTATTACACACATCTGTTCATTGCGTTAAAGATGCTTACTGCAGTCATTTAACCACTCAGGAGGTTATGGTCTCCAGCAAACGAATTGGGGATAAAGCTCACAAGCTTATGGGAAAGAGGCCACAGGCAGCAGGGCCCGTTTCTCTACTTCTGAGTATAATGTGTAATTTCTATTAACTTCTACAGCTTTTAATCATAACTTGTGGCAAAAAAGGCACTCCAGAATGATATCAAAATAAAAAAATCCCTAAAATAGATTGACAGATTAGCACTGCTTAAATATTTAAACTCCAATAGCTTTTTGACATTTCAGTGTAAAAATTCTTTCAGAAAGACATCTTAGAACAATAGTTTTATTTTAGCCAAGTCCTTGAAAACCATACAGATAAATGCCTTGCTGAGCAATTCTCAGGCTCAAGGTACTAGAATAAAAATCAGTTTGTATCTATTTGCCAAAAATCTGTTCTTTGAAGCATGCATGCAATTGCATTGAGCTTATGTACAGAGTTGGCACAGACACTTGCATCTACTTGAATTGTATCTGGCAACCAGACCAGGAGATAAGAACACATGGATTTCTAGTGTCTTGAGTAACTTTTCCTTTGGGGAGGAAAATTCCAAGGTGTAATACCTGTGGTATTTAGCACAACCAAAAATATATCCGATTCATGCTTTTGTCAAAAATATCCCAAAATATTGAGAATTTTGTCCATGAATCCAAGTGTTACTGATTTTTTTTTTTTTAAAATAAGATTTTGTAATTCTAGAAAATATCTCTGCCAATAAGGACCTCAAACACGGCAATGCTCTCCATTTGCCTAGACAGGAACTAAGCAATTCTAAGATTTAGGAGGTTTGCTTTCTCTAAGATTATGGATAACAAAGATGCTGATCATCACCTTTCTCCAAGTGGACATCAAAGAACATTTGTAAACTCCATAGATGCAGCACCCCTAAATGCAGACATATCTGGCATGGCAAGTGGCTGTCCTACATTGCTGAGAAGAGCAGACAACAGCACACAGAACGTTTGAGACAAACGCTCACTCTTAACTGGATCTTTCGTGGCTACACAGCAGTCTGAGCTAAAGTCTGCTCAAATTAATAGAAAGGCTTCCACCAGTTTTCAAATCAGGCTCACAGAGTACACAAACCTGGGATTTAAAGCCTTGTGTTGACAGACCCATAGATGACACTCCCAAGTGCTCTTTTTTGGCACACCAACCAACTACAATAAAACACGGAGACAAACTCTACTAAAAAATCAGTCCAGCCATTCACTCACGTGTAATTCTGCTTGGAAATACATGGAAAAAAAACGGAGAATTGGAAATGCTAACTTCCTGCTAAGCATGCGCGTTTTGGAAGTCAGGTATAACTTTTGCTCTCATACCCAAAAGCAGTTTTGCTAGCAAGTTCTGCACAACTTCCTCAAAGCATGACCTATAGCAACAACGCAACCTCCTTTTAGTTTCAGGCGGATACAAAACTCTAAATGAAAGCAGCTTTTGACCCTCTACTCCTTTTCCGTTAGATGCCTGTACAGATTGACAGCACTTGTAGCTAACGCTGATGAAAAATTGTGAAAACATAAGAAAGAAAATAAAACTTAACTGGGTCACTATGAAAACTCTGTTTTCATGATCTCCTCACCATCTCCATTACTCTCAGACAGAGCAGTAAGGTAGTGTTTTGTTTGTTTGTTTACTATGAAAATTCATACTTTATTTTGAAAGAAACATTTTTTCCTTTGGAAAATTGGCATTTCTCCAACATACTGGAGCCTTACTTCTGCTTGTACAGCAGTTACATCAATAAAGTGGCTATTACTGTTCTGTTGTATATGAGCTGGTTTCTGATGTCCATTACAATGGTATAAATCAAGGGCAATTTACCAAGATCTAAATCTGACTTCAATTTTCTAACTGCCACAGTATTTTTTGCTACTAAAAAAAACCTGTTTGAAAAGAATTTAATGAAAGATAACACTGACAAAGCTGTAGCTATTACTTTAGATGAAAAGCAGAACTTACAATAAATTCTAAAATTTTAATTATTAAACTTAACTTCTGCTGCTGTATTTCAGAGGAAGGAGAGATGATTGCTAAGGAACAAAGCTGAATTAAGACATTAAGTATTTATAGCATTAGTTCTCTAGCTGTATTCAGAACAAATCAGATTTTAACGCAACCAATAATGTCCTACTTGCTTTCTAGCTATTGACTCATCCGCATATGGATCAACATGCACATCCACATCATCAGTTGAGCTGACTACTGCTGGTTTCAGTTAAATAAGTTAGGAACGTGTATTATTTTTCATTTCTCAAGAGAATTGCAGGCATAGAAAGGACCCTGAGAGGCCAACCTCACCTATCTGCCCACACCAGCAAGAATCAAGGCAGCCATACCTGCTTTTCCAGCCTGTTCTTAAAGGCCTCTGGCAACTTATTTCTCAACAGAAATTTCTAAAACTTCAGTCCTCCAAATGTATAAGGCACCCTAACAAAAAGATTTGTAACATACTGATACTGCTGAACATTTCATCCAATTAAAGCAGCACAGAACTTTTATTAAAATAGTAACAGGAACATTATAATCTTATTGCCCATACATGAATATGAAATGAAAATTCAATTTACAAAAAAAGAAAGGTAACATGTAAGTGTCAGGAATAGGGTGATTTATAATCCAGGAGTAAACAAATTGATGTGGAAGATGTTTGCCTTTTTTTCTTCAACTTAGTATGCAGTTCTTTAAGCTTTTTTTGAGGAACACAGCTCTTAGTGCTTTCCAAAACAAGTGCTTCTTTGGTCTAGTAGCAAACATATTTGGCTCTTAAGACAACTTTCATGATTCCAAAGATGCCACCATATACTGCAAGGGAAATGGGATCCTTTCTATCTATGAAACTCTTAATTGACAAACCCATACCAGGTTTCACTGATGTACCGAGAGTTCTCTTCTATGGTCTTCAGCCCTCATCTCTAGTTTTCTCTGCTGAGCATCTTCATCAAGGATCTTAATGTTTACATGATTTACCATGTTTTGTTTATGACATTCGCAGTGTAGTGCTTAGTCTCACTGAAATGCCCAAATCACCTCAAAAACTTCCTGTCATAGCTACTTAAATAATTTTACTTCCAAATGTTTCTGCCTCTACCCATCCACCTAAGGACCTCTTCCAAACAAGTTCTGGTATTTTCTATTTCGCAAGGGAACCTTGACTTGGGGGTGGAGGTAAAAATCCACATGCAAGACTTCCGTTAACACAAAAAGAACATGACAACTATCTCAAGCATTACTAGAACAAAAGAGCTTTAAAGGCCAGGTATAGACAAAGAGACAGTAAGGGATTTAAAGACCTACCAAACATGGTTAATTAAACCATTTCAGAGACTGTGGTTCACATAGATTTCTAAAACAATCAATTCAAAGGAAAAAAACCCAACATATCCAGGTTTCAAAGTAATAAAATTAAAGTAAAATTCTAGAATGCTGAAATAGTCAGGGTATGATTCCTTGTTGAAGCAGAGTTGTCTACATACTCAGCACTGAGTCACAACTGCAGGTCTTACTGTTCTGTGCTGCATATCATTGAAGGGTACAAAGCGGTAAGAGTTGCAACCTGTAGTCCTTAATTTAATTGTTACCATTTTACAAAGCCCTTATCCCTGCTTTCATGAACTTCACCATGTCAGAAAACGCACACAAAATTTCAAAGTAAAGATGTTTATGATTTAAACAACAGCTATTTTGCAGTCAATTTAGGAGTTTAGTTTCATGAAGAAACATTGGTTTGACCTATCTAGATTTGCTCTTCTTTCCTCTTATCACCCGACATTCATTTCTCTTCTTCACCCATCCTCTCTAAAAAAACTTCAAAAATTTTCAACTGTGAACATCATTCACTGATTCAGCTCTACATTTTTATTGAAATTCATTTGAGAATCACTTCTGGCTTCTGAGTAGATTACTTAGTTCAAATATTCATCTTGTATTTTGAGAACATCCTATAATCTACTGCTTGTTCTCTATTTTTTATCCACAGGGTGTGGCAGTTCTGCAAAATACTACGGTGATCTTTATGCCTTCTGACTGTATAAGTCTTTCAAAAAAACCAGTTAATAGTAATAAAGAAAACTTCTGAAAGAAAATTATAGAAGTGATAAGCACATAATAAAGCTGGTGGATCATTTAAGTGTTTTTATACATATCTAGTAACTGCTTAAATGCTCTCTAGCATTGTACATTAGGTCTCTACAAGTAATGGAATAGAAACATTACTACTTTTACTCACAAAAATATTTTCAAATTATTATTATATAGTTCAGTGAGTACTACTTAGTCATCTCATGACAAAATAGTTCCTTGTCTTTTTGGTTTACATTTGTTTTACTGCCACATTTGCTTCTGCATCTGCACTCAAGTTGCGAAGTACATTAACTGTACCGCTGTCAGGTCTTCCAGAACCACTTTGCTTCTAGACACGTACTAGATCATTTGCTGTCACTTAAAAGTAACCCCATGAACAAAACAGAATACCTCTCTACCTCAAGGTCTTCTGTGGAATCTTCTCTTAACTTGTAAATCCCATTGTAACGAATTATCCAGATCACATTTTCACTATTGCCTTCCACTATCTCCTTGGCTCTTCTGATGCAGATAAAATAGGACATGGATCTTTACAGTATCTGTTTTGAAGACAAGCCTACCAAACAGTGATAATTGCCTTTTTTCAAAAGGATTGTAAGAGAAAAAAGGGCACCTGAGATGTGAAGAACTAAGACATGTTTCAGCTATAAAAATTCCCTCTGTTTGTGGATAGTCTTTGGTGCTGAGACTGAAACACAGCATTTCTTTTCTTACAGACTTCTCTGATTTGAGACTCCATAATGCCATTCCTTTTCTGACACCAAGCGAAACCTGCAAAGCTGAAAAAAATTTTTCTATATGCAGACATGTGCACAAACACATATATACATGACAAATATATACACAGAGGCACATATATATATCTTGAAGTTCAGCAGTTTCCTAAACAGAGGACTAAAGCTGATGACAGAGCTAAACCTGTGAACAGACTGTATGTTCCCAAAATCACAGTATTTGAGGGCACATAGCACAGAAATACAACAAATGTAATAATTTAACATATATGAGGAAATAATAAAACTAAGAACATCAGAGATCAGTGCACCTTAGAATGTACAAAAACAGCTGATTCCCCCCCTCCCCTAAAATGGGAAAATAGTTTTGTTTTAAATAGGTAAACTAATCTTTCTCTCTCATAGCTATTCAGGACACAAAAAGCAGTGGTGGACTACACAGAAAGGACCACACATTAAACACACGCATGTAGTCAGGCAGAGACTTGCCTTCAGCATCAATTATTTGGTCCTAAAATGCATCAATTATTTGGTCCTAGAATGACCCGTGTTTATTTGCTAGTCATATTTCCTCTCAATTCTTGAGATTTAAAAACAAAAGAGTCCTGGATTAGCTCCATACTACATCAGCTTTGAAATTAAATGTTGGGTCAAAGCTTGGAGTCTGTGCTTAATCAAACTTCTACCAGAACCAAAAACTTTACCAGATGAAGACTAAATCATAGCTAAAGTCTCAAAAGCCAAGATCTTTTGTGAATCAAGCAGGTGCCTACAGCTTCCAAGGAAAATGAGACAAGGGAACAAATTTTTGCACAGTTTTTTAAAAACAGTACACAAAGACTTTGCTTTGGTTCTAAAGTTTAAAAAAATCTGGTTTGTTTTCCAGTCCTTTTACAATAATCTCCTTCAGGGATAAAAAAGCCAAAGGGACTGAGAAAGAGACATTAATTTTCCACAAAACAAAGCCACACTAAAATCACTAGACTTTGATCTGAAAGACTTCAAATTTTGACCAGCATGTTATATGGGCAACTGAAATTTAAGACCATAAAATATTTATATGGAAGCAATCCATAGCTTGCTTACAAATTGAAATGAACTAACTATACTAAGCCCTGCTGAACACCAAAAGGTTGAAAACCTAGATCTTATTCCCAAAGAGACAGTTCAGTCTTTTTTGTGAATCTTACTACTGGTAGTGAGAATTAAACATGTATGTTGGGTAAATAATAGAAGTCTTACAGCCATGCAGTGTTCTTCAACCTATAAAATCAGCAAAAGGTGTGCTTAAAGAGATACACACTAGCATAGGTCCATCTGGAGCTTCATCCCATAGCCTCAGATAGGCAAAGTTCCAGCTAAGAGTGTTTTTTTGCCTAAAGACTAGGGAAATTTAATTGGTGTACCATACTGCCAATAAGCTGTAAAAAAAAAAAAAAGGAAAAAAAGAGAGAGAGAGAAACCTACATTTTAACACTTCAAAACATTCATAATAATCTTTTCAACATTGTACTTTAGTATACATGTCCGTCTTCATTGTTACAAAAAATCCTTGGATAAACTGAGATTTTTTAATCTGGTCTGAAAAGAAATTAAATTAACTGCATATTTACAATGTAAGAAGAGAAACAGTGATCAAATGAAGAATGTGACTGTATGAAAGAGATTTATACAAAGTAGCATAATACCTTCTTCCAAGGAGACAGACTATTAGGGAAATACAGTTACTAAAGCATAAAAGAACTAAATAACTATTTGTTGAACGAGCCAGAGATGTTGACTTAATAGATCTATTTAAACTTAGTCACTTAAGACTGTTGAAGTCATGGAGTAAACTGTTTACCTGCTATTCTGTGCTAAATATCAGAGTTATTCTAGCTTTTCCTACATCCACTAGTGAAATACTATTATTCTCAAATGCGCTGCCTTCCCCCGACCCCATTCCATATTATTTCTACTGTAGTTATGCTTAGTGATGGAACAGTTGGATTTTACTGTAAATATTGCCACATTTGTTTTGCTGTCCCACAAAGGTGACTTGAATAGGTTATTTAGATTTTATTCCTGCATTTCACAGAAAATACTGCCAAAACTCTTCCAGACATTTATTTTAACAACCTAAGGAAATGCTAGTGTTTTCCAAATCATGCCCATCATATCATATGTTGAAAGCACCTAAATATGTATCTGATAGATAAGCTAAGAATTTTAAGTTTGTTTGAAATTATGTTTCTGACTCCATGGTTCACAGATACCTCAATAAAATGTGAAAACACAAATCAGCTTAAAGTTCCAGATGTAGAAATGCACAAAATCACATCTCCTGAACCTCACAGTAAAGAATGATTTCTATCCTGTTCTTCCAACCTGCATGAATTAACAACTGTTTCCCACAGGACATTCATGCAGGTATGAAGTGCAGAATGTTTTCCGTAAAGAAGATTTGAGAGGAAAACAGGTCTGAAGGAAGTGATTTATGGTCAAGGCTTTGGACCTGAATTAAAGAATTTTTGGACAAATTCTCCTCTCACTTTCACACTCTTCATATTGTCTACTGTATGAGAAAAACTTTGACATCAGCAAAACACCTGAGAAAAAAAGAAAGGAAATTCAGTATAAGATTTGGAGACTGCTGCAGTGATCTGAAGAGATCATTTTAGCCCTAATGTGGAGGTTCTTGACAAAGCAAGACCTCCTTTTAATCATTAAAATCCATCTAATTAGACTTTTTGTATTTAGATCTACATTTCTTTAATCTTTTGTGTTAGAAGTTAGATTCTTTAGTGCAACTTTGGTGGATTCAACATGAAATGCCAAGAATACAAACCTATTAAACCAGATAGATTTCCTATTAAAGTCACTGCATATCTGACTCCCATCATAAAACTAATATAAAAATAATTTTGGATTTTCCACTTCTCACTTCAGCTACAAAATTTTATAAACATAAAAAAAAATAATATCTATAGTTAACAGTTAAAACTGCCCAAATACCAAACAAGGACCATCAGGTAACCACTAGCCGTGCCGCACCCACCTACAGACTGGCTATTACACATAGAAGTATCTGTAATGAACACTACTACAGTGTTTTTAAGACATTGGCTAATTAATCTAATGCTGAGGGAAAAAAAGGAGCCAATTTTGCTCTATTGCAGCTGTTTTACATTGTGTTCCTCTTTCACTTTTAGTGGAGACATTGCAATTCAAAAATCACTGAAAGGCTAAAGCAAGTCCAGGATCGCCTTGGGCTGAAACACAAAAGCAACAGTCACATCAAGTCCTCTGTACGGGAAGTGTACAAAGAGTGTTCCTAAATCCTGGAATGCAGAGGTTGTTCCCAAGCTGAAATACATTCTCAACACATGCCCATTCAGTCTACAGATTTCCTTCTCAGACCACTGATCATTATGGGGGTTCCATCAGCTAGCAAATTTACAGAGACTATCAAATCATTTGATATAGGCCACTGAAGAGTCATCACACGCTAATGGCCTTCAGTTGCCTCTAAACATGGTCTGGATTCAAATACACTGATCCAGTGATGAGATGCTCTTAATCCTACTGCCTGCCCCCAGAGCCCTGCAGTCACATGGGCAGATAAAGATCTAAATGAGTATCATTCTACTTAATTACTCTTTTTACGCTTTTGGAGAGCAATATAAATATAAATCTTCAGTAAATAATGCTTGATGTCACTAGCAAGTAGATTATACTGCAGCCATCTGTTTGCAGCTTGAAAAGTTACCAGTAAAATAAGACTTCCTTGACAAAAAGCAGCAACAGTTTATGCCATCACGATGACTTCAATTTCCTTACTTTTAGGAACAGACATTAAGCAGTAAAGTTGTAGAATACTGCTGCAGCACAGCACAGCCTTATCTAATCCTTAAAAGTTAAACAAATTTGCAGTAAATAATGCTGCTAATATCCTGGCCTAAAAAGTATGTAATACCACAGATTTCATAAATGCTGTGAAATCAGAGAGCACTTACACTGTTCCCAAATTTATATTTAAAAAGAAAAAATAAAAATTATTTCTATTGTGAAATAGAAAAGATTCACTGATAGATATTTCTTTCACCATGTTTCAAATCCCTCTCATAGCTATTTTGGACTTAAAACAAGGTCTGAAGTCATTTTCAAGTCAGCCTCTAAAACAAGCCTGAAGGGCACTGCTCAAGACCTAGCTGAAAGAGAACAAAACGTCATGCACTGGTAAAAATATTCTTTGATCACGAGCATGCAAGCAGGGCCAACACTCCTATCTTCCGCTGCTCTTAGATCATGATAAAGTTTTCCCTCACAGTACACAAAGCAATTAGAGTAACTATGTCAATTTGGACTGTATCAGTTCATCAGCTTAACTGAAGACTTCATTTCAAATCCCCGCTATCTTCATTCAAGAATATATTGTCATTATTATTACTTTAAAAATAAACAAAGGTGGTGCAATCATCATGTCCAGTCACCTTTGTGACCAGAGACAATATAATTTCCAATCAGCGAACTGATGTCATTCGATTGCAATGGAGCCAGATAAGAAGTCTCGCTTATCAAAATTTTCCTCCATCAATGAAATGATTGTGGGAACAGGCTGACTGATACTACAAGTTGGATAACATTGTCTCCTTCAGGCAATTGATAGTTTCCCTCCTGAAAGCAACATGAGCAGGTTTGACATACATTGATAGCCTCAGCACTGCAAGGGGTTTGTAACCTTCCTCCCCTCACATTAATAGCATGAGTCTGGCCTGGGTACCTTTAGGTAAAAGCTAAGTTGAGAAAAAAAATACCACCTCTTTTCACAGTTGGATTCTCATTTGCCTTCATGTTTTCATTAGCCATTCCCTGCGTACTTCTTCCCCAACAAACTCACACTGAGATTTCCCAGTGAGGTTAAATTTGTCTGACAGGTGATAAAGTAAGAATTTTCTTTAAAAAGTAACAAATAATTTAACATTTACCAATATTTTAGTAAGTTCTAGTTGGCTGACATGGTGGGCACTTACCCAAATCCCCTGTAGCTGTTGAGTCAGCTGTACTCCATCTATCCTGTGCTCCTGCATGTGATCAAGTGTTCAACTCCTCTGCCCTGCAGAACTTTTTCAGAAAATACGCTGACCCTGTGGATGGGGGAAAAGAGACACTCATTATGAAAATTCTTTTTAAAGTAAGTTTGGATTTTAGATGGGAAAATTTGACAGGTCTCAGAATACTTTACAAGTCTGTTCATCATCAGACTGAAACCTGAGCAGGATCTTTATGGTGGCTTTTTTCAATCCTCTGCCTCTTTTTTTGTTGCAGCCTTTTGATCTGCTTCTCTCCACTTGTATGAAGATCTCCAGAGGACCATGTGGGACAAACAATCGACCTGGAGAAATTATTCTGTCATCAGCTTGTTGAGGGAAAACCTTGTCTGCTTAAAAAGAGGGGTGGGAGGAAGGAGGGAGATGGAAGCACTGAGATAGGATCAGTAACTAAGCTGCAAGGTTATCAATGTCCCGTTGTGTTTTGTGAGAAGTGTCTATTTTTTTCAATTCTGGGCTAAATTCATAGTACTAAACAAAACAAAAGCAAAAAGAGCGACATTTCACGCTGTGATGAAAATGTGATATAGGGGTGTCATCATGAATACAGGTGTCAACAGAATGATAATTACCAACAGGACATCAATGAACACAAAGCCAAGTGCACACAAAGGCAGAGATCAAGCTGCTAGAAACCAAACCTGCTTCATAATATCTACTCCCCTGTCTCTGGGATTTGGAGGGGGGTGGTGGGGAGGTGTTTAACTGCCTTTTGTTGCATTAGTTTTTTCTTCCTCTTGCCTCCTTTCACCCCCTCCTTTCAGTTTCTATTGCAACCATCTACGCCTAGAAGCTTTCATTACACCTTCGGCCAAGGAAAACAATAGTTTAGAGGCTTTGACACCATAGAGATAGCTTTGAGGTGCCTGGATTTGTTGGGGCTTAGGGCAGTTTTTAGAACAGAAAAGCCATGCCTCAGCCATACCTTCACTTCAGCAAGCTCCTCTTAAAGTGCTGCAGAGCACACTGTGCACATTCACGGTAACCCTGGCAGGCTCCGAAGAGCAGCCATGGCAGAACCAGTGGCGACATGATGCACTAATCCTCCCTCCTCCTCACGATCCTACCATGTCAGGGCACTGCAGAAGAAAGCAGATGACCCTTTTAACACTGAAGCATCCTACAGAGGCACAGGCCCTGGTGAAGGAGCTCCTAGAAGAGGCCCAGAGGGCTCACGGGTCTGCATGTCCCCTGCCTGCTCTCCGTTTCTCCGGAGGCAGTGGGATGCTCTTCTGCTGTTTCCTGAGCTCCCGTCTGCCACTCACCTCCACATATGAGAGATCACCGGCCCCATCACCCAGCGGTGCTGCACAAGATCCACTTCACTTTCCTCCCAGTGCTGAAAGGGGGTAGCCCCTGCACACACAAACCTTGTGCTCTGCACCAGGGACTGCCAGACCCCACCTGGCCACTCCAGACCCAGCAAGGAGAGCCCAGCACTGACCCCTTACTTAAGCAGCCAGAGCTTTTGCAGTTCCCAGCAGGAGTTTTGCTCCAGAAAAGATCCAGTCTGCAAGGGTTATATTTTGAAGTCATCAGGCACCAAAGGACTCTTTACCTTTATAAATTTCTAGCGCTTTATTCAGGCACATACCCTATAATATTAATGATGCTTTGGCTGGGTAAGGACTCAAAAATTAAATCCAACCTTATAATATGAATAATGTAATACAGTCTGGACTAGGGCAGCCTTGAAGTAATAAAAAGATAAACCAAGAGATGCAGCAATGACACGTTCCAGTCTTTTACTTCATATTAAGTGTTTGGACAGGTTTGGTACCTCATCACACAAATCTACAATGAAATACCTCAGTATAATATCAGTTTCATAAACAAGAGTGTTTAAAGCACAGTCTGCCCTCGAGTATGTTTCTGAAATGGGAATCTCCATTTATTTTTTTAGGACACTTATAATATCAAAAGTCATCCCTTGCCTTTTGATCCTCAGATTATTAAAAACATCAAATCATCTTAAAACACTGTGCAATTTCTCTACGTTTCCACTGACAGCAAGTAAAGCTTCTGCAACATCTGGGTTTCTTCCCTCCTTAGGGATATGCACGCAATGAAATCCTGGCCCAGCATCACAGCCGTTATCCCATCTTTCTCTTGCTGCAGACTATGCTTTTCAGTAAGTAAAGGAGACAAAGCACTAGGCTGCAGGACAGGTCCTTATAATCTGAGACTCACTCAAGAAGCTGGCCATCTCAGCAGCTATGCACAAAGGAGTGATGGCTGTGCATTTTTTGGGAGACTCCGCTGTCCCCACAAACTGTAGAAGCAGCTTGGCTGAAGTGAATGCACTTGCACCTGCACACATGTGTGAGCAGAAGCAGGTTAAAACCTGGCTGGGCAGCACAGCTCACAGTGGCTGCATTGCAGCCCTCAGTAGCCAGCAAGACTAGCCTTCATCCCAGCAGGCCACATCATGTACCCCTATGAAAATTACTGCTGACGTACCCCTCTCTCACCGTATGCTTCTTGGGGAAAGAACAATTAGCTAGATGTTCCCAACCCCAACAGCTTTCACAACCTGGAAGCACAGCAGTTCCCCCTCAAACTATTAAAACCCCACAGGCAAAGGGGAAAACAGCCCCAACATGTTCTATCAGTAATTAACTCCTCTTACTTATAGAAAGCAATCAATCAACAAATCTCTGTACTTAGTAGAAATAGGCACTTCACTGCTATCACACTGTACTTGTAAGTGATCTGAGGGATATGCTGCACGCACCCATAAAATCTAAGATTCTGTTTCAAGTTCTCTATAAATAATAGAGAATTCAGTAATTCCTCTGCTATATAATGTGTTATTTATCTGCTCTTTACATTTAAAATAAAAAGAAAACCCTGAATTCATTAACTTGGCAAAATAAACCAAACGTGAGTATATCAACATTAATCCTTGAAGGAATGTGCCCCCAACTATTTGATTCTCTAATCTTACACAGTTTATTTGTAAAGAAATGATTTTCACTCTGTGTAATATTCTGTAGTTTTGCAAGCTTTCAGTATGATTTCAAACAGTTATTCTGGCCAGAACAAATGTAAGAGCACAGTGCTATGAATATATCACAAAGAGCTTTCCAAATGTACCTCATTATCACTAACAAACACCTTCCTCATTTCCAAATTCAAAATCTGTCTCCATCCCAGAAATCCCTCTGCCTGTCTCACTGTTTTGCATATTATTTGAGATCAGACAATCTGAGTCTTCTGAACACTAATTTTAGGAGTTTTGGACACAAGTTTCAGCAATTAGCATCTAAGGAACTATCTCTTTTTGTATAGAAAGATACCATGCATAAGCAAAATTATTTCCCCTCCCTTCCAGGATTTGGAAAGCCCCCACTCACCCACAATTTGCTGCTGATATCTAAATACCTGCAAGGAGACAGAGTTGCTGCAAGAGGATAGAAAAACTCAATAGAAGAGAGCAAATTTCAAATAAAAGGGCAAGTCCAAACATTATTAACCAGTCCATACGCAAGCCAAATTCTACTGCTGATTTGCCCAGGATATAACTTCAGAGCCTGTCAGATTTACGTTACTCTTAATAAAAAAAAATACAATAGACAAGATTATAATTTATTATTAACCAGAAAAAAAAGAATTTTTCCTTATGTTGTTATCACTATTATCCTCTTGTATAGAGCTCTGGAGATATCCTAAACTTGCTTTTATCAAACTAAGCCAATATCAGAACTTCACCATTAATGTGAAGTGCCACAAAGCTCAGCTAGATTGTTAGCTTTTTTAAGCACAGAGGAGAAATAAGGCTATTTCAAAACAAAATATTCTTCAGTTTTATAAGTCATATGAAAATCCCATGCTCAATTCAAAAGTGAAACACTCTGCTGTCAAGAGGGACTCTACCTTTTTGGGAATGAGTTCTGAAGATGCACAGTGATTGCCGGAGGGCCTGTGAAATGAATTCTGCAGCCTAAACGGCCTTCTGAGGGAACAATTCAACCAAAGCACATTTACATTGTTTAGGAACAGAGGAAGTCTTATACATGATTAGACAAGTAGTTTATTTAGCCATATACCTTGTCTAGAATATACCTCAACACTAAACAATTTTTAAAAGTACAGGGGAAAAAAAAAAAGGATGCTTAAAAACACAACCTCAGCTGGAAAAAAAACCAAGCAAAACTTTCCCACAAAATAACTTAACAGAAGTCAGCTTATGTTTGGGACTTTATATAGGCTTATATTTGGGAGCGATCTCATGGATTTCCTCTCTAGACGTTATCATCATCCATATACTGCCATTATGACTCCCCTTACATGCCTCTTTTCCACCCAGGCCTACACTAGTACTTTCAGTTCTTCTTACAATGAAATTTTGGAAGCCTCCAAATACTCCCCATCCCTTCTCCAGTTGCTTTGTGTTTCTCATACCTGTATTTATCCGCATTTGAAAACCCCCACGCTTTTGCTTTTCTAGCCATTTCTCAGTATTAAGACCACATTAAGCCCCTTGGTATAAGCAATTCACACTACTACCCAGGCTTCTTTTCTGAAAGATCCGATTTAATTCAGAACCCAGCTAATGTAGATTAAACAACTTATATCATTCTTATTATACCTAATCAATATGTGCTGTAGCCACAAGGAAAAAAAAAATTAAAAATCAATACTGCATGAGAAATTCCTCCCTAGTTACAATCAAATATACTCACACAAACACATGGCTTAAATATTGTCATGGCTCTTTACATTATTGGCATCTAGAAAGAGTGTGCACCAGTTTTAAATAACTGAACAGTATTCAACCTCAGAACCGACTAGTTCACTATCTTGCCAAAGCAATTGTAATTTAAATCTCTCTAATGCAAACTGTTAGCAGAACAGTGAGCACAAGTGAGAAAAATTATCATGAAATTATACTTGCACTGAAACATCACACAGAACCTAAATCCAGTCTATGCAGTTTTACTATCAGCAAAAACGTGACCTGAACAGATTGTAAATAACCCTGGCATCAGTTTCTTCTGGGTACAGACCACAGAACTAGGATATATAAATCCCTGTTAGTCATACTAGCACACAACAACATATATCAAAGGACCAACATGTTTCAATATTAGCAGAGGTAAACTTGAATGAGAAATGGCTGTGGTAACAGATTATGAATTGGATTAAAAAACACACACGAGACTCCTTCAGCTTCTCTGGCTTTATGGAAACCTGTGTGCTTAGTGGCAACAAATATATTCTCCCCGTGCTTTAGAACGGCCTTAAAATCAGCTCATTTCTTGCTTTAAAATTCCTCTGTTTCACAATTTGTCTGCTCTTTGGTTTTAGATGTTTAAGCCCCTACTGGCAGAATCTACATCTAGTATCGTAGATGAGCTTCAGCTTACCTGGGGGTGTTTTGAAAAAAGAGTTTTCATGTTGCCCATAACAGACCTGGCAACCTGCTGTGAAAATAAATCTGGAATTAAACTTCCTGGATTATACAGAGAATTTTTCTTTTCCCCTGAATCTAAAAAAGTAAAAATCACTGTTACCACTTGCAAACTTATCTTCAGCCATAGGAAGTTACACTGTCCACACACAAGATGCACAGTTTGTTTTTAAGACCACCATTTCCAAATATATGTACACTTTATTAGCATTAGATTAAGTCTAAATATTATACACTCCTATATAGAACTGAGATGCACTCCTTTTTGAATTCATTCCCACCTCCTAGCCAAACCCACAGTCCCTATTCCTTTCCTTTGACAACTAGATTATACTTAATCTTTCAGTATTTCAAGCATTTTTCTTCTACTGAGGTCTGCAGCTTTTCAGATGAGAAAGAGAGGATGTATTTGACCTGAAAGGAACATTAATCTGGTCCTCTTGCTTTACAGCACAGCCTTTCCTTGTCTTCCACTGCCATTAGCTTCTTCAACTAAATGTAGATGTCACCAGCCTTTCTTTAGCAAAGCGAAATAAGTGTCCCATTAAGTACTTAGAGGAGTGGACAGATTCCCCAATTCAGCTGGTTCCCTACACACTTGCTGGTGCTGAACAGCAAATCTTGTATTTCTGAGAAAGGGCCATCACAGAGAGGTTATTTTCCTCTAAGTGGTTTCCTTATTTCACCTGTTCTCAAGTTTAGTGTCAAGTTGCTGAAAGATTACCTCATTCATATGATTGGGAGCCTGTTAGCCTCCAGAGTGTAGGGTGAGTGAGGCAATAATTATTTGTTTGAAAAATACTGGTAGTTTAGCTTGCATTGCAAAGAAATATGCCTGAATTTGCCATTATTCCAGGGATGAATCCTGAAGCCTTTATTTCCTTTTCAGAGACACAGGCTGTCCTCACAATGGTGAAAAATTACATGCAGAGAGTCCCAGCTGCTGCTCACATTCAGTCAGAGTCTGAAGGGAACTGAAGCAAAGGGCTGACTGCCTGAGCAAGCACTGCTGCAGACTGCATGTGTGCCCACACCCTGGGACTTCTCCAAGGAGGAAAGTGATCTCTGCCTAAGGTAGGATGTAGTTTAATGTACTTTAATACACTAGTGAAGTGCCCCAAGCCAACTGGGCTCTCCCGCCTCCTTTGGTGTAAAGAGGGTTTTTTGGGTTTAGAGCTTGGTTTACATTGCGCTAGAAGCTTCTTTTGGGTGTCTTATTTGTGGGGCTTTGGGTTTTCCTAGAGCTACTTTTATTCAAGGAAAAAAGTAAGCAAGGGCAGAGCTAGTGCAATAAATGCAGAGCTTCCCATGTTTATTCAGGCCACAACCAGATTTCTAAGACCACTTTCCATGAGCTTCTTCCTAACTAAATACAGCCACTGCTTTGGTTGCTAAGACAGTTTTCTATAATTTAAAGTGAAATTAAAACTTCAAAACAATAAGACCTCAGGTGTCACGAAATATTAATCAAGGAGAGAGAAAGAGTGACGGACATCAGAAAGATTTCTCCACAGAAGAGCCTTGACCTGTTCCTCCTGGGTTGTACCAGCTATCAGAATATAAAAACAGCAAACTGCCCCTAGGAAGAAAAAAAGCTCACTACATGACCTCTATGGACTGGATTTAAGATGCATGTTCATTATTTTGCAGAAGGAATGTTCGGCAGGATCAATATGCCATCAAGATAAAAGAAGAGTATAAATTGTTCTGAGAGTTGGTCAGAATTTTCTTTACTGTCACCCAGGGAATTAAAAACAGAGCAGGAGGCATATTAAAACTGTGCTTTTATAAGCTTAATCAGTAGGCTGGAAAATGAGTTTCAAACAGAGATAATGAGCTCCCAAATCATAATTTGCCAAGGGTGCATCGATTTTCACTGGTCTTCAGATCATTTATGAGCATCCAGTACAAGAACACCTTTCTGCCCCAGGCCCCCACCAAGCAGAAGCGTGTGCCAGAACAGACTACATGTATGCAGGGAGGAGTTATCAATTTAATGGTTGCATGAGGAAAAAAGGTCATGAATTTGGATCCACTCAGGATGGATAGTTCATGGTCATTACCAAAGCTGTCCTGTTTAATAAACATTTTTCTTCCCCTCTGTAGTGGTTTTGGCTGGGCTAGAGTTAATTTTCTTCATAGTAGCTAGTATAGGGCTACATTTTGGATCTGTGGTGAAAATAGTGTTGATAACACAGGGATGTTATTGCCGAGCAGCGCTTACACAGAGCCAAGGCCTTTTCTGCTTCTCACCCCACCCCACCAGCAAGAAGGCTGGGGGGGGCACAAGGAGTTGGGAGGAGACATAGCCGGGACAGCTGACCCCGACTGATCAAAGGGATATTCCAGACCATATGGTGTCATACTCAGCATATAAAGCTGGGGGAAGAAGGAAGGAAGGGGGGGACATTCAGAGTTATGCCATTTTGTCTTCCCAAGTAATGGTTTTGTGTGATGGAGCTCTGCTTTCCTGGAGATGGCTGAACACCTGCCTGCCAATGGGAAGTAGTGAATGAATTCCTTGTTTTGCTTTGCTTGTGTGCACAGCTTTTGCTTTACCTCTTGAACTGTCTTTATCTCAACCAACGAGTTCTTACTTTTACTCTTCTGATTCTCTCCCCCATCCCACCCACAGTGGAGCGAGTGAGCAGCTGTGTGGTGCTTAGTTGCTCCTGGGGTTAAACAACACCCTCCTGGGCATCCTCACAGAGATAGCAAAGGGGAATCACAATAGCTGATCACGAAAATTGGTCATGCTACCACCACTGTGGCTTCACCAACCCCACAGTCACTGCCCTCATTACCCTCCACCCCCAGCAACTATTAGGGCATTTATCCAGTACATGGGAGAGCAGACTGAAGGTCCCTCCTCCAGCTCAAGGGAACACATCTCCCCCTGGGGACTGCTGCATTAGGTCAAAGGGTGTGATCTACTCCCAGGTTAGTGACAACAGTTTTTGTCCCCACCAACTCATAGTGAGTTGTTCATACAAACACTCTAATATGAATTATGGCAAATGCGAGAAAATCCAGTTTAGCATATGCTCTAGATCCGTGCCTAAAGCACTGTCCTGAGAAACACGATAAAGTTAAAATAAAGCCCTTAGACTAGAGGGGCATTAAACCCGGGTCTTCTACAACTTAGTCAAGTAGCCAGATCACTAGACTAACAGAGAGGAGTTACTGCAGAGGCAGGTTTCTATCAGGGCATCCAAAATTTGTCGTACAATACATCACAAGTGACATAACAGAAGTTAAAAAAAAGGGGGTCTTTTCATTCACGTTTACATTTGATTTCTTCTTTTATGACAGCACACAAAAGCCACATACACATCTATATTCTTGCTACAGTGAATCAGGCTTGGTTTCCCTTCCTCCCACCCAGCATCACCAATACACAAATGCCCTATGCTGAAAGGACTGACTGGATTTTTTCAGGAGAACTGTTGGAATCTGAGGGAATAGTCCTGTCATCTGACACCTCTATCCATGATGTTCTTTTCATTCCTCTATATATCTTATTTACAGTTTACATTGATATGTAAAAAATTCAACATTAACCCCTTCTCACTTGTTTCACCCACTAGTGCTTTCACCTGATTTGGTTGCACCCTGCTCTTGTCAGTGAGTCAGTGAGACTGACTGGGTACTAATTGTCTGATATTCTGTTACCTCACTTCTTTACTGTGTAGTAAGTAAAATTTTCTCTTGTTAAGAGTTAGCCTCATCCCAGAACCTAGCTGCGTTCCAAGAGAGCTATTTTGTTTGCCAGGGAAAATATCAATTTAAAAAAATGTTGTTTACCTGTAGGAGCTATTTGTCTTCTGCTAGGGAATAGAGTAATTAGCTAATTATATAGGTTGGGGCAGCTAAACAGGTTGGGGGGTTATTTGTTTAAGAGTGCCACACTAAATTAAGTTCGTTATCACTTAAAAATCCTTGTTTTTTCCTCTAGCAAAAGAAACAGACTTATAAGGGGGGGGGGGGCTCTGGTCTTGACATATATCCTTTCTTTCATCCATTCTGTCACATCTCTGCAGAAGTCAGACATTCTTTTAGTTGCTCATTTCAGGGGAGAATGAGGACGAGAACCTTTGTCTTAGTAGTTGGCAAAATAAAACCAGATATGGAGGACTACATGACTGGGGGCAAGGAACAACAAACAATCCTGCAATAAATCCTGTTACTTACTCTGTTCCTTGTATTGTTCAAACATGTATTTTTAATAGCACAGTCTATCACACATAACAAGGAACAACCTACCCCAAGCTCTGCATCGAGAGAATTCAAAGAAGCTGTAGCTTTCTTCTGTTGTTCATTAGCTGAATATGCCCATCCCAAGACCTTAGCAGATGTGTCTGAATTGGTATGACTACTTCTCCCTTTGAACTGCCAGTCTCAGAAATATTCATGATTTTGTCCTGTCTGTTGTTACATTATGAGCGTCTGTAAAACACCTCAGGACTGAAGATGAAAACGCACTGGTGGTACAGCATTAAAGACCTAAATTTTTATCTTTTCCTCCATGCAAAACCAGTGCAAAGAGCTAAAAAGTTGAAGTTCTGAACTTCACACTCATTTCCTGGAGGAAACATGGAGGAAATTAATGCTTGCAAACCTTCATTAGTCTGTACATTATGGAAAGATACTGTAGGTTAAATATCAGGCTTGCCTGTTAAGTACAATAGCAACAGATCAAAGTAAATGCTACTATACTAAATGAAAACATTATAAAAAACCACTGTGATTAGAGCTACTACTTTTAAATAATCCATAAAATTAAAAAGTGAGAAAAATGTATCCTCTCAAGAATTACAGCTCCACTTGATCTATTTCTTCCCTCACTATTAAGTCCACTGCATTATTTATTCATTCGAGTGCTTTAATCAAGATAACTGCTCAGAAGTCATTTGATTTAAAAGAATGCAGTGCTACATGTAGCAGTAACAGATCACAGCAATTTGCAGCCCACAGTAATGTGCCGCAGCACAAAAAACTAGCTGTACTGAGGACACATTACATGGTTACAGCTGAGAAAGTAATTCTGTGGCGTAAAAAGGAGATTTTATTTATTTATTTATTTTAAAAAATACTGTCGTGAGAGACAGTCATCCCCCTTATGCTTGGCCCCACGACCCACGCCAACCACGCTACACCACCTTATTCTGAAGGCTTATTCTGCAAGACAAGATACTATTTCACTTAGGCATGTTTCAAGCATGCAGCCCTACTTGTGGCAAGCCAGTCTTCAGCAGCAGGGGACCCCAAGCATTTTGAAAAGCCTATCCAAGAATCGGGTAAATACATGGCATATTAACATGGACAAACCACCACTCTGTTGTGGCTACACAATTTGCTTCAAGTGCTGTCATGCTTTTGCGTGCAGAGCAGTGGCGGCCAATGCGCTGCAGGGCTAGCCACAGACTCTCTCACGTTCGCTACCAGCGACACAAGGATAACAATTCTTCCCAAAACAAAGCTTTTTAGGTAAACTCTTGGATTTGTGAGGTGCCTGGACACTGCGGTGAATAGTATTATATTCCTTATAAAACATATCTTAAACTCTGCATGTTGTCAAAAACTGCACAATATACTATATACTTAAGTAACACGTCAGAAGTAGCGAGGTTACACACACTGTTTAAAATACTCCTGATAGGCTGAAATACAGTCAATGACAAGCTATTTCGTCATGTGGAAAGAATATCAAAATTGTTTTTAAATCTATTCGGCTGAAAGAAATATTGCCAGGTTAAGTGTTTTTGTTGCATTTTTCAAGCCATTTTAGCTTTATTCAAAACTTTAAATCAAAATAAATGTTGGTAAAGCCATTTTCAACAGAAGTTTTCTTTCTCTACACGTTCTCACATTGTGGCTGGAGCGTCTCCTGTACTTTATCATGTCTGAAGCTACCCATACTTTTCTCTCCACTTTTTGGAGCAGTGGAAGCAATCAGATTAAAAGGGATGAAAACATTAATATGTTGGTTGTTGAGAATATCTCAGATAAAACGTTAAATAAATCATTGAAAGGGCATCAGGGTTTGTTGGGGTTATTTTATCTTAATACATCTGAAAGATTTTTCAGAACCTGAATTCCATAGAAAATTCTGAACTTAATTCCTGTTTCAAATCAGGGTGCTGAAGAAATAAGGAAGTCATTTTCCTAAAATAAGGGTAGGTTGTCTTTTTTTCTCCTGTGTAATGGAGAAATCCATTTCTCAGCCAGCTGGCTCCATTACATCTCTTTCTGAAATCAAGCCACTACAAGATATAAAAACTTGTAAGTAACATAAAAAGGAATACATTGAACACTCCAGCTAAATTGGAATACGGACAGATTTAAAATTAGAACAGAGAAAAGAACGTACAAATAACAATGGGTCACAAAACAGAGAAGTAGCAGGAACTTTAGCAATGTTATTCCTGAATAAAATACAAATGACAGCTTCAAGAGCATCCTTGTAACAAAGGAGAGCTGCAGACCTATGACAAACTCAAAAGAAATATTGGAGACAGCTACAAAGCTCATATCAGATTGCAGAGAGCTACAGAAACTGAAAATCATATTTTTTTAGAATTGCATCAGACACATACATAAAAGCTCTCTAAAATAAAACTTTAGCCTTGTGTAATAAATCTTTTTATACATAAAAATATACTATTCTTTCCTCAACAGGACCTGTGTACAACCTCGGAGACAGTGACATAAGAGAAGGAATCACTCTTTTGATGTCAAAATAGGTGCAAGCTCATGGCAACAACATTACTAATAGTAAAAAAAGGGAACCCAAAGAAAGTAGATGAAAACTCTTGCTAAAATAAAGTACATCTCTAATCACTAATGATTATAATAGTCTCTGAACAAACGCATCAGGATGCGATCTTGTGTCTGTTTTAAGGCAGTATGTCCACAGACTACAACTATACTTGTAAGTTTAAGCTAGCACACAGGAAAGAAGATCATAAAGAAGACCTACTGTTTTTATACTTTGTGCAAGAAAACATTTTTTCCACACAGTCCAAATCATTTTCAGCTTTACTTCCAAACAAGAGTAATTACTATTGTTTTTTATTATTACATGCAAAAAGCTCCTCTCTCTAGATGAAGGCGTGCTATTTGCAATATAAATACATTTGGGAAAACAATTGTGCTTTGGAGATTTTACTGTCTAGTTTAATAACAAACACTATAAGCAGGGATAAAAATATATGGAAGGAATATGCAACATCATGCACAACTTCTACAAAAAAAATTAAATTCATTTTTTCTTAAATAAATAGCAAACTTACAATTCTTTCAGCTTTGTATTTCTATTTTCTTTCAGCTAAAGCTCTAGTTAAAAAGCTTTATCTAGTTAAAGCTCTCTATATAAAATCCATTGATTATTATATACTGTTTCTATTGTAATAATGCTACATTTGTGCCAGGGACTGCATAAACACCAAGATGACAGCATCTGCCCCGAAGACTTTGTAATTATATTTGCAGTACACAAGAACATGGGGATACAGACAGGACAGCAAGTAAAACAATGAGACCCCACTAGGCAGCATGAGTTGTGGTCTTTGGCTGTGCTTCCTTGGGCCCCTCTCTTGGGGCAGTGGGGGAAATAAGCCAATTTCATCTCTTCCCCAGCCCTAGCCGCAGCCCCTTGCTCCCAATCTTCCTGTCCTCTTCCCTGCCACGCTGATGCATCTCTTCTGGGAATCTAAGAGAAATGTCTCAGACCATGAGCAGTCCAGCCAAGATCTGTGCAGGCCTTAAGGCAAAGGAGAGTTAACAGGGAGAGGAACAGGGAAGTAACTCTGGAGACATTTGCTAGGATTTCTTCCCTGGCATGGGAGGAAGCAAAAGGATGAAACTAGTTTTTGAAGATTTAAGCAGGACACATCTCTGGTTACAGGGAGAAGACAACATTCTCAATACTGAGAATATGAGAAAGGAAGAAGCTACAACAGCTAAAGCCGTGAAGGACTTTGGCAAAGAGCACAGACAGAAATCAGTGCAAAAGAAGGCAGCAGCAAGTCAAAGAAACAGGCAACACCATACCCCCAGCCCAGCACTGCCAGCTAAAACCATGCCTTTAGTAAACTAGAGGAATACAAGCAGAGCGTGAATGCACTCAGCAAGCCTACAGAAAATGATGCAGCCCCCATCTCTGGAAAAAGACACTGAGTGTAAGGACAAGAGTAGTCTCATCTGCTCACACAGCCAGGAAAAGCTTACAGATTTTGCAGAAGGGATCTGCAGTACTTACACATTGCCTAGAGATAATCACATTAACTCAGATCAATACACCTGGGTATGTATATAAGTGTTTGGAAGTAGTTACTCCTAGAATTCACTCATTTCTACTTATACTCACGTTGTTTCTATACACACCGTAAATTTAAGTGTTTCATCACTGTATTTCAAAAATCTACATTAACTAGTACCAGACAAGGATTCTCAGCTAGCAAATACCTCAGCTGCTCATACTAGGCTTAGACAAGGTTCCTTAATGATGTTATTCAGGAAAAAGCCTGTGAACTATGCACAAGAGAAGAACAAAACTGACTATCAGCATAAATACCTAGATCTGATTTATAAACCTTAACTTTGCAACGACAGGTGACCTTGCAGGCAGATTCTTTCACAGGAAAGATGTTTGTTCCAAGGATATGAAACACCGTGCAATTAATGATGCAGACAGACTTAGCTTTCAATAATAGTTTCATGTGCGTTCATTCATCAACTTAAGTTAACATGGTAAATTTACTAAGAACTATCAGAGCTAAAATACACCTACAGAAGTAATAGTTCAGCCACACAATTTTTGCATCCCCTAAAGAAAAAAAAGTCTACAAACCAACACGGAACCTCAGGCCACTTAAGCTTTGTGCCTAAATATTTATGCCAGGGAAAATTTAGGCAGATACTCAGATGAGACTTCAGTCTGTTTCTATGCATGTATGTATTCACGATCTCCTAGTAACTAGTTGATGAAGCAGACTTAGTGGCTCTACTAGAGTACCTTATATTTATATGGTATTTCAACACCTGTGTCTAAGTTATTTATCTGGGAGAAAAATTCTCTCCACTTAGATCCAGCCTAAGGCCTTTTAAGCACTAAGTAGGAACAACAGAGTACATTGGATATACCTATATGCCAGGCTTGCATCAGGACTGAAGGATGGGTGTTTGGGAGCAAGCATAAGAGGGACAAGCCACACTGGTACAGAGAAGTGGCAACATAATCCAGTGGTCTGACAAATTGGGGAGAAGGAAGGAAGTGGTGCATAGGCAGTTAAATATCATGATTACTTTCCTCAAAATTCACATTCCCAATATTTTCCATAGTTCATGTGTTTTGCACCCTAAGACTCTCATTTGGAAGAACAGCTTTTACAAACACCTTGAAAGCATCTCAGAAAACTCTAGCTGATAAATGGAAGTCAGAACACACATCCTACCAACAAATACCTGTTTTTAATTTACTTGAGAAAGTAAAACCCATGTACTCACCTTTCTCAGTTACAGAAATTCAGAATCCTTCTAAATCCATGATGTTACACCTGATGCACATAATCTGCATCTTTTTTGGTAATCGCCCTCTACCATAGCCACTCAACTAGATTTCTGTAACTTTCAGTGTTGTTCCTGTCTATGACTGATTTGACTTAAATATGTAAACCAAGGTAGACCTTCTTCCTCTGTTTTTCATGCGCCAACTGCCACAAGTTCCCCTGCTCTCCTAAGCAAACCAGGGCCAGCTCAGGTCACTACTACTAAGCTCCATATCCCCAAAAACTTCAATTTTAAGTCCTCTGCTCACACCCCTTTCTTCTGAACACTGCACCTCTCCAGCCCTCTGCTTTTTAGTATCAAATTTATACCATGACTCAGACAGAAGCATGAACTTCTGCACTGGGTACATGGATAGGTAAGACCCCGCAGAATTCAGAGCAGAGAAGCTGTGTCTGACTTAAGCATGCAGCCAAGACTAGCCTGCTCTAATGTAAGACGGCAGCACTAGATACTGCTGACTTTTTAATCTGTGCTCCCATCAGAAAAAGTACCTTCCTTCTTCCACAAGACAACACAAACCAAAAAAGAATCCACAAACTCTAAAGACCATCCAGCTAGGAATCAAGCTGAGTTGTTCACAGAACTTGCATGGTTTGTATGCTTCCCTGGTATACAAAAGCTTATACTAGTTGACTTCCATCAGTTTAGTTTCCCTTTTTTCTGCAACACACTTCACGTAACCATTCCTTCTCCTCTCCATTCAGGGGATGCATACAAGAGACTTCACTGAAGTCTGACATGTGTTAACATGGTCAACGTGAATAAAATTAATTCCTACAACTCCTCCCTGATTTTAAAATTGCCATGAAAAAAGAAAACTAAAAAGCTTTTCACCAGCTGAAACATTTCACAAGATCATAGGTCCTCTGTGCTTTCATATGGCTGAGCAATTCCAAGCCTCCTTCCAGCACCTCTGAAACAGTCCTGCACCATGATGACCTGAGCCTAACCACCGGTTCCACTGCCTCTGCAGCAGAACTTTCACACTGCCACCTTCTCTCCTCCTGTTGCAAAGGAAAGCATTGCATATGCTTCGTGGGTTTCCACATACAGAACTATTTCAGATACCTGCTGGTTGGCCTGGCTGGTACCCAAATTCATATTACACCAAGATTTGTAGCAAGACTTACCATACCACCAGCACATTTCAGGTTTATGAAGAAGCATTCAGTAATTGAAATCCTAGCTTTTTCTGTTTTGCCAGTCTTGCAGGACTCACCTCAACTGCTGCATGTCTGTCAAAAGGAATGGCAGATGCACCCCAGGTTTCAGACCCCACCCAGCAGTTAACCACAGTTATATTTCTAGAGATTTTAGGGCATCATAGTATTGTTTCATTATACTCCACAAGAGAGATATCAAAGAGCTATTCTCTGTCACAAGCTGCCATAAATACTAACATTATTTCCCCTGTAGACCTAACACCCTAGATAAATATCTGGGCAAGTCAAACATTGTGCTTTCAAGACCAGATTCCTCAAGAAAGCACCGAAAGAGACTCACATCATCAGACACCTGACTCACCTGGTGTCAGGGAGCAGCAAAGGGCCAGCACACCCCAGAGCAAGGCAAGCCAGGAGCCCTGGTGTCCCTCACCAGCAGGCACTGTCCCTGTGCTGGTTTTGGCTGGGATGGAGTTCATTTTCTTCATAGTAGCTAGTATGGGGCTACGTTTTGGATTTGTGCTGAAGACAGTATTGATAATGCAGAGAAGTTGTCATTATTGCTGAGAAGTGCTTACACAGAGTCAAGATCTCTTTCTGTTTCTCACCCACCCCACCAGCAAGAAGGCTGGGGCTGCACAAGAAGTTGGGAGGCGACACAGTTGGGACAGCTGACCCAACTGACCAAAGGGATATTCCACACCATAGGATGTCATGCTCAGTATATAAAGCTGGGGGAAGGAGGAGGAAGGGGGTACATTCAGAGTTACGCCGTTTTGTCTTCCCGAGTCACCATTACACATGATGGAGCCCTGCTTTCCTGGAGATGGCTGAATACCTGCCTGCTGATAGGAAGCAGTGAATGAATTCCTTGTTTTGCTCTGCTTGCATGCACAGCTTTTGCTTTACCTATTAAACTGTCTTTATCTCAACCCATGAGTTTTTCCTCACTTTTACCCTTCTGATTCTCTCCCCCATCCCACTGCGAGGGAGGTGAGTGAGCAGCTGCGAGGTGCTTAGTTGCCAGCCGAGGTTAAACTACGACAGTCCCCCAGGGCCTGGGGGCAACAGGCAGACCTTGGCCATGGGGTCCGCCCATGGCCCTGGACAAGGCAAATGAGGAACCAGATCCAGGGCCCACCTGGGGAACCCAGCTGGGATCCTTAAGCAGGGCCACCAGCAGGGCTAGAGACAAGCCAGAGACAGCATCCGAGGGGTCCATCAGGAAAGCAGCTGCCTTTCACACAAGTCTGGGTCCGGCCAGCAGACAGATCAGAGGCAGGATGGGGGACAGGCACGCTGCAGTCTTGCTGGGGCAGCATCAACAGCCCTGAGGGTCTGGAAAGGGGCCTGGGCCCCGGTGCTGACCTCAGGGCCAGGATATTCAGGACTTTGCATCACATTGTGACAAAAGGTAGACACTCATTATCAAGCAGGTTTGCAGCTCTCTCCAGGCACTCTGAGCCAGGCAGCGATGCCCCAGTGCTCGCCCAGGCGAGCAGAGGTGGGGTGAGGGTGCAGCGCAGCAGTGGGGCTGCACTGTCACGGGTGGGATGGGGCATCAGTTTCCTCCTGTTACCTGCAGGTCTGGATCTTCCTTTCCAGCAGTGCCCAAGGAAATGACAGAGTAGTTTCCTGCTGCCATTAATAGCAGCTGCTACCCACACCTCCCAAAGGCAGCCAGCTTCACACACCCATGATGCACAGCCTGCCACTCCCATGTGGGAGATGTATGAGCCCACTGCCCCACAGACTGAGCATGAGACAGCAGCTGGCCTGCTCCTGAAATTAAGCTGCTTATTTCTCTCAGCAAGCAGATACATAAAAATGCACCACTTTGAGATTGTGATTAATATTTGGTTTCATCAATTATCCAGAAGTTTGGCTTAAGAATTAGCTACTTTTAACTTACTTTTATTTCTTAAGGCAGATTATTGAATAATCAGAAATATCCTTACTTGTCATTATTTTATACCAGAAGGATATAAACATGTCAATGCCAGGGACCCCTTGTCATGCTGATTAATTACCCTAGTTACCAGCCTCCAGCTGAATTCTCTACCTCATCATCTACTCATTTCCAGCTGCAAGGTACCCATGCCAAGGTCCTGGAAATGCACTCACAGGGGCATTATGCCACCTCCACGTCAAGCGTTCTTGCCAAGAAGTCTCTTTGCTGGAGTAGTCACTAAACACCTCCAGGAAAGACAGTCAACATAAGTCAAGCAAAGGCACTGGGCAGGGGGTGGGGGGGGGGGGGGGACGGGACACACACAACGACACAACACCACAAAAAATCTCTTACACGAAAACCAGTATTGTTCAAAACCCTGCAAAGCACCAAAAGGCCAGAACCAGCAAGGCAGTGATTGGGGGGAAGAACAACCACCATTAGTTTTTACAAATGCCAGAAACAAAGTTCCAGGTTCTCTGTATCATGCTCCATAGCATGAAATCAATTACCGGTATCTCCACCACAATCAGAAACATTTGTATGTTCCCTCTCTAGGCTGCAATTCAGCCTCAGAACAGCATAAATCTTACTTCTAACTTCAGATCAATATTGAAGGCCAGAAGGACTTCTGTAACATTCTGTAATGTAGCCTGACCCTCTCTGTATGACACAGACCAGAAAGCCTCCCCAACTCTTTCTATGTCAGGCTCTAACTCCTACTTGAGCAGTTGTTGGGTTTGGGGTTTTTTGTTTGGGGGTTTTTTTTATAAATCATACCTGGTCTTGATTTGGAAGCAATAAATGCTGTTTCTAACCCTGATCAATCAGCTGTGAACAGGATTGTCAGTAATACAGGACTGAATATTGCCAACTTTAGATAGTAAAATAAAATAAAAGTGTGGACAAAAGTGTACTCTGTGGTTAGAAGAGACAGTATATTTAAAAGGCAGGTAGAAAGAGGGGAAAAATACTTCCTTGGGACTCTTAGGTTGTTTTCAAACAGTAATCTTAGTGCTGGTAGAAAAAAAATATATATGTAATCAGAGTCCTGGGTCAATGGCCAAATATGGCTTTGATCTATGCATTCCCTATAACATTTGGGAATTTCTTCACATTACATTTATGGCATGTGCACAGAAATAAATGTCCTTACATTCAATCAACCTTTCACAATCTGCTTTGAGAACTACAGTCTCTTAAAATAGCTATCCCAATCAGTACAATGTTGATACAAATACTCTAATGATCAATGTAGAATTTGTAATTAGATAAAGAGTGACAAACACACAATGCTTAGTCATATGTTATTAGTGGTGTAAGGTACACAATGCCTAGGCATACCTTGTTAGTGGTTAAGTATGTCTCTGACACAAGTACCAAAGCAGCAGAGAAGATGAGTGTAACTGAAGATACCGAAGTGGTAAAACACAGCACGTTTGATCATAAGAAAACTCTGTATTTTCAAGGGACTGAACATGACACTAGCCAAATAAATAAATAAAATCAGTTGGCATCAAGTAGGAGGGAGACAGGAACATACAATGTAAAGGAGTGGAAGATATTTTTTTATTTCCAGGCAAAAGTTAGTGCAACAAAGCTCAGACTTTAGTAATATATATGACTCTAAAAATGCCATATCATCTTTGAACCAGCTTTCCTTTTAGAAAGGGAGAGGCTTACGCAGGAATCTCTCTCTACAGCTTTCATTTCTGCCCCTAGAATCTGACACTACCTCAGAAGCATTATAGAAGCATTTAATGTACAGCTTTGTTTAAATTTACTGTGCAAACCGCAGCATCAAATTTTCAACAGCTGAAGAACTGATTACAAAACTGATTGGTCTTCACAGTTGTCCTGGTTTCAGCTGGGATAGAGTTAATTGTCCTCGAGTAGCTGGTATAGTGCTACATTTTGGGTTCAGTATGAGAAGAATGTTGATAACACACTGATGTTTTCAGTTGTTGCCAAGTAGTGTCTATACCAAGTCAAGGCTTTTTCAGCTTCTCATGCCCAGCCAGCAAGAAGGCTGGAGGGGCACAAGAAGTTGGGAGGGGACACAGCCAGGGCAGTTGACCCAAACTGGCCAAAGGGGTATTCCATACCATGTGACATCATGCCCAGTATATAAACTGGGGGGAGTTGGCCTGGGGGACCGCTGCTCGGGAACTAACTGGGCATCGGTCAGTGGGTGGTGAGTAATTGTACTGTGCATCACTTGTATATTTCAATCTTTTTATTATTATTGTCATTTTATTATTGTTATTATCATTATTAGTTTCTTACTTTCTGTTCTATTAAACTGTTCTTAGCTCAACTCAGGAGTTTTACTTTTTTTCCCATTCTCTCCCCCATTCCACTGGGTGGGAATGAGTGAGCAGCTGCATGGTGCTTCGTTGCTGGCTGGGGTTAAATCACAACAGTAATAAAATGCAGATCAAACATTACATGCTGGAACTAGCAGCACCCACTTATTCCAAATTTTTTTCAGGCACCAGCTATTAAACACTTCAGCTCCCTGGAAGAGATAAGAGTTCAGACACAAAAAGAAAAGAAATAAACACAAAAGAAAAGCAAAGTTAGGGTGCTCAGAGATCAAAGAGACAAGATAAAGAAATCTAATTTAAAAAAACAAAAACCCTTGTACTTCATTATGGAATACAAAGACATTTGAGGGTCAGACAACCTAAATATACTATGAACAAATATCCTGAATTTTGATACACTTTCCTTTATCTAGGAATAGGAATTGAAAAATGAACAAGAAAAATCTTTCTGTATTTGTTCCTGTTTAAACTCCATTAACTTCTAGGAACAATTTTGCTCTCAAACAGGCAGACTACACGAAAAGGATACATTTACAAAATACAACATAAAGCCCTTCCAAGCCTCAAAATTAATTCTGTAAACCCAAAAGCCATGGTAGAAACATGCCTAATTTACAATGCTATGTCATTTGTAAATCTAGATTTTAAAAGTCTTCCAGATGATAGAAATACAGCAATTTGAACCAGTAACTTCACAAGAGAAGGCAGATATTTAATCCAGTTTCATAAAACAGATTCTTCCAAACACCAGAATTGTACACACAATACCACATGTGCCATGAACAGCATCAACTCCAGACAGAATTCTAACAGCTGCACTAACTAGAAAGGTACTATTATTTTACATTTAAATTCCTTGGACAAGAATCACCACATTTTCAAGCAGCTGAGATATTTTGAAGGCCAAGTCCTATATATGCAGATTCCTTGCAAAATATACGTCATTGGAAAAGAAAAACCAAACTGTGGTTGGTAAAGAGTGTGCATTTCTTAACTTATAATAATACAGTTGTAAATACCTAATTACATAAGTTGGTTAGTTGCATATAATTACACAATGTAAATACACATCAAGTAAATATTGATATGAATAAATTTACATGGTTCCTCATACATGGCAGCCACTGCTCATACATACTTGCCATTTCATAAGGGTATTGCTTTCTGTTATTTCAATGAATAAGAAAGTATAGGATATCCAGAGAAGCACCAGCCTGCCAGCATCAACTGACACAGAATTTTTAGGTAACAGGGAAAACACCATTCAAGTAGTGAAATAATCACAGAAACACATGCCCAAGTATTAAACTTTTGCTGAGTATCAGAAGAGTGTGATGCAGTAGTCCAACTCCAAGCCCCACATCACAAGGCTGGCAATTTGCTCTTCATCTCTGCCTCTCCACACTTATTTCACAGCCTTAACGCTTTTTTAATGTAGTTGGCTGTTGGTGCTGTGAAAACAAGCATGTGTGCACTCAGCTGCACTGAGCAGAAGATTCATACCCCAGGTGAAAGACAACTCGAAATTCCATTCCCACTTTGTAATTACAGCACACAGCTATGGAACAAAACATGAAGTAACTGCCCACCCCACACAAAAAATGACAGTCCTATGTCATCAAAATGTATTCAAGGAAACAAAGCACTAAATGGACTGAAATACATTTCCGTATGCCAATATGCTTACAATGCATTCTCAACAGGAGGCTCCATCATACTCCTCTAACAGCCCTTTTATTATGATTGTTATTATTATTGTTATTATTACAGTACCTTTCTCCCAGCCTGGACAATGAGCACAGGCACTGAGATTGATGAGACAGCCCTATCCAAGCAGGGAAATGACAGCTGTGCCACATGCCAGCAAGCAATGACACAGCCTTTTTGTAATCCAAAATGCCTGCAGCCATAACTACTTGCTGCAAGGTGTGAAGGCTGCAATATTGTACTTGCACTGCTAGGAGTCTTTTCCCCTCTTTCTCCCTTAGGAGTAAAAGCAAAAACCCACAGTGCTGTTTGCCTGCAAGATAGGCAGCGAAATGTGTTGATTAATACCTTACCTAGGTTCTCAGTGTTTCACTATTTACATTACATTTCCCCTACAACAGTCAGAATTACAAACAGCTTGCTTCCTCTCCTTTTTTGTACTCCAAAACACAGAAGACAAAGCCAACTTTTACAAGGCCTTTCCCAAAGGCTTAAGGCCTTGTTTTCTGCAAAAGATGCTTGCAAAAAGAGGACAGTATTTCCTTCACAGAGCTCCACCATAAGTAGGGTTTCACAGCTATCCCACTCTCCCAAGCTGGTCTCACTGCAATTCAGTGCAAGTTGAGAGCAAGCCAAAGCAGATGCGGACAACATATTGCTTTCACAGTAAGATACCTACCCCCAGAGAGAACCAGAACTGGGAAGGTAACTACTGGGCTCACACCTCTCAGACAGGCACTCAGGCCCTGAATTATCAGGGCTGAGACCCACACCGGTATCTAGTTTCACATTGGCTAACCCCAGGCCAGATGCAGATCTTCAATCCACAGAGGCTCCCAGCAAAAGCCCTGTGTATTGGGTTTGTGTGGCAGAGTTTTGGCAGGGGCAAGGGGCTAAAAGGGTGGCTCCTGTGAGAGGCTGCTAGAAACTTCCCCAGCTCCAGTTAGGACCCACCACTGGCCAAGGTCAAGCCCATCAGCAGCAGTGGTAGTGCTTCTGGGATAACATATTTAAGAAGAGAAACCTACAGTGGAGAGAGGAGTGCGATGCGAGAGAAACACCTTATGTAGACACCAAGGTCAGTGAAGGAGGAGGAGGAGGTGCACAGGAGGAGGTGATTCCCCTGCAGCCTGTGGTGAGTCAGCAGGCTGTCCTCCTGCAGCCCATGGAGGTGAGCAGTGGAGCAGATGCCCACCTGCAGCCCATGGAGGACCCCATGCCGGAGCAGGTGGCTGCGACCCAAAGAAGGCCGTGACTCCATGGGAAGCCCGCGCTGGAGCAGTCTGTTCCTGAAGGATTGCAGCCCATGGAAAGGACCCATGCCGGAGAAGTTTGTGGAGGACTGTCTCCCACGGGAGGGACCCCACGCTGGAGCAGGGGAAGAGTGTGAGGAGTCCTGCCCCTGAGAAGGAAGGACCAGCAGAGACAACGTCTGATGAACCGACCATAACCCCCATTCCCGATACCCCTGTGCTGCTCAGGGGAGAAGGCAGACACCTCAGGAGTAAAGTTAAGCCTGGGTAGAAGGGAGGGGTGGGGGGAAGGTGTTTTAAGATTTGGGTTTACTTCTCATTATCCTGTTTTGATTTGATTGGTAACAAATTAAATTGATTTTTTTTTTTCCCCCACCAAATCAAGTCTGGTTTGTGCCCATGACCACAATTGATGAGTGATCCCTCCCTGTCCTTGTCTCAACCCATGAGCTTTTCACTGTATTTTCTCCTCCCCATCCCACCACGGGGGAAGGAGTGAGCAAGCTGCCTCCTGGCGCTTCGTTGCCAGCTGGGCTTAAACCAGGACACCCTGTCAAGAAGTTGGCAAGATGGGTCTCTCTGCAATCTCTCACATGTAATACAAAGAGTAAACAAATGAGCAACACTATCTCCAAGATTAATGTAGTAAGGACCCTCCAGGCAAACCCCTGCCATATTTTCACTCCACTGCTGATTTTCAAGCTGTACCCATGTTTGGCACTTGGCTAGGTTGTGATAGTCAAGCTACAACCTGAAACACATTCCTCAGGTCCATTGATTTCAGCAAACTTTAAAAAAAAAACAAACAACCACAAACAAATATCTGCCTTTATGCCTACTAAGAGGGGCTTACACAAGCAACATTTCAAAGCAAAACTGGACAAATTCAAGTTGTAGCATGTCCGCTATATACTTATTCCCTACTAAAAGTATTGCTCCATAAAACCTAGTTGCAAGGTGAAACATGTATGTCAAAATGTAGTAATCAACCATTCTGAATTTGAAAGAAAACAGCACATCATTTGTCCCAACTGTTCCCTGAACCAGTGCTGATGATTGTATACACTATTCTTTGTCTAGCCCAGATTTGAACATCTCCCATGATTAACCTCCATATGTTCAGGCAGTCCCAATCTCTCCACATAAGAAAAATACATTAATCACTGATTACATTCTGCCTACAGACAATATCAGTCTCCCCTGGCAAGCTAAATATTGATGCTCATCATTTGGCTACTTTTGGCCACTAAGAGCACTGCTTTGGAATTTCTAGATGCTTCATTTGCTCTGAATTTGTTCTGCTGGGTAAAAAGCTGAGGAAAAAAAAAAACAGAGCAAGCTAATTAAGAGCTAAATTCTGCCCTTGCATACATAGGCATGCCTCTGCGACAGCCACTGAGAGCTGTACTACTTACACACCAGCAGACCTAAGGTTTAACTCATGTCAGAACAGTATGGGTGTTACTGGACCAGCAAGGTATATGGGAAACAAGCCTCAAGACCAGTTTCACTCACACAAAAGCAAAGCCAACGCATCTAAAAATCCAAACTGCAGAACTGATTCTAAAAGATAGTAACTTCTGAGATTTGTAGGTTTTTTTACTCAGGAAAAAAAACAAGACAAAAAACACGCACTGGAGGATGATATTTTAGGAGCCAGGAAGGTCTGCAAGACCCCTCAACTTCCAGAATCAGGGTATTAATCAGGTGTGTAGAAGGTGTAACATTACCAACTACAAAGATGGAAGAAGGTGAGAGAGGAATGAATGCTGGCCATAGGGCCTTAATTTCTTTCTTTGCACTAGGAACTAGGCTTCATATACTACGAATGGCTATAATTCCTATGAAAAGAAATCAAATGTAATAAAGAGAATTCCCTTCTCAAACAGAGGAGTGCTACTCAAGCCTATCTATACGACATTAAAGGATTGTGGCAAGTTCTCAAGGACCTCCTTTAAATTGTTCCTATTTAATTGCTTAGAGAGCCCCAGACAAGATCCGAGATATGAAATGGGTGACAGTATGTCAGGACCTAAGTGCTCTATTGGGAATCAGAATGAACCCCAGATAATACCATTTTATCCATGTCATTGTTTAGCAAGAAAGTCACAACTAGCAACTTGCAAGTAGCTGGTATTCAGCTTAAATGTCACTAAAATTCCAGTTTTAATAACTCCAGTAAACTAGAACATAATTTAGGAACAGCATTATCTTAATTCTGAAGTACTCTAATGAAAGATAACACTAACTGAGCAGTAGGAAATTGAGTTACTTCAATATTCTTAATCTTTTAAACTTTTTTTAAATATAAATGAGGACAGCAACACCACTTTAGTTAGGAAAGTCAAGCTATTTGCAAAGTAAAAGGCGGAGAATAAAAAAGTTTTACAGGTCATTCAGATTTGCATTATCACACAGAACAACTCTTGCAGTGCCTTTGGACTAATACAGTGAAATATTTAGACAGCAATCTATCATCTCCCCGTGACCAGTGAGAGTAATTGCTGTTGTCATGTAACTGTCATGTAACATATACAACGGCAAAGAGTGGTCACAGCACAGCACTGCAGTCCAACTTCTTACACAGCTGTAAGAGTACTTGAAGATCACAGGATTTTGGTACTAAGGAAATGGGAAGACAGGTTTTCTTCTCAGCTTCACCCACTCATATGGCCTTCAGTCACCACCACAGCCATGCATCACACACGCCTACACTCCCATCCTTTGCATTACCTGTACTCATGTAGGCACATCTGCATTAGCTTCAACCTACGGGAGCTCTGCTAAAGGATCCCTCTTTGTCAATATTAACGTCAAAAATAACACTGGACTACATAACATGTGACTGCACCCTGCTGTTAAACTGACAGTTGACTTCACAGGTATTCTTGTTCCTGTGCTTGTGATCCCCTGGTAGCATTGATGAGAATAACGATGCCAGAGAAAATATGAAGGTACACAGCAGCATGTACACCAGAGGAACTGGACAAAATAGATATTACTTGTATCTCCTTTGCAGTACATTAATTGTTCTTGCCACCACCTGTAGCGGTCCATCCACTTGGCACAAAAAAAACCTGAATTATTGATGAGGAGCATTCTTTTAACAACAGTTTCTTTGGGACTGTCAAAACTGATGACCTAAAGTAAAGTGCTCATTTCTAAGGCATTATGTATTGATAAAGGCATAAACTGATAATACAATTTAGAGTGGATTTCTCTACAATGCTATCTAATGACCCATGCTAATGCTTAAAAAGGTTATTTGAATTACTCTGATCTTATTCCTGGAAAGAGAAATGTCCATTTTTGGCAGCTCTTCTAGGTTGGAAAGGTGGCAAAGGAAGATAGGCAGGGAAAGACAGACAGAAATAGACCTGATCCATTTGTGGAAGTCCATGAAGAAACTTATGTCAGTACAATATATGATTAAGTATACCATTATATTGCCTATATGGAGAGTAATTTTGGATTCAGACCACTTCTAGGAATCAGGGCAGTTCTTAAACAACTTTAAACAAACAGTAATCAGAACTAGAAAGGGGTGTCTAAATCCTGTATCTATATGGCAAAAACTGTATTCGTATAGCTATAGCAACACTACACCAATGCAATTTTGTCATAAAAATTCCATAGGAAGACAAGACTAAGTTACAATTTTCTAAAAAGCCTACAAAAATTCCCAGTCCTTCCAAATTTCAAATGTGAGCTGACATTCCTGGAAGGTTAAACTTACACAGGATGCTAGATTATAGTCTTCCAGGCACTGGGCAGCAGGAGCAGAATATTGCAGTAAGCCAGTACTCTGTCAGAGCATCTTGGCCTGCTTTTCAAATCCTCAGCCACAACAAATACACAGATTCACTTAACTTGCCATATGTAGATATAACCTAGCCCAAACCGCAAGTTTCACATGGATATCTCCCAGTGTGAAGTTCAGCACATGGCCATTCTCTCAATTATGTTCACATCTGCCAGGAGACCCATTTAGGCATAAGCTTAAAACCGAAGCAATCCTGAACTAGTCTCATACGCACAATTACAATGAACTGATACATTCAGAGGAGTATGAAAGCAGTGGCTGTATCATTGCAGGCCTGAATCTGAGGGTCCTGAATTCAGTCAGGATTGCCCTACTCATTCCACCTTTGACTCATTCCCAGTCCCAACCACCCTCACAGTACAAAAAAAAAAGTGTTTCCTGATGTTCAGAGGGAACCTCCTGTGTTTCAGTTTGTGCCCATTGTTTCTTGTCCTGTCACTGGGCACCACTGAAATGAGCTGGGTCCATCCTCTTTGCACTGTACCCTTCAGATATTTGTACACGTTGATGAGATCCCGCAGCCTCAAGGATGTTGATGGGGTTTTCAGCCCAGGCCTCAAACATCATGCCTCCTTTCAGAAAGGAGATGTCCGGGATAGTAGCAGGGAAGAGCAACTGTGCTTCCAGGTGGAAGGCTGGCCAAGTTATGTGGGGCACAAAACAAGAAAAAAGCTCATAATTTTTCTCTGCCCTGTGAGTCCATGCAGAAGTCAACTTAACTGTCCACTCATAGTGCAAAACTACCATCCTTGAAGCAAGAAGAGACAATATGGGGTATAGAAACTAAAATAAATTGAATGTCTCTTCTAAGTTTAATAAGCAGTCTAGCTCACTTGGTTCAAAAAAACGCATACCTGGTATTTTTGATCTCAAAAAAACCAAATAGCAAGACACATCCTGATCACTGTATTTATTCCAAACAAATACCCTTTGTTCCCTTAGCCAGTGGCTAATTGCCAATTTGTTTCATGAACAAAACCTGACACAGAAAACAGAATCCAGCTATTAAGTATAGAGGGTTACAAAAGAACACAGGTAGTATTAAGCTTAAGGCAGAACTGCTCTGCCAGCAAGCATCAGTGCGCTAAGCACAATCCCACCTTCTCTATCTCCTGATCTGAATCTAACTTTTTTGCAGTAGATTATCTCCCTCAAGGGCAAATGTATTCCAAACATTTAAGAGCTCTTACAATAGGCCAACACTGATCTCTGTGCTTGAATAATATCCCAAATGGACCCTCATTGGTAACACGATAACAAAATCAGTGTTTCAGTCAAAAGAGAAGAGTCTTTTTGCTCCTCTGTTCTTTTCTTTTTGTGCATTGATATAAAGATCAGAGTCATCTGCATGAATAAGATTTAGAATTCTGATGAAAACAATACGAGATACTAAACACTTTCTGGCCCTCCCAAATTTGTATTCAACCTCTCCCTTTGTCAAAGCTGTAATCACACTCCCATCAGTATTCAAGGGATTTATGCAAACAAGGTCTCTTCTGTCAAAAATCATAGCAATTTAATGCAGTCGCAGGCTGTTTGGTTGTGTAGATTACTGGCACAAAAGATGATGGAACTTGGTATTCTGATGCATCAGCTCTCTATAATACAGATCAGATGGTCTTAGCAGCCTCATCTCAGCCATTCTAGCATAAGATACTTTATCCATATACAACCGAACTGAAAAAATAAGGGAAAATAACAGAAGAGAGGTGACTTGAAGCTACAGTCATAAGGAAATTTAAAAATGAAGCTAAAACTCAGCCTGTTGCTTAATGGTAAATACAGTATTAATTGAATATCTCTCCATGGAATGTCACCCACTTGCATAAGGATGGACTTAAACAAATAAAAGCCTGCCATCTTTACCTCTGTGCAAGTGCTAGCTACTGTTTGTGCATATTACACATCCACCTTATATACCCAACACACAAAGGATTAAAAGTTCATTACACAGCACCCAGACGCAGGACTTAACTCTTTAGAACTAGCTGTAAAAAATCAACACTTACAGCTCTAGCGACTCTCTGGTTGACATTCTCATGTGCAGTATTGCAGCTCCTCCATCACTCAAGGCCATACCCTGCCTCCTTTGGGAAAGTTGTGTAGTTTGTTTCAGTGGGCAAAATTCAATCACTTGAAGTGAAATGAGCAAGATTTAGCCATGACCTACCCCCTCACATTATTGACTATTTATAGACAAATCTGGCTGTGTCAGAAATTCTACCTGCACTTGCACAGGAGATTATGATATCTGTGCTCACTGCCACTCTCTCAAGAATGAAGAATGGGTCTGTCTTGCTGGCTTAACACCTCTTTGCAAAACCAGTGTGATGCTGTGAGGAAAGGGGGAGAGAGAGTTGATTAAAAGCCATGATGAAATGCGTGCAATAGAGGGGAGTATCTGCAGTGCTCTGTCACCTCCACCCACACTCTCCCCAGGAAACCAATGGCACTTTACAAGAAAACCATTACAGCATCAGGGCAGCGTCTAATTGGCTATATTCTGGATACAGTCTCTGACCCAAAATATATGGGTTAGCTAAAAACATGCCACACCAAAAGTATGCTTTAATTGAGGCAGCATATTACCTCTGCAACTCCCTTGAGTAAAAGAAAGAGGAGTTAAGATCTGACTGGATACTATATATAAATATATATGTATATTTTAATATATGTCTATCTTTAAGCCTGAGAATATGCAGAAGATTTGCTTTGACCACACAGAACTCTTTTGCATTTACTTTCCCATATGTTTATGCCACTAAGTTACACATGCAGAAATCTTGAAACGAAGAATTTAAGGTGCTTATTTGCTAAAAAAAACAAGTGTTACACTTAAGCACAGTTCTTGGTGTCAAGATGACTGTAGAAAATTATTTAAGCTTCATGGGCATCCATCCACATAAAAAGAATACCAAATGACTTACCCCAAACACAACTCATCTTCCCAATTCAAACAGCACATAAATGCCGACATAACTGGGTTTATGTTCAGTCTATTAATGCAAAATATTTACAGAGTAACCACTACAAGAAAGATTTGCTCATGGATTTTCCACAAGCCGAAAAATAAGATGCTGTTTGCAGGTTAAATCACTGATTGCGCATTATTTACTCCGCTCTAGTGCTGTAATAGCTGGTTGCAAATAAGGACATTGAGGTATATACAGCACAGAGCCTTAGTATAAAGGACTCATTCTGCCAAGTGAATTGGGACCAACTACTTAATACAGAAGTATCATTCAAATCTAATGGGATCAGAAGTAAATCAGGTTCTATTCCTTACTTCGTTCCAGTCCGTATCTCCATTCCCCATACACACAACATGCATAATCCAAATATTATGGCATTCCAAAAAAATGAGCCTCATCTTGTATAAAAAGAGCCACATTAGAGAAATCCACATAAGTAGATAAAAAAGGTGACACTCATCCTTTTTTCAGGTTGGCTTACAGTTCCTCAGAGCAACAATCACATTTGAGTTCTGTATCCACAGGATGCATATTACTGGTCCCCTTTCTGGCTGCTCCATGTACTGATGTAATCTAAATAAATCAGCTAGTAAAACACATCATGTAATGGTGGGAACAGTGGCTGTCTGAAGTTCTGCTGGTCTCTGTCAAGAGATGTTATTAGGCCTAACAATACAGAAATACCTACTTTAAGGAGAAATAAAAAGTTTGCCTGATTCTGCCCTATTTAAGCACCTTATCTGGGATTATAAAACATGGAATCAAATCCTGCAAACTTGCATTCTCTTTGCAAGTGTTAAGAGAAGGCGGGAGCTCTGTCTTACAAGTGCCCTCATAACACTGTTTCTCTACATTGCCTTTATAGGAGCCTGACACCTCAATAGTCATCTACTTGACCTCAGTTTAGATGCAGAAGTTTTAGCTGCTTTTAACATTCAGTCTTAATTAGGGAGACAAAAGAAGTTTCCTTAGATGTTTAAGTTAGCTTCAGTGGTGAATAAGAAGTTAAAGAGTAGGTGATGGACGCTTTAAAACAGCTTCTCTGATCTCCCTCACTCTACCGGCACTCCTTTCAAGTTCTTCACTGGCCTGCCCCACTATTAACCTCCCTCCACACTAAGAATTAGCTATTTATTATCAGCCTTTGTTCCCCCTCTCAAAGGGCTCCTCCTCTCAACTCTTTACCCAAGAATCCTCAGCGGTCTTTTATGAATGTGTATAACAAAATCCCTTTGAAAGTCAAAATAAATTATTGCCACTGGTTGGAATATAGAGAAGCTCCTACTTTGACCACTTAGAGCACGCTTTGAAAGTCTTGATGCTGATGCAATACTGCTTACTGCCGTCATATGATTTAACAGTGGTATTAGAAGCATATCCAAGTGAGCTCTACAGCCTCAAGTCTATCTCTAGTAAAGAGCAAGCTCTTTGTCCTTGTGGTGTCCCAGCACAGGAGCAATATGTAGCTAGATCTCTCTCCAATCTTTAGCTTAATACATCCCAGCAATTTATCTTTTAATTGAGAATTAGCTCCTGTTCCTCCTGTCCTGGGATGTCTGTCAAAGAGGTATAATAAGGAAAAAAACATCATTCAAAACCCACTTAATATTATACTTCCTTCAAGATATGTGGAAACGTAGGAATTGGAAAAACAGTTTACCAAAACCTCTAAAAGCTGAAACCAGCAAATTGTGCACAAACCTGACAAAGTGCAACACAATCTTTGTTAAAATTGTCAGCCTCCACGTTTGTCAAAGAAAACTGCAAACTGCCTGAAGTGCAATCCCTTCCACAGCCATAGGGTGTGCCTGTAAGGAATAAAACAAACTAGGAGCATAAGGCTTGGGTGTTCAGTAAACCAGGAGTGAACTTTTTTGGGTACAAAACAAATCTAACCGTTAACTAATTCAGTGCCTAAGGACAAAACCTCATTCCCAGCTCCTGCACATCACAAAATGTCACAACATTTGGCTGCCTCCTATCAAGCAAGAGCAAAATACCATGACTTCTCTCAGGGCAGTATTAAAGGACAGTGTCACTGCTTCGTTAGAAAACTGGCAAATGTCTTTTCTTGTTTTGCTCAAAGTCACCCTGCCAAAGTAGCACGGTGGTAAGAGGCTGAATGGAAAAAATGGGCACAGGGGAAGAAAGAAACATATTCCATCTGCCTGGCAGTGTCTGATAAAAACTGATCTCCTCCTATTTCCTTTAATCACTGTGATTTTCTAACGGAAAGATATAATATGTGTAATACAGCAAAGCTCTTTGCCATCTTTATACTCCATTAGAAAACATTTCACTGATCATTAAAATGCAGCCACAGGACAACATGATAATACCTGATGAAAACTTTAGCAAAAAACCAAAATGAAGTGAAACCACAGAATGTATTTTAAAGACTCAATATTTGGCCTGAGTCTCAGCAGTACATCACATCTGAAAGTGGAAACTCCATCAAACCTTAATATACTTAACACTACCTCAGAGACTTCGGTTCAGTTTGCACTAGGTGGGAAATGACAGGTTTGAGTCACCAGGACTTCTTCCTACCAAACATAAATCTTCTCCAGAGGTCTTCCACCCAGGCACTGACCAAGCACAGTCTCAGATTTGATGAGACAGGAGGCCACAGACATAGAACTGCTCAATCGGATCTGCGGGTAATCAGACTTCCTACTGCATGACACAGCGTTACAGTAAAGCAGTGCTGTGGAACATTGCATTCAGGCTTGGTAATCAAATAAAACTGTCATTCAAGATTTACTATACTCCTGTGCATAGTTATCCATTATCTGTAACAAAGCCTGAACTTATTAAATTACTTCATATTTTCAGTATTATGCTGTTGTTTATTATATAGCAATATGAAGGAATACAGAAAGAGTCATTTTCCACTAATACTGAACAAGGAACATTATTAGATTAAGGACAGAACATTACCCTTGAAGCTTTTCTCTCAGCTTTGTGCCACTGCAGAACATCTAGTTATATACTTCTCCTTGACGCCTCCTGCTGCAGATTTAAAGAACCAAGGCAAATCGCTCCCATCACTCTGCTAACACTGTGGGAGACACACAGAGAAGGAAATATGTTAATTTTGGTAACAAACCAGGGAAGTACATTGGTGTCATATTCTTTCCGTCTGCAGAGAACAAAACACCAGTTGGTTCACACCACATATCTATAAGATGAGACAGGCAGAAATGTCATATCATAAAAGGGTGTTTACAAAAAAGAGACAGAGAAAAATTTATACACATGCAATAGCAGTACCTGGGTAATGGACAGGAGGTAAAACGTATTTCAGACAAAGCCCCAGAATTCCTTTTTCAGTGTTTCAGAAACAATGCACAAGCATGGTGGGAGGAGGCAAAAGAGCCCAGAATCTCTGTCCTTACTTCTCCCTTTCCAACCTTGTATGAGCAGAAGCCCTAGGGGTAGGAGTTTAGGTACCAGCATTTGCATGCGGGTTACACATCTAGTTGTTTGTCAGTTTGTCACAACTTGTTAGCTGCTTGCAAGAGTTGAGCACAGAAGCACACAGAGCATGGACAGTAGCGCACAGACATTGCAGAAGCAGCTGTACAGCAGGGGGTCTTATCTCCTTTACCTCCTACAGTCACACCAAGAGAGCGACAAGTCACAATACTTCAATCCTCTGGTCCCCTCAGCTTGACACAGAGACAAATGGGAACAAAGTAGAAGAGGGGCAGAGAAGCTCAACCAGATCCACTTTTCAAGTGGAAGTCAGCAAGGTGATCAAGCTCTGCCAAACCCTACTCTCCTCTGGGAACCCTGTCCATAGCTTTATGATGACCAAACAGCTCTGCATGCAGCTGCCAGTGATTTCCATTTAACCCCATTATTTGGCAATGCCCACATGTGAGGCTATGGAAATAATTTTTTCATTCAGTGTTTCCATGTGTTACTGTCTCATTATTTAGAAGCTTTCTGGTCAGACAATATTTGAAGTTACATCATTCGCCAACCGTATTTGGAGTGCTCAGGATCTGTGAAGAACAGATATCATCAAAATGCTACAGACATAAGGATTATTTTTCAACCTTAACTAAGCTTTTCCTGACTTCTGGCCACTGTGTTTTATTAACAATGAGGGAGTTCTGCAATGAAAACCTTCTTCAACCCCAAGATCCTAATGAGGATTCCTTAAGCCTTATTCCAAGATCTTGGATCAGAAGGAAGGGGTACTGAGGTGAATGTTGTCTTCAGGACAGGCACAAACTTACACTGCTTTTCTCTATGTCCAGGGCAGACAGTGCACAGGAGGAAAGCAACAAAGACAGCATGCCAAGGGCAAAAGCCCTATCAGCCTCTGATGTGGATAACAAAAAAAAAAAACAAAAAAACTTGAATAACATTTTAGCCTGAGGTTGTGGCTTTTGTAGGCAGAACAGGAGGCTTTATATGCCCAAAGGATCCAGACCTAGATTTAACACACACTATAAACACAGCCTACCACATTGGCAACATGTCTTACCAACTTTGGTACTGACTGCTGTCACCGAAGTACAAGTAAACTGAATTCACACAACAGAGCTCTTATGAGACTGAAAATACCCTCAAGACTGTCCTCAGTCCCTGAAGCAAACTCAATGAGGAAAGTCCATCCTTCTAAGTAACCTTAACAGAAAAAAGCTATTTCTAGCTTTCATGCAAGAAAAGAAAGACCTTATGTTGTTTCAAAAGTTAAAACAAGGGACAGGAGACAGGCGTGGAAATATCTACAACTTCTGAATTAGTGTCACGAAGAACACAAGAAGATGAAAACTGAAAGGAACAGAGTCTCTGACAAATGGAAGCAAAATGAAACTGCTACAGATTGCTTGCTGTAATGTGCAAGAAAAGAGATGGTGCATTCCAAAGCAACAGACAGAAAGGTGGAGAGAGTTGCTATATGTGCTATCGACATGCTGCAAACCCTAGCAAAATATGGGCAACATCTACTCTACTATCTTCTGGACTTTTCTGATTACACCATATGTTGGAAATGCACATCTGCTCTTTACACAAAATGGATAGTTCGTACTTTAAAAGAAAATTTGAGGAATCCACAGGGTAGAAGCTGATTAACATTGAGCTTAGCACATGGATTTGTTAGTCCAGTGCCACGTGCCTGACTCACACTGTCACACTGGTGCAACATTCTTTAACTCCATTGCTGTGAGCCTGGAAATTGAACATCCATTTAGTGCCAATAGCAACAACATTTCGAGCAAGAAGCTCCTGGGACAAATGAACACTTTGCACTGAAATATTGGGCTTTTAGAAAAAGCACTACTTCCCTTTTACCAGGTTATTCATATCTCAGTCTCATTTGTATTTAAGAAAGAAAGAAACCTGAATTGTGCAACAATCTTTCAAACAAAACTGTGCTACCATTCCACAGTGAAAGGTAAATGCATGAATCCGTAATGGGCTGCTGATCAATTTTTGACAAACTGATATTCTCATGACAGATTAACAGGGCATACATTTCACAATTTATAGTGCTGAAAGACACATGCAAATGCATACACAGCAATAAACACTTGGGGTAGAGTTTCCTGCCTAGGAAGCTTTTGTACAAAAGCCTTTTTAAATATTTTCTTGTCACTAATATGTCTACCTCCTTAATGTAGGATTGATCTAAAAGTGGATGTTTCAGCAGATCACCGTTATGCTCAAGTTTTCCTTGCCTAAAATACAAGTAATTTTAACTCGGAAAAGAGGAACTGTCCCAATCCTGTAAAAATTGTAACAGAGTTTATCATTATTACTGTTAGAAATGTCAGATAGTAGAAACCCTGCCACAATAGCAGAAACAATGCATACCCATATTTTTTGCATTTCAGGACATAATCCCATGCCTACAAAGTGTCAGGAAACTACTTGAAAGAGCTAGATGAAAACAAGCAATCCCCTCCCTCTCAAAAAAATACTCAACATCAGAATATTTTACAGAAGTATCTTTCCTTCTCCAAAATTTCCATAAAACACTGACTTGTTGAAACCCAAAGTTTAATAAAGTTAATCACAATTATGTAGTTTCTATTTTTCAGCTTTAGTAATTCCAGACAGAAAACATTTAAATGGTTGTTTTCTAACCATCTATAGTTGTTTCCAACATAGATCTAGATCAATAGTAGCACCCTCTTTGCACTCCTCAATGTTGAATGCAACATTTAATTCTAGGAAGCTTTCTGGGTTGGGACAGCATTAAAGAGGCAAAACAGCCTGTTTGTCTTTCTGAACTCTAACCAACTTGTGATAAGAAGGCTGGGTTGAAAATAATCTCCCATACAGGAAAATTACCTTGAAGTCTGGAGCTGAACATTCAGACAAGGAAATTAATTTGTAGACAATCATGGAAAACTTCCTCTTTGTAGCCTGCTTCACTTTTTGTAGCCTATAACACAGAGGGTTTGCAAGGTATTGCACAAAAACATTAGTTTATCATTTGAAGAGCCAACTAAACAAGTTTTTCCACGTAAAAGTTCTCTTGAAAAATCAGACATCTAGAGACACAGAATGGGGTGGGATAAAAGGGGCAGGAGCAGCTGCCAAAGCTTACAATGGCTAGAACCACAGCACCATCATATTAAACTAGTCTTATATTGATCTAATTCCATTCCTGTACCATGATTAACCTGAAATAATACCAAATAAGATTGAAACGTGAAGCTAATTCGACTTTTCAAAGCATTTCTCTCTAGGATGTTATGCCTACACAATGTCTATTTGAAAATGAACTGCAAAGACAATTAATAGTGGAAAAGAGATTATTTCCTTTTTTATTATCAACAGGCACTTTTTAAAATATATTTTATATAACGACCTCAATATTTTGTGTTGTATGCATGCATACTTCTGAATATCAGGACCTGTAAAATATTGATATCCACATCATTTAAGTATTATATTCCTATTTTAAGAGTTGAATTAAAAATTCTTATGCAAGCAGCAATCACAGAGCATGTGTGTGTAAGCTGATGGGTAGATAAGTAGATGTTAACAACTGTAAAAAGTTGAGTTTTATGTATCTCTCAAAAAAAGTGAATTTTTAAAGTTACAAATTATCCTAAGGGAGAACAAGAGTCAGTCCAATTACTTTTTGTGAATAAATGGTCTGGTGATTTCAAATCTATTTTTTCTTTGTGAGGCATTCACAAACCAAACCCATTCTTTCCCAATGTATTTGCTGTTTGCAAATTATTCACTGAATAATTTATATAGAGGAAAATTCACCCTAAGGGTTTGTCTGCAAGCCTGTTTGCTTTTACTGTTCCCTACCTATTATCCAATGTGTTTGAGCAGGTTCCCAAGTCACACAACATTATTTCTACTCCCTAAGTGAATGAGCGAAACTTTAAGCTACTATATCCATACAAGACAAATAACAAATCATGCATCAGGAACAGCCAATTTTGTTTCCTAGTGAAAAGCGATCTTTGCCTAGCTGTTTAAGAGCTGACAATATTCCCTCAGAAAGCACATCAAGGAGTGTGACCAAACTCACTAACCACAGCAGAGGGGCTAGCAGCATGCTTCATCAAAAGGCAAACCTCATTTCAGACACAAACAGCGGGAACAATGATACATGAGGCTCTCAAAACGGCTTTTGTTTCCAAAGCCCAGAAGCACCTTCCAAGACCACGGACCTCTCTATGGCAATGGCAAGAATACATACGTTGCATACATTCATTAGGCAGTTATTTGGGTATCACCATGACCCCACAGTTCATTTGTGCTCTATTACTGTTGTACTGTACAAATCATGAATCGGAAGAGGCCATCCAAAACAAGTGCATCACATTCTCCAAAACCTCATCACTGTTTTCAGAAGGCATTGCATTCAGAACTATGCAATATTCTTAAAGTAAGCTAGTTAAGATTTCTACCCAAGCTGAGGTAGAGAGCAATCAGAGTAGAAGAACTGAGTAGAGGCCTCAGGAGAGACAAGCAGGGAGCAAGGTTACACAAAGAACATACACTGTTCAAAACAGATTCAATTAAAATTCAGGTAGCTGTTCAGGAAGACTGACTGGGAGACACTGCACAGACCAGTTTACCAGCTATATTTAAGGCAGGATCCTGCCTTCTTGTAAGCACTGTGACCCTTGAGCCTGTGAAGCAGCAAGCACTTAGTTACTCTCATACAAGCAACGACAGTGACTCCCATGGTCTGCTGCATTAAGAACAAGACATTTAGCACTTGGCAGGTTATGCCCAGGTGGAAAAACAATACTTGGGAAGCACCATTTCCCTCTCAATAGATCTCATTGCCTTCCTTTGCTTTTGATCCAAACCAAGACCGCATCATGAGAGAATATTCTTTTCAAAATATTTTTATAAAAATAATCAACTTTTATTACCTGAACGCTATACACAGGGCCCAGCAAAATAGCTACATTACCACCTTTGGTAGCTTTTTTCTCTTTTCCTTTGTGTGTGCCTATAATAAGAAGTTTTTACACTGGAATCATGTAATACCACCAATATTGACTTCCTTTTCAGACTACAGAAGATTAACAGTCCCTTGAGGTTTATATTGACCCTGGCTTTGCTCTCACCAATATTTACCTCTCAGGTCAATGAATCTTGATGCTGAATACAACAGAAGTCAATACCTGCTTATTACAGTTAGAATAAGAATTACTGAGAAGGGTTATGAACACTAGATTGGTGCCTGCCAACACTGCCTCCAGTTAAGGAGTCTGTCAAGGTTTCCATCATGTCTGTCTTTTCTCTAGTAAACCTTGTCCCAAGTAGCAACAAAAAAAGCCATTTGAAGACTCAATAATCAAATCTGTTCCTATAAAATGAGTTATGCCAAGCATATTTTAAAATTCAAGACATATCCAAGTATTCAGAAGTATATAAGTTCAAGTACATAAACCCAGACTTTATATCAGATTATTTAATGGGAGGGGGAACCACTGAATCCTTGTGGGGTTTTTAATAGTTACTGCAACTTTTAATACTTAATTCAAGTCTCCTATTTAATGTCAAGAGCTGGTCCCCAGGGTAGGCAGTACATCTAGTCCTCTGTTCCTATTTAACTTTTTTTTTTTGATAGACTAAAAAATGAGCTCCAGAGCTTAGTTGTTAACAAGTTTCCAATTAGAGAGCCCAGAAGACTAGCAAGGTAACATCTTTACAGTCCTAAGAACACCAGAATTCACAAAATCCATCCAAAATCCATCCATACATCCAAGTCCTGAGGTAGGAGTTTTCAGTATTGTAAGAGAAATTGTAAGAGTATATTGTGGAGAGAAAGCATCAGGGAAGGAGTATAGCTCAGTAAACCTTGAGAAGAAAGGTGTGATGAGCATGCAGGTTTGACCAAATTTGTGGCAAACAAGCAGACAGTTATACAGATCTGGGCTGTCCATCTTTAGCGCTCCTGCTAGCAAGAGCTGTCTTAACTGTGCAGATAAAGCTCACTGACAAATATATGCTTGTTCATGTTTTATTCCACTAGTAAGTTATCATAAGCGTCTCAAAGCCATAGACAACAGGTAAACCTACATTAGACATTCTACTTCCATGCATTGGTTGAACACAAATTCAGACAAGCATGAAAAAAATTCTAAAGACCTTCCCACCTTACTCATCCCATAGGCATGTTCATCTCCAGTGCATTCAGTAACACTTGCCTCTTTGCCCACTGTTTGTGTTAATGGTTCTCAGTCAAATGACTGAGAAATACTCTGCTTCACAGGTGAGCTTTCACAAGCATTAAGATGTATAAGGCATGGAAGCTTTGAGCAAAAGTCAGCAGCATAGCTTTAAAAGAAACAGTTCAAACGTCTTCTAATTGCCCACTTCCTAACCACCTTAAAAATCTGATAATCTATAGGGGAGGTTAGGTCTACATTTAGTCTTAAGGTCCTCTCATAGGCAAGGACATTGTGTGTGGTTGAGCTGCATTTCTCATGAGGTCCAACACCCTTCCAGAGGTTGCAGTGTTTCTCTAAGGACTGGTGTTTGCCTTTTTGCTTAATAACCTGCCCACTCTTCAGTCTTTTTACTAGAGGAAGAAAGGGGTGTTTCTAAACTGTTTGTTATAGTTAACCATAAAAATTCAGAGTAGGTTTCTCTAGTCAGTTAACCATATTCTTGAGGGAAAACATAAGGTAATATAATTATTAAAGAGCACTCTCAGTAATACTCACATCTTTATTACGTCAACCCTTTGCCAAAAAAAATAAGATTTATAGTAAAAGCCACTTACGTTTCTTCTTTGCAGAACCAAGCCATCTGCCTCAAATATACCATCAGCCCCTGCTAGATGAATTTACACATATTTTAAAGCCCCGGAGTAACCATTAGAATGGAAATTGGACACTACTTGTCATTTGCAAAGCTTTCTTAACTGGAGAGGCTTCCCATTTGTTCAATTAAATGTTTGTATGTGCAATACACTTTATGAAATTTATCCCAAAACAGTGAGGACTGAAATAATATTGGAGGCAGATGGCACAGCTGTTCCATTTAGAGAGCTATCCTCAGCAATATATGAAGTGATGGACAGGACAGGGAAGTGGGAGTGAAAACTTGGTGCTATGAAGAACGTCATGCATGCATATTAGTAATAAACAAACCATTTCAGCTCCAATCTTCTCTCCCCTATTGTATGTAGCTGCTTGACTCACTTGGGTTTATCCAATTAAAACATGCTGATTTAATTCAAGAAGTCAACCACTGAAGCCATGTAAGGTTTGCCCCTAAGAGAATCCATCCCTCTGCCTTAAAAGCAAAGGGAGTCTGCAAACGTGTCTGTCACGTTGAGACAAGGAGGCACATATTTGTATGGGGTGATGAGGCAGTGTGCATGCAAAAAAGACACAGATACCATTAGGAACAGGGAGCAAGTTCAAGCTGCTACTTATTTGCATGCCTCACACAGAACAGAAATCATTGCGCCATGCTCCAGATGCTGCAAATCTCAAGATGCACATCCAGGGCTCATAATTAAAACTGGCAAACATTTTCACTGAGGAGAGGGAAGAAAAAACCTAGAGCTATCCCAGCCAGTCTTTTTCTATTTTGAGACTTCTGAGGTGCTGGCCTGTTCTACCATCTCAGTATCAGGAAGGTCACCTTTTCAAAGGGAAGGGCATGCAAAAACACTTCCTCGCAGATTGAAGACTTGAAAGAACCTGATGAGAGCATACCTCTTTCTGTACAGCACCTAGATTAGGGTTGCAGATTCAGTAAACTAAATGAGCAAAGTAATCAAATATTTCTTCAAAAAGAACTCCCAGCCTTCATGAAAGAAAATTATAGAGAATACACAGAAATAGGTTTAAACCAAAATAGGGTGGCAGGAAAGGTTTTCATCTTGGAAAGCACTGATTTGCTGGAAAACAAGGAATGAGGATCACACTGTCCATCACAACCCAGCACATAGCTCTTAAAAGGTTTTACTTAGGCACCTAACAGAAACCACTTGGGGCCAGAAGGCAGATCCCCATCCCTGTATCCATGGCCAGGCAATGACACCAGCTCTGTGGGACCACGGTCACCTCTTGTGTAGATTTAACACAACATCAACGGTCAAAAATAGTTACAAGACCAAACTCAGTTAAGAAAGAACCATAGAGACCACAGTACAGGTCTCACCACCTTCTTCCTCCTTTCCTCCTCCCAGCCTACGCTTTCCCTGCTTTCCTCTTCAATCCTACAGCCTAATAGAGACTTTCACAGCTGGAGTGCTGCTGGGAACTCACTTTGTGGCAGCTAAAAACTAAGAGAAAGAAAAGTCTGTTCTGTATGCACTGTCAGTGAGATGAAGGAAGTTCTCTGTAGGTGCCATGAGACAATAAACTGCCAGGGGAGAGAATGCTGAAAAGCCAGAAAGTACATCCCAGTTCACCAGAACATCCATAAATATTTGCCATGTTTGAATAGGTTCAGCTGGAGACTATTATGCCTAATGCCTTAAGAATTATTAGAGGCAAAAAACCCACTGCCTGTGCACAAATAAGGGAGGTGAGAGGGCACTTAAAGAAATCCTTCACTAGGCAGAGTGCCATTCATTTCCTGTGACAGTGAAGGGGCACCAGGTCGTACATTCAGCAGTGTATTACTTAAAAATATTTTCTGACCTTGCTGTTTCAGTATAAATGCTTCCCTCCCAACCACCTCTTTCCCACTAGTAATACTATAAAAGACATGCCCCAAGGGACAAGTTTCTAATAATGTTCTAATCTTGCTTTCCAAGCACTTACAACAATTGCAGTAGCAATTTTAAAATAAAAGAAGTAAATTCATAGGACTCAACCTCTTCTTTATTTGCAGGGAACTTTGGCTGTGCTGGAATTATTGCAAACTATATCACCACAGAAATACCTTTAGTTTCTAACTCATTTTCTCATAAGTCGTAAGCACACACTGCTGTAAACAGCACAAGACATGGAAACTCCAGACAAGCTATGAAAAGTAAGTGTCCTACTTTACTGTTTTTATACCCTGGCTTCTTTTCAGCTACATCTTAAAAGGCCAGTATTCACGTATGATGTCCAATAATTCTAAATACATAAAGCAGCTAATAATAATTAGTTATTTTCCACCAAAGATGTAAATACGGAAGTCATCACAAGGGCATAAATGCACAGCTAATCCAGAAGGAATCCAGCTGCTGCAGAATACCTCTGCAAAGCATCAGTGGGAGGTAGTTTTAAAAACCTGCCAAACCAGAGGGAATTGGTGTACCTTCTAAAAAGCCTGTCCTCTTTGAAGCACCACTGCTCTAAGAGCAGCTCTTCCACTCTTCCCTGCCATCACTGCAGCCCTCATTCTCAGAGGGGCAAAACATGGAAACTGGTTACGCTCACAAACACAGCACTACTACAATGGCAACTGCCTACTTTGAAATGCTTGTCTTGCTCTACCCTGACAAGATACCTCTCAAGGGCTTGTCACAAGCTTTGGGTCCCTTACTATACACCCACTATTTGCCAGCTTCTGCTCCTGACTTTTGGAGAAGGAGGGGAACTCAGCTCATGTTTGCACAACTGCCACCCAGTAATACACAAGAGTTGACCCCTTCTGAACAGCCAAATAATGATGACAGATCAGGGCAGAAACTTGGCAGCTACAGTAGATGTTACCCTGATGGACTGAGAACTGAAGGAGATTCAGAGATTATTTGCACCATGACGCCTTGAAGCAATGCAGGAGATGGGAACCAGTCCACTGACACATCTGGGAAATATGCAGTGGAGCACTGACTTTCACTTACCTCCTCTATAGCTTGTCTGAGAGACTTTTCACTTTGTACTACAAAATTCAAGGAACTGCAAGTAGTTGGTAAGATGCTCTGCAGTTCTTTTCCTCTCCACCCCAATTATCTTCAACCTACTGTAAGTTACCACAGTGGCAAAATGCACTTCCATTTATTTCTTTAACTGTCAATTAAAGGCAAGGTTCAGCTCCTTTGAACAGAACTAAAATGAGCTTTTCACCACATGAACTGTAGATATCAGAAAGACAGACAGACAGTATTTTAATATTTTCACTCCCCCAGAGGTTTATGAACCCTGCTGGAGCCTAACATGCCCCCTCCTCCCTTCAAGCTACAGGGTGAAGCCTCAGTACCTCAGGACATGGATGTCCTATTTCTAAAAATGACCAAAGAAACCTCACAGAATAGCCAGATTCCAGCAGCATTCCTGAGCTCTTCAGTGGCACAGAACCATGCTTTTACAATAAACACCTTTCTGCACCTCTGGGACAGCTAAAGAAAAGGGAAAGAGCCAAGATGGCTCTTCATTTCACTGATCTTCTGTTACCCAGAGTCACTGGCAGCATATGGATGCTATAATTATGGGCACTAAAAGAGTACTAAGTTGGTCAAGAGCCAAGTTCTTGAAACTGTATACATACTCTGACCATAAATACTGTAGTCTGTATTACTCCATAGGAATCATTGAGGAACGAATGCATTCCTCACTTCCACCCAGAGAACACAACCACACTGCTTACCATCAGACCCTTTATTTTGCTTTCTGGGAAACCTTGATACATGGTCTTCAGCTTTTTCATTACTCTTATAAGGCTACTTGCTAGGTTACATTCTCATTGATCCAGCAGCTAAGAGTGATACATTAGGCACAATTTCAGCAATGCTTGGAAGTTATTTTACCCAAAGCACAAGATACAGTTTCTTCCAAGTTCTGATGTCTAGCCCCAAACCCCCTTGATTAAACCTCAAGAGAGTCCCTACACCAGACTTCAGTGTGCAAATACTACCACTTCTGCACAGTACTAAACTCCTGTTCAAACACTTACAAGTTGCATAGTTTTTGATTTAAACAGAAAAATATCCATAAGAAAGATTAGGTCTGTTCAGAATTTTAAAACCACTAGGCTGGCAGTAGCACTATAATGGTGCATTAAAAAGGGATAAACTTGCATGAACGGTGTTCCACACCAGCAATGAGAAATAAAACTCTTTATTGCTCAAATCAGAAGTGTGCAAGCGTACATTTTCTAGCTTTTACCCTTGACTCTATCACAGACAGGTCTCAAGCTGGGGACCGCTGCAATCTGCCAGAGGTTGAAACAACTTCTAAGTCCCAGACTTCTCATAAATAATTATCTCATTCCTTGAACAATGAAGCTGCATGAATTTTGCATGTTTCCTCAAGCACTTTACTTTATTCCAAGAATAACAGTTCCATTTTGAACCATGTTAAGCTGAATCCCCTTTTTATCACCCATACAAAATGGCTGCCAGAAGATTAGATAGGCAATGAGCAGGAGAGAAGAAACAGTCATAAAAATAATACTTACAAGAAGATCCCAAATAAATTTTGAAGACTATATATATCCCCTTACAAGAAAACACAAATAATAAATTTTCTAAACTAAATTGAACCCCTTGCACCTATTTTAGGTGTCTGTGGAACATTCCCATAAAGTTAGCAGGACACTAAGTACATATTTAAACTTTTTGGTTAAGTGAGAGAATTTATCACTGTCACTGAGATAAAGCTGTGCTTAAAAATGAGTGGTTCAGTGCACCAAACTATTACAAACCTTGTTCTAACCAGCAGAATCAAAAACTTTTTTCGGAACAGTACAAAAATGCAAGAGCAAAACTGACGTTGCCTGACCCATGGTGGTTTGCGTCTGACCCCCATTCTTCACCTCTTCTCTCACTAATCCTGATTTTAATTATCTACAAATTTGTACTTATTCAAGGCTAGCCCTTAATTTATCTATGGAAATTCAAATCATCCCATGTTAAAATAAAGTTTCTAAAAAGGACAGGTTTGTCAGCCCTTAATAAGATCGTTATTATTCATATTAAGTATAGTTGAAAATTCATTAATAGCAAAATGCTTCTTCATTTCCAGGGAACAAGAGGGAAGACATTGTTTGCAGATAAGTTTGCAGTTTGGGACCAGTTTGCAGACAAATCCGAAGGTAGGTCTTCCAGCCCTGCAGAATCCTGCTCTAAGAGACACACAGTACATTCCAAATATTACTCCTAAAACACAACCTAACAAAGCAAAACAACGTAAACCTTGAAGATTTGCTCCCAGCTCCTGAGAAGGTGACAGTACTTGGAAGGGCTTATAGAAGAAAAGATTACGTCTTCTCTTAATATTGAACAATAGACTTAAGCATGTCACATTGCATTTGAGATTGTCAGATGCTAAGCTACTCAGGGGCTCAGTATTAAGAATCTGGAGCTGAAACAGCAGGTAAACAGGGCAGGTTTACTCTGTCGATGACCAAGTCTTCAAATTCACCTAAGGGATACTCTAAATCTTGTTCCAAAGAGGACAGAAAGTGTCTAAAACCTAAAGGCATGGAAAGGTACTCAAGTACCTAGACTGACAGCTAAATAATAAACTCCTCAGAGGTCTGGACAGCCAATTAGAAAAATGGGACTAGCATTCATTAGGAAGTTTGGATGTTCAAGAAAAAACAAAAGAAGTAATAGGGCTGGAAGGGACCACCAGGAGATCATTTAGTGCACCCCCTTTCCCAGGTGTGGAACGTGAGCAATAACTGCCCACTTTCCGGGCAGAAATTAGCAAATCTTCTCTTATTAAACAGGCCCACAGAGACAGCGCCCACTCCCCCTGCCTGGGGAAACGTCTTCCAGGCTTCGCTCTTCTCGGGCACCGAAGGGGGTTCCCCACACACGACCTACGCGCCCTCTGCGGCAACATAAGCAGCTGCTTCTTGCCCAGCCGCTGCAAGCGCCGAGGGCGGATTGACGATTCCCTTCCTCCCCTCAGGCGGCCTCTCCCATCTCCCCCCACCCCGGCTTCCTCTTCCCCGAGCCCAACGGCCCGGCCTCGCTCCGCCCGCCCGCTTGAACAGCGAACAGCAGGCGGGAGCACCGCTAGACCGGCAGCAGAGGGGCAGAGCGCGGCCGTTACCCGGGGGCGGGGGACGACGACCTGAGGCGCGGCCGTGCTGCCCGCCCGCCCGCCCGCCCGCCATCTCGGCGGCGGCCGCCGCCGCCCCTCACCTCACGCGGGCTTCGGCGGCGCCATCCCGCCCAGGGCCGGCGGCGCTGCGTTCCTTGGCGGGCAGCGCCCCCTGGCGGGCGGCACCGGCAGCGCCGCGCGTTTTCCCGCCCGTTGGCCGCTGCCCCTCCCCGCCCGTCAGCCCTCACAGACGCGGGGCCTGGCGGGGCCTGCCGGCGGGGGGGGAGGAGGCTGCCGAACGCACCCCGAAATTCCGGCTCTACAGACCAGCTCGACATCCAGCGGTCCGCAGGAAGATCTGGGCACCCCCGAGATCATTCTCAATGGGGTCGGGGGGGGGGGGGGGCAGGAAGGGCAGCGAATCACCCCCGGTACTAGAGCAAGTGAGGGCCCCCTGACAGACAGAAGGATTCAGAGGCTGAGCAGCTGAGGAAATTCAGCGAGCAGCACCAGGCAGCTGTGTGGGAAACTGGTAGGCAGGGATGGATTGCACTCGTGTGAAGGTGTGCTTGCAAATGGAGGGGAAAAAAAATCCCACAAGATTTAAAAATGAGGAAAGATGGAGATAGTGCTCAAATAAAAAATGATGGAGGCAGCCCACAGAAACACTCTAACAGGAGGATCATAGGTTTCTGGTGTCACTCTTGACAGGTGTTTAGTCTCTTCTTGAAGACCTTCAATTGCAGAGAGTGCAATCACTCAAAGCAGAGATAGTCCCTCTTCCCATCCTTTCCATCTTAATCACTGCAGATTTCTCCTAACGCCTTACCTAAATCTCTGCTGCAGCAATTCAGGTCCATCAGGTCTCATCTTAACCACTCCAGAGACGGAGAGCAGATAATTTCCCTCCTCTACAACAAACAGTCTCTTGCAGATTTAAAAACATGCCCTGAGTCTACAGAGGAATGCCATTTTCTGAGCTAAATACCATCAGTTCACTCCATCCTGTCACACATTGTGTTTTCCAGATGTCTGAGCCTTTCTTGATGCTCTCCACTGGGCTGTCCCCAGGACATCACATCTTTCCTGGAGCACTCCGTGTAGAACAGCTTACAGCACTTCAGCAGTGCTGGAACAGAGCAATACTGAGCAGACATACCGCTTCATATGTCTGATGGACTGTAATCCCCTCTGCTATACACTCTAGTAACATATTTGCCTCTTCTCCTAGTGGCATGGCACTACTGACTCATATGCTGCTTGTGATACATTACCATCCCCTACATCCTCTTTTGTAGAGGAGACTGGAGTTATTACCATCCCTGAGTTATACCCACTGAGTTACTCGCCCATGCTGCTTCTATGCAATTCATTGTTCCTGCTCAAGTGAAATACCTCATACTTGTTCTGCTGAGTCGTATTTTGCTTCTTTCCTTCCATCCTATGCTATTTCTTTCTATTATACACATGATTTTCCTGATTTCTCAAGCTATTTTTCATTTCCAACCTACTTCCAAGTTCTTTTGAGCCCAGGAAATTTAACATCTAGCAGCAGCAGATTTAACAACCATCTTCCCTATCTTCTTAGCAGTATAGGCTCCAGAACACACCTTCCAGAAGTCCTTCCGTTTTGGTGGCAATCCACTGACAAATAGTCTGAATTCTGTTTCCATCTGTCTCTGCACCTGTTGTATTGCTGCCTTCATCTAAGACACACTTCTGGCTCACAGAGTTCATTCTGTCTTGACTCAGATGGCCATATGATCTCTTGAAGTCTTTCTCCACCCTCTATAACCTTCATTTCTACAATGATCCTGTACATAGATGCTGTTCAGGGAGAGGTGATACAAGGGAGTTACCTTGAGGTCTTCTGGAAAAGGTGAATACTTAGGGAAGTGCCATTGTCTTAAAAAAAAAAACTTTAATGGCAATAATACCAATGCTCCTTGCCTCACTGCCAACTGCAGTCCATACTCCACTGAAAACTGCCAGTACCGTTCTTTCCAGTCAGCAGTGCCTGAACTTACAGACACACGTAACAGAGTACTATGCAAACAAAACCTCACATAAGCCAGGATTCTTGCATTATATGCCAGGCTACAGGGATATCATCTACATTTGTGTGTACTATGGCACATCTGCATCTTTGCAAGGTGCCATATTAGCTTGTTTTCTCAAGCCAAGCTAACATGGAAAATGGTTTCTGGATGAGATGTAGCTTGAGTCAAGCTAATGCAGCACGTGAGCAACACAGGCACACAGCTGACCACATGGGCACAACCCAGTCTCCATGAGCACCAGGGCCCCAGTATGAAAACTAGCTAAACTTCTGACAGCATTCAAAGAATACGTTTGAAGACTAGAATGAGTGGAAGAAAGAAATGCTTCCAAAACAATCTTGCAAAGTTTGGTCACTCAAAACTCAATGCTCCATTCAATCCATGGCAAGTCATCCACTCCCCGCTCCTCCCCAGCTGATGGCCACTTTTAACAGAGGTAGAGGGCTGAGCTCAAGAATTAAAATCTTAATATTTTTGTGACTAAGCAACAGTTTCAGCATGATTCCACTTGCATAGCCTAGGATGGCCCAGTCCTTGGAGCAATCACTGGATGAAAAACACAGCCAAGCTTCCTCTGCAGAAGGATCCTTATGACTGGATCATCTTCCAAGAGAAGTGCCCAACTACCAGCTAAATGTATAGTGCTATGTGGGACCTGCTTGTCTTTTCTGCAGACCTGTTTCCTTAAGTACAAAATTTTTGAATCCTTTATTGGAAGTAAGATACAAATCCAGGTATTTCTTGTGCCAAGCAGCACTGTCACCACTGAAGACAGTCATTCTCTCAAATTCATAAGTATTTTAAGCAAAACAGATCAAGACCAACCATATGAGACTGCAAGCGACATCTTGCAATATCCTTTAACCAACAGGTACTCTTCTGAGACAGAATCCATGCTTCCAGTCTTTATCCACAAACCTAGATGTTTAAACTCTACATTTCTCATATAACAGCTGAAGTTTTGTGTTGTGCTCCACTCCTTTTATTCCTACACCCCAGTACTGTGGCAGCCTTAACTATCAAACCAACTTGGGTCAGGAAATTGATAACACAATGGCACTTCTGAGATTCACCATTTTTCATTTGGCTAAAAGTACTTGACTATTTTGACTTGACAGTACTGCAAAATACTACGAGCCAGATGAAGCTTTTTGTTATTTAAAGCAAATAAATGGGGGAAACACACACACACACACACACCCCCAGCTGACCATCTAGTGCTCTAGAGGTCAACGGGGAGGTGGTAAGTATAAAGCAAAGCACTCGTCCTGCTGACCCTTATGTTAAAAGCAACCTCATTTTTTAGATCATTTTCGAGCTCATTTTCAAGCCAGCAAGTACTACAGCCACAACTTAGAGGTATTTGGCTACACACAAGTTCATTGATCTGTGTATTACTGCTCAATATGCCTAATAAACCACATTATATAGAACACTGCCTTTTGTTTAATTTTTACAGCGATTGTGAGAAACCACTAGCAGAAAGATGACTGCAGACATAAAATTGGTATACTGGCATGATTCCTGAAAGGAGTGCAAGTACACTGTTTAATTGCACATCTTCCAGAGGTTATGTACTACCACCTGCATAGGTATTAAAAATACATAATAAAAATACTGCTGAAGAAGAGCTGTTTTGCATGGGCGATAGCCTTCTCTCACAGCAGTCTTATTTTGATTGATATCAGAACACCAGATCCATTGCTGTGGGTGCTTTTACTAAGAGTAAAATATACCAACAAATAAAATCAGCAGTTATTATATACAGTAAATGGCCTCTTCAGCCTGCTATAATGATTACATTCACCCACAATAATAAATAATCATAACAGACACCCAGAGCTAGATCCTGGCACATAAGCTAACCGTGCAAAACAGGCTCATAACTAGCTTCAGCAGCTGGCTGAAGATTTTCCCAGAATAAACCAAGTACTCTAAGTGATGGAAATTCAGAGCCGATGCCTGCCTCCCACCTTGTAACACATGTGGGAGGACAGTGATCAGGACAAGGCACATTGAGAGCCCTACAGCTCTTGCAATTTGTCCTTTAGCCCCAGCAGCAACAGCCCCCACTACTCAACACTCACGATGATTCCTGGGGGCTTCTGAACTTATGTCTCAAGGGAGAAAGTGCTAACTGTGAGGTTAGAGCTACTTTGGGGGTACATTTCTCCCAGTCTATCACTGAACCTGTTTTGCTTTTCAGAAACATCCCTCAGCTCAGCCTGAGAACAAAAGCATTCATCATAACCGTAGTTAAGACCCCCTCATGGGAAACACCACCTCAATTTGAGTTCCTTCACCAGTATTTACAGAGTAGGGCAATAACAGGACGCACTGAGAGAACATCACCTTATAGTACACTATTGGTACGTACTCTGTGTTCGAGGCTCCCCCACCCACCCTTATGGTTCACTTCTTTTTATTTTTTTTTGCCATGCCTCAATGTTAAGCGTTGAACTCCAGCATGGGACCTTCCCACACAGTTTGAGTATCTGAATTCACTGTCCTCGCCCTTCAGCCTCGCAGAGGGATTCAGTGGAAAACGTCCGAAGTTTTCCAGCTCGGGCAGAGCCGGGGATGCTGCTACGCCGGGCGGACCGCGCTCTGCTTTCGGTGCTGTTCTGCTGCCATCTGCAGGGCCTGGCTCGGCTGCACCTCTCCGAATTTACTCATTCCTCCTGGCACCCAGCAGAGCCAGCCCAGGGCAAAGGCTAGCTTGGACCCGAGGCATATGCCAAAATATGCCGACAGTCACACCATGTGCTCCTGACCCGCCGTGGTAACAGGGATGCTTCTGACCGGACACGCAAGGGGGGTTGTTTTTAAAAACACCAGCACACAACAAAAATCTGAGTCTTTGCGAAGTGCTCAGTTTTACGTTGCGTTGGGTCAGAACACAAAGACTTCGTGTGTGTCCCTCACCCCGCAGCTACAGTGAAAGCAAGTTGTGGGGCAAAGAACAGCTGCCAGCTTGGACTGCACATAACCAACCTGCAGGACTCACTGCCTCTTAAAATTAGACGACTATGTTACCTAGGAAAGGTTGAATCATTTTATTTACATTAATAATGTTTTCAGCTCCACAAGCTACAATAAAGGTTGGAATAAGATAATAATCAAATTTCATGCCTCACTGCACAGGCAGATCACCTTTGCAGACAAGGAAGCGTTTCTAATGCACAGCTCTCCACATTTTATACAGATGAACTACATTTTAAGGTGTTCATTTTGTTTCTTTGCCTTTCCCCGAAGCATCAACTAATACAGAAATCAGAATACCAGATGAGAACAAACAAAAAAGATCTGAGCTAGTAGAGAAAAGGCAAATGTAACAAATCTTTGTTCAGTTAAAGGACTTCAAAGATACTAGTTTCTTGCTATAAAATAAATTGGATATTGAGTTTATGCCTGTAAAGAACAGATATGCTAGAAAACAGTGCTCAGACAAGGGTCTACTTCCATATCTTGTATCCTATTTCCCTGTCCTTTCCCTTGCACAGATCCTTTTCCTAGCCCCAGACTGATAGGCGTTATCATGCAAATATACCAGCAAAGCTGACTCCATCCTGCCTCTCCTGAGCATCCATCTGTCCACAAAAGGCAGTGAGAGCACATTGTCTATTCACCAGAAAAAAGCAGCGCCATCAAGAAGCCCAGACAGGTAGGCAGTTTTTTCTCCTGTTTTCCAGTTACCATCACTTTTCAGTCTGCCATTTGAATACTTTTTTGTTCCAAAAGCTGCTGCTTTTCCCACATGTGAAGACAGCCTGCTTCTTTCCAGGCAACATCCTAAGCTCTCTAGGAACCAGCTAGGGAATATTTTTGTGGCTAAAATACAATTTAGCCATTTCAGCCAAGCCAGCTTTTGACAGTCACAGCTTTTCAGGGGTATCTGAGATGCCACCATTTTCAGGTCTCATTACAAACAAAAATAACAGCCTGCAGATGTTAACATTAGTTTCTACCATACTGTGCAGGCAAAACCCCCAAAGTTCTCCTTTTTTCACCATTCATCCCAGCACAACTTTAAAAGCAGGGATAAAAGTGCTTCAGTCTAAAAAGAAAGCATCTGTTGAAGTCTTTCCTGTGCCCTTAACAGCAAGGAAGAACAAAAGAGCAACAGGTATTCTTTTTCATCTTCTCTACCACCTCAGCACATTCTCACATCACCTTTCTCCAAGCGTGACTAACCTCACCACAGAGAGCATCCATGTCCATCCTGAACAAGGACAAAAAACTGATTAAAAAAATTCGAGCATTTGTTTTATGAAGAAAAAAGTCAATTGACCTGGGAAAAAGCCTTGGGAAACAGATATTCAAAAGGCAATTTTTAGAAACACCAAGTGTTATGGAGTGTGCTTTATACACTTCTGAAAACCCGAATGTGCCCTAACTGATCTTCACAATGCTCTTGCAGATATATGTTGTTGAGCACAATCACATGAGAGAAACCACTGCAAGCAGAAAACAGGAGCTTCACTCTTGCTCAAGGCTAAGTTACCATGGCAGACACTAGGTAGAGACAGAAGGGGAGTTAAGCTCCATTTTATTTCCCAGGTTTCTCTCTCTTCCAGGGTACGGAAGGCTGTCCCTAGCTGCTGAGGTACTGAAACGATACAGGGCTCTGGTTGGAGAAAGGAAGAGCATGAGTTGCAGCAAGCCTTATTCCCAATTACCTCAGACTTTTCTGGGCCAGCTGCAAGCATGACTCAGATGCTCACAAGGTAGCTGCTTAGCTACAGCATATTAATATATAATCAGCACCAGTTTCAGCTTTCCTCAATATCCCAGGCTGTCATTTGTGGTGTTCAGCATCACAAACAGTTGAGTCACTGCTGAAGCAGGGCCAGATACCTCAGAGTGAAATGAGCTCTGAGTCAGGAGCACGATGGATGGCCACGGAAGGCACGCTCTGCACCAGCACAATTTTACAGTTTACTCATGTTTGTGAGTCAGCAGCACAGATCAGAAATACAGAATTATGAAAGTTTCGTATTGCAAAGAATGTTTTGCACTTAGTGAGCACTAGTAATAACTTTCTTCAATGATATCAGGCTATGTAAGCACCTTAGAATTGCAGGCAAGCACAGATATGAACACATCTATGGAACGATGCTATGGAAGACAAGAAGCAACATTCTCTATGCGCACACCCCCCAGGAACTAAAAGGAAGATAAAAATGCCACTTGCTCCACCTTCCTGCTAGATGCTTATACTGCTGAGGATTAAAATGAAAGAGAGCAGGTAAATGGAGAAACTGACTGTTAGCACTGTTATTGCTTGTCACTTAAGTCTGTACTTCAGGGAATGGAGAGTTCAGGGTGACACAGGCTCTGTTGGGCTAGAGCCTGCTTTCATACTAACATGCTCAGGATGAGCACTTTTGCTTCCGCAGTTCTCTTGTAGAGGCCAGAGGATCCTGCTACGACCCAAGTGAGATGGGCTGGAGCTTCTGAAACAACATCCTCTGACACCAAACCTGTGCTGCTGCTAAGAAGCTACAACCCAGATTATAGGAAAACATCTCAGATGCACAGGGGGCTAAAGACCCTACAACAGAGCTTTGCAAATTAGAGAAGTAAAAATTAGTAAATTAAAGCTACTGTGATCTAATATTTCCTTTGTCCTTGCTTGAAATATTTCATGAGAGGCCACTCAGCTCACTTGGTACCTTTGCATCAATTGAGAGACACAAAACCTTTCCCATTAGAGGTACGATTTATTGACTAGTACAAGACACAAAGCAGAAGCACCTCTGGATATTACAAGATATCACTGACACTCACCTGACCCAGGTGAGTGAGAGCTCAACTGAGCAAAGAGGAAGACCTTTGCTTGTTCTCGCTGCTACCATCCCACCCCAGGTCCTAGCCTACCACACCACCCTGATGTCACCCAACCAAGATTATTGCCCACCATCTTCCCCCTGCTCTTTAGGGCATATGCTCAAGCCCAGCCTATTGCTTGGATATTTAGAGGGGTGCCAGCACTGTACTACAATCAATCCCATACAATCTGTTATAAAGTTAAAAAAGAGGGATGAGTCTTTGTCAGATGCGGAGAAACTCTTACTGTAGCCACACCACACCAGCAATAGCCAGGGGCTTCACCAGCCAGTGCTAAGGTGGAGAGAACAAGACCAAAGACAGCAATGTCAGGCCAGAGCTGAGGCGCTGCAGGGTTGGAACCACTGTGCTGGTAAAAGAAGAGAGCACAACTGCTAACCCAAGAGGACAGTGGTCGAAGGGGAAAGTCTCAAGGGCCCAAGCGCTGACCACTTATGGAAGTAGCTTTTGGTAGCATGAAGATCCACAGCTTGAACAAAGTCGCAGCAACGTGGCTTGGGTAGAGTATAACAGGAATACATCGTCATATGTTTGTCCTCTCCTTGTACTCCTCCCCAGTCATCCACTATCCCTCACAGCTGCAAGACTAGCTGGAACTCTTGTCAAAATCTCCTCCAGCTATTTTGAACAGGCCCCAGAGCAAAAACATGAAGTGCACAAGGCCCATGCAGGTCCAGGGAGACACAGTCATCTCTATGTCTGGCCCAGGGAGCAAACAGAAGCCACATGAAGGACCACCAGCCTAGGCCTTCTGTACAAAATATAAAGTTCTTCAGATCTCCTGCATCCTTTTCACAGCCACAGAAGGCCAAAACACAGCCTGGATTTAGATAAAAGAATGCAAAAAAAACCCCACAACAATCAACTACATGACAGGTGCTGAGCGAAAAAGCATTAAGATCTGGTTTCTTTGTGTGACAGTTAATCCTCATAAGGAAAGGCAAGTGAAGTTAATGGAAGACAATGCATAGAAATGGTATTTAGCATCAGCCATTTCAGCACACAACAAGGAATGACACTGTTTAATTAGGAAGGTGCTTATTAATCTAAGCTGAAATTCATTATTAGACAATAGATAAATGGACTCTGTGTTGGCAACACCTTACATAGTTGCATTTTGGTCCTACCATCTAATAAACTGTTGAACATACATTGTCAGATTAATTAAGCACCAAATACACAGTTTCTCATTCTGTTATCTTCTGTAACATTTCAATTAAAGACCATCTTGGGCATTTTAAAACCACTATGTGGAGAATTCTGTGCTTTGGTTTGATTAATAATATAATTTGTTTTCATGGAGTATCTTCCAGCAGTCAGCCCTTATGTTAATTTAAAAAAATACCCAAGAGTATTCCACAATACTAGATTAAAATTTTGTAGCATGTTTTTATTACCAGGGTAAGATACACTATATTGAAGCTATTGCTATAGATTATGGGTAGTTTTCTCATTAAAAATGTTGGAAGGGTTGAATTGATTGGTCTATAAATTACAGAGAACTCAAGCTCACCAAGGAAAACGTTAGATGCAAAATTTCCAGTTTTCTTTTAGGGAGGCTGAAAGAGTTCCACGTCTCATGCCTTCATTTAATACAATTACCCACTCAACCTTGTAAGTTTAAAAAGCCCATGGCAGCCTGGATATACCTTATGATAAATATCTGGAAGGGAACAACAGCAGCAAACTTAAATTCAGTTTCACAAGCCAGATTGCAGCTGAGCAATTGTGATGGGAACAAGGAACACTGCCTACAAAGCTCATGGTCACTTTCTTAAAAGAGCACCTGCCATGAAAAGGGCCTCTCATCTAATATGGCAAGGACACAAAAGGAAAGTAAAAAAAATATTACCAGGTGGGAATGAGATGGAAACAAAGCTAGTGGCTAGGGAAAGAGCAGAAGAGATGTCTTAAGCAGACAGAATCCTGTGTGCCTCTACCACCAAACCGGTCTGGTTTTTTGGGGGTTTTGTTTGGTTTTTTTACATAGTAAACTCTCCCTCCAATTGCTTTCCAACAGCACTAAGTCAGTGCAAAGCTAGGATCCATAAGACAACTGTTACCCTTTCTATTACCTGTTTTCAATTACTCTCAAGCCTTACCACTAGGGATAGTTCCCACACTCTTTCCCTCAGGTAGGTACGTTTTTTACATTCTACAGAGTGGCTCTGCAAGCTTTTTCTTCAATCTCCAGTCCCACAGACAAGATGTGCCTGATAAGGCCAGAGTTACACCTGTAGCAAGGCAGCCAGAAGGACTACCAGGAAGCAACTGGCCAAGCCCCAACCTCTGCTTGCCTTTCTGCTCTGGACCCATGCAATGAAGAGACAGGCACCGTGGCTCTGCCAGTCTCCACCTTCCATACGAGATGCAAAACCTAGAGGCTGTCCAAATGGCTGCTGAAGATCGGTTTCCTCAACACTCCTTTCCTTCCCCACCATTCAAGAGCTGAGGTAGTATCCCACTATACCCTGTCTCCTTCCCAGAATATACAATTCTGCCAGCATAGTGCCGCCTGACTCAAGTGCAATCCTCATTCCTGTTGATCCTCATATGTATTGGATCAGGGCTGTTACATTCTGATCACACTTAACATTGCATTCCTCCCTGCATATCCTGGAACTGGGTTGTAGCTGGTACCACCCAGGAAAGTAGGGATATGCAGCCTGAATTTAATAGCTGTAAAGGTATCTTTAAAGAGCACTTTCATCTTGAAGTTCTTACGCTTTAACCATTCTTCCCCAAAAAATAAAACCCACCAATTCACCAATTCCTGCAGCAATGCAGTCTTGCCAGTCCTGATTTCTTTGGGTGTTTGGTTTTTTTGTTTGGGTTTTTTTTTTTTTTTTTGTAGCAAGAGCAACTTCACTATCCTACCATGACCAGAGTGCTGACCTCTTTAGAAGTTTAAAGAAAGACTAGTTTAGTTAATAGGGGAATTTAACGTCATTTCCAGTTAAGTCATAAACTTTCCCTGGGGCATTTGAACCCATTAGTCTGTACTCTACTTCCATTTCTCATCCCCAAAACAGGGCTGAAACTTCCCTATATATAAGTTCTGTCACCAAAGATACTTGGAGACACACACTGTAAAGCCTTTAGTCTTTAATAAACTAGGTAGGAAACCAAGATCTGAATTGTCTAAGTAGGCCTTTTCTTCTCCTTCCTTCTCCTGAAACAAACAAACAAAAAAAAAGATATTTAACATGTTTTCCTCTTTCCCTGAAGATAGATTTAGGCTTGAGCTCAACTACAGTAAACACTTTAGTGTCTTCAATTTCCAGCATATGCATATTGCTTCACATTTTAAATGTCTCTTACATTGCATTTGATATCCCAGTCCTTCTTGCAATGCATCAGATTCATAGGCAACGTTCCAGAGAGCATGGAATATGCCTTGCTAGCATGTTTAGTGGTAACTAGCTGTTAGTTGCTATAACCAATTCCGTTGAGAAACCAGAAAGAAAGGGTGAAGTAACAGTTTAGAAAAAATCAACCAGCACATTATTTTTCTTTCACATCCAAAGTAAGTTTTGTCCTGTGGCAGCAAAAGATGTAGACCCTGTTTGCCTCGTAAAGAAGCACTTCACTTCTATCTGCCAATGCTTGTTCTCTGTGGCTCTGGTAAAAGTGCCTAGGTATCAGGAAGATTATCTGCCCTCACAGCCCAATGTTATTAAGATCATCACTAATGACAGGTCCCATCCTTCACCCATAGAGCTATGCAAAAGCCTCTAAAAACATGTATTAAAGAAAGAACTTCTCATTCTTCCAGCCAGGAGAAATGAGAAGGCAGAACTACAATTAGAGAAAGAGTAACCTACCAAAAGTCTCACCTTTTCTGTTACTCCCCAGTTAAGCAGAAGAACCTGTTCTCTTCTCCTCAGTCACATTATCTACTTCCTCATTTTTCTTTTCCACCCATTTGTCACCTTCCAAAACACTCAGGAAAAGAAATATTTCTTTAATAGCTTTTTATCAAGTCCTATCCCAACAGTGAACTCTCTAGGTAATGGCAACGCAAGTTTAATGAGTATCCAACCCAAGAACTTTTAATGATGCAGGCAACCTCCTCTTTAAAACTACATTAGAAGAACACCTATCGAACAGCACACACAGTACTTTTTCTTCCTTTTTATCAACGCATTTCTAAGAACCAGTGTGAAAAAAAGCAGTCTTTGAGAACAAATGGTCTAGCAGACCTCACACAGTAGGTATGTGCGTATATTAATTTTATATTTAAACATATATAGCCAAAGAAATAAAAGTATCTCCTTTTTGGATAGAAGCTTTAGGAAAGATTCTACTATAGAAAGGCAAAGGGCCTGCATTTGTGTCTCTGCAGTACTGACTTCGATCAGTCTGATTTTGCTCGATCTGCTCTAGAGATAGAAAGCTTTCCCAGGAAACTGCACTTAGGAATCTAAGTGATAATGGAGAAGGAATTTAGTGATCTGCTTTGGATTTTCACTTAGATGCAAAAACATTTAAGTATCTATTTTCTACTATGCAATGCAGATGCCCAAGTATCTCATTATTATGGAATTTTGTACCTTATTTCCCGCCAAAGCTTTGACATGATCCAGGCTAGACATTTTAACCAAGAACAACCAATCTGAACAAGATACAGAGTTGGATTAAAGGTTCCCTGTCACCTAAACACATAAAAAGTTCATAAAAGCTATAAAATCAGATCCATAATTATTACCAATATTTAAACACGTGCCTGCATTTATACAGCTAGCACTGCATACTTTAGAACACATGTGTTTCCTGCTAATTGACTTCTCGCTTGCTGATATCTAGTATCCAGAGACTTGAGACTTATTTGGTTTTACAGGGTTTGAAGAAAGTTTAAAAGTTTTATCATTCATTTTACATTTTATACTTTCACCCCTTTTGCACCTGTGAGATCTTTTTTAAAACTGTAGACAGTCTTTGCAGAAAGGCATGTGTCTATGCATATACACAAGTGTTTGTATGTACAGAAATGTGTATAAGTATGCACAGCTCCTCTGTATGTTTGTGCAAGTGTGCAATTATACACATGCTCTGCCTTAACGTTTAAGAAGGCTCTTTCACAATCTGAAACGCGTCTGGGATGAATACCCTCTTTTTGACTGTTTTACGTTTCTTGCCAAGTTTTCCATTTTATCTGGGTGTACAGAACTTCAAAGAGGAACTCCCCTGAACAGATTCTGTTCTTGGCAGGTTATTTCAGATGGATGTTAATAAGCTATTAGTATCATTGATTAAAGCTACACTACCTAGGCTTTATTTACTTGAGCTTCAGGGGTATTTCTGCAAAATTCTTTAAATCTGTGTAACAGGATACCACTGCAACTAGTGTTAGATACTATCTCTACCCAGGTTTCCATTCTTCCAGAATACCAGTGGTATTGCTGAAAAAATACCCTTATTTTCTATAGCCTGGTTTATTAAATTAATCAGCTAAACTCAGAGTGATATGCAGTTTTCTTCTAGATAGCCCAGCAGTCACTGAAGTCTCTTTTAAGGTCTCTGACAGGATGCTGCTTCTTTGCAGACTACCCATGAAAAACACAGCTCCTCTCCTCCCTGTTCCCACTCCTGTTCCTTGTGTAGCTATCTCCTGACCACTGCACGATCTCTCCCCTTCCAGCTCTTTCCAAAAAGAGCTTCACCACTCCTCTTGTAGCCCACACTCCTCCTCTCTAGGACAAATTGCTGTCTTAGAGTTTCTTTTTCCCTCCCTGCAAACCCACTGTCCCCTAACATTGCTCCCCCTCCTTACAAGCACATCTCCACAGTGGGAAAATACTCCCACTGCAGCCTGCCACGCAAGTGGCAATTTCCTCCTCTTAGATTCAAAAGCAAAGCACAGGTAAAAACTTTTCCACATGTTAGAAGCAGCAATCTGATCGTTTGAAAAATACGATCAATGGTGTCTGGTCAGAAAGTAAAAGACCCCACACTACTAATTAAGGCTCCTTATGTCTTCTATAAAATGGAGGTAGTGTCCCAGGGTATCCAGCAGCTGTTAGTGTTGTTTGTGAGTTTTTGGTTGTTTTGGGGTTTTGGTGGTTTTTGGTTTTTGGTTTTTGTTGTTTGGGTTGTTGGTTTTTTTTTTGGGGGGGGGGGGGGGGGCAGATTCCAAGCAGAAAGATGCTGAGAAAGAACAAAGGTTTTTCAGAAATATTTTCGTGCAAGGCAAGCTAAATTAAGTGGCCACATGATGCCAGCATTGTCTGGGAAATGGGAGAAGACTCCAGTCCCAACCAGCATATATTAGTTTCTTTTTCATTCTAATAAGGGCTTTTTTCTTTTGTTTTCTTTAGCATGCACACATCCACCTTCCCACTTCTCATTTTGCCACAACCTTTTCATCCAGCTTTTTTACCCCATGAAGAGCACAAAGCCCCCCCTTTTTCTATTTCAAGTACAGTGTCCCAGCAAGCCTGTGCTTAGCCATATTGCAGCTCCCACCCACTCCACAGCTTGTTTCTCCTTTCTGCTTTACATAACAAGCATCAGCTCAAACCTTCTGCTTTTACATACAAGAAAATCCCAGAGTGGTAGCATTGCCACCTCATTGCTCAAGTTTGCTTTTAGCATAAGTCTGATTGAATGTTCAGTATGTTACTGAAGGCCATTACAAATTTTGATCTGGATCACAGGAGAGAAGAAAGATGTTTATTCCTCCAAAATATAGGGTCCCTCCCCACCACTGTATTCCTCCTTTCAAAGCTGTCTTTGCAAGAACATCAAAAACACATTCTTGCTCCCTTCCAGGAGATATTCCATTTGTCTGAGATGTAAACACATTTCCATAGTTTTTCCTTCCATTTTGAAAACCTTGAGAAAGAGCAAGAGAGAAATAGTGACAAAGGAATATCAGGAAAAGCTCCAGCCATGAACAAAGCATTTAGAAAAGCCAAGCAGGAAATGTGATCTGCAGGCCTTCTATTCACAATTCAGCAGACGCAATTGCATACGCTGTATGGTGTTTTCAGGAGTCAGTGGGCTGCCTGGGTAACAACCAGCGCAGAATTCTGCTTCACTACCCGGCTGGCTGGGCTCAGTCTTCCAGCACCAGCAATTTGGTCTCCCTGCTCTGAGACCGTGACCTGAAGAATTCAGGAGGGCTTGTTACTCTTGTGATCAGAGGACTTAAGGTCTTTTTTTTCTTTTATAAAAATGAAAAAGACCAGACACTTAGCTGTCTTTTACAGCAATACCCAGCAGTTAAAGACTTTCTGCCCCAAAAGCATTTTATTTGTATGTGCACATGCCACACTTTTATACATACAATTTCTAGGTGGAAGAGTTCTATCTTACTTTTTTTTTTATAAGTGCATTTGAGATACGCATTGCTTGGCAGACCAGCTTGCCCTACCCACATAAAACCTCCCTCCAGGGTCTGAGCTGTCACTTGAACTCCAGACAGAACCACACTTGTCTCCCATCCCTCACTCACCAACAGGGCCTTGCTTTGCCTACCTTCACATCTCACCATGGCTTACTGAAACAGAGCAGCAGTACACCCACACCTGCTCTTTCCAGGAAGAAACACTAGAGAATCAGTAATCAAAGAACAGCAGCAAGGCAAGTGTCACCTGATTTAGAGGATAAATATACAGCACCCAAGTCTGGCATATCAGGTACCAGCCATCTCGCACAAGTAGAAGTATTTCCCCCTGAAAGTCTTCAGCAGAGATTAGCTGGAGCCCTTATTCAGTTGGACCTGCCATACAACCCCAGCATTTATCTCTCCTCGTAACAACTAAAGTATTTTCAATTGCTTACAGCCATGCTGATCTCAAGCCTCGCAGCCTGGCACAACACAACATGATCCCTGCGGCCCCAAACTCTGGGGCATTGTGTCAATGTAGATTTCAAATCTGCATTCAAATTCCCATTACAGCAGCAGGAGGGTGAGCATACAGCTATGTGAGATACAATTATCTCTGGTTTATTTCCTCAGCACATGCCCTGGTGCCATAACGAAAGAGGCTGTTTCAAAGAGGAAGATGCTAGATAGAGCTGGCCAACAGCATTCTCCAGCGTGCCCAATCTGTTAGTTCATCATGCAAGTGCAAAAGGCACCTGCCTTGATGGAAGAGACAAATCCTCAGCCCAGCTGGTTCTCATTCAGTGTTGCCACCAGTAATGACCAGTTGCAACACTGATTGCCATAATACCACAACCCATGCTTGCTACGCCTTTGAAAATGCAAACACCACATTATTTTCAATTTCTTCAATTAAAACCCACTATTCTTTCTACACAGTGGGATGAGCCCGTATTAGGGCAACATGATCAATATGAATTCCGATAGGACCTTTACAGATGGTCAGAGCTCTTTAGGCAGAGTCCATGCCACAAAAGTTGAACATATGACAAGGTGGAAGAGCTGGGTTAAGCGACATGAGGCAGGAGAGGGCCAAGCCTGGGTGCTGCTCACCACCAGGGCCCTTCCCTAGCCATCCCCCTGGCACTGGTGGGGTACGGCAGCACAGCTGCTCCTACCGCTATCAGCCAGACTGGTGAGAGCAGGAGTGACCTCCATGTCCTGACCATCAACCCACAGGCAACAGCTTTCAGCGGGGACTGAATGACAGTCCTGGGAGGCCCTGGGTGCCAAAGTGCCAGACTGTCTGTCGACTTCAGCTTCACCTAGTGTTTTGGGAAGCTTCACCATCTCCCTCCAGCCTCACCATCTCTCAAAAAAAACCCAAAAACACACCAATCTAGCATGCCTAATTTAATGCAAGTGTTTTCCTATAGATGAGCTGCATCTGCCCTGGAGGCAGATCCCACATCTACTGGAGAACCCCAATGTACTGTTATGCCAGAAAGTCAGGCACCAAAGCCAAAGGACCTCCACGTTACTTGGCTGCTGCTCATCATTCCTTCATACCAGAGTACACCCATTGGCTCTTCCTCAAACATTTTTTTCAAGTTAAAAACACAACTAACACTCAGCTTTAACATGCTAAATACCTTCTGCCCCAGAGGTGCATGCTGTGAAATCAGGGCACTTCCAGGAGATGATGGGAAGACCATCAGTTTGTTCACAATACAAGAATCCATCACAACTTTATTCACTTCACTACAAATAAGGCATCTCTGCTCTTTGATTTACCCAGTCTTGGTTCAAGATTTAGAATGTTTGAAACAACTTCATCTTTTAAGAAAACTTTTTAAATGTTGTCAGAGGGAGGAGAATGGTTGTTCAAGCAAGCTAGATGATCCTGTTCCACAGAAGAAATCTGAAAAAGGGACATAATTGAAGTGTCTGAAGAGCATTACAATCACTTGGAGCTCATTGTCTAGCACTTAGTACCACATAAAGGAAGTTGCTAGTTAAGTCAGGAAAGAAAGAGGGTTTGCATTAGAAGTTGCATTAGCATATAGATCATAATAGACAAGTGTTAGCATCTGCCTTTTACTCAGGCAATGAAGAAGAGAGCAGAGAGCCTATCTTAATGTGAATGTCTTTGAAAAGTTGTATGCTTTTGTCAGAAAAAAGCAAATTTGATTAAAAGCCACCATACAAAAAAAAGTTATAACACTCCTATTCTTTGCAGGAACTGAAATTCAGTTACACCTTGCAATATGAATCTTCAGTTATTCTAAATGTCACAGAAGTGCAAAGTAGTGCAAGAAATTTCAGGTAATTTTGTTCATCATACTAACCTCAACTGGTGAAACATATATAGCTCGGCACCTCTGTTTTAATTCACCAATCTAGTCCTCAAAAAAAGGAGCTAAATGCAGAATTTCCAGTCTTCACTGGATACTGGATAAAACTCCACAAGCTGAAGAAATGCTGATCTTCAGTACTAAGGGGTTCACTCTTACTTCAAGAGGAAATTGGGGAAATAACAAAAGTTTCAGTGTACAACTGAGATTTTTCCTCATCTCTAAAACCTAGTTATTACAAATATTAATATCTTGGCTACACTATGGCTTTCAATAGCATTGAAATGGAGAACACTTGAAATGGAATTGAAGTGGTATTCTAACAATTTTTCTTGTCCAGATAGCTATATATTGTTATGCTTAAGGTTATGACAAGTATCTGTTATCTATTACACACAAGCATTTATTAAACGTGTATGTTTTCATAGAGCTATGTGTTAGCTGATTATTTGTTCATAAAACACAACTACATTGGCACTGGAAGAGAGTTAAGTGTCCCTTACCATATCATGGTATTGTTTCAGTTTCCTGGCAAAGATGCCTGATAAAACACAATCTGCCAAAGCAGCTTTGCAGATTCTCTGGAAACTACTTTGCTTTCATAAGTCACTTGGCAAATCTTTGCTAATAAAGCCGGAGGAATGTATATATGTCTGTTTGGATTCCTGTGTGAGCTACTGCCAGCATTCATTCAGCTTACAGGGTGCCAGGACCATGTTTTGTTTGTACATCACTTAACACAGTGAGGTCCCAGATGCATAATGCAGAGCAGTAGCAATGCCTGAGAGCAGAGGTTTCCACTTTATCCTGCCCAAAGCCCGTCTGCAAGGCACTGTGCACCATCTGCAAAGCAACAGTGGGCTCGACTGAGCTGCTTGTACAGCCGGTGGCCACCCTGTATCAGAGCCAGGAGCTGAGCATCCTGTCACAACCAGCCCAACTCAAAGGGTTGGGGATCACAAAAGTGACAGAGAAGGGAAGTGGGAAACACTGCGTCGTTCACAGAGGTTATGTGCTGTTGAAAACTTTGATTCATGGGGAGTTCCCTGTGACTGCAGAGAAGACAGTAAAGCCACATGATAAGACCATAAAAACCCTTAATAAGGGCACAACAGAAATTCCTGCATGAGTTTCAGTAAGTCAGGTTATCATGGACAAGCCCTTACAAGAGTACTGGGGACCAGTAGCATACATACTTGCCTCGCTCTTCCTTCCACCAGGGTGCCCATTTATATGGCCACTCTTGAAGATAGAACAGGGTGCAGACAAGCCAGCACAGCTGTTCAGGTATGCTCACCATGGCATTAATGGAGATACTTGCTCAGAAGAGTTTCCAATCTTGACCTTCAAGTGAGTTCTCTATGACCATAGACCATGTGCACAGAACACATGGACAGGGCAGGTTTAAACAGATGAGTACAGTTACATGAGGCCCCACATTTAAAAGGGTTCCATCTCTCCCAGGTTACCCAGGCCACAATGTGCCACCAGTTTCTCCCCCACCACGTGCTAGACAGCACAACCATGCACACAGCACATCTCCTGCTCTGCCTAGAGCTACCTGGACTGACAAGCTCATATGCCACTGAGAAGGGTGTTTTTTCACTCCAGAACTAAAATCGGATCATATTCTCATCATGGTTGAGCAAGCACACATTGATTTGTCTTTTTAGGTCCCTCAGCATCTTCATCCAGCACTGAAGCATTTTGTGTATCATGTGTTAACACCGGGAAAGTGTCTGTTGAGGCATGAATGTCTTGACACTGTTCAAGACAATTAAGAGACAGTATTGATTATTCCTGCCAGAATCAATTCTTGTGACTGGCAGTAAATCCAATCAGTTTCAAATGGTGACTTAAAAATCCTGAAGCATGACCCAGTTATTTCAGGCTCAGATAGAATTTGTTTCTATCGTTTACAAAATGTATCTCCACCATTTTTGTGGCTGTGCTGGCTGCTGTGGCCATGTAGCCAGAGCTGCTGTCCCAAAGGCCCCAAAAAGGATCAGGATACCCTGGGGCCATACTATCACAGCATCCTATATGCACACCACTTGCTCCCACACCCTCCTACCCACTAGCCAGACAGCAGGCAAGCTGCCAGCCTCAGAGACTGAGACAACCAAGGATATGTTCACAGTCAACAGCAGTGGAGTACCCCAGGGATGTAACAAGGATGACACATCAAGATGTAACCATTTTTATGTGGGCACAAAACACTTCTTGCTTCTAGAAACAGCCCTGTCACCACTTGGTCAGGAGCAGCATGAAAAGACCCCTGAGCCAAGATGTCCCCAGGCATCCACATGGCTCGTGCCTGGCTGGGGTCTGAAAGCCGTCCAGCCTCACGCGTGTAGACCCAGACCCCAGCAGTGCCTTGCGATGCAACGACAGTGCTTCCAGAGCCAGCACCGACTCATGCAAAGCCAGCCAAGACATCGCTGCACACATGGCCCCCTCACACCTGCAACTAGGCAAGCCTTATCCTGCATTCTATGTACGACACAGCAATTCCTGAACTAGGATCTCTCTCTGAAGGACACGGCCATGGATAAGCCCACAATATTTAACTGTTAGGTGGGCCTCCAAACGATCATTGATGAACCTTTTGTTGAAAAGTTAATTGGTGCCTGTTGGAAAAAACAGCAGACCCCCAAAAGCTCTCCACTAAGCAGACAGGCAGCTACACAGCATACCACCAGGTAGGTGAAAAATTAGATGTGAGACAGCAATGTGTGCTTGCAGCCCAGAAAGCCAATCCTATCCTGGGCTGCATCAAGAGAAGCATAACCAGCAGGTCAAGGCAAGTGATTCTGCCCCTCTGCTTGGCTCTCAGGAGACCCCACCTGGAGTACTGCGTTCAGCTCTGGGGCCCCCAGCATCAGACAGACATGGACCTGCTCAAGCAGGTGCAGAGGAGGGCCACGAAGATGATCAGGAGACTGGAGCACCCCCCCATAAGGACAGGCTGAGAGAGTTGGGGTTGTTCAGCCTGGAGAAGAGAAGCCTCCAGGGACACCTTATAGCAGCCTTCCAGTACCTAAAGGGGGCCTACAGGAAAGCCAGAGAAGGACTTTTTACAAGGGCATCTAGTGATAGAACAAAGGGTACTGACTTTAAACTGAAAGAGGGTAGATTCGGATTAGATGTAAGGAAGAAGTTCTTCACTGTGAGGGTGGTGAGGCACTGGAACAGGTTGCCCAGAGAAGCTGTGGATGCCCCATCCCTGGCAGTGTTCAGGGCCAGGTTGGATGGGGCTTTGAGCAGCCTGGTCTAGTGGAAGGTGTCCCTGCCCAGGGCAGGGGGGTTGGAACCAGATGATCTTTAAGGTCCCTTCCAACCCAAACCGTTCTGTGATTCTATGACATACGCAGAGGAGCCTGTTCATTGTGGACAGCAAATGAGGAAACGGAAGTGCTGACTTAGGAAAAAGAAAAAAAGATGTTCGTCACTGCTTGGTCAAAGCTGGAATTTTTTTTTAATCATAGTGGGAATAAAGCATGCTGTGTGCATCAGCCATTTCAGCCACACATGTTTAGTGAGCCAGATAGCAAACTCTTCCAAAGACCTTCTAGACCTACTCTATTCACATCCATAAAAATATGCTTTCTCTAGCCCAATATATACACCAGCTTCCATGCATGAAATTAGCAAACCATTAAATATTTTTGCGTTTACTTCGTAAGGAAACAAGTGGTCCTGCACTGAACACAGAATTTCCCAGTAAGGCACTCACACTATCTTTTGGAATAGCTGCTGCAGTTGACATCTTTTTAGTCCAGGACCAAGCCATCACAAGTAACAGCCAAGAAGTTTGCTCTACCACTGAGTGGAGCTCTTTCTATACAACTAAAGCCAAAGCAAGCTCCAGCTGGTGTTTGAACCAAGAGTATAACTCATTTCTCTTGTGCCAATTTTGCCCATTCCCTTTCTATTCTCTCTTCTGAGAAATATCGAAGTCTTCATTACAGAGATTTTTAGCTTTTTTAAAATGGATTACGTAAAAACAAACAGTTCAAGAACAGCAATCCATTCTTGCTGGTTTTATTGGTGTGAGGTGGTTGACATCAGTCTGTAAAAATGAAGATCTGTGATAGTCTCTGCAAGTGCTACATAGCAACTGTGTCTGGTATCTGTAGAAGGCTGGATTCTGGCAAGCTTGCACCCTTTCACACCAAGACTTTCACACCAAGAAGGAATGGACAATGTGTCTATGCATGCAGTCCACAGAAAGGCAAAACAGATGTTTAAAATCATGGTGTCATTTCAGAGATATTTCCCACAGGGTGAATTACTGCCTCAGATAGGAGAGTTAAGCAAAGCTACTTCACCCGTGTGTCAACAGTGGGACTAGCGAAGACACCAATGGCCCAGAAGAACCCCTCTTCACTAGTGACACAGCAGTTCACTTCTGCCCCAGCAGAGAAAGGAGCTCCGAGAGCCTCCCTGAGCACCTCCACCTCTGTCCCCTCTTCTTCCCAGCCGCACTCCAGATTTCATTCAAAGGCCCACACCCTAGCAAAACACGGGTCAAGAGCACTTCACAAGCCATCACCCACTCTTCGCATCAGCCCAGTGAGTGTGGCCCCATTTTACCACCCAAAAACAGAGAGCACAAGTTTCCTAAAGCCAAGCAATAGCATGCAAAAAAGCACACAGGGACACTGAATGTTAAAGCCTCTGAAAGAATCCCAGTCAAGGAAAACAATCACTACAACTCTATCACAAATAAAAGTGCTACAAGTCACAACAGATCTGATAAGTAAAAAAATAAGTCCATGACAAGCTTTTACTTTTCTCCCAAAATCTTTCTATAACAACTCTTTGGCATTCAGATCTTTTAGGTAATACTTAAAGAGGGGACAGAAGGGTGTTAATTTTGTTTTTAAAAATGTGCTGTTGAGGAAAGAGCACATTTAGGCTACAGTTCCCACACCATGGAAAAATCAATAGTACTATACCTGTATAGCATCTTAGTCAAAGGAGAGTTAAACAGCATGAATAAATAGGTCATAGTCTGTTTAATGAGAAATGGGAGAAGGAGAGCATTTGGATTCCAGTCAGTAAGTAGAGTCAAGACAATTTTAAGCTTTGCTCAAGGAAAGAGGTTAAATGTTCTTTACCTTCTGAACAATTTAAAGACTGCTTGGTTGCAGAAGACAGACAATCTGACACAGGTCAGGCGGGCCTTTACTCTGTTGTGATTCTGGATAACCTGCACATCCCTCTCACATGATCCCTCAGCCCCTCCACTAATGTTTCCTATCTCTGTCAGCTGTTAACAGATTTCCAGGACAACAGCTCCTTTTGAACAAGATGAAGCAGCACACAGCAATAACACACTTGAGATAAAGCAATGCTTCCTCTGATAAAGAGGGCATTCTTGAGAGCCTAATGTGATTTTTTGGTACAAGACTTCAGAATATACCTAAACATCAGTACATCCATCAAGCTGTTACTTTGAAGAGTCAACTTCAGAGCACTAGGCTTTGGACAGCTTCTCTGACATTGTGACACAGAGGAGACACAAATAAGTTGATGAACTCAAAGTGGGCAGGAAATAACCAGTGGAGAAATGAGGTCTTGGGGTTTACTTCATTAATCAGTTAGAGATAGACTGGGGGGCAGGGCCAAATGAAGCAAATTTAGAGTTACATCCATTTTTAAGCAATTACTGAAAATCAGAGAAAGCTTCTGATCCTGTGGACATCAGAGTGTTGTATTCAGCCTCTTCAGATTGCTTTAGAGCTCCAACCAATACAGAGGATTCGCTTGGGCATTACAAGAAATCCGTAACTCCACCCACGTAGCCCATCTCTGCTGGATCTCGAATAAATAAAAGGGGATGCAGACAAAAAAGGCAGGGGAAAATCATGCCCTTCGCCGAGCAGATATGACAGGAGTGAGGGAGGCAGCGCTTACCAGGGATCACGGGCATCCCTGGAGCAGCTCCCTTGGAGCCTCCCAGAGCTCCCTTTTTGGGGTCCTCTCTCCCTCCTGCACCCCGAGCACACCAGCCTCCTCAGCCTCTCGCGTGTGCTCCATCAGACTCCTGTAGCTCCCAGCCACTTATTACTTGCGTAATTAAATATTATTACACTTAATTAATAAGTTCCCTCAGAGAACACACATAAATGCACAGGCTTTCTCCTGCAGCCCTGTACAGGTCAATAGATTACCGGCCTGGACTTTTTTGACTTTCAAAACTTGCCGCCTGATGGGCTGGCTGTTCCTGGCAGGGCAGGAGTAGGCAGCATTACGGGAATCCAAGTCAGCAAAGCCATTACTTAACCCTGCACTGCTCACACCCTTGGCTGGCTGCCTCTGAGGTTCCTCCCTTCGCCTGCCCTCCAACAACACAAAAAGAAAAAAACCACCACCGAAAGGAAAAAGAAAATAAAGAAAAACCCACCAGGCAGCAAGCAAGAAGGTTCTGTGACCCTGAAGGGGCATTCATGGGGAGTGTGACAAAGGAAACACACTGGGAAAGGCTTTTTAGGGTAAGTGACAGCTGGGGAGATACGAAGGGTCGGAGCATTAGAGAAACACTTGAATTGGAGGCACTGTTTCTCACTAAAGAGTATCAACAGGGGGGTTGGGGTTTTTCTGTGGTTTTTTTAAACTCTTTCCTTCTGCCCAGGGACCCAGCCTTAACCAAATCAAAGCTCGTACAGCGATGTCAAAGTTGTGATTCAGAAACCCTGGGTTTGAAGTTCTTGGCTCAGACACTGACTTCCTCTGTGACCTTGGGCAAGTCATTTAGTCTGTGCTGCGCTTCAGCTTCTAATCCATACGGCGAAAGCAATGCCTTGCAGGCAAGTTATGGGGTTATTAGTGACTGCAACTAGCCACGATGATGGGAGGCAGAGAGGTGATCAGGGAGATAGGGAGATCCAACCTCCTGCAGGATCCTGATCCCTTGGGGATTCTGCCCGAGATCAAACCTCCCACAAGTAAAATGGCCACTGCCTAATTAGCACTGATTTCTAGTAATGGTTCAGCCTCTCATGATGAAATTGCATTTATTATTGAAATACAGTTAAATTGGAGTAAGATGGACTGTGGGTTCCTCCCTACACAAAAAAGTTCTCTAGCTGCTACAGAAAGAAAAGGCCTTGTCCAGCTCTTAGTCTTCACCTTCCCAACTCCATACTTGCTTTTCATACCGGCCTCTCCCCCTCTCCATTCCCCCTCCTGCTAGAAAAATATACAAATATCCATAATGTCCTGATTATTAAAGGTGGTTAAAACATTACAATCTGAAGGCTAGTAGGAAAGCAGATGGTCTCCAAGCCATTTTCAGGTTTAATCTTCTGTTCAAACTGCACAGCATTGTTTTTTAAAGAACAAACAAACAAAAAAACAACCAACCAACAACAACAGAGAAGTGGCCATCATTGCAAGTCTGCTGGGGGTTTCCCATGAGGGCCCCCACCTTGCCAAGCAGCCCCTGGGGCTTCCAGAGTATTTCATAGTTAGTTCAGCACAGCTATGGCACTGCAGCCCTCACCCAAACTTGGAGCTCAGCCACAGAGGGCATCGCTTTTCAGGGAGAGGCAAGACGTCTCCCTAGGGATGCAGCTGATTTCCAACCCAACTGCAGGGCTGCCCTTCAGCCCCCAGCCCCGCAGCCAGTCCCTGCTCCCAGCACAGGGAGCACACTGCACCAGACCTGGCTCCTCTCCAGCCCAGAGGAGGCTTCCTCTGTATTTTATTAAAACAACCGAGAAGTCTTTCTTTCAACAAACTGTTTTGCTGAATAACTTTCCTGACCTGCTCCAGTCAACAACAGGCTCTACTAATTTGTAGCTGCTGAGTTCTCAGCTTTTTTTTTTTTTGGCTGTACATGCTGTATGATTACTCAGTGAGCATGTTTACAACCAGCAAGGATGTTTTACCGAAAGAGTTATGATACACAAAGTCATAAATTGGGAAGAATCTGGTAACTAGTTGTTAATTAATAACCATCTCAACTGCAGGTTTTTGACCTTCACCCCCTTGAGCTGGAAGCCTAAAAAGATTCATGTTTGCTTTCTTTAGTTTTGTTAGTTTAGAAAGCATCCCAACTTGTGCTATTTATTTTTCAAAAAGTAGAAAGAAAGTGAGTGAGAAGACTCAAACCCTGCAATCTACAACAATGTTCTGTGCTAACACAGCATCCCATCTGGGAACAAAACCTGCTGCAAGTTACAGGATCATGACTAATTTAACACCATTACTTCAATGATGGTGTTGACTGAGGCAGGAAAACATTACAGCCAAGTTATAGAAGACAAATATTTAAGTTAGAAGGGATGGCTGAAGACATTCACAAGCACAAAAATACCTTCCAGGTTTTGAAATCCCAGCCTTCACTTGACTTTAAATCACGCGTCAGCCAATTGTAAGGCAGGAAAAAAACCCCACAGTAGCATTTCATGTTACCACTTTGAAAGCTTAGTAACAAATCAGGCTAGCACTGGAATAATTTTGGAAGCTATCACCAGAAAAAATGAGCACAGCATATGAATTGCACCTGTTTTTTCAAGACACCTTCCACTAACCTTATGTTGTTTGTATTTCTGTTCTGCCTAGCAGACCTCATCAAGAACCACAATATAGTTATCTTTTCAGTTTTCATCTCCTCTTGGACAGCATACCTTAAATTCTTAGGCCAAGCTTTTGGGAGCAGCTAATAATTTTGCTGCTCTCCTGCATGTATCTTAGAGGAGCACAAGTTGTGGGAGCTGAGTACCTGCTCTCTGAGAAGGAGCTCCCTCTAAATGGACCCTTGGGAAAACCTAAAAGTCTATGGGTCATTTCTGAAAATGCTCCAGCAGCACAGCATCACTTTATTTTGGAGCCCAGAACATTGTGCATCTCTTTAGCTTCTTTTATTCACAGAGTCAAGAAAAGCAAAAATTTAAACAGAAACCCAGAGACTTTGGCTTGGCGCATTCCTACGGCGTTCATCAGTGAGGAGGGGAGGAGTGCAAGAACTGAAACCACGGCCGCGCAGGAGGTGTTGCAACAACAAGCGTGCTCATTTCAATGCCCCAGGCTCACCCTCGCTCCCAAACAGCTCCTGTACGCAGCACGGCAACTCTTTCGTGAGTATCGGTCAGGGGTGGCGCAGCCAACTTCCAGCCTGGGCTCCACGAAGAGGTGAGGAGGGAAGGAGAACAGGAACCAAAAGAAACCCAAGGGGCTCCCCGAGCAGTACAGCCACCATGCTCGTGCTGGCACCACCATCAGGTGCCTGGCACAGGGGAATCTCCCTTCCCGTGCTGGCACAGGGCACCAACGCGCCTTGCGTTAAAGCATCCCGTCCCCGCTGCTGGGCAGCCAGGTACACGCATATCCAGACCCTTCTGCCAGCGCGCTGCTACTCCCAAGAGGGGCTTTAACAGGAGAGCTGTGGTTAGCAACCCTCCTCTTCCACAGTGTTATCCCACCCCGAGGCAGCCAGGGCTCTGTGCTGCTACCTGCCATCCCCAGGTTAAGCAAGATGCTTCCTCCTCCTCCTGCCTCCATCTCCAGATCACAGACAGGTAAAATGAGCCAAGTATGTGTCAGCAATAAATGGAGATGATTAGGAGCAGCATACCACTGGCAAGCGCAGAGTAACCCTTCAAAGACATGGGAACACCTCAGCAATTTAAACAAGGTGCTAAACACAAGGGTGATTTCTCCAGAAACAGACAACACAGGTAAAAAAACACCCAACAGTTCTGCCGCTTGCTCTTGTGTTTATATCTTGGTTTGGATTTTAGGCTGAGATCATATTCATAGGTTAATGTAGAAAGCCTCAGGCAAGAAAACAGCAGCAAGAGAGTTTACACTGGAGAAGAGAGGAGGAGCACCTGGGAGAGGGGGGAAGGAACAGTCACCTTTGTAAGCACAGGCACAAAAAATTGTTCTCTTAAGCTATGGTAAGTCTTGCATACCAGGGTTATGTGCATTTGATGGGAGACAGGGTAATAGAAAGCCAAATCAATCCTCTTCTGCTTACAAGGGGCACAAAACTTCCTCATAACTGTAGACAAGGAACACTCAAACAGGTTTATCTTACACAGATATTCAGTGCCTAGACCTAAAAGATTTGTTTGCAGATCTGTGAACCTAACAAGTCTGCAAATCAAAGGGATTTTGGTGGTCAGTCTCATTCATGCTCCTGTCCATAAGTTAACAGACTGACTATCTCGACTCGCTATCTTGAATCACAACTACAAAAATGCTTTGTCTTCCCTAGGCTCCTACCAAGTGTTAACTAAGGCATATTAAGAGTACCCCTTTTTTATACAAAAAACAAGGCCCAGGTTCCAAACACCTCTTAAATCAAGACTTTTTGTCAGAAGGAAATAAAACCATAACTGCCTAGTGACAGCAGTTATCTCTGTTCATAGCTACTACCAGTTCAATGGGTACAGGCAAACAGTAGCGGTAGCTCAAATTAATTAGCAAATATTCCTTTAGAAGACACACTAATATAAATTCGTTTACCTCTTCACGGATGGCTTAGAAAAAACAAGGGCATTAAAGAAATTGCAGTTAGGTTGACTCAAATTATTCACAAAAACTAAGGAAAAATAAAACAAAACCTTACTGAATTGTTGCACACGTCAGCAAGCACGACATCAACAAGAAAAGGCACTTGCTTCCTGGAGAACACTTGCAGAAATGAGGAACAACCATAGCTTCTGGTTTCAGTGATAGCTTTTGGCTTTATTGACTTTTGTCACCACCTACACTCAGAGCCAACAAGAGAATCAACATACAAGCACCTTCTTAGCCACAGGGGAGAGATCCCATTACATCTTTCTATCTCTGTTCCACCTCTCAAGACAAAAAAAGCAAAAATAAAGCAACTTATTTCCAGGCCTTTTATATCACCAAAGGAGGGGCTTCAGAGCCACTTAACTCTTCTTCACAGGTGATTCTCAGTTCTGCAGAGCATTCATGCAAATACCCACAGCCTTTTCCAATTTCCTCAGCCCCACCGCTGCCTCCCCCTCCTGATGAAGCCCAGCTGGTCCACCTGGCATCACTCACCTCCCTTCATCTAAAGAAGCAGCAAAGTTTATTGGTGACTTACTAGCAAATGGGAATAACAATGGAATAATGGGAAAGAGAGCCTGGAAGTACTTAGCCCTCCAGAAAAATCTCATGCCAGTAAAGATGGTGCCATTTTGTCTAGGCTGGAGATGGGTTGGCCTCCACAAGCTGTATCCTGTTTTGCTGGAGTCAACAAAACCAAGCCTGTTGACTCCAGTGGATACAGAATCCAGCTCCAAGGGAGTATAACCAAAAATTAGCCTGTTTCTTGACACATACTGCTATAATTCAAACAGCACAAGCTCTCCAGTCCATGATGAACTATCATTTCTGTCTTCTCCCATCTCTGGGTCAGAGTAATCAGTGTGGCTTGGGAAAGAGAAATCTGGTAGCAGTGACGTGTACCCACAAACACACGTGTTCATGCACACACATTAAATGAGCTAATAGGGCTTAGCATCATAATGTGTGCTGGTTTTGGCTGGGATAGAGTTAATTTTCTCCACAGTAGCTAGCATGGGGCTGTGTTTTGGATTTGTGCTGGAAACAGTGTTGATAATGCTGAGATGTTTTTGTTACTGCTGAGCAGTGCTTACACAGAGTCAAGGCCTTTTTCTGCTTCTCACCCCACCCCACCAGCGAGCAGGCTGGGGGGGCACAAGGAGTTGGGAGGGGACACAGCTGGGACAGCTGACCCCGACTGACCAAAGGGATATTCCAGACCATAGGACATCATGCTCAGCATATAAAGCTGGGGGAAGAAGAAGGAAGGGGGGGGACATTTGTAGTTATGCTATTTTGTCTTCCCAAGTAATGGTTTTGTGCGATGAAGCCCTGCTTTTCTGGAGATGGCTGAACGCCTGCCTACCAATGGGAAGTAGTGAATTAATTCCTTGTTTTGCTTTGCTTGCATGCACAGCTTTTGCTTTACCTATTAAACTGTCTTTATCTCAACCCACAAGTTTTCTCACTTTTACTCTTCAGATTCTCTCCCCCATCCCACTTGGGGGGGGGGGGAGCAAGTGACTGTGTGGTGCTTAGTTGTGAACTGGGATTAAAACACAACATAATGATAAATACTGAGACAATCAGCTATGACAAAGCAGTTTTTCATATCTTCCTTAAAAAATAAACAGAGCTTTCAGGAACTGTTTGTCATATCAGATGTAGAAAACAAAGGTACTCATGACTAAAGCTCATGTCCACTAACTAGAAAGCATTAATAGTCAGCCACACCTGAAAACTGGGCTGAAGAATAAGACACATAAAAAATTACCCACAGATTCTAATACACCTCTGGCAAGTATCAAAGGTCTCATGATTTTTACTATTTTTCTTAACACTGCCAAGTATCATGCAATTAAGACAATCTGGACTCTCATTAAAATGAAATTAAGTTCCTGGAGCTCAGAAGTGCTTCAAAGCAGGTGTCTTTTAAGAATCAAAATCAAAGGCAAGTGAAACCTGAGTGTGTAAAAACATTTATGTTCAAATCAGTCTCAAAATTTCAGAAGCTCAACTGCTGATTTTGTGTGTGTGTGTGTGTTGGTGTTAGAAATACTGGATTATGATAGCATTGTGGGATACGCGCTCATCACTGACAAAGCCCAGAGCTAAACACAGACATGAATGAGAAAGGGCATATAACCCTGCCAAACACCGAGGCCTAAAATCATTACTAATAAGGAGTTTGTTTTTTCTAGCCCAATTGCAAGAAAACTGCCCCAAGAAGCATAATACTGAGAGGCCAGATGTGCTCCCACACTACTGCTTGGACATCCTAGGTGTGGGTAGAGGAATACCAGAATCAATAACCAAGCCCACAATATACTGGTTGTTTAGGAGCTGTGAGTCAGCCAGCGTGAAAACTGATATTAATCAGTACCTGCGCAGAAGCACGAGGCCTAGCGCAGGACAGCTAAATCCAGTCTTTAATCTTAGATTTGGTGCTACTAAGTGCTCATGCTTGCCCCGATACTTAAAAGCTCTGGTATTAACTGGAACAAGCCATCGTCTGCAAGCATTTTCTAGTACTCCTTGTCCCATAAGGTCCATTCACTTTTCTGAAACCTCAGCCACACAGTTAGCAGGAGCAGGACATCTGCCGACACTGCATCCTTCCTCTCAGCAGCGTGAATCACCGGCGGTGGGAAAGCCAAAGCTTTCCCCGGCCACCACCAGACGGCCGCGTGGTGTGCCCGGCGTGCCGCGGGGGCAGGTTCTCTGCCGCACCCCCCGTCCCCACGGCAGCTCCTCACCACCAAGCTCCCGACACGACTCCCCTCGCGCAGCCTGGCCGGTGAATCCCTGAAACCCGGGGAAGGTCTGGGAACAGGGAAGCAGGCACACGCAGCGGTGGTTGACAAAAAGCCAAGGACGCTTTGATTTTGCTTCCAGTATGAATTTCTTCAGTTCAGCTCAAACACTGACACGGTCATTAAAAGCAGAGAAGTGGAAATTCCCTGTTGGGTCATCTTGCCCACTCTCCTGGAAGCCAGCTCGGAGGAGGAGAGCACTGCCCATCTAACAGTTGTACGGCTCCCAGCTATTTATTTATTGGCATTATTTATTTATTTTTAAACAAACTTTCAAGGAGAATCAATCAACCGACACACGACGCCACATTGGCACTGTTACCACTTCCTCTAGTCATTTGTCCAGTCTTCTGTGAAAATCCAGACAAAAGGGAGCTCTTCCCCCAGGACTTTGCTCTCCAGGCTGCCTGCAGCTGTCTCATACTCGAAGATTTCCTTCAAGTATTTCATTATTCTCAGTTGAACACTCATTTGCTTCACAATGTTAATCATTTACCAATGAACCACGACTTCCGCAGACATCTTCCTAAACTAAAACTTTGTTATTTGGGATGTTGGGGATTCCCTGTCTTTGTACATCATCTTCTAGGCTCCCAAACACCTCTGGGCTCTGTCTTTCATGTCAATGCACAGAGCTGCTGCCATCAGTAGCTTTTTGTCATCTGGACCTGTGGAAATGGAATAACCCAGATAAGGCAGAAAAACAGACAATACAATACCCAAACCCATTATGTTTCAAATAGTAACCTACCTTTGCCAAAAAAAAAAGAAAAAAAGAAAAAAAGAAGAAAAAATATGTTGGGGATACAGCACTCAAACAGCCATATTTCTGCCTGGGAGATCTCGGCGGTGAGAGAGCACGCTGGTCAGCCTGGACGTCTCAGTCTGAGCCGCTGTGTGCCGGCAGGGTGGGCACCTCTGAGATTTCGGGACGCGCAGAGGCTCTGGCAGAGCAGCTGCAACTCCCCCCACTGCTGCATTGCTAGATGCCAGGAAACTCACGGCAGATGCACAAACTTACCACGTTTTGGGGAGTCACCAGCAATATGCCCAGTTCTTGCTCCAGAAGGGGATCGCAGAGGAGAAGTATTTTAGGGTGGCGGTTTGGATCTGCCACCCAATTCACTCAGAGCAAAGACAGCCGTCACTCCTTGGGGTGACGGCAGCAAAGACACGCTGCGGGAGTAACACACCTCTGCCCGATGAGACTGCTGGGCCCTGTTACCACCATCTCATCATAAAACTCGTAGCACCGTCCTTATGCCCCATACAGTGCTACGCCGCCGTCCCAGGAGAGGGCTGAAGGAGAGACGGGGCGTGCAGGAGTCGCAGCACCCGCAGGTTGCACAAAGCCGGGGCAGAAGAGGACCCCGCACGGCCTCGGTAGGATCGGAGCGGGATTTAGTGTGCGGCTGGCCCCGCTTTTCCTGGGGTTTAAGCAGGGGCACCGTCGGGGACAGCGCAGAGAGCTCCGCAGTTGGCACAACCTCGCAGAGGGAGCCCAGCCCCGGGGGACACGTCCCTTCCTCGCGCCTGTGGCTGGCAGGGTCGGCAGGGCAGCTCGGCAGGAGCGAGGCCAACCCGTCCCTCCCGGCCGCAACCGGAGGAGGCAGCGAAAAACCACGCGGGATCGCCACCCTCACATCCCTGTTTATTTTGGACGGCAGTGACGGAGGTTCAGAGTTTGCTTTCATTTTATTCCCCCCGTGACGTCGAGAAGTCCCAGCACAGGGATAAGCCACGCCAAAACGGGACGGGTGTTTTCGAAGCCTCTAGCTCGGTCTCCTCCGGAATAATGACATAAGCGGCCAGGCAACGCGCCAAGCCTTTTCCTTGGCCAAGCGCAGACGGGAAGCGGCGTCCGGCGTCCATCCCCGCCACCGCGAGGACCGGCAGCGCCTGGGGTCCACGGCCCTGGTCCTCAACGCCGCCAGCGCCTTCTCCATCCGCAGGGACTGCCAGGTCGGTACGGCCGTGTCGGTCAGAGCTGGATTTTGGAGGAGACTCCTCAAGGGTGTCCAAGACTGTCCCCAGCCAGAGCGTGCTCGCTCAGGGAGAGCACTGGCTGTGTTTTATGCAACACCAGCTGCAAGTGAGGTTCAACGGTGAGCAGCAGGCTTAATTATCCAGCCTGACTAATTCTGCGCCGGCAGTCCCGGGCTAAGAGAAAGAGAGGTTTGAGACAATTATTTTCTCCGTGTGTCTTAGTAATAAAAGGTACAATGCCCAGGGAGAGGGGTTGTGCTAGTAAGCTAGGGCTTATGAAAAAAAGATTGTATCATCTTGCCCTGTGAGAAACTGGGTTCAAAATATTGATGTTTTTCAAGCTTCTCTCCAGAAGTAAGTGAAGAAAGCACGTTAGTGGTCTCGCATACAGTCACAGGGATGAAAACTCTGCTTCTGAACACACCCAAATTTTGAGAAAGCTTGGGATTTTATGACTCAGATATTTTTTTCCACCCCCCACCCTGAAATAAATAAACACCACTTGCAGTTGCTATGTGATACAGCACGTTTCCTTCACACACCATGGGTAAAATCCACACGCCAAGAGGCTGGGAAATGCACAGTTAAGGACATCATCCTTGCGGTACAGGCTGTAACTTCACACCGTTTTGGTAAATTCAAAGAAACAATATTCTAAGCCAAACACTGTACTCTTGAGTCCAGTGTATACATTCATGGCAGGTTGGTAAATAGTTTCTGACATTTTAATAACTGCTAAAGCAGTGATAGAAGATAGTTACAGAGACCAGCATAACAACAGCTTGTTTATAAATATCTGTGTCATGTTACCAAAATGACTTCATTGTGGTCTGGATCACTTTTGTAAAGGAGCTAAAATGGATGGGAATACATTACTTTCCATTGCTGGCAGCAATAAGCAACACTACGAACTCAAATATAAAATGCTATACTGTGGTAAAGGTGGCAAATTAACAGAGAACAAAGAAAAGTCTTCTTGGTCCAATACCCTCAATCCCATTCCGTTTAATTTCTGAAGATATCTACACTAAAATTGAGGCCTGATTTTTTTTTCTTTTTTTTTTTTTTTGAGATCAACCAGTCACCCAGACAGATTTTGAGCCTCTGTCTTTTTTTTTGTGGTAGAGCCGTTTGAACTGTGGTCTTTACTGCAGGTGGAGCAGTACACTGATAATTTACTACCACCTTCAAAACTGAAGGCTTACCTAAGCTTTGTGAAAGCAAAACTAAAAATCTCAGTAGATCATCTTGCACACTGTTGATACACACTTTCATCTAAAGCCAAATGAAACCTGGGTTGAGGTTTAATTGTCCCTGTTTCCCTCATTCCCTCCTTTCTGTTTCATGGTCTTCCTGTTCAGATGCAGACAGTGTTCATTATCCTGGGTTTGTCCTGGATTTGCCAAGTATTATGGTCATGCCACAGATCACCTTCTTACGTCTATTGTATGTGCCATCACTAATCGTCACATCGTAGACTGAGACATGTTTTTATGATCTGTTATGAGGAAATTTTGCACATTATTCCATTTTCCTTATCCTATTGACGAATTTCTTACTGCATAATCATTACTCAGAAATACAAAGTAATTATAATTCCTGTGAAAACTATTTATAGTCTTTGGGCTGTTTATGAATTCTTGTTAATGGCATAGACACTATTTATATCCTGACCTGATTATCTAAATTGCCCAGTATTGCTTCTGTTTCCTGATTGAATGCCACTCGTGCATGGGAGGTGTTCATCCGCATGCTGCGAGGACAGTTACCCAAATATGCACGAACAAGGAAATACCTTTACAAGAGGGCAAGGCAGATGATCCTGCAGTATATGAGGATCTCACTGATATCTTCTACACACCAGCGTAACTCTTTGCCGCAGGTAGCCAGTTTATATTTTAAAGACAGCAGCGGTGCCCAGCACATGGTTGCTGCCCATGGAGGCTGGAGCTGAAGGACAATAGGAGGTACCTGCACAACCACAGCCTTTCAAAATCCTTTGCAAAGGGGCCAAATTCCACAAAATGCTGAAGCGACCAGGAGAAACGGATGCGCAAGATGAGCGTACCCGTACCACAGGACAGATGAGAAGAGTTTAAGAGAGAAAGCAACTGGTGAGGGCCACTGGGACCGGGTTGGCAGCGGTGCCCGCGTACAGGGCAGCCAAGCAGGTCCGAGGCTGACGGGGTTTGTAAAATGCCGGTGCAAATCGGGCCGTGCTAGAGCTGCGCGCTGTCACGCGTGGCGCTGGCGCACGTCTGTGCTTGCAAAGGGGAGAGTCACGCAGGAAAGCACCCCAGCCTCCAACCCGCGCTTTCCACAAAACCCAGCAGGGACCCGGCAGTAGGGAAAGCAGCAGGTTGGAGCTCCCCTCTCCCTCCCAGAGCTGGCCCTGGCCCCCGGCGACACGGCTCGGCAGCCACCCTGCCTCCTCACCCCGTCCTGCCCCGCATCCTCACCACCCTGCTCCTGCTGCCATTCCCTGCGGGCGGTGGGAGATGGAAGCGGCCATCCTCCCCTGGCCCGGAGTGGTTAAAGGGCTGGGAAGGGAGGGGGCACGGGTCTCCCCCCCTTTCCTCTCCCCCTAGAACTTGGCCGCACCACATTGGCAGCTGAAGGAGAAAAGCGAAAAGGGTCCAGGACCGAAGGCATTGTCTGCGACTCAGCGATGCTATCTGGATTCTGGCTGAGACCTTCTGTTTATTTAGTTTATCAAATACTTCGGTTGTCTTTGGTTTGCCTTATCGCTCTATAACCTATACATATAACATTCTCACTTAGATCGTTCAGAGTCACAGGTCTGATCACGCCCTGGGTAAGCTCTTAGTTATTTGTGCCTGGGTGCAATAAATTTTTGTTGTTGGTGGTTGAAACTGTAAATGCTATCCACCCAACTATTGCAAAGGGGAAACTACAGCTTTGCAAAAGGGAGTATAATGCAAACCAACAAACCGACCAAAAAAATCCTGTCCATTGTAACAGCACCTCTAACCCCCGAACTGGAACGGGAGGTCCCGTTTAGAAGGCAGTAGGGGATTTGGGCTCTGTTGCGATCCCCAGCATCTATCCCGAACCGGGAGTCCGTAGGGAGCCTGCCTGTCCGAAGTCCAAGAACACAATGGTGTTTCCAGAGCTGGAACTCGGGCATAGACTTGGGAGCTGACCTGGTTATGCAGAGGCACCAAAACCTGCAGGGCCAACGACACAGATCTCGGGCGGTCGGTGCAAGTACCTGCCCGCAGCTCTCCATCCCATCCCATCGGGGAGCCAGGCTGAGGCAGAAGAAGTGATACAGTCATCTGGAAAATACCCACTGCCCCAGGCTGCTAAAGCCCCAGTTCAGGCATTTTGGTCACCATCAGCCGTTGAGGTAAACGTCTGCCGCTCTCTTAGAAAAATTATATACCTGCAAGCTGAAAGACCTGGGGGAAGTGTCTGAAGTTATACAAGGCTCTCAGACAGCAGGGTTTCCAGATTGCACCGGGGCTGGTGATTGCCAGCATGTGGCCATTATTTGCCCTCTCACAGGAGCCGGCAGTGATATTAGCCCCAAATATGGCAAGTTTTGAGGGGAAGGCTCATGCAAAGGGACATGGGAACACTGGCAGAGGTGTCATGCCGAGGAGATGGGGTGTGCATGAGTTTGGAAAGGCTGGGTCCAATCACCCCCAATGGCACTGTAACTGGGAGCGTGGTCCTTCAAGGAGCCTGTGGCTCATCGGCAGGAGGGTTTTCCCTAGTGAAGCACATTCTCTCTTCTCACCACCTTTCCCACAGCTGGCAGGTTTACCACTGAACATGCCTCCGACAAAGCAGAGCTCTCCCTCTTCCCTCTGAAATGCACCCGAGGAGTGTAAAAGTGGCTTGTCAGATGACTAGATACCATCAGAGCCTACAAGATCATTCAAACACAGCTTTGATCCAGCCTCTTCCTATCTCTTACATCAGTGTACGCCATGCAGCAAGGTTTGCTGTAGGCCAGCTGTCAGGGTTAACAGAAAGAGTAGGAGACGCGACAGCCAGCTCCTAACCCACTGCTACCAAAATGATCCAGATGAACTTCTGTTACACTCAGGTTTGTTTTTAAAGCAGATCTTTATGACTGAACTAGATGGCAGAGCCTATATATCTATTTACCCGGCATGTAAGATAACAGAGGCAAGAGGCTGGGCTGACCAATTGCTTACCCCATGTGCACTTTAGTCTGAAAGTGCATTGTGCAATGGCTCAATAGGAAGAAAGGTGAGAAGCCACCGCTAAAAACACAGCAAAACAAGTGCAACTTTTTACCCCCCACTGTCCGGGCTGTGTTTGCAACAAATGTAGAAAGCTCTTGGGAAGGATGTCGCTGAAAACAGTTATAAATAGAAACTTGCTTCACCTATTAACAGTGGGAAGCAAAGGCGGCGGCTGCAAGTTTTACAGGAGTTGTAATTAACTGAAATCGAGAGCCAGCGGGTCACAACCTGGTCAGATCAGCCCAGCCAGAAGAGCGCCGGAGTCTCCTCTGAGGGTGGTTGCTCACTCACTCGCTCACCCTCCTCCGGGGCACGGACTCCGGGGTTGCGAGCCGCCAGCCCAGGGGCAGCCCGGCGCTGCCTGGGCACAGGGTCACCCTGGCTGATCGGGTGGCAAAGCAGCCCCTGCGGGGCTTACGAGGGCACGGGAGACCGCGCTGGGGTCCCATCTCCTGCAGCAGCCCTCGCCCCGAGCCTCAGGAGCAGCCTGCGAGCGAGGCACGTCCGCAGTCGCGTCTCCCGTACCCACCCGCCCCGCACGGGGGGACCGGCAGCCCAAAAACATCCCGCGTGGGAGCAGCCCTTCTGCTTTCATGCCCTCTTGAACCGGCGGGGCAGGAGCTAATAGGGCATGGCAATACTTTGCTAAACAGCATTTTACTGAGCTTTCCAGTGCTCACAATGTATCTCATTGTACTCCACACGCAGCTCTGCTAGCTAAACCGCAGATGGCTTCACTGAGGGAGTTTCTAAATGCCTACTCTTTTTCTGCTCCCTGCTTCAAGAGCTCAAGAAGCGTTAGTTCACACACACCCAAATTGTTACACAACGGCTGTCTTGCTTCAAAAGCAATCAAAACAGTGAAATCAATTCGATGCGATTATAGGTGGAAGCTGGAAGATTAGATGATCTTGTGACAAACAGCACAGAGAGGTCTGTGTCAAACTGAAATCTCCACCGTGTTATTATAACCTTCACTCCAACGTTCGCTTCGCAATTTAACTTCCAGATAGGAGTGTAAAACTCCAGCGAGAGCATAAAGCAACAACAGAGTTTTATTCTGAGGATGCTAATGGCGGAGTGCAGACTGCCTTAGCCAAGGCAACTATGAGACAGGCCAGACAGACTGAGGTAACAAAAAGAATAAATTCTCAGTAAAGATCTCTCTGGAAGAAAGGGACATGTTTTCTCATCCTGAATCCTAATTCAAAGAAGAGAGAGGGGAGTTCTGAAGGCAAGCACTTTCCTGGTATGAGAGGCTCACCGCAGGCAGAAGGACTTCGACACAGGTCGGGATGGGCTGAGCGGCTGAGGGGCACCAGGCAAAATCACGCCTCTGAAGAGCAGCAGCATCCTACCTCGGTAGGCGTTCCGGACTTGTTTCTCCTGGCTGCATAACTCTCCAGAAGCTCTGTTTTAAGCCTGGGTCCCCTCCTTTCTGCCACCGTGTTGCTGAGGAGTTGAACAGGAGCCCAGACTTCCCTCAGCCAAGTGCAATTTTTTGGGGGAAATATCCTAGGCAGGAGGCCTGGGAAAGGGGGAAGGCTCCCGCCGGTGCCCAGGGTGGCTGAAGGTAAAGCTGGGGCAGGAGACCACATCTCCCTACAGGTGAAAGGCCACACAGTTTGAGAACTGCTGATGTGTGCTCCACGTGGGACGGCTCAGCCGTGCCGCCCCAAAGAGCATGCAACAGCCGCTTCTTGGAGTCATGCGTGGTTTTCCATCTTATTTCCACACAAGAATCAGCTGAAGGAAGGGGTTTGATCCTAACTGCAAATTGTGGGGGCTAAGTGTATTTCTGCTAGCAACAGTGTTGGCTGCGGCTATAAATCCAAGCCAAGTTTTTGTTTTAACATATGAGTTGAGCTGGGGCGGAAACTTTGCTTTTCTCCCCCTCCACCCACCCTTCCCTGGGCTGAGCCCCCCATGACCCAGTTCAAACACACTCAGACACTGTGGATGGAGCTGTCAGCCAGCAAAGCCAAGAAAGTAATATTCTGGGGAAATGACTGGCACCTGAACAACTTAAGGATGGAGTTCATTCACAGATGCAGATTGTTTATAAAGGCAGGTTACTCCTTCCTGCCTTGGCAAGCTGTATTACACAAAACAAGTGTACTAAAATAAGGAAATGTTTTCTGGTAGAAGGGAACGCCTTTAGAGCTGGGCAGAAGCCCGATCCCCCACACTTGCCCATACGAGGCCATACACAGTGTCACTCAGGAGATGATTCTGCGTTCGCTGCCTTGTCTCCAAACAGAAGTGAGTGATGTGCCAGCCTGCGCCTCCGATTCATGAGTTCACATCTAACCTAATGGTTGACTGGGGCCACTTTCTGCCAGCTTCCTAATAATACAGCTTACTGCTATTCCAGAAGAGATAGGAGACTAACACAAAGAGGCAATGATAGAACCTCAGGAGACTTCCAGGTTTCCTTAATTCATAATTCTCTCTCAGTCCTGTAACTGAGATATAAATAATCTCCTTGTTTCTGCTCCAGTTACTTTCAATCTCACTGATGCCAGAACACAGTCTTGCATCTCTCAGGTACTTCAGAAAGAAAGTTATTGCACCAGAAGACAAAGATGTTTTTAAAAATAATTTCCACATCAGTTCAAATGATAATGCACTCATATGCGGGTTTTGTATAACTGATATTATATTCTTAGTAGCTTACTTTTTGGAAGCATAGTATAAACATTTCCAGCATACATACTTACAAGAAATATGCTTGCAAAGCAAGATTACTTCCTATGAGAAAAAAACAAAACAACCCTCTCCGCTTTAAATGGGCAAACAAAACACATTTCCTCTTCCCATACCACAGCAAAGGCTTACACATGCATGTCACGTACTCACAAATAAACATTCACATGTGTAAGATCCACCACAATCTAAAAAGGAAAGTGCTGTAAAAGGACCCTGTAGTAATTGGGCAGCACATCATGATGTAAATGAGTATATCTCAGGAAAGCTGCAAGCCTTGTTGTCTTGTTTTGCAACGCTAACCACATGCAGACACACACACACATAGCAAAACACTTTCATGTTAGCTCAGTTCTCCTTCCATAAAGTTTGGTGGTAAAGCCCTCCCTGACGTCCGTCAAAGTCAGGGACTGAACAGGTGAGAGCTGATGAAAGTTTTGAATAGCCAAGGAAACCAATGATTCGAAGAACTTAATTCCTCCCATCTTAAACAAATGCTTGTTTCCCTGGGAACTCATCAGAGCAGCTATTCTGAGAAAAAAACCCTCCTTTCTTCTCCTTGCCATACCCTGTCCTCAGGACAAAAGCATTCTTCTGGCATGTAACTACCCATCTCGACTCCCAGTATGGGCAACAAAAAGGGATATGTAGTTTTGGGGCACTCTTTGTCTCATCCCAAAGTAAATGTGTAAAATAGGTCAGATGAGTCACTCCCCAAAAATGCATCTTTCTCTCTACTGATGGTAGAAGGAGGCTACCAGGAGACCTTGGAAGTGGACCATGCCCTATCCCCATGGGCTGAGGGAAGGAAGGAAGCACTGCTCACTTGGCTTGTAGGAAATTTCCTGTTCGGCTCTAAATCCAGAGACTAAACCCAAGGACACAAACAGGGTGCACCATCCCTTCACCAGAGCGCTCGGCAGGACCAGTTCTTTCATTTCACTGTATATCCTGCCACTATCTATCATAGCCAACCTCCAGGGTACTGTCGTGGGGAGAGGAAAGGGTTTCCTCCCTGGACCCTACCTTTCTGCTGCAGAGGCAGGCGAGCACAGGTTTAATACAGGGCAATGTGAACAGTGATCTAGTCTCCTTTCCAATCCCTTTGGACATGCTAGTTCATGGTTATCTGAGGACACATCTTGTTTCTTACTAAGAATTTTCTTCCTCTACTGCACAATCACTTCTAATAACTTAGTACATTCCATTTTAAAAAGCATTTAGGTCCTTGCCCTTATTACAGTGCTTGAAAGACTGTTCCAGAACTTCAGTCTTTATATGGCTTTACTAATTTCAAGCCTAAACTCCCCTGTGACTGATTTCTAGCCAATTGGGTTTGTGCCAGTAGTGTCATTTAACTTAAATACTTCTTCTCCCTCTATGATTTTTGCCCTCTCCCTGTTCCCAAAAATATATCTATAAAAAGCCATCATTAAAGTCTCCAGCTCTAGAAGCCAGCTTCTTTTCATTGTTCTTCCAAAGGAAGACATACCATTCTTCTCACACAAGTAGCACCTCTTCCCATTTAATTAATTAATCCCTCTGAAGCATGGGTAACCAAAGCTATATAAAACATTTCATTGAAGAATGCCTGTAGAACTGTACCAATACTTCTCTATCTCTGTTCAGAAAAAACCCTCACCTGGTAATCAAGTTTATTGTCTTTTTTTCCACCTCAGTGGCATAGTGGTGGTTACGGCATCCTCTCACTGATCAATAAACCCAAGCCTCTTCCTTCCTTCAGCTCATCCCTTCACAATAGCAGCTGCTTGTGAAAGGAAAGCCAGACCTAGAGCAGCATCACTGCTGAGCACTAATTGCAAAGCAGGGACAAAAAGAGACTTAAATGCCCAAAATGTTGGACCCTGGAGGTGATGCCCGTGTTAGCTGGTGGGAGCAGTGCTCCGAGATCCTGGGCTCCAGAAGCACAGGTCCCTCCACCAGCCCCACGCTCCTTTCACTCCCCACTTCCCAGCCCTGTTTTCCCTCCCAAAAACAGACATGGCCACAGCTGAATCCATACCCGGGGGACCCCACGGAGGTGGGGGAGCCGGCAGCAAGCCCCTCGGCCATGCCATGCATCCCTGCCAGGCAGACAGGCACCGTGCCCGGAGGAGACGTGAGCTCACGCCGTCTCCTCTCACGCCTTCCCATGCGTTTCCCCAGGAAAAAGGATGAAGTTAGCATGTGTTGGGATAAATTAAATAAACACACGTTTAAAACAGAGTCTGGCTCCCCCTTGTTTCCTCCCAAGCCAGTGTGATTCAGCCCACAGCGCCTTGTTTATTTTTCACATCGAGAGGCCTTTCTCTCCTCTGCGATGGACAAGGAAAGCGCAGGGAATGGCTCAGCCTTTCCAGCGCGTCTGCTCCTCCCTGCGATGCTGGAGGGGTTGCAACATCCACCGCCGGAGCAGCGCACCTCCTGCCCTCAGCCCCACGCACAAATGCTGCGGGGGTACCCGAAATGAGTGTACTGTTACAGGGTCCAAAACCAGTTGCCCGCTTGGGACTTTTATTTAGCCTGAGAACAAAGAGTACTGTTGGTTTATGGCCTAGATTCTCATCAGAAGAAAGAAAAAGGAGGGTCTGAGAGGGTTATCCAACTGCTTTCCCCAAAACCATCTGGTTTTATTCCTCTCCATGGAAAGCATTTGTGGGTTTTATGCTGAGGAGCACATTCGCCAGTTCTCCTCAATACAACTCATAGCAACGTGAATGGAAGTTGCTGGGTTTTTTTCTAAAGGGAAACAGAAGTGTGAAAACCAAAAATATTTCATTCCAGTTATAAATGCAGGAGTTTTGCAATGTCATTCATTTTCCTAAGTAATATCCAAATATTTTTCCTTGCTGTGCTCCAGCCAATATCCACTTGAGCTTTCATATGAGGAAAATAAAATAGGTGTGAATTATGCAAAGCTAAAAAACCCAAATCAACCACTATGCCTGTATGCACCATTAAGCTTGTAATCTCATACAAAAGCATCTAACCTATGCCATTGTCCCCTGTTAAAAGGTAACGAGGTGGGGGAAAAGAGCCACAATGAGATTATTCATAGAATTGGGTATCTCACAGGAGGTTAGGTTAGCCTCAGCTAACATAGGCATCAGCAGTGTGAATTAACAGGATTATATTTCCACTGAAGAAAGACCCCCGTGTCTGATCGTTGGCTAGATTAGCGCTGCTCTGTGTACGTCAAAGGAATCATATATGATAGGCAGTGCTAGCGATCCCAGCTCCCCCAAACTTTTTCTAGTTTACAAGAAAAACAAATGCATTCAGAGCAAGCTGCTAACCTTGTGCCAGCCCACTCTGGTTCCACCCCACGCCAGTTCTAATTCCATTAATTAAGGCAGGGAGAGCTGGACAAGGTGGCCTTTGTTATACAGCCCAGCAGCCTGGATAACCGCCTTCCAGAGGAAAAAGGAGCAAGGAACATTTGCAATCAGATGAGGCGTTGTGAAATAACTTACAACTCTCTATACATAAAATTTACACGTTTCATACCCACCACTGGTGAGACACAGCTGGTGACAGCACTGTGTGCTGGTGGTGTTTTGGTAGCTGGTGTTTTGGTAGCTGTTTTGGTGGTGGGCAGGTCTTTCAGTGGCATCCACAGCAGAGAAAAGCTTGTTAACATCTGGTTGTGTGCAGCCTCGGTCACGCAGCAAGGGCTTTCAGCAAGAGCTTTGAATTAAAGCATGTAAATTGTCCACCTCAACAACCTGCTCAAGAGGATGAGTGAACCTGGGCCACAGAAGAAGGTACTTATTCTATCAGAAAGTATTATTTTATTCTACTTGAACATTCTGTCTCCTAAAACAGAGAAATGAGAATAGCCCTTTGGATATTTTTCGGGAAACAAGGAAATGAAGATGCAAAGATCTATTTCCTCACTGAAATCATTGTGCTGAACTATTTCGCTGCCTCCAGCGGCAAACTTCACATGGTGCTGCAGAGTCTATGGTGTAGGTAACCGCTGGCTGAGGACTGTAGCTTTACTGATACAGCTAAACTACAGCTGGTTTAAGAGCTGTTGTGGTGGTGAAGGCACCATTACACGAGCCCTAGGTAGCCATGCTAAGTGACCAAGCTACATGAAATACACCTTTTGGTTCTAAATTAACATCATAGGCTTGCAAGCCACTTGCGTCCTTAAAAAAAACCTTTAAAAGTGCTAATGGAATTCAGCTCACATCTGTTGTATAAAGCAGGGCACTAGAGACTTTTGAAATGAATTATTGAAAAGAATGAAAGGAAATATTTTGCAAATATTTTGCTGTCTGTAGTTCATTTGTGGGACAGTCCTGATTCCCAAGAATGTGTTAGTCATTCAGTTTCTTCCACCACAGGGCTGCCAAAACAACTTTTAGCCCTACAGTTGTTAGTAAAGAGTTTTGTCCAACTGTTTATAATTCATTAAAATTGTTTTGTCATGCTAGCATTATTTCTGTTTTTGTAATCTCCGACTGAGGCTGAAAGGAAGGACTGAAAGGAAAAATACGAATAATGATCAATAAATAATAGCACACTGACTATGGAAATAAATGCTTACGGACACGCACAGATCCAGGCATTCGTCTGACTGAAAGACAGCTTGCTGCACACAGAGGCAAGCAAAACCTGACCTGCCTGGAGCAATTACCTCTCCCTGTAAGCCTGGCCTCTTCTGCACCCCTTCCCAGCGGCAGCACCAGCATCCCAGCAGTGCATGGGGACACCGTGGCTGACTCCCCGCTGACTTTCCAGCAGCATTTTGCCATCACTTCAATGGCAGGTGCTTTGCTATTGAAATACTTTCGGCGCTAAAGATCGCCACCTCTTATTTACGCGAAGTGACGTGATCAAACAAGCATGCTGAGGGCTGGGCAGCAAGGAAGCTTTAAAGGCTTGCCTACCTAACAGCTCCTGCTTTGTGGAGCGGTGGAGCAAAGTTTGGCTTTGCCTGAGCCCGGGATCTGTACCCAGTTGGTCACCGGAGGCTCCATCCCTCTCCGTCTGCCCGGCACGTGGGTGGCTGTGCTGTAGGATGCTGGCACAAGGACTTTCTGCAGCACAGAGAGGAACCAGCCCTGGCTGCCACGTCTCCCCTCTCTGAAACCCAGGTGGTGGCCGCCTGCTCGCTGAAGGTGGCCCCCTGGACAGACTCATTGCTGAGAAATTCCCGGTTAGCAGCTTACAAATTCAGATTGCGCTGGTAGGGAGAGAATGGGGTGCTCTTATAAATGGAGATGGCCTACATGGGGATGGGGAGAACCGGAAAACATTCCTCTTGCATTTAGCTCATTTTTCATTTAGTTTTCTAAGGAACTGAGGTTTATGCAACCATGAGCTGTCTCTGGGCCTCTTCACACATCTGTTGCCATCCATCCTACTACTGCCCCATCATCAAACACAGCCAATTTTCTCCAACACTGATCTTCCAAAGACAGCATTTTCCTAGAATTTTCTCAAGGAGGCAACCGGCGACAGGAGGGAGAGCGGTGTCCCCCAGGTGCCCCCCACCAAGGGAAGCAGCACGGAGCCATCCCTGGCCAGGCAGCAGATCTCCAGGATGCTTCTTTCCAGCGCAGGAGCCACGTCAGCCAGCGCAAGCTCCGTCCTGGGCCCCAGCAACAGCAAACCACAAGACGCAGAGTTGTAGGAAACCAGGTTTCACCCGCTCTGGAAGTGGGTTACGGAGAAGCACGTCATGACCCAGTTGCAAGCGCTCGGTAGGCGCGTGCCTGTACGGCAGAGCGGGTCGGCGGCAAGAACCGCTGAGACCGCGCGCTGCCTGGGTTTCCACTGCAGCAGAGGCTAGGTCTGCTTTACGGGCAGGGGGGTGGTTTCCTACCCCAGCTGACCAAACCCTCGGGTGAGAGGGATGCCAGGGTGCTTTGAAGAACCAAGCTCCCCAGCTGCATCTACGTCGGGTGGTACCCGGTCATTTTAGCGAGAAGAAAAGGCACAGGAATGGGGAGGGAAGGAGAAGAAGTACTTACTGAGAAGAAGCATAGCAAAAGCTGGCGAGTGCCCAGCACTTATTAAACAGCCACTTTGAGTCTGCTGCTCTTCAGGCCCATCAGACGTAAAGGGTCAGCCCAGGGAATGGTAGGCGAGCGCTCCTGCAAACACAGTCCTGCACAGAGGAAAATTGCTTTGGAAAAGGTTTTGGGGGAGGCTCGGTGACTGCCGTACGCAGTACAACACTGCATCAAGCTGTCTGCAAAAAATTCGTAATTACTGCTTAAGACCTCCTAGGAGGTGCCTAGAGTAGCAGATGGAGCCATTTCCCAGTAATTTTCATGGATCTGAGTGACTTTGGTAGTGGGAAACGTTTATTATGGAGTTGCATTGGGTTATAAAGAAAAGCAGGAAAAGATTTGTTCTGCAGGAGCTTTTTTGGTACTAGGGGCTTGAGGGCTACAACATGGTGATGGCTGAGCTTCTGCCTGCACACCTGGGAGCAGAGGTATCTAACAGGGAGGGCCAAAGGTATGACCAAGACAGTGGAAGGACCTGAACGTGCTCCTGAGCACATTGAATCCATGGCCAGGGTCTGAAACCATGGGCGGTCCTTCTACCTTGCAGGGTGCCGATCTGCTTTCAGATCAGTTTTCTCTGAAGAACATTAATTCTGAACGGGCCATAGCTGCCACCAGGATGCCGAGGGGTGCGTAGGTGCCGTAGATCACAGACGGGATACAGCTGAGCGTCAGAGCCTACCTCAGACTAACGCTATCACACGTCATGCCTGGCGGCTGCAGCACAACAATCAGTCTTAGTGCAAGAACCATATGATTTCTCTCCTCTCCTCCACATCCATCCCCTAGAAAAATAATGCCTGGAAACTTGAGCCGGGGTACTTGTATAAGTCAATTGTATCCAGTGTCGAACCTTAAAAGGTGACCAAAAAAACAAACCAAACAAAAAACAAACTTTCCTGAAAAATTAATGTCTATGGTAACTCCACACCATCCATATGGTTTTTCAAACCTGTGTTAATGTTTGCATTGCAATAAAAGACGGGGTTCCCTAGTAACACAGGACAGCCCTTGGCAGGTAAAGATGCCTGGGTATCTACCATGTAAAGCTGAGGGAGCTCCATTCCTTTGCAGCCAGCCAGTTAGTGAAAACTGAAGTACTCGGGGGGGGGGGTGGGGGGTGGGGGGAGAAATGAGACTCAGTAGGTGTCTCGAGTAAGCAGTTTTTGTCAACCCAATGTGAAGCCAAATGTTCCTCTCTGTTTCAGCTGATGCATGCTTTCCACTGCTGTCTGAAAGTTTTCGTTTTCCATTTTTGAAGGCTATAGATTTCCATCTCTTACCCTAGCAACTGTTTCAGTGGTTTATTATTTTTCCAGCCCCTTCTGATTTGCTCAGAAAACACAGATAGGCCAGCTATAATAAACTGTCGCAGGATGTGCAAAATCTTCACAAGAAATAAACATCTCCAGCCTCTTGTTGCACCCACAAACAACAAAATCACAATGAGACATTAAGCAGAAACCAGTCTGCTGTGTGCAGGCAAGAGCCGATTTCAAATCTAAACATCCCTTAAGCTTTCTGGGCACTGTAGAGAAGTATACCAGTTGGCCTCCTCTAGGGATAAAATATCACTCAGAGGTATAGCATTGTTTGAGGTGACTGAAGCCTTCAAAGGATGAGGTCTTGCCTCTCAAAACAAAGTTACGATGAACCAAGAGTATAAGTTGTGTATTCTTTTTTAAGAAGGGTGCATGGGCTTTGTTTTTCAACACTTATTCATCATTATTTCTGAACTCCCAGAAAGAAACACTGGAGCCATATTCATCAGCTCCTTACATGTCCTCCTGCAACAGCCCTAGGCAGCCGTCCCCTCTGGCCACTCTCCTGGGAGTCACCCACTTCATTTGGCAGCAGAACCTATCCTGACTTGTCACTCTGATGCCCAGAAGACTTCTCATTATACAAACTATCTGTCATTACCAAGCAGATACAAAGCTCCAGCCAAATGTTAATAACAGGCTTCATAAAAAAGCAAAACACTCCAAACGGACCAATGTTGCATTGTTTTCCTCCTTTCTGCAACCATTCATGCCAATGCAAAATAATCAGATGGTGCTTTACATGCACAGCACTTTAAAACAACTTTTTTAGGTTTTTTTAAACAACTACACAGAAAAGCACCCCTGCGATTTGGATGGTACGAGAAGTCGGGAAACATTACTAGTGGCTTTGATTTAAGAAGTTTTAACCAGAAAAGGCTCAGCCACCCAAAGGAAAGTGTGGCACTCACCCAAAACTGCCAAGCACCACGTTTTCCACTAGCAAAACCATAGCACGTTCAAGCTGAGGAACCTGTAGGAAACTCAGTAAGTTCTGGTTAAAGCAAAAGAAAAATCAAATTATTTGTTCTGCTGACCTATTTAAACTGAACCCAACAGATGGGCTGATCCTCAAAGACACTCCTCTGCCAGAAACCACCTCGGTGACTTCCAAGTTGTTGCCAGCCTGGCCGGGGCAAAAGGCAATGGCTGTGGCATTACTAAGGACCATCAGGCACATCTAAAACCCTCCTAGTTCCTGCTACTTGCCATGTTTTGGTCATAACTGTGCAGAGGGGCTTCGATGCTTCACCAAGCTTCCAGGAGGCACCACAACTTTGATGAACAGGCTGATATTTACAAAAGGAGGAGCAGTCAAGGTTAATGGCCCTCTTCTCCAGAGGAAGCTTTGAACAATAAAAAAACCATGATCATCCAATAAATTCTCTGTATGCTTTCTCGCAGACACGTAATTCTTGACGCAAAACATTTTCAGCATAGGAATTGAACATAGAAACAGGAGTGAAAGACTGGCAAATATTCTTAAGGAAGCTCACTCTTTCTCATATGTCTGCCAGAAAGTAAAACAAGCACAGCCTTCCCTGTCCTCTCCATCCATGAGGAGTCTGTAGAAAAAAAGGCAGGCCACGATCATTGCTCAGTTCTGTTCAAAGTAAAGCTAAGAAATTGCTGGAGAGACACTAGCCAGTTGTTTTGTCCACAGACCATGGAAGACTGGTTTTGTTTTTTTAACCCCTGTCTATTAAAAAAAAAATGTGCTGGTTTGCTAGGGAACTATGTAAACTTTGGTGTTAGAGTGATGACAGCCCAAAGAAAGGGCTGGTGGATTAACTAACTGCTTGGCCCAAGTAAAGAGCCTCAGAGACAGATGTGGAGAGACTAAAAAAAAAATAAAAAATCTTCAAAGAAAGAAACTTAACTGGGAATGCCTGGCTTCAATTTCCAGCTTGGTTTCCCCTGTCACCCTGGGAAAGTCACTTAGTCCTTGTGTTCATTACCAGCTGTAGGAGCTCTGAAGCAGCAAGACTCAGCAATAACCTAGTGCGGAGAAATTATGGTTGTGGAAGTCAAGTAACTCTTAGAAACAAAGCCTCTAGTGCAGGAGAAGTTGGCGGGGGAGGATTGAAAGAGAACACAAAAACAAGCTAGTCACCTAGCGTTAGCAAGCCCATAGTAAAATCTTAGAGAAGATAAGATGGCTGTGTTTTTTACCACAAGATAACTAATGAGGACAACTTGCTCCACTCCACCCATGACTAACCTCACCACCTTCTTCGCTTCACTGCACATACAGTATTTGCAGTGAGCAAACCATAAGTAAACTGCAGATAGCACATCCCTAATAGGCTGCTGCGATGTGCATGCTCTTTAAATCAATTATATTAATCTTTTAATTAACATAAAAAGTCTTAACTGATGGTTTTGAAAGCTTCATTTCAAAAGGCTTCATTTTGCTAGGTGTGGAGTGGCTTGCTTCTCCCATTCAGAGCCAGCCTTCGAAATGGCAGACCTACACTTCCACACACAAGCTTTCCTAAAAAAGCGAAAACCAGGGGCTGAACACAGTTATTCACAGCCATGGCTCCACAGCGGTTTTTCCACGCTCTTTACTCAGTAACTTCTCAAGGGGAACATGGTGCCAAAAGGTCATATACCACCGTCTGCCTGTACATGGAAGTGTCACAGACTATGGGGTTTCCCTGTCGGGGCTTGAGAACAGCTGTGCCAAGAAGGTTTGGGGTTTTTTTAATTAAAAAAAAGAAGAGCCCACCACTATCAGTTGTTTCATTTAATGGGGCCTACCGTGTCCTCTTGCGCTTGAACCTGAGGGACAGCAGCAGAGCAGGGTCCCTGGGCAGGATGAAGCCCAGAAGCGAGGACAGCCACCCGGACTCGGTTTGCACTCCCTACAACTCTGCCTCGGCTCCTTCCTTCTCCTGGCTTTGTCCCATCTGGCAGGGAAAGCAGTCTGGACCACGGAGGCCATGAGAAAAAGAGATTCATCACAACATCACAACTTCATTTCAAGCGTTAAGAAACCTTTTGAAAGCCGACTGGCTTTTGACGTGGGTGGGGAAGGAGTGATGGGCACTGCAGCACGCGGGGTGGACTTTCCTGTCCCGCAGGTGAAAGGACAGAGCAGAGGTTTGGGGTGCCAAGAGCTGCCAGCTCCCCTCATCTATGGGGGCTTCCTTGGAGAGCCAGTCCCCAGACCTCGATGGATGTGCCAGGCCGACAAGCTGAACTAAAACAGGTGGAAAAAAGTTGCTATCATTCAGAATTGCAGAGAAAAACTCAGGAACAAGAACTCCATAACAGCATTTGTAATTACTAAAATCTTTTGTGGCACTAGGGCTTTGGAATTTTTGAGTAGTGGGACTGGTAACGTGGGGTGTGCAATTTGCATCACAGATCCGGACGGTTTCTGATGTCCAAGGAGGCACCGTGACAGCACAGGGCACCAAAACTCTGGAAGCTGCATCTCCCTCCACAACCTGCATCTCGTGCAGATCCCCGGTACCGTGTTTGGAGGCTTGGGCTGGAAAGCAACAAGAGCCTGTCCTCTTGGAAAGACCCGAACAGGTTTGGAAACACTGTGTGCAGCCTGTCATCGTAGCTGGGAAGGAGGCTTTGCTGGGGGTCCTGCTCTTTGCATAGAGTAGCCGTGTTTGGGTCTATTTGGGTCAAACTGGCTACTACCATGAGAGCCAGGTCCCCCATCATTTGCTAAAGCTTGCCTGGAGCACGTGCTGCTCCCTCTCCCATCAGCTGCCCTGCCTGTACCTGAGCCATGCAGTACCTCCTCCTCCTCTCTTCTCCTGTCCCCATCCCCATCAGGCAGTCCCCACGGGCTCCCGGCGAGGACGGAGGAGAGGGGGGACACTGACCCACAAGTGCCCTGGTACATCCACTTGCCATCAGCAACGCACATCCCCAGGCTGTCGGGGTCGGACGCGGTGACCTGGCCACGCGGGGGATTCGGCAGAGGGTCGGTGGGCTCTGCCGGGCCACCTATGGCCGGTCGGCACATCCGCCACGCGCTGGAAAAAAACCAGAAGTGACGCCGGAGGCATTCAGCCAGAACAGTGCCAGAACTTCCCCGGCGCGACCAGGGCTGGGCTGACCCAGTGCTGTTCTCAGCCGTGCCGAGGTGGAGGACACACCACAGTGTTTCTGGAAGTGACAGGGCGAGTGACCCTCCGTGACGAGAACCCCTGCATCACCCCTGCGCCAGCACACCCTGGGAGGGGAAAACTTTGATTTCCTCACTGCTCAGGTCATGCTGAGATTGAGAAAGTGCCGTATTTACTGACTTCCCAGTTGGAAGAGTGTAAACCATCCGTGATTTACCAGGATCCCTATTTAATATACTCAGTGTACATAAACTGGAAACTCTGCCTTGCTGCAGCTCCTAGCTGTGGAACAGTAGCTGCCACTTCTCCAATTAAGAGAAAAACAGAGCGGTTTATTAAGCACGGTTGTGGGAACGTAGTTTCAGTCTTCAGTGGGTTCATCTGAATATTTTTCCATTTCAGTTCATGTAAGTTCACGCCCTTTGGGTTTCACATAAAGCCGTAGGGTCTGAGCGACTCAAAAATCTCAAAATCAAAATGTCAAGTTGAAACGAAACCATAAAAGGTATTTGGATTTGCATGAAAACGGGCCCAGATTTGCTTCAGGAGTTCCTGAAGCCTGGTAAAGCTTTTGAAGAGCCTAATCTGAGTTTTGTGGTTTCGGTGCAGACTGAAACCAGCGCGAGAGAGCAGATGGGCTCCTTTCAGGAAGCCAAGGCAGAGGAGAATGATTAAGAAGCTATGAGAACAAGAACCACGGGGGGAATTTAAAAAAAAAAAATCTCCAAAACCAGATTTTCAAGTGCTGAACACCACATATTAGTAACTAAGATGACACGGGTCACGTTTAGGCACTACAAGATAGCAGCTCTTTTTGAGGATCTGGCCCTGAGTGGGGATACGGCCATCTGGAGGCAAGTCCAGCCATAACAGCGCCATATACCCTTCTGCCCATACATTGAACTTCCTTACCACTGCATCACATAATGCATACCCTGAGAAGCATAAATCCTCCAAAACTCTCATTTTTCATGGGGGTCTTGTCACCTTGCAAGTAATCCCCTTCCCACAGTACTCCAGTCACACATGAGGTAGGAAAACAAAAGAAAAGAATAATCTACCGGTTTCATGCTCTCTGGTTAACATCTATAAACTTGTCCCAACATCAAATATTTTAAATTTTGGCTTTGATCTATTTTTTAAAAGAGTTCTTTTCATTTCATATGCTCTATATTTATTTTTATTGCATTTTTTTCATGATATAAAAATAAATACTTCAGAGTGACAAGTCAGTTTAGTAGCTCACCTGAAAAGATGCAAACACTAGAATAAATTTAACTTAATAATAGTTTTCTTTCCATTAACAGTCTACACATCTCATTCGATTACACACTTTACGTTAGCATCATTTACATTGACAGGATGCAGAGGAGGCGACTTCCTGAGTAGGCACTCATTGATTACTTGAGACTTAGCCTCCTGGCTGAGCAACTGAGTGTTTTAAAACAATAATATCACGTCATGACTAGCATAATGTGGGTACAAAATGTTATGAACAACGCAAGCAAAAACTGTCAAACTTGCAAGTATCTTGCTTTGAGAGCATTTTGCCTCCTAACCATGCAAAAATTGAACTTCTAATCAGCAATTTAAATTTTCAGTCCCTTCTTTATGCCTTTTCTGCAAAAAAGAATAACAGAGGAAAATATAAATTTGGTTGAAACACTGAGGGTTTGTTCCCCCATCAACAGGATATTTAGTTTCATATCTGCTCAACCGTTCGTCCTGCCAAAGAAAATCAAATGGTTTCCCATAGCTTCAGCATTCACTTGAATTCACATGGACTTGGAGTGCTACTTGAATGCTACTTGGCCCTCCCAGGAGTATGTACTAGGCAGCTGTAATGCTCCCCACTGACATTCTCATGCAGCATCGCTGCAGATCAGCCAGCAGCATTTCCAGCATCGGCACATTTTATATCCATGGTTTGCAGAATAGGATAAATCAGTATTTTAGCGTCCAAATTTTATCTTGCACCAGCATTTCACGCTCTCACAGTGCAGTTTCTTCTCATGCAGTATGTTCAGCTCATTACACCTATTAAGCCATTTACTCTCCTCACCCTTTCAGCAGCATCTTTTTCTATTTAAATGACTTCCCATTGGTTTGGCCTGTCCTCATAGCATAGACTCACCCTAACCACGTCTTCTGTTTGAGAGTCCATCACAAGTGCTATCACATTCAAAGGACACTTCGACACAGCATTTCCACTGAAATCGGTGGGGCTTAAGTGTTTAAGCAGGCTTACAGGCTGGGCCAAACAGTCTCTGTGCCTCATCTATTAGATATGAAGACAAATACTCCGTCCCACACACCTGCATTGCAAACATAACTACTAGGTTTGTTTCAAAAATGGTAGCGGGGCTGCTTTGCCATCTGACAGCTCAGCCTCAATTGTGCCAATACCCTGGTGGGGGTAAAAATGGCCGAGGAGCAAAAGTTCCCATACCCTGGTGGAAGCCAGCCAAACTGCTGAGGGATCTTCTTCTTTCCGAATGATGATGTTTCAATATGCTTTCATTTAATTTGTAGAAATAGGCTTTAGTAAAACATACAATCTTAAGAGGCAAACCAAAACCCAAACCACAATAATTTACTCCATCTAAACAAAACTAAAGAGTTTAATTTTCTCTCTTGGCAGGAAAGGTTGCAGGGGGGCAGTCTGAAGTACTATTTTTCAGACAGCTTGGACCTTTGGGGAGCAGTTTCAGAAAGAAACCCCAAACAATCGAAATTCTCACACCTTCCGTAAGCAGGATTTGAGTGTCCAGTCTGGCCCGGGGCAGGGTCTGCAGAGCGTGCAGGAGGCAGGCGCAGGCAGCTCTCCATCCCTCGCTGCTGGCATCCCAAACAGCTCAGTGCCTTGTAGGGTTACTGACCTTTTTATGGTCACCTTTTGGGTTTTTTCCCCACCCCCCAAAAGAAGCCTTAGCTTCAAAGGACCAGCTGCTGTGGCAGCCAGACAAACAGGAATTTCATTTAAATAGCTTCCACGTGGACTTTAGCCTTCTCCTTAGAGAACAGAAAATAACAAGCTGCCCAAAAAGCCAAGCACCTCACCCTGGGTCCACGGACAGCTTGCAAGGTGGCACAGGCACCACTGCAGGCACTTCTCTCCCCGCGGACGTGTATGGTCTATGTTAGGGTTGCTGCTGCATCAGGGGGTGAAGGGGGGACCGGGAGGAGGGTCTTGTAGCTGCAATCATAACTGAATTACAGCCTCAGACACTGGATGACCATTAAACCTGTTGCCACAGGGTAGTGAGCGGCTGTTTCTGGCAACATCTTGGTTGGTTTCACAGGGTTTCTAGGAGCCATCACCATAAAAGCCACCATCCAGATGTCAGCTTCACTGTAGATCATCTTAGCAGTGTTAAATGAAAGAAGAGGTAGAAGGGGGAGAAAAATCTTTAAACCATATTTAAAAAAAAAAAAAAAGTAGAGGAAAAAGCAGAGAAGAAATCCTTGAATCCTTGCATTATCCACCAACAATATCTAAAAGTCACAGCAAAAAAGACGGGAAAATGGGAAATAAAAAAATGATACAAGGAAAGGCAAGACACAGTAGACCAAAGGTGTGACCCGAAGGGTAGCTGATCCCTACAGCGTGGCTACATGCATGAAGCAGTCTGGCTCGCTTGCTTGCTGGTTGTAGGCACGGGGAGCACTGCAGACAGCCCACTGGATTTGCAGTACTTGCTCTGAAATTTGCCTCTGCCACCACGCCTTGTCCGTGGCCTAAGGGGAAAAAAAAACCCAAACAAACAAACAAAAAGCAAAGCAGAAAAGCAGTGAAAATGTTACACCTCAGTGTTACGCAAAAAAAGAGAAGCACAGCTAGAATCATTTTTAGAAGATCCAGTGCTTGTCCTGTGACATCTTCATCTCTGTGGTTTTTCTTGGTATTGATGCAATGAGGAAAGTGTACAGCTGTATTTCCCTTTTTAAAAATAAACATACAAGTCCTAAGCGGAAATCACTCGGAATGCGAGGGAGCCGATTCTGCCTGATGTCACCTTGTTGCACAGGCAGGAATTTCCCAGAGGCAGGACACTGGTCCCCAGGAGAGCCACACACCATTGCACAGCCCTGGAGCAGATGCACGGGGGCACCGAAATCCATCCAACTCCATCTCCACTCTCTGAAACCGACCCAGCACCAGTTTGGGAAGAGCGCAAGAACAAAGCAAACATACGGCAATGTCTCCTCTGAATCCATTGCCAACCTCCAACAACTTACGGCTCAGGGACTTCCTGAGCCCAAAGTAGTTTTCTGTGCATTTAAAACTGCCACTGGATTTTTTTGCTCCACAGCCGGAGCAAAGGAACAGGGAGCCGCAGCCAGGAACAAGGCTGGCTGGAGGACATCAAAGATGACATGCTGGGAGCGCGTGATCCCTCCCAGAGCTGGGGCATCATACCAAGGGGTACAGCACAGGGCCACGGAGGCTACGCTCAAGCCTGGGCAGAAGACGTGAGCCATGGTAGCCAAGAAAATGCAGCTCCTGCGGCAGGGTACCAGAATTTCTTGGGAACTCAGCGCTCCAGCAGACACCTAAACACGGGGCCGTTTTTTCCCAGTGCTCAGCACATCAGGCACTGTGTTTTTTGGAAAACCTGACTCACAACGTTACAAGCAACGTCAGCAGCTCGAACCCTGTTATTCATCTGTAGGACAACAATGTCTAGAGGCCCCAGGCGTGGCGTAGCATTGCTCCGACCGGGCGCTGCGCAATCCCGCTGGCTGCGAGCAGTAGCTCCAGGAGAGCTGACCTGGCACTGGCAACTACTGCCAGCTTCTTGGGATGCTCTTGAGCAGACATGGCTTCCCGACAGCCACAAGCCATCCCATTTCTCTTTTCTGATCACCCACATCACTGCAGAGAATATTTAGATTTGAAACCACAGCACCAGCCTCCAGCAGCTCTGCTGCTGTTGCGGAGGCATCCCAAGCACATATCACTCGGTTTAATTTCACCCCGTTCAGACTTAGCCCCACTGGGTTTGCGTCACAGGCGAGACAGACACGGGCAACCAGCGTCTTCTTCTGTGGGTCATGTGTGCGCTCCTAATCCTCCATCAGTCTTCAGGGAAGAAGCTGCCACTCCCTCCCTGAGCTCATGTTTTGCTTCAGCCCGTCGGGAGTTTTTCCCAACATGCGCTGTGGGGAGGCAGCGTGGGGTTTCATCCCTCTTGCTCTCCAGGACCTCTTGAAAAGATCCAGCTGTGACTTCTCCCGTCCGCATATTCAGGGGATTTAGTAAAACAAAGCTCATGCTGATGGGGAAACAGTCAGAATTCAGCTGGCACCAGTTTCACCATAAAAGGGACATGGAACAGGACTGGGAGGCTGCTCAGCCTTCTGGCCAACACAAGGAGAGCAGAGGGAGGTGATGGGCAGCCTCACCCCGCAGGGGCCAGACATTGCTTAGTGACCTGCATCAGCGATCCCACAGTTTCAGAAGCCCCGTGCAGAAGGAAACATTCTCTACCAGCTGCAAGGGAGGACATTTTGAAATGCAAAGGAAGAAGTGGGCTTCCTCGAGCGGAGGAGAGAGAGGAGGCAGGCGGATCTGGCAGATGGGGAACCAGTGTAGCACATCGAGACCTAGACTGACTTTTCCTTTTTTTGCCCGACGTTCCTGTGACCTTAGGCAACCTACCATAATCTTCTTTGCAGAAGTTTTGAGTGTTTTCCGCACGCGCTAGAAGGGCCAGCGCTCAGCACCCTGGCTGCATGCCCACCTGGTCCCCATCGGCCGTGCCGGGGACAGCGTGGTGCCACAGGGAGGGACATGGAGAGGAGCCCTGGCCGGAGCAGAGCCACAGGCAGAAACATCTTTTGTTTGCAATGCTTTACAAAGCAAGAAACATCCCAGCCTCCCAGAACACGTTGCTATCAAGAGGACTGTAGTCAGCTCAGAAAAGACCTAGGAGCCTTCTTCCAGAAAACAAACTGTTCTTCTCCATCCTCCCAGTCCTAAAGTAACAGATGAGGGGAGACTGGTACCACTGCTACAAGATATTATAAGTCTTCCCAACCCATCTGACCCACAGTAAAGTAGATCAGGAGAGGAAAAGCCCTTGATGAACTATAAGAAATGGCATAGCATACTCCCTCTGATTCGGATCCGGTCTTGCAGCCCTTCTGCCAAAATTACGGGACATCTCCTTACCCTTTGTGAGTCAGCAGGAACACATGGGTTTCCATGGAAAGAAGGAACAGTTTCTGCAGAAACATGATAAGATGTACCGGTACACTTTTGGTAGGCGTACCCGTAGTAACCTGTTAGCCAGAAACATGTGCTTCAACAAGATATCTGAAGAAATGGGCCTGCAATTTAAATTTTGGCAGAGAATGAGCAATAGGATAGGTCCTTGTTTCAAACCTATACCTCTAAGACAGGCCTTGGAGATTTATTACCAAATGTGAAATTATTAGCTCAAGCTAAACAATAGAATCAGGAAAGTAATTTGAAGAATTATTTGCTATATAAATACTCAAGTTTCAGAATACACAGTTGAGAACAGATGCATCTCTGAGGGCCACAGCGTGTGGGTAGAAATACTGACTTGGTATTAGCTGTACATTGCATACCACCATGAGCCCGTTCACGTTTGCCTGGCGCACTTCCCGATCTCATATGAGCAGGAGTATGGAATAAGCATAAGCATCAGATGGAGATTTCTGGCTTGTATGTTCGTGGGCAGCGGGGTTGCCCACCCAACTTCATCTCGCTGCAGCGCACGGATGTTTGGATTCTGCTTTTGCATCACAAACAGGAACAGCTCTGAGATGATTCACACTAAATGCGACAGGGGATTTTCGGTATTATCACAACACAAGACATCATCTTCCTGTGCCGGCAAGGGGGATTGGAAATGACCGACATGACTTCATAAAAATATCAGCACGTGTGTGTGGTGTGTGATCTGTTGCTCTCCCGCACTCACTCTCCCTGTGGTTTCTGAGCACACAGCAGTAGTCTGCCTGCTACAGACTGTGATCCAAAATACAGGTTGGGAAACCAAAAAGGTAGGAGAGGATCCATGCAAGCATAGATACAAGATTTCACAAGGAGCAAAAGAGAAATGCCTGGACACATCTGTATCCAGTTAAGTCAGCTAACATTTGTGACTGAATCAGTAAAAAAGTAGTAAATGAATAGGAAAATAATAATTTCCTTTCCTTCAGGAATAGCAACAGTGTCAGGCACAGGAAGTACACATGCTCTCATGTTTAGCTTTTCAAATAAACGTCAGGCAAAATAACATCAAAGGAGAGATGGAAAAAGCCTGGGAAATTTTTGTTTTTGTTTTTCCTTTGCTTTCCTTTGCATAAAGGCAAAGTTTTGCCTTATTTCTACATTCGCAGTTTCACTGAAATCGTTTCAGTGGTACCTGAAATTCAGAGTACGTCACTACAAACTATTCAGCAACTGGTCAGGAAAATATTTGCATGGGTTAAAACCACAGGTTTCTTCAAATTGAAGTCTGTTATCTCCTTAGAAAGACTTCACCAAGAGGAAAAAAGTGACAGGACCCAGCGCATAGGAATTACTTTCTCCATTAAGAGCAGAAAAAAATTTTTTTTAAAAGTTGTTTTTCCTGACATAATCCATCCCCTATCTTCCTGCATGTAGATCACTTTCTACACTACTTGACCTGGTAGCACCTTTCAAAAGGTCCTTCACTGCTTTAAAGTGTTCCTACCAAATTTAACAGGCATGGTACAAGCAAAGGCAATGTTATTTGTTTCTGCATCACTCCTTTCGTTCTCTTCAGCTTCCAATTCAGCCTTGCGTGGCTTACATTTCTTTTCACTCCAATTTAATGTATTCACGAGTATGGTTTTGACTCTACTCCCTTAAAGGCAGTTTGTACAGACCTGGTGACCCCTCTCTACTCCACTGGTAGGCTGAGGGAAGGAGCAGAGCCCTCTGGCTGGGAAGGATCCAGCCTTGGGAATGGCAGGCAGTGAATCAGAGGTGGACTCATTCCCAGCATTTCACACCAAGCAGCAGCTGCTGGGAAGTTTCAGTTTCACAGACTTGCTTCTCAGGGATGTTCCAATCCCACCAGGTCTTAGGGCTAATACCGAGAAACCCCTTTTTAGCACCAAGAGGCATGATACAAACACCCTGTGGATAGCTAAGGTTGTGATACGTGCTACCAGAAACCAGAGACAATCTGAATTCCTCCACTCTGCTCAACCTCAGCCCGATAGCCAGCGTGCACCACGCGCTCACACTGACAACCGGCGGAAAGAATAGGTACAAAAATGGTAGGGCTGTCGATAAAGTCCTGCAAGTTAGGTCTTGTGTGTAGAGATCTGGCACTGCACAGGAGGCAGCAGCGTCTTGAAGTAAATATCCAGCAGCATGTTGCTTCCTATATGATTTTCTCCACAGTGCACCAGGTTAGGGACCAATCTGAAAAATAGCTTTAAAGGACTCATACCCAAACTAACCTCTCTCCTGAAAACTAAAACCAAACTCTGCCCAGATTCACTTTGTGAGGAGCAGAAGAGGGGATGGGTCAGGACCCGTGGCCCGCAGTCCCACAGGCTTATTCCTGGAGAGTCCTTCTCCCTGCCAGGCTGGGGTGGCATCTGCAGTGACTGCAGCCTGCCTGCACGCCGCCGGATTTTTCTCTCAAAGGATCCCTCTTCACCGCGTTTGCTCCCTAGCCAGCACTGAAGCACTATCAGCTTCTTTGTCTCCATCAGATGGCAGAGGTATTACTACCTCTAAAACAGCGAGCACAACCTCCGTGCAAGATTAGAGCCACGGCAGTTCAACCTGGCTCAGCCGGCGCAAGGTCTGAGCAAAGCGAGCAGCCTTCCAGCAGCAGCCCCGAGAATCAGAGTAACTCATGTCTAGGGAAACCCTGATTAATATACCAGTTCTTTTTAAATCATGGTGCAGACTCATTTTGCTTTTAGAAAGCAGCCGAAATGTGCATATGTGTCAACCTATTTCAAGGGAACTTGTGCTGAGTAATTCTTCCGCAAATTAGTTTGCAGCAAGATGGCTCAACAGGGCCTCCCACATCATGTAATAGCGTGCGGTGATCCCCTTTGTCAAACAACACTTTCTGTTTTTAAAGAAAGAGAGAAACTGAGAAGATCACTCTCATTTTTCTAAGATAGATTTATTTTAAGTGTTTTCAGCAGTGTAGGAAGCTAACGTCAGAAAGGCAGGTTGGGTGATTCAATTGAGCCAAGCACCTTGGTAGTCACTGGTTTCCCCTTCACTTTTGTCACTTCCTCTTTTGGTAGCATTTATTCATTTTAAAAGCGTAGAATAATGCCCATTCTAAAAGGTAAAAACCACACAGATCTGTGCTTTTCTTTCCCTTTCTTGAAACCAAAGCAGCTTCCAGTGGGTACTGAAGTTGGAGAAGCCACCTGGAGCTGGGGGAACAGAAGTGTCTTCAGGTGACCTGAACACCCTGAAATGAGAGGTCCAACCTGCCTGCACACGCAGTGCTTCTCCAGCTCATCGCAGAGAAACACAAGAGTGAGACGAAAAGGCGGGGAAAGGGCAATACTAAATAAATATCCTTGAACCAGACTGCTTCAGGGCTTAATGCACAGCGTCCAAAGCAGGGCAGCTGGTGTACGGGCAAGAGGCTGCGGTGTCTGAGCCCCGTCCTTCTCATGCAGGAGTTCCACTGAGCCCTTTAATGCCTGGCAATGCCCATGCTGGCACCCCACGCTCAGCCTGTTCCTCCTCCTCCTCCCCGTGCCTGTGTGTCATGCCAGTCTCCTGCCCTGAAGCAGAGACTCGGCAGCAGCCAAGCACTGCAAATGGGACTGACTCAACAGATCTGCGGGAATTGCTCTGCACACCCACACGAGAAAACAGCGAGGTTCATTCCATGGCCAAACGCCGTCTCTCGCTGCCCTCGGCTCAGCACCTCGCTCATCTCCACGGCACGGATGAGGAAGCGCCTCTCGTGAGTCAGCAGCCATCACCTCCAGCCCCAGTGCAGCGACACGAGCCGTGAGGAGGATTTGCCACCTCCGATCAAGGCTGTAAGCTCCCGCTTGCTGCCCGTGAGGCACCTTGCAATGCTCTTTCGAAGAGGGGGTGGGAAAAAACCCGTCCCATGTAAGAAAGGAGGAAATGAGAAGCCTCAGAGCGAGCTGGTGGGTTGAAGCAGGACCCAAAGGGAGAACCCAGCATCCCCAGTCTGGGGGCAGCTCCCGTGCCAGGCATAGCACCCCTTCCTCCCACACTGTGCGAAGAGGAGGGCTCCTGGAGAAACACCAGGCCCACACAGGGCTCACTCGGCTGCTACTAAAGCAAATCAGAAAGAAAAGCAAATAGAAGCTGCCTGCGATCCTTTGGTTCCTGAGTTTGGGTTGGGTTTTTGCTTCATGTTGCAGCTGCCTGGCTCCTCTGCCCTGCGCACCTCCCCAGTGCCACGGTCGTCACCCTGCGGGGAGCTGCTGCTCCATCGTTCTCTTCCCTCTCCAGTTACACAACCAGCAAAGCTCTTGTTAGAGTGTGAAAACAGCTATTGTCTGTCTAACTACCCGGATGTATCAGATGCAATGATTAAATATTTTACAAGACCTGATCCTGTTTCTGTGTAAATCTGGTATAGATAAGAGCAGTTTTCACGACCTCTGGAGGTCAGCAGAACGTTTATGGAAAAGATTCCTCAAGTCAGGGTGAAGTCCTCCAGCCTTGCTTTGACCAGCAGCTCCTGCAAATCACATTGTGCATGTCCAGAGAGATGTGTGGTGTCCTTCAAGGCAGACCTACATCTGGAGCAGCATGCTGAATTGCAGCCTTTCCACCTGCCACATTTGCAGTTGTGTTTGCGGATACGTGTGTTTCAGGAGGAAAGTTCATTCTCAAGCCAAAAATTCGTTAGGGCAGTGTCAAGCTAGTTAGGATGACAGCAGTCTGCTTTGGCCAGCTCATCCTCTCCCTCAGATGCAGTCAGGCATGAATAGGTTTGGGTTTTTTTTAATTCAATTAGCAAGCAGGATATTTTTCAGCAGTGATAATGACTACCTTTCATCAAAGTGTGCTTCAAAAGTTTGCATACTGGGCAGCTGCTGAAAGGGAAACCCCTTGATACATGACTTTTAAGCAGACGACAACAGACTCCAAACACAACATCTTCTGCTAGTTGGAAAGGACTCCAGGAGCCTCCCACCCGAAGGTTAATTGCAGGCATGCAAGGAGACCACTGGTTCCTGATCAGTTACTTGCAGAGGGAAATTCCAGCATTTTCCCCCCCCGCCTCCTCCTGCTAAAACCTAACCATGAAGGCTTCACCAAGAACACCAGTTAGGGGGAAAAATGCTACCTTCAGCTGTGGTAGCTCCCAAGTGCTTTAGAGTCAGAGAGGCTCAAAGATTAACCCCAGAAATTATACATCTGATAACAAGAAACTACTAATTCCCTGCTCTCCAGCAACAGAATCACTGCTTTCATCACATACGAGATAAGCAGCTCTCTGAGCTGTGAAATGTCATGTTTGACGCTGAAACAAGGAGTCACCCTAATACATAAAGATGACGGGCAAGAGTTGAAATGGCTTTGGTTAGCACTCCCCATAGCCTTTTCACACGGCCCATGGAAATCCAAATACAGACACCAGTGTTGCTTCCCATCAGACACAATGTCGTTCTGCAACTTAAAATACCTGAGAGCGCAGGGTCCACTTTAACCACAACAGGCACTCGAAGATTTGCTGCCCTTTCCCTCTTCCACCATTTAGAAATACCATTGGGCACCTTCCCATCGCTGGGAATACAAGCAGCCCCTCTTGTTTCCAGAGCAAAACTACTCAGGGTTCATTTTACTGCTACGCACCGCAGCCGCCTCTAACTCTGGAGTCACAGATGGACAAGACTTCCACACCTTGCTGTGTCAGCTCAACAGCTTAGCATCTCGACATGCCCATAAGCTGCTTTCCCTCGATGTACTGCAGCCACGATGTGCACATTCAAAGAGTTTAAATAGGTAAACGGGGCTCCTTTCATCTCCAGTGGGTTACAGATAACAAGCGGTTTTGCTGGCAGATCAAGTCAGGGCTTCGTGTTGCCTTCCTGCCCAGTAGCTTGCCCTGTGCACTTGTGCTGAGAGCAAACCCTCAAACCACCAGAGCCAGCTGCTTGCTCTAGGCAGGGGGATCGGGCCTGGGAAATGCTCACAGGGATCCCACCACGACACACCGAAGAGGGCTGTCACTCTTGCAGCTGCCTCCCTCTGGCACAGAAGCAGTAACCAGCAGGCAGGCAATGGTAATATCTTCCTTTAGCACAGCTGGTTTACAGTCAACTTGCCTTAAATTATAAATAAGCAAGCAATATTGCTTAGCCAGGTATTTAAAGGAAAAAAAAAAAGCCTTCTCTGGAGAAGCAACCGATTTAGTCCAGCTGTTGCTTATACAATTTTGGCTTAATTTTGAGGTTAATAATTTTGAGGTTATAGACTCCTTCGTGCAAGATTCAGATGGGAAGTTCACTTCTAAAATGATAATAGCTTTGAGCTATGATGCAGATATTTTATCTAAGCTAGGCAAGGCATTGATAGATATCTAAAAGCAAGGGGCTTTTGGCAAGCAGAATTTCTCTTTTTCCACTGATGCAACAGAAACTCTATTTTTAAATACTGTCTAACATCAACCAAACTGAACATGCATCTCAGACCACAATCTTGAGACACACAAAGACTAGATGAGCCCTCATTTCAGGCTCCAACAAAAGATCTGCAGAACAATATTCAGCATGTCGCAGGTACCCAGGAACAGGACACTTCACAACACTGATTGTACGTAAAAAGGCCTTCGGGTGGAAACGAACGGACATAAATCAGACACCAGCCATGTAGAAACGTGAATGCTGGTTAAAAAAAAAAAACAAAACGCGCGTGGAGAAGGGACGAGAAAGATCATCACACCATCTTAGGTTAATTTTAGGCATCTAACTTAGGGCTGGTATAAGCACCTAGGTAGTCAGCAGAATATCCAGGAGGTGACTCAGATCCCCAGAGCCCAAGTTTGGGCTGTGCCTCCCCAGGCGAGCTGCCCGCCTGCGCCCCTGGCACAGCAGCCACCTCGGGTGCCCGCGGTTCTGCAGAGCGAGGAGTTCCCAGCCCCTAGAAGAGCATCAAGTCAAACCAAGGCTGCAGGGAACAACAGGAGAATACATAGCACCCAGGCCCAGAGAGCTTGCCGTATGAGTAGACCGGTGGTTGCAGAAATAAAGGGCACGTCGCTTACGGCACCTCACAGTGGAGGACCTGAAAGCAGAACCTGGAGCGGCTGAAACCCTGTTCTCCGCTCGGACGCCCTCCCCGGTGTGCCGCTGGGGATGTCCTGCTCTGCACCTCCACCCACCCTGACTTTGCTGACTGGGGACCTCTCCAAAAACATGCCACCAGCCCATAGAGTCAGTTGCTCTTCCAGGGGCGAAGAGCCCGTCTCCTCAGCAGGACGCAGCACTACCGGACTCGAGAGCAGCTCCCGGCCGGTCTTGCCTTCCCTGCCAAAGCACAAAAGCTCTCTGCCTGTCACAAGCTGGAACAAACACCTAAAAGTGGGCAGCTCCAGAGGACCACCAGCTACCTGGCACAACACCTCTTCCAGAGAGGTGAGGGTCTGGAGATGGAGCTCTACCGAGGCCGGCAAATGCTTCCTCCCAGCTTTACAGGAGCCACATTTTGGGAGGAGGTGAGACTGAGCTATACCGTCAGCCAGCCACCAGTCTCAGCTCCTCTCCAGAATGCACATGTACCTATCCCAGTTTAAGAAACAGATATCAGACATTGGACTGCAGCCAGAAAAGTATGTTGAAGAGCCTTCCCTTCAGGAATAAACATTATGCTCTCTAGGCCATACGCTGGAGTTAAGCCACCCGGTTACAAGGGAGAGATTCATTATCAATGCCCAAATTACCAACTGGCATGTGCAAGTTTCTTTTTCATCTCTGCCACGTACACACACACACAGAATCACAGCCCGTTTCCGCCACTCCCAGCAGCACCTGCAAGCCCAGTTCACAGGCAGCCGTCACAGGTAACGCTCACAGCACCCACAAGCACATCGGCGATCGCCGCCGTGGCATGCAAAGGTGCGAGCCCACAGTCCCTGCCCCTCGGCGAGCCGCAGGCCAGACACCACTGCCAGCCGCTGCTGGGAGGCCGTTTCAGAGCTGTCGGTGCAGATGGCCAGCTGGCCATCTCCTGAGCCGGACACAGCACCCACCGTCTGCTGGCTGCTGGAGACTCTGCATGGATCCACAGTGTGAAAGAGAGGAGCAGAAGAAGGATGCTTGAACTATCTGACCCAGAGACAGGGCACTGTAAGGCAAGGAAGGCTTTCCTGCCATAGCAAAGCTGGTTAATGCATGGAGGGCAGTCCCGCCACTGGAAAAACCCTAGCAGAGATGCAACAAAGGGCTCAGCATTTGATATCACTATGGCGAGCCCCAGAGTCCCTAAGCCCGGAGGCAAACTGTTATCTTGAATATCCTGGACCTTCTAAACACCAGACGAATGCACAGAGTGTGGAAATGCCACAGACCTGCTGGGTCCCTCCCACGGTGACAGGGAGAAAACTGTGGGGGAACAGTGCACCGATTTGCAACAAGTCACCTTAATTGCCCAACAAGCTGCTTAAACAGTAAGAGCTTCCCTGGAGCACATGCTGGGCCTCCCAGTGTTTATGAAACAAAAGCCATTGGTGTCTCCCACGTCATTCGGAACCATGATCCTGCCGCTCTTCTAAAACGACAAGGACTGGCAGGAGTCAATGGAGATCTGCTGTTTCACATCAGCTGGAAGAGCATACTTGAGCTACTACAGTGCTGTTTTTCTCACATGACTACTCTATATGATAAAACTTCTAATTAACTACATAGTAAATGTGATGGGAAGACTCTTCTGCTAATTATTTCTATACCTTTAGGCAACAGAACAAAATCAATATGTAGCAAGAAAATGATAGTCAAAAAACCTTGGCAACTTGTGCTGTAGGTAAATTAACAGCGTGGCAGCGGATGGGAATGCCTTTGCAAATCAGGGTGCCGGTGAAACTGGGCTTCAGATGTGTGTCACCCACCAAAGCCCCCTCTGCTGCCTTTGGTACAGCCTCGCAGCTCCCCGCGATGGGGTCTCACAGCCCCCTCCTTCACAGCTACTCTGGGGAACCTACTTGAATCAGAGTAGGTTTCCCTACCCTTTCTTGTATTGAAAAGTCTGCCCTAACAGTTAACTTGCTTTAATTCTACTGGAACAGCCTAATGGAGGGAAAATGACCTTAGCAGCCATGCGATTGTACTGGTGCAACATCGCTTGTTATTTCTCACAGGGGAACAAGTTTTTTGATTCAGTCACACTTATACAAAGCCAGGGCTCACCATGGTGTAATTCTATGACCCCTCATTAACAGTACCGTCTCCTACATGCAAGGGAAGACCAGATCTAAGGATTTAAACCCAAGGAATTTGTCATTTCGGACCCTCTGTTTTGCTGCGCCCACTTTCATCATCCTTGAGAGGATATGCATTTCCAAAGGCCACCAAAAGTTTGGTCAAAGTTGGGGACCCAAAATCTGAGCCAACCTAAGAGTTACATATGTCTGAAAGCCTTAGTACATTAACTTTGTTTGTCAGCCACGGAGTTAGTTTCATTGATCTGAAAGTGAGATAACGATTTACAAAACAAAACCACAACCACTTGTTAGCTCTAAGCATCTTCATATACGCTGCATTAATTCAAACGTGGATTAGACATGGAAATGCAGCCGAAGCGCTCGGTGCTGGCAGAGCGGCGTTCCCTTCCAGACTCCTCGCGTCAAGTCCTGTCCTGCCGCGTTCCCATGCCAAGCTGGCAAGAGCCTGCGCCCCGCCAGGAGATAAAGCCGGCTGCCGCGCGAGAAGGCGCATGCAGAAGGCATGTCTAGCGAGTACGCTCTCATGACTAACATTTTGTTTCTGCGATAACACGCTCGGCCACCTACACAACTAGCCCTCTGAATAAATACTTTGCTGCACGGGTTCCCATGAGCAGCAGACCGATGGGAGAGCAAGATAAGCTTTTGCTGTCGCTCTCACAAGGGTTTGCTATGTCTGGACTACCTTCCAGATCTCACAAACAGCTCTTGTAGCTCCATTTTCTATCAGTCATTTCAGTCAGGTCCACTGCTCCGCTACCGAGGTGCCAGACCACTGCTTTTGTTCATACCAGTACATCGCTGAGCTCCCAAAAAACCCACGTGAGCACAAACTACAGCAGGGCAGATAGGATAGCATAGTGAAACCCCTTCCCATTAGACCACAGGTACATGTCCATCAAGCCAGATGGGCTTTTCAGACCCGATGCTCAGCAGCCCCTGCCTGGTAAAGGCAACCCCCACCTCCTCTCCACTTTTTCTCTCCCTCCACCATGTCCAAGACCAATGTATTTTGAAAGGCATATCTCATGGATCCGTGCTGTCATCACACACCAGCTAAAGCCTTTGCAGCTTCCAAATTTGCAACAACAGAAGTTTGCTGGCTTTCAAATATAAGATCACAGGCTTGGTCGCAAGAGTGAGTTTACATCAAAGCAAGTTGTCAGCATAATCACATTAACTGGCACAAAATAGGCACATCCAACAGTTGGCTGTTCTGTCGGCACCAGTCGTTGCTTCCCTTTCCTCTGCACTATGCTCTCGGCACTTTGAGCAAAGTAACCTACTCATTACTTCCAGGTCCTAAGCACCATGGGATCGTCTCTGCAGCACATGACATGCTAGCTAGGAATAGCCATGTAAAGATTACTGTACCCACACCAGGGGTCACACCGCTGCAGAAGAGGAGTTGGACAGCCTGCCCTCACCAGACACCGGGGAAAGAAAAAGCAGGGATCCCTGCAGAGAGTGGGGTTGGGGCAGGGAGACCCAGGACCACGACCGTGTAAAAGGACAGAGTCATCCCACTGTCACTGACACAGAAGGACCCCATCCTCCAAAACACATCACACATTTGGGAAAGCCCCCAGGGGTTTGGGGACAGTGGGATCCCACCGTGGACTGGGCAGGTGGGCAGATAACCTAAGCAGGGAGCTACAAGGCTGCGGACAGGGTACATCCAGAGGGACCAGCCCCAGAAAGCCCACTGACAGGAGCAGCTTTTAAGTCAGGTTTTCCGATGCCTGCCATTGCCGGGCAATGACAGGGTGGTCTGGGGTGGAGGAGCCGAGAGGAACATGCACACGTCTGCAAACATCCCAGCCACCAGCACTCACTGAGCTTAGGCTCCCTGCAGGAACCGGGGTGGACCGCCATAGCAATCACGGGCAGCTTTATTTCTCAGGGCTCTTTAAACTAGAACCACCTCACCTCTTTTTTTGTTTGTATGAGGAGCCTCCTTCCCCTGATATCTTTAATTAAGAGGGTTGTGTGTTGTTTTTCTTTTACTGTGTGGTAGCTTTTATCTAACAGGTATATGTAAAAAGTGTGCCTGGGGAAAATCATATTCATGGGAACAAACTTAGCAAAGCCACTTTAACCCGGCTGCTTTTTTAAGAAGCACCTCGGGGCAATCCCTTGAAGATATTTATGCTCCTCCGGTGAGTTAGAGGCTTCTGAAAACTCCCATTAGTCCCACTTCCCTTTATACCCCCGGGTACAAGCAGTGGGAAGCGCCGCTGTCCCTCTGCTCTCAGTCTACAGCATTCATGAGGAGCTGCTTTAAAGCAAGAGGACAAGCTCTACCCTGCAAACTGCTGAGGGCCCCAGTCCCTTACAGCACCCAGGGAGAGCTCCAGCAGCTCAGGGGCTTCAAATGCAATTGTGAAATACATACAGCTCTAAGTATCTGCATAAACCACTGCTGACGAGACGCCTCATGGCTACAGCACATAGGCCAGGTATATATCGCAAACTTTTTAACATTTTTTTTTGCCAGAGAGGTTGTCAGTCTGGGGTTGTGATGTCTAAGTGATACAACTTGTGCTGGCAAAACATGGCACAGCTGGTGCCACAGTCCTAGCAAACTCCAAGAGCAGGGTAGGGTTTAGGTTAGGGCTGGAGATTGGAGAAGTACAGGGTATTTTTGCAGTATTTTATCATTCCTTTTGGATAATATCAATTGCAATATCATTTCTAGATTAAACCTAAGTTTCTGTTAAAAATTTATGCAAGCTACCTTAAAAGCTTGATCCAGATCCTCCTGAAGTCCGCATCAAAAAAGTTTTCAGGATGAATCAACCTCTTCCCAAGCAGCCCAGAAGCTCAGGCCCATGCTTTTGTGGAGTAGAGTCCCAGAGCAGAAGGAGGGGGAGATGCAATCATGGCAAATAATACAGTCCTGTTGCCAATTTCACCAGCTTTAGGTATTCAGAAATTAGGGGCCAGCCCCTTCCCTCTCCCCCACATAGACCTTTCCCATACCAGTTGAAAAAAAAATCCCCACAAGGCTAGCTTGTAAATTCAGGACTTTAAGGAAAAAAAAAAAAAAAAGAACAAAACCAAAAAAACCAAACATCTGGGCGGTTTCCCTTCAGGTGCCTGAGCGAGGGGAGTTTTCCAGCCACAACCCCAAACGTTTTCACCACAACCCTGGGGGCCAACACGGCTCCCTTTCGACAGGCACAGCGGGGCAGGCGGCTGGGAAGGCAACGGAGGCTCCTCGGCAGCTGAAACCCTGGGCTGCAGGGTGCAAGGGAGCAAAGATGAGAGAAAGCAGCCTGGCGCAGCTGCCGTGAACCGTGACCCAGTTGGGGGAATCTGGCACGGCCGTGCGGGACTCGCCGGCGTGTTTTCGCCATCTGTGGACAGGGCGCCCCGCCGGGAGAGGGAGGGAGAGGGGACCCATCGGGCATCTTTCCTCAGTGGAGGCCGGTGGAGTTAAAAAAGGCCAAAAACAGGCAAGAAATGGGGAGGGTTAGGCAACTTAAATTCAGACGGCATCGCCCAGCAGCCACAGCGCAACCCTCTGTATGGCACTGCCAGCGGAGAGGCAGCCGTGGTATGAGGCCCCCACCGGCACTGCTGCCGTTGGGTTTTATTGCCTGCGCTGCGCCCAGACAGCAACAGCCCTCGGGAGAAACAGTCTCGAAGCACTTCCAAAAATGCGTGCAGGGCCTTGCTGCCGAGGAGGCTACAGCTGGCCCCAGCCGAAAGAGACGTGCTCGCGCGTCCCCCCCGCCGCCTGCGCCCAGGGCAGCGCCGGGGTCGGTGCTCCCCGCTCTTGGGGCACGATCCTGCTCCGTGCGCGCCCCGCCGGGATGCTCTGCACCGGTGCTGAGCCGCAGCACCGGGAGCACGGGGGGGTCAGCGGTGGGGCACAGGCTGCTCCCCTCAAGCCGAGCATTCTGCAGGAGGGGAAAGCTCACCCTCGCCATCCCGGTCCCGCGGCCAATCCTGTGGGACAGGGGCAGGATCCTGAGCCAGGCAGATCTTTGGCCCAGTCCCTTACGCACGTGCTTTGCAGTCACTTCACTTATTCCTCATCTGTGGTACGAAACAAGCTTCAATTTTTATACCTCTGCTGAAAATGCTGGACAGGAACACGACTGGTTGCTTCCAGACAACTCCCTTTAGCTGTTTTCTGGCGTTTACTATCCTTTTCTTGGTGAGTCACTTCATCATGGCACTTTTTCTGCTTGCAGCACAGTAAGACATGGAGTGAGAGGGAAGGAGCAGAAGTGGGTTTCGCTGCTGACAGAGACGTTTCAGACCGTCCCTGGCTGCCGTGGGTTTGCGCTCACTGCGCGGGTATTCACTCATCGCACATCTGCCCTTGCTATCTCTGCAGCACCAACGAAACCGGACAAATCCCCGCGCAGAGGGTCTTTGTGGGAAAGCAAATAGATGAGCGTGAGTGTGATAAAGTAAAAACCATCCAGCATTCACACGATTTTCTTGGGCCTCACTTACACTGCAAACATGAACAGCCAAGGCCAGTCTCTTTGACTCTTGTCAAGCCAGGAAACAAAAGGGGCCAAGTCCAGAGGCCAAGTGTGACAGCACGGCTCGCTCCCCTGCAGCCAGCCTTTTTCCCCCTGGCCAGGAGATTGGGACCCATCCCCGCTGCCCTGGGGGACAGCCCCCACGGACCCGCTGCTCCTGCCTGCCCTGGAGCCGGGGCTGTGCTCGCTAAGGCACCACACTGGCAGCCAGGCAGGGTGGTTGCCCAGGGCACGTGCTCCTGATCCCACTCTGGCCCTGCTCCGGTGGCTGGTGCAGATGTAATTCTTCCTCCTGTGCTTGCACTGGGCATTTTACATGGGGGCCTCTGGGGACCATTTTGGGAGCCCTTTGCGGCCCAGATCCCCGTCTGGAAGCTCTGAGGGTGCGGTCTCACCTTTGGGATGATACGCACATACCTCTTACACTAACAGGCACAGCAAAAACTACCCTGTAGAGCCCCTTGCATTGCTAACACCGAAGGTAACCTCCTGGCAACACAGACAGACTTCACAAGGTGCCTGGAGCATCTGCTGATGCCACCCAGTCACCACTCCTCTGATAAGGATTGGGCAGGGAGTCTGCTGAGGTTTCCAAACTAGGATACCAAAATACAAGTATTGGCCAAGTTGGAGGGCTTGACACAGAAGATGGAACAGAACGATGATGGTGGTGATGATGATGATGATGATGATCATCATCATTATTTAAAAATTACCTTCTTCCAGGAGGATTCATGAGCTCCAGTCTTACTCTGGGCTCCACACATAACAGTAGGATGTTCCTGTCCCAAAGAGCTGCTCAGCTCATCCCAGACCACAAACTAGCAGCCCTGAGGTAGCACAGATAAAATCATGGCTGCATACCTTTATGTTGTACCACTAGCCTGGGCTGTCAGGAATGAGCGTCACTGGGCTAAATCTCCTAAAACAGGCACTGAAGCCCTACTTGAGCCATATTTTTACTTGGGAACTGAGAGACAGTGGTCTAAATCACACATCCTGGCATTTTACACTGTAAAACACCTCCAGCCCAGTGCTATGTGTTTAAATGTCATTCTACTCTGAGCTTTCATATCAAAGGGCAAATGCTGATGGGAGAGAGACAGAGAAGTGCAGCAGAGAGGTAAATGAAGGGAAAGGCCTTTAGAGGCTCACAGCTGCCCTGGTATAAAAGAATCATCTTTCAAGCAGATAAAAATAATGTTACAGGCTCTGATAAGAATAATCTCCCAGGCTCTGATAAGAATACAATGAGAACAAGCCTTTTACAACACAGCATTCGTGAACCACAACCCCATCCTGCCCAGAAATACCCTTTCTAGGTGCCGCTTCCTTTTGTTCTCCAGCAGCGCAAGCACTGAAAAGAGCTACTTTAGCTTTCCTCCCCATCTAGCAAACTTGAGCGGCACAGCCAGGAAAGGACTCGATGGGCTCCACCCTATTGAATATGGAGCAATTCAATCCAAAGCAACTAAAGCATGCAAATAATTGCATTGACTTCAAATGAAATTATTCCTATGTTTGAATGCTCTACTGAATCAGGGCCAGGGTGCTCAGCACTCTGGAGTATCAAGTCTTAAATGTTTTGGAAGGCTTTAAGTGAGAGGGAATGGTTTGGGAAATAGGGGGGAGGAAAGTGGGCGGGAAAGGAGCTCTCCCACTGAATAATAGGTCCATTATTTCTGAAGTTTATGATGGATACAAACAGAGAGAAGAAGAATGGTGGGAGGTCTGAATCTGTTTGGACATTTGTGTTAACCATAACTTACCACTTCATACCCACACTGACCCAGAAACTGGACCGGCTATAGAGTTAGGAAATTGAATTAAGAAATACATCCAGTAGTAGCCTATCCACACAACTTACCTGCTTTCTCTCCCCGTTTCCATCACAATACAAGAACGTATTCAGCCAACCTGCTGTTCTTGAAGGGATGGGATGACTTCCATGGCACAAAAAAATGGGTGAGATTCAGCACGTCCCAAGCTGAAGAACGCATATACTTTTTTTTTGGGGTGCAGCTTAAAGTCCATGAAGCTCCATGAAGCCAGCTAAGCATAAACACCTACCGATGCACATGGAGGGACACCTGTAACACAGCGGGACAGCTCAATACCTGATGCCAGGCACAGAGCTGTTTTGCTGGGTAGGTTACGTTCACAACGGCAGGCACAGGGATGGCTCCCCCAGAGCCACTGGTTTGGTAGGAGGGAGCAACACAAAACCCCACGGCAACGACCTACTGAGCTGGGCCACGGCTGAGCGCAACATGGGCGTTTGGCTGCAGCCACGCAGGGGGCTTGTGGGTGAAATGAAGGAAAATGTGAAGTAAGAATGGAAAGCCGTAACCTCAACTTCATGCCAAATGACCAGGAGTATGCTTTGCCATGTTAAGCTCCTGAAAGTTCTCATCCCAAGGAACTGGATGTACCAACCAGCTCATTCCCAACCTCTCCCAGCACATCGCTGGCTTCCTCCTGCCCTAGTAGATGTACTTTGCACTTCTCACGTCTGATCTCAGTTTATTCCAAAAACAACAGATGAAAGCCAGCAAGCATTAAAGTAAATAAGAGTTTTGCTCTCAACCACATTTGGAGCAGAATTTGACCCAGAATTAAGAGGACACTTTCTACTGGGGATCTAGCAGGTTTCTGATGCTGTTCCAGTAGCTCCAGGAGGCACACCTGCTCTTGGATCTGCATGGCAATTTCTGTGGTTTGGCCACTGAGGATGGTTTTATATTATTTTTAAATGTTACCACTAAAAACAAGGAGCTTTTTTTCTCTTTTCCCTCCACTTCGCTTGTTTTGCAAAGAGCTTAGACAGAATAGAATAACCATACGGGTGACAAAGCCATATAGAAAATATTCTCAGGGTTGTGCACAGAAAATATCTATGGCAATTGTCCGGGATACTTCACCCACTCTCAGCCAAGGCCCCTTTGGCCAGCCACCCACCCGCCTGCCTCTCGGGACTGACCCCAAGCAAGCTGACTGCAGCAGAAGTTGCACCACTGGTGCGTGTGGCGTGTTCCCAGGGGACCTCAGTAGCCTCTGCTCTGTGTTTCTGCTTTGTTTCTCTCCTGCTAATCATAGGAATTGAATGGCAGGTGATACCAGGCTGATAGACCCCGTAAGCTTTGCAATCCACCCATTACTATCCCATCTTACCCAGGGAGACTGAGGCACAGCCGCTGACTCACTCCACAGAATCAGGCTGGGTAGGAGGCCAAGGCTGCGGTCTAGCGCTTCCCACCACTAGTCCCCGGGATATATCTTATGCTTTGACCATTGCATAAATAACATCAGATGACATTTACTATAAATGACCAAATCAGAAGTGAAAACATTTATAAAAATATATAAAACTGCCTCAAGTGCTATTGAGCAACTGTTACAGTAGTTTTCCACAAGTGTTGCCAGTGGTACAGGGGACTATTCCAGTTCCATGGGGCAGCGCACAAGCCATGGTGAAACAATCTTCCGTGATGTGCCTGCTATAGGAGAGTTAGGCCAGGTACCTAGATGAAAAGGACAGTCTTTAAGCCATTGAATATGATTTTAACAGTTTTGGATAATAAAAAAGTGTGCGGTGTAAGCATACATGAAATGATGCTCAGACAGGCACCAGGAACAGTTTCTACATATAATGGGGGGGGGGGACACACGACCTCATAGGTGTAAATCAGACCAAAGGCCACAGGAAAGAGTATTTCCCTCCAAAAGAAATGAAATGCAGCTTTCAATATAACCTACCTATGGCAGGAGCACAGCACCTGGGGAATTTTCAGGCCTGCCTGCCACCAGGATATGGAGAGCAATAATAGTCGAGCAGGTCATTCCTGCCCAGGAGCCGGCAGCAGGGCTGAAATTGGACCCCGGCATTTGCGTCATCGCCAAATAATTAGTAACTGCTTCAGGTAACTCAGGCCACCAGCCAGAGCTTTTGAAAATGTCTGTGGCCGGATAAGGGCTGTCATATTCCTGATGTCAACACCGAGGCTTTGCAGTGAACTCTGCACCGTCATGTAAGAGCAGCCAGGCTGGCAGAGAAAATGCCTCCCAAGGTAAAGAGCTGCTCAGGGTAATGGTAGGACGGACCTGGGACTGCACGGAAGGAAGTACCAGGCCAACTCGCTTTCCACCAGCGTGCGAAGGTCAGGTTACAGCGGGGATTTCCACAATTAAAGGCTTACGAGGACAGCTAACCCCACTGACAGATTGAATGCCCACAGCTTGCTGACGCTCACGCTGGCCAGTAGAAATTGTAACACAGGAGACGCTCCTTTAGCCAGCTTAATTTTTAGCACTTCACTAATCAAACTTGCCGAAAAGCCATTTCTTGAAGTGGGAAGAGCAATAATGTAGAAAAACTGGGGCCATTATGGAAAATGCTTTGACATTTTCTATAATGAGACATTTTCATGATTCACCCGAGATCCAAATGGAAACATTTCTATTATGTGTCGCAAGTTGGCTGATCCAAGTAACATCTGTGAGACGTGGTGTCTCTCTGGCTCAGCAGCTCTCAGTTATTAATTTCTCCATCGTCAGGTAGATGTGTCAACAACCAGAAAAGGCTGTTGCCCTCTCAAAGAGACCTGCAGACCCCAGTTTTAGCCCTACCAAAGAGGCAAGCATTTTTAGCTCATGTACCTAGGCAAATTTTTGTCCAATCTAAAAAATCAAAGGAGGAAATGATACTATTACTACCATTTCCACCAGGTCTCCTTTTGGAGAGACTTGGATGGACCAAGTCAGAATTCGTCATCTCCACAGGGAGAGGTGTAGGGGAGACATTCAGAGGATTTTAGACTTTTAGTGTGGCAGCGAGTTACCACACCAGATGCAGAGGCATCCCTGTGCATCGAGGACACAAGAGGCATGTGAGCAGGTGAGGCAGGGTAAGGGCAGCAAATCGCAGCAGGCTGAATGCAGCAGAATTGACAAACCGGAGCTTTTCAGATACTGCTTTTTTTCCCTCAACAACAAAACATTAAAAGTTGACTGGGGACCAACTGCAGTTCATGCAAAATTTCTTTCACTCCAAATCCACAGTTTTCCATTAAAAATTATATACCATTACCACTCAGAAACGCTTGGGTAGGAGAGAGGGAGCAAAGGATCAACTGTCCAGTCCAGGATAAAAAGAATAGCCAGAATTACTGCTGTAAATGTGTGGAAGAGTTAGTCAATCTCTGCTTCGGGTCTTAAAATAATCCCTAACTATTAGCTTGTTAGTCAGTTGATCTCATAGGCAAGATAATCACCGACTTTCACAGCTTTTGGATTAGATCTCTAATAGGTTTTAAGCCGTGGCATCTGCTGTCTTGTTTACAAACAAAACCAGGGGAAAAAAATCCTCATAAAACAATAAGCAAGGCAAAGCAATACAAATACTACAGAGCTGGAAGGGAGACCATCTACTTAGCAACATCACCGTTTTCCAGTAATCACTTCCAGAAAAAAAACAATTGTTATTAATGTGCACATATTAATTCTAGATCCCTCATACTTCTAACCCTTAGATGTTTTCTGTGGATTAAGTCCATTGCTGATGTAATAGTCTGGAGCCGAGTGGAGCTCACACCTACCGTGGTTTGAGTTCCACCTGTTTTTAGGTAAACCTTGACTTCCAGCTGTTAGGCATATCCCTCTTCCAAGAGCCAGAACATGAAGACAAACTGTTTGTTTTCATTGCTTTGCCATCACTGAGTTATATTGTCATAACATCCAGACCCAGTTCCAAAAGGCAGCAAAACCACAGCAAATAGCCAGGATGGAGGACTGTGCCAGCCAGGCTTGATGATCCATAGGGTGCATGTGCAAGCGCATATTTGCTTTAACAGATAGACAGGGTGTATTGTAAAGGTGCAAAAGATATTTATGTGCCACATATGGAAGTTTTAGAAAGAGTACGGGAAAGGAAGAGAACAGAGAGCTGTTGGACTAAGCTGTTAGTGCCTTTCTTGAGAGGACCTCTATTACTGCTGTTCTTTTCCCATCACAAAAGCCTGTGTTTGGGGAACTCAAGAGTATAAATCTACATAACTTACCATCAAAAGAAAAACCCTATGCAGGTTAATAGTAGCACTCACCTGCAAACCCAGTCTAACAAGATACCACGTGTCCAAATATCAGCTATAACCCCTAGACCCCTTGTAGTAAAGTAACATGATAAAAGCAAGTGGTAAGACTGAAGTCCACTGCAGCCCTGCCGTTACACTGGGGACCACTGTACACATCCTTGGGGTCACAAATCAAGGCATATACAGTAATTAGAGAATACCTATCCAGGTGTGGAGAGATCTATACTTAACAGGAAGACTTAACCTGAGCTAATAAGGGGGAAATGCATGCCTGTTAGGAAGATCTCTTCAGTGGCAAGTAATGAAATCCATCTGGTGCAAATGTAAGCCCCTATTAAGAAATACAAACCAGACATTGCATGTGCATTTCCAAACCAGCATAGATATTTTTACTGTCATTCCGCATATATCTCCACAGATTTTCAGAAGAGGTTTTTGGCTGTCTGGATTTTACTAGTGAAGACATCCTCAGCATCTTCTCTTTTTATGCACAGAGCGGTTTGGTCTCATAAGGAGCAGTATGTGCACTCTGCCTATTCAAGTATCCAACATTTCTATTTTCCATAAAGAACAAGTCCTTTTTTACTCAGTTCAAGCAAATTATCAAGGGAGATGGATCATCTTCATGCACTCCCAATGCTTTTGTGTACTTTCTCTGCTTGCTCCAAGCCTAAAGCTAAGGTCATTCTGGGCAAATATTTTTCCATCTGAGAAACTTTTTTTCCATTCCAGGGTTATAAGCCGTTAGCAAACCATGTCGTAGTTGGGAATTAAGCCCTGCCAGAAATGAAGAATTGTCTGAAATGATGGGAAATCTAATCACAAGAAAATATCTCAAAATGAAAAGAAAAAAAAAAAGGGGGGGGGGGGAGAATGTAGAGCAACTGGTTAGCTTAAACTAACTGGAGTACCGGCGAGCATTTGGTGCCTCCTCTTCTGCTAGATAAAGTTGCCTATGGACACCCAAGAAATAGCCCATTAAAAATTGCATCTTATCAATTTCATTTTCATAACTCCTGGCCTTGAGGAGGCAGTGGGAGTGAAAGAGGGTAGCAGGGTTTTAGACATACTCACAATCCATCATTTCTCACCTCAGTTTCCCCCATTGGTGCGGGGACGGGCGGGTAGAGGCCACTGGAGGCCCCCCCACCCGCACCCAGCTTCCTCTCACTGGGTAGCGAACACCTCGGGGCTCCCCCAGCAAGAAACGGGGAGCAGCACGATGCCCAGGAGCAGGAACGGGAGCCTACCCAGCGCTCCTTCGGTGGGACATGAAACACATTCCGGCAACCCAAAACCATCCCTGTGTGTGGCCACAGGCCACCAGGCTGAGCGCTGCCGAAAGGGGGGCTCCCCATGGCCAGGCTGCGTGTTGGTGCCCCGTTGAAGCTGCCCTCTGCCTCCCCGAGCGCTGACCATCACCTTTTCTCTACTGGCATTGACTAACTCATTGGTGGAGTTGAAGCTGTGTATTTGCTAGCACTCCTTATTTCCCAAGAAAACCGGAAGAACAGCTATATCAGAAGTTTATATGTTAATACGGAAAAAAACACGTCAATACAAAAAATAACCAAAAAAAAGACGTCAATACAAAAAATAGCACATTATGTCCTCAGGGAAGCAAATGCAAAGAGTTATGTTTAAATCATTGTATTTTTATTCTGCAAATAGAAGAGCACTTTCTTCCACTTCAGCCCAAAGAGTTTATCAAGCAGCAAGTCACACATAGTAGCAGCTCCACCTCAGGAATTAACTATATAGTGTTAATCAACTATATAGTGTGTAAGTGTAAATAAACAGTCACATTACCCAAGATATGGGTATAGCTTGGATTTATATATTGTATAATAATCATACTTGCTCTCGGTTTCTTTGCTATTCCAGCTGTTATGCAGAATCCAAATACTTAAGGGATTGCATGTTATTTCAGCTAAGGAGCTGATAGATGCATCCACCACAGAGCACAGACAGGGTTTATTCATAATTCATACAAGCATTTTTTTACCCCTGGCTGGATTCCACATGCGGTCCAGCTGCAAATGCAGACACTGGATATCAGTTTTGTAAATGTATCCGTAGCAAGTTAATAGTACGTAAACTCCTAAGGCCGCTAAGGATTTATTCTGAATGGGCAAAAATGAGCTAGACTTACACCAGGGCAAGAATTCATAAAAGGCACTGATTTGCTTTCAAACAGGAGAATAAGGTCAAACCATCTATTCTCTGATATCTGCATGATCATCCAGCAGCACTGATTTTGACAGCATGGAAAGAACCTGGGACAAGATAACATCTAAGTTGCTCAAAGCATAAGCTCGCCCTGCAAGACATGGCTGGAGCTCGTGCAGCTCCTGCAACCCATGATTCACCCCAGCTACGCAGAATTTCGTCTCCATCCAACTTATCCCAGCACACCAAACACAACTGTGATGTGCAGCCAGTGGCAGAGCCGACATTGCAACATGACAAAATGGCCTGCCATTGTGCTGGTCAGCCAACTGTGATTTCTGATGCATCTTTCTGAAGCCTCTAGCTGACCTGTACATGGCAGCTTTGCTGAGTTTTTCCTGAAAAAGCAGGGAAGAGGAGGGCACACTGACTAAGCAGGAATCCTGCACCTGCAGTCTGTGTGAGAACTAGAGCAGGAGATCCCTGAACCTTTAGAAAGCCCAATCAGATAGGATGCCCAGCACACTGCCATGCTGCTCCCTGTCATCCTGCCAGGCCTGTGGTGATGTTGCTGGAGACACTGAAACTCAGCCTCTGTGTGCCAGGAGCCGGCAGAAAGAGGAGCCCTGAGAAAGATACATTTCACACAACGTCAGTATTGAAGGCAGGGAAATACCCAGTCTAGCAACAGGAACGTCACCCACCTACCAAGAGAAGGATGAATCACCTAGTAGTAGTTCACAAACTATGCGAAACCTTGATTTATTGGTAAATTGCGATAAACGGGCTGGGCGGTTCATTTCCTAACGGGCCCTGCCAGTCAGGCGAATACCCCCGACATAATTTGCAATGTGAAGAAGTGCTGGCGCAGAGCTCCTGAGCTCATCGGTGGGAAGGACCCAGTTTCTTTAAATGTGGTTTTACTCCGCAGAGTGACTGCCTCGAAAAGTTACCTTCCCTCCGCGGGCTGTGTCTCTGCAGGGTGAGTCAGAGTGTAATAGATGCCTTCGGTGACCAAGATAAGCTTGCACAGCCAGATGCAGGCAACATGCTGGGCGCATTCTGCATCCTGAGCTTAGAGCCCAGCCACGGCTGGGGGGCAAGACCACCCACCCCCAGGACGGCCTCATGCCTGATGATCTGGGTGGCACAGCAAAAGCTACGTCTCATGTAAGGAGCCTTTGATTTTAAACTGCTTTGTATTTAAAGTGCCTCCTTCTATTGCCTCCAGATGCTTTTTACCTTGCAATATTAAACACAAAAGCAGTCACAAAAAGCACGCCATTAAAATGCGGGAGACCCAATTTCTGCTTTGCACAACACTAGGAAATTATAATAATATATCACCATCATTTCTTAATAAACTAGATGTTCAATCCTCAAATGAGAGGTGCAGCAGGTGTGGAAACAAGCTCTCCCATTTTCTTCACTCTGCCTGTGCCACGTCACATAACTGAGTCACTGTGGACTACAAAATTTCCTCTGAAGTGTCAGGTTTTGGTCCCCTACAGACCCACATACATGGGGAATGGCCTGAAACAACAGCTTACTGTCACAAAAATATGTCACATTAAAAGTCACCTGGAAGAGGAGTGAAAACGCAAGTTCCCTAATTTGGTTCTTTTTTGAGTTGCATGTCCGTCTCGCTCTTCCCCATCAGAGGAGGTGGTGGGATTCCCCTGCTGGCTTTTGCTGTTAAGCACCAGTCTTGTCTGCCATGCTTTTCCCTGAAGGCGGCAGAGCTTTACACAGAGAGAAAACCCTGCAAAACAGAAGAAAAATGCTTGTTGGCTACCTTGTTTTACCACATAGCTCAAATACCTGAAAATACTTAGGGAAAAAAAGGTATTCTTGCTTTAAAAGAAAAACCTGCAAATTATCCATCAAGGGTCAAGGAAAACTAGTCAATGTGCTTAATTCTTCATTAAGTCCCTGAGCATTTTCCAAGGAAATCTACAGACACATGCTGTGTTTTTAATGTAGCCAAGTTATGAAAATGGGGAATACTTCAGGTCTCAAGTCAGTAATCTCTTTCTAAAGACATAAACTGCCAGAATCAAGCTGCAGCTTGAGAATGTCCTCTTTTATATTTAATTTAAAAAACCTAATTAAAGTTTCTTCCCTTTAGAGTTTCTGAAAGGGAAAACAATGCTTGAAAGTGGGACATGGGGATACCCTAAAAACACAGGAAAAAAAGCACCGCTCCAAATTGCCTTCAGATCAAATCATTCTCCTAAGCCCAGGTTCAAGCTAACCCTGGGTTAATACTGGGTTGGCAAGATCAGGAGTACTCTCTGTGAAACCAGTCAGTCTCTACTTATATACCAGCATGAGGAAAAAGGAATGGGAAAAAACACAAGCCCATGTATGAGGTCAGATCTGTCTTATGAAAACAAGAAACACCTGATTTTTTTTCATTTTCCACCTTGCCTTTCTTTTCTTGGGTGCTGCTTTGGAGGACACATACGTGTTTAGGTTATCCACACTTATGGCCCGCACTGGGGGCTAGCAGAAATGAATGCAAGCTTTAGTCAATTCACAGAAGCAGAGGAAAGCCAAAGCCCACGCATGGGGGCTTTGACACGCTGAGATTCGACAGCAGGCTCCGTGGCAGAGCCAGACGCAGCTGCTGAACACGCAGATTTCACGGCTGGAGAAACATCCCTGCCAGAGGGGCAGCAAGGGATGCACACAGTGCAGTGCAGGCGGAGGGGGGGAAGCCCTGTGAATCACAACGGGCGCTTTCCCAAGGGCTTCTCGGGACATTTACAAGTCTAATCCTAATCATAGTTTACTCAAGCATGGCCGCTGGCAGAGCTGCAGGCAGGCCACCCCCTCCCGCTCCACCCTCACACCCCCCAGGTGATCGTCCCTGCTCCCAGCCATCTCTTGTCCCGGTACACCCGCATCCCCAGGCTCCAACCCAGCGCTTGTGTCCACCTCCACCGTCTGGGACCTGGCCCCATCCCTCCCTCACCTTTGGGACCCGGGAGCTGCCCACACCACCACCCGCGTCCCATCTCTGCACTCTGCGAGTAGGGCTTTTACCGGAAAGGCAAAAGAATATTTACCCTCATTTTGCACATGGTGGAAATCTCGTTGTTGGATCCACCAGTTAGCACGCTGACGGACCTCTTTGAGGCACCCACGATGCTTCAACAGGACTTAACCTTGCTGCCGCCCTCTCCTCGGCAGGCCAGCTTGCCCAGAGCTGCTTAACTCTCGGGAGGTGATTCAGTGCCATGCAAAACTGGGGACAGAGAAAAATATGAGCTCAGGTCCACAGGTTTATACGAAGAAAGGCTGACGACAGTGGGGTGACCTGCACAAGGAGCCCAGCCTGGGCTGTGGGAGGCAAGAGGAGGGGGAGAAGCCCAAAGAAGCACCAGCACACCTACAGGGAAGGGAGGGATGGTGCTGGGATCAAATGTCTACAGCTTCAGCCACAAACCAATCTCCATCAGCAGATTTCTGGGTGGGGAGGAAATATTGGTACAAAACATGGCAGTCAGAAAAAAATCACGCCAAGAATTTGGGCAGACGAGGCAGAGTATACAAATATTTTTCTCTGAAAACCCCATCAATGTAATTGATAGAATAAATTGCCATCATTTAACAGTTTACTCAGGCCTCCAGATTGTTGCTGACAATTTTGGTTTTTTCAGCAGAATTAGTCATGCTGTAAATTGTTACACTTGAAATGAGAACCACAATCACCAGATTATCATCCATCTAATTAAAACAAACCTAAGTATTTCACACTATATATACGGTATGGTGTTCATGTGCCAAAAATCAAGATACAGAGTGCTTTGGAGTTTATATTGACGTCAGTTTTTTCCTTCAGTCAACATTTACATTTTAGGTCAATACATTTTTATGTTTGCCATAATAGAAGCTAGAATCAACATGCTTACACCTGTAATTATTTCATTTAACTCTTTCGGTGTTTGAAATAACGTTTGCAAGGAAAAGGGAAAGCTAAATATAAGCATGCAGCGGCTTTGCCTGGCCTTTCTCTCAGTTAAATCCAGAAAAATGCTATTGCGGGGCTGCTATCTGGAAGAATCGCTTTGCTCTTTGCCAGCGCTGGCGCAGAATATATAACAACATTGCCAGTAATATTAAATACCAGTAATAGCCCACCTGAATAGCCGGGAGACAAACATTCAGTTATTAAAAGTGATGGTACAGAATTGCCTCATTAAGCCCGGTAGCTCGCTGTTTACAATGGGTTAGTGCCAAAAGAAGAACAGAGTTTTACAGCTTTGTTGCTATTGTCTCAGTGCATTGAAAAAGTAGTCTGTTTTCAGATAACCTACCAAAAAACCCCGATTTTAATCAACGTGAGGTATTTGAACTCTGCGGCCAGCATTTGATCAGCCCTGCTGAGGTAAGTAGGAGAACGAGTGTTCGTCTGTTTGGTTTATACAAGAAGTAAACTGTTTGCTTTTGTTTACCACGCTCCACTTGCCAGCGTTATCCATGCCGGCTCGAGCGCTGGCGGAGAAAACAACATCTGCCCAGGGATGGATGATCCGTGCCACGTGTGCCGCAAAGGCCGGTCGCGGGTAAACCACGACCACAGGTACCGACAGCTTTCTAGGCACCGCTGTCCCAGGGAACAATTTCATGTCCCCAGCCATTCAAGCTTAAAACAGGCTCAGGATAAGACAAGTACACAGAAATGGTATAAAATGTGCAGGCACAAAGTCACATGTGCCCTGCCAAAAAAATATGTGCATACACTCACATGGTAGGCTTGTTGGCAGACTCTCTCCCTCGCTTTCTCTCTCATATGTATATGTATATATGCATATATATGTGTCTATATACATGTATAGGGGTGTGTATATATATCTTTTCTTTTTTTCTGGGCCACAAGTCTTCCCTGCAAGCCTAGAATTGCCAAAAACCCCTTTCACTGGCCTTGCTCCAAATTGTTGACAAGACCAACAGCTGTTCTGCTCCAGCAATAACAGGGAAGTGAGGGAAAGGCATGCTGTACGTACAGGGGGGAAGGAGAGGCATTAATGGAGAGAAGGAAGAAAGCATGGAGAAAGTTTCACCTTCACAGGTAAACCACACCATCATGGAGGCGCTGTACCCCCTGAAGGGCATAACTGGGAGTTTCTAGGCATGTCCCTAACGCAGCCTGTCTCCATTGCTGGGGTGGGAGCACTATCCCCAGTTTCTCTCTGGGACGTGGGCACAGGGTGTTTCGGTGGCTGCCCATGTTCAGGGCAGAGCCCTGATGCTGATACTGGGGCTTCTCTTGTGCAACACCAGTTCTGCACCTCCCTGCACTCATCCCCATCCCAGTTACAGCTACCCAAAGCAGAAGGGAGGGGGAAGGTCAGTGTGCTCCGTTGCAGCCTGAAAATAAAGTTAAAAAAACATGCAAAATTGGCTATTAGCTCATGAAAGGCAAACACTCTTTCCCTCGGTTTCTAGTAACCCACTACCTTAATGGCAGAAGATAGTTAATAGTGTGGCTTCCGTGTTAAATCACATTGGTGGCTATAGCTTAAACCCACTTTAAAGAAACTAGGCCAATCATTTTATGAGGCGTGGGAATTGTTAAATTGGGCTATCCCTTCTGCTTCATACAATTGCATGAAGACTGATATTGTGGAGAGGTTTTTAATGAAGGCCTTATATAGCTCTAGGTCAGGACATTTGCATTTGTGAAGATTACATTGAAAGCACAAGAAGCAAAACAGCACGAACAAACAGCAGTGTTTTCATCTTTAAAAAAAAAAAAAAACACACAACACATTCTGTCCGTGGGAATATGGTACAAGGGACTGGGAAACAATAGTTTCTATTTCCAGCTCTGCTGTCAACTTACAAGAGTCTGACCTTAAGCAAATCATTTTACTTTGGAACCTCATTTATCTGCCTCGGGTGTGTAGAGGCTCATTAGTACCCTTACTAATAAGCTTCATATAATCATATGCAAAGCACAGCATTTTAGTAGATTTTGGAAGACTAAGATTTGTAAAGCCCTTTGAAATTCAAGACGATGTAGATATGTAAAGATCTCCCTCTTGCTTGCTCACTCTCTCTCACACACTCTCTCCAAGTGATAAAGACAAATTCCATTAAAAAATTTTCAATTCCCAAGCACAAACAGTGTAAACTCAAAGTCCAGTTTTTGAAGTTTTATTACTTCTTTGAAACAACACTGCTAACACGCACACTCAAAAGAAACCCAAACAGAAGCAAGTTACTGGGAACATTTGGTCCTGAGCAAGCAATAAATGACTAAACGAAGTTGAACTTTGGATTACATGCCATGTTGAGTTATTGAATTTGACAGGTTAATTTGTTCATTTCATTGACCTGATTTATACACTCACTGTATACTTGCAGAACTCCTTCTGTTCAGGTGCTACTTTTATACTTCTTGCCTTGTTATAGACTCAGTAGTACAGAGGCAGTCACCTGCTATGAGTGCACAATTGCAAGCCTGTGCCTTTTATTAAACTAATTGGCACAGGTGGAAAAAACTAGTTTTCATGCCTACAGCCCCAAAGCAAAGAATGACTCTGTTCCCAAAAGAGCGTCTTAATTTTTTGCAGTTATAACAGTTGGTCTAATAAAAGATTTTAGCTTTACCTACAAATCTTGTTCACCCAATGTCCTTTGAACAATGCACTGGTAACAAAATACCAGAATAAAAGCTCTGACTTATTACTTCTCCTCACTGGAGATAACAGGTGCACTGGTTTTGGCTGGGATAGAGTTAATTTTCTTCATAGGAGCTCATATTGTGCTATGCTTTGGACTTGTGACCAAAACAGTGTTGATAACACACTAATGTTTTAGTTACTGCTGAGCAGTGCTCACACAGCATCAAGGGCTTTTCTGCTTCTCAGACTGCCCTGCCCATGAGTAGGCTGGGGGTGCACCAGAAGTTGGGAGGGGACACAGCCAGGACAGCTGACCCCAACTCACCAGAAGGATATCCCACACTGTATGGTGTTCATAGAATCATAGAATGGTTTGGGTTGGAAAGGACCTTAAAGATCACCTAGTTCCAATCCCCCTGCCAGAAGCAGGGACACCTTCCACTAGACCAGGCTGCTCAAAGCCCCATCCAACCTGGCCTTGAACACTGCCAGGGATGGGGCATCCACAGCCTCTCTGGGCAACCTGTTCCAGTGCCTCACCACCCTCAGTGTGAAGAACTTCTTCCTTACATCTAATCTAAACCTACCCTCTTTCAGTTTAAGGCCATTACCCCTCATCCTATCGCTATACTCCCTGACAAAAAGTCCTTCCCCATCTTTCCTTTAGACCCCCCATTTAGGTACTGGAAGGCTGCTGTGACATCTGCCTGGAGCATTGTCTTCTCCAGGCTGAACAACCCCAACTCTCTCAGCCTGTCTTCATGGGAGAGGTGCTCCAGCCCTCTGATCAACTTCATGGCCCTCCTCTGGACTTGCTCCAACAGGTCCAAGACTGTCTTATGTTGTGGGCCCCAGAGCTGAACACAGTACTCCAGGTGGGGTCTCACAAGAGCCAAGTAGAGGGGCAGAACCACCTCCCTCAACCTGCTGGTTATGCTTCTTTTGATGCAGCCCAGGATACAGTTGGCTTTCTGGGCTGCAAATGCACATTGCTGGGTCACATTGAGCTTCTCATCAACCAACACCCCCAAGTCCTTCTCCTTACAGCTGCTCTCAATCCACTTATCACCCAGCCTGTATTTGTGCTTGGGATTGCCCCAACCCATGTGCAGGACCTTGCACTTGGCCTTGCTGAACTTCATGAGGTTTGCATGGGCCCACCTCTCAAGCCTGTCAAGGTCCCTCTCGATGGCATCACTTCCTTCCAGTGTGTTGACCACACCACACAGCTCGGTGTCGTTGTCAAGCTTGCTGAGGGTGCACTCAATCCCACTGTCCATGTCGCCGACAAAGATGTTAAACAGCGCCGGTCCTAATATCAACCCCTGAGGAATGCCACTCATCACTGGTCTCCACTTGGATATCAAGTCGTTGACTGTAACTCTTTGACTTCGACCACCCAGCCAATTCCTTAGCCACCAAGTGGTCCGTCCATCAAATCCATGTCTCTCCAACTTACAGACAAGGATGTCATGCAGGGCAGTGTCAAATGATGGATATGATTGGTTAGTGCCTTATTCACTTCATCCATGGTTCCCTCAGGACCCATGGATGCATCTCATCAGGTCCCATGGACTTGTGCAGCTTCAGGTTCCTCAGATGGTCTCAAACCTGATCTTCTCCTACGGTGGGCAGTTCTCCATTCTCCCAGTCCCTGCCTTTGCTTTCTGCATCTTGGGCAGTGTGGCTGGAGCACTTGCTGGTGAAGACTGAGGCAAAAAAGTTGTTGAGTACCTCAGCCTTCTCCATGTCCCAGGTGACCAGGTCTCCCATTTCCTTCTGGAGAGGGCCCACATTTTCCCTTGTCTTTCTTTTATCACCGACATACCTGTAGAAGCTTTTCTTGTTGCCCTTGACATCCCTGGCCAGCTTTAATTCTATCAGGGCTTTAGCTTTCCTAACCTGATCCCTGGCTGCTCAGACAATTTCTCTGTATTCCTCCCAGGCTACCTGTCCTTGCTTCCACCCTCCATAGGCTTCCTTTTTGTGTTGGAGTTTGTCCAGGACCTCCTTGTTCATCCATGCAGGCCCCCTGGGATTTTTGCCTGACTTCCTCTTTGTTGGAACGCATTGCTGCTGAGCTTGGAGGAGGTAACCCTTGAAGATTAATCCGCTTCCTTGGGCCCTTCTTCCCTCCAGAGCTTTATCCCATGGCACTCTACCAAGCAGATCCCTGAAGAGGCCGAAGTCTGCTCTCCTGAAGTCCAGGGTAACGAGCTTGCTGTGCGCCCTCCTCACTGCCCTAAGGATCTTGGACTCCACTGTTTCATGGTCACTGCAGCAAGGCAGTGCAGCCCTTGAGCTTCACATGATCCACCAGCCCCCCCCTTGCTGGCGAGAACAAGGTCCAGCATAGCACCTCTACTTGTTGGCTCTTCCATCACTTGGAGAAGGAAGTTATCATCAATGCATTCCAGGAACCTCCTGGATTGCTTATGCCCTGCCACGTTGCCCCTCCAACAGGTATCAGGGTGGTTCAAGTCCCCCCAGAGGACCAGGGCTTGTGGACATGAGGCTGCTCCTATCTGTCTATAGAGGGCCTCATCCACTCAGTCTTCCTGGTCGGGTGGCCTGTAGCAGACCCCACTATAATGTCACCTGTCCCTGCCCTCCCTTTAATCCTGACCCATAAGCTCTCCATCAGCTCCTCACCCATGCCCAGGAGGAGCTCCATGCACTGCAGCTGGTCATTGACATAGAGGGCAACACCCCCTCTTCATCTCCCCTGCCCTGTAACCTTCCATTCCAACACTCCAGTCACCAGAGCCATCACACCACATCTATGTGATGCCAGTAAGATCATAGCCCTGCAGGCGTGCGCATGTCTCTAACTCCTCTTGGGTTTTTTATTGTGCTCAGCCATAGAAGCTGGGGAAGGAGGAGGAAGGGGGGGACATTCGGAGTGATGGCGTTTGTCTTCCCAAGTCACCATTACGCTTGATGAAGCCCTGCTTTCCTGGAGGTGGCTGAACACCTGCCTGCCGATGGGAAGGAGTGAATGAGTTCCTTGTTTTGCTTTATGTGTGCATGCAGCTTTTGCTTTCCTTATTAAACTGTCTTTATCTCAACCCATGAGTTTTCTTGCTTTTACCCTTCCAATTCTCTCCCCCATCCCACTGGCAGGGAATGAGCGAGTGGCTGAGGGGGCCTGAGCTGCCCACCAGGGCTAACCCACAGCAACAGGCTATTTCTAGCAACCTATGTACATCCAAAAAAGGCTGGAGTCCAGCAGTGCTGCTTTAACCAGAGCAAACTGATTGAAGTGGCAGGTTGAACATTTTCCAAAATTGAATTTAATTGCTTAATGGGAAAATGAAAACAAAAATCAAGGGGGCTTTCTAGGAAGTGCGTCAAAAACTGCCTTACAAGCAAACTGCAATATCCTTGCACAAAGCAGTGTCTCATTACCCCTTCCATGCACAGGGGACGAAAGGTGTACCCCACTGATTTTTATTATCCTTGGGCCTAGACCAAGGATATGTCTCCCTGCGAACATCTCTAGTAGAGCATGCTGATAAGTCTCTCCTGCACAACCAGATGCATGAAATCAGGGAATAAAATAACTCTTACCTGCCTGTGAAAAGCTAATTTGGATGCCAGGCACTGAGGCAGGACTCAAGCGATCCATCTGCTCTGCTCACACAGCCTCTTCCCTCTCCCTCCCAAAGCCCCCGGGGAAGGACCACGGCCATTTCACAGGTGTGAGGCTGAGGCCCCAGTGCCATGTTTTTTTAGGATACGTAGGTATGCTGCAGAAACTCCCCGATCTCCATCAGGTGCCTAACCCTCTTAGGCAACATTTGGTTTTGGAAGTACAGCCCATGCAGACTTTGGGCAAGCCTCCACACGTGGGCACAGAGGAGAGCCGTGTGCCGGTTTCACCTCCGCTCTCCACTGGCACAGACGAGCCCTTGCTGCTCAGGGAGCCATGTGCCACACTAAAACCAGAGTGTTTACCTGGTGGAGAATGGAAGGATTTGCTGTGGGAAAAGTGGCCAGAGCAGCCCTGTACAATGCCTTGGGGCTCCAGTGAGCCGCAGCCTCCCTGCAAGCGTATCCTGGCTATTCGAGAGCAAGGAATAATGTTGGAAGATAATTACAGTGGTGGGGAATTTGTCCCAGTTTGTTTGGTGCAAGCTTTGCACACACTAAGTATTCGCTAGGCTGGAGATTTGGGGCATTAAAATTAAAGAGAAATGGTATTTTTGAATGATAGATGAGGCAAAGGTCCCCTTGGCAACTGATGTTTTGCCAGGGCGAGAAAGCAGCTGAAAGACCACCATTTTACAGGAGAAGAAATCAGATTCTAATCTGTGATCGGTTTTCTGCTATTTGTTTTTCATTGAATCTAATTGCATTACTTTGCATTTATCCTTGGGTAAGGAAAAGGAAAGTAGATTGAAGGTTTGATTTAAGAGAAATTAGGTAAGGCAAGGAGGTCGAAAGGCTTTAATTATAGCCTTGTCTCACCAACAGCTATAGCTTTGCTCACCCTCTGCACTTGCCGTAACCCCTCAGAAACACAAGGAAAGCCCTCCACACCTTTCTACAGCCAGTTCAAAACCTCACCTCCCCGCACATCCCAGAGGAGCCGCAAGGCTCTCTCAGGATTTCACCACATCGGGAGAAGATCTCAGACCATCCTCCGGACCCAGCGGGCTGCAGGGCTACTCAAGTCGGCATCGCTTTGCCTCAGCAGGCCAAGCGATCTCCAGCACAACCCTCTCACCATGCAATTTGGAGAGAAGGCAACTGCAGCACAGAAGCCGGCTTTCTCCTCCCGTCACCTTCCTCCCTGCGCTGCCGCTCATCCATCCCTGTGCTACAGGGCTCATCTCTCTTAATGGCAAGAGTTGTCCATGGGACCAAACCTATAAGCAGACAGTGAAGGGGTCCAGGTTAAAAATAATCCCTTAAAAATAAAAGCGTGTAGGAAGAGTTACTGAGGCCATGCAACACCTGGCAGAGCCAAGGAGATGGCGATCGGTGGGAGTAGGCATGAGGAAGGATGGGGCAAAACCCAGCATCTCAACCCATATCCCTGGAGGAGTCGGAGCTGGGGTCCATTCCCACCACTTTCTGACATCTCCCATCCTGCAAAAGCAGGCACCTGTGCTTGAAACCGTGGAGGGGTTAGTACCAAGCCCTCCTTGGTGGAGACAGGTCTTTCCCTAAGGTCAGGGTGCTCTGTTCAGAGAAACAGCCTTCAGGGAAAATAAGATTTTTTTTCCCAACCAGGGGCTGGCAGCTTGCCACAGTGTCCTTCCCTCAAACAACCCCACTTATTGACCCCCACCCCATGCCAGCACCCACAAGAAGCTGTGTGCGACTGACACAGGGACGGAGCTGGAGGAGTCACCCGGACTGCTGCCAAGGGAAGCAGACAAGCCCAAGGGCCCAGCGCCCGAGGGAGAGGGTGCTGCTGGCACCCAGCACCTCAGCAGCCTTTCCCACAGAGGGAGAGGGGAGCTGGAAGAGCCCCCCCGACCCCTCCTCTGCCCGGTACTGAGCTACCCCTGCTATGTATGATTTCTCCTGGGAGAGGCCCCCCCTTACTACATGCGTGCCACTAAGGTGATGGCTGACGTATTAAGAAATGTCAAGAATGGGTTTAAGGCATCTCATCTCCCCGGCCAGCTGTGCCAGCACCACTCCTCACACTCTAAACTGGATGTGGACCAAAATAGAGAGGAGATCACAGTTCCCCTTCCTCTGCTGCAGAAAAACATCCTTTTCCTTCCAGACAGGGATGAACCAGTGCGGGGTAGGGCTGTCAAAAGTCTCTGCGCAGCTTGCAATTACCAACACAGTTGTGTTGCTTGCTTCTGGAGCCAGGACTGACGCTGGGGTGTTTCCTACCTCTCAGGCCCAGACAGCTAGCAGGCCCACCCACTCCTACCTTAAGGGAAGGCTTGTTCCCTGCTGGGTGCATGAGCTGGCTCTGCATGCGTTTGCATGTCTTCTGATAGCGCCCAGAAAGTCGCTCATCCAAAATCCTTGCACTAGAGACACTGGGAGCTTAATGTGATCTTATGACGATTAACGCCAAACTCAGTCCCTGTCATGCAGACCTCTATCCCTGTGTATGCCTCGTGATCTTGCACGCCGCTCCAGGATGGGCTGTGTGCGACGATGGGCTTTCCCTTTGGCCCCAGCCCTCCCCACACACACACACATTTGCACAGACAGCTGTGGGAGTAGGGTCACCAGAGAGTACCTTGGGGTCTGAGAGCATCCTCCTGGTGCCAGTATCCTGGGCAAGCTTCTGCGTGGCCCTGGGTCACGGGAGGTGCTTTGCTGCTCCTCTAAGAACAAGAAAGGAAGAGGCAAGAGAAGGTTTTAAGAACAAACCTCTGCTCTCCCCACTGCTGAGGATCTCTTCCACTTGCACCAGTGTCCCTCCCCTGCCAAAACAAGGTTTAGCTCATCAGGAAGAAAAAAAAAAAAAATGCAACAGGGAGAATGGGAAATGGGAGCAGAGCAGCAGGGAAAGTCAGGGCCATGGCCTCGCAGAGCAGGGGAGAGCAAGCCATGCCATGCTGCCGAGAGCTCCCAGGCTCACATCGCCTCCCACCCGCTTCCACTGGCACAGGCAGGGGCCACGCTGCTTGCGCTGCCGCCGTGCCAAGGCATATTACCCCCACGCGTGCCCCTCCTGCTCCTTGCCCATCCCAGCGCAGAGCATGCCAAGGCAGACAGGCATTGGGCTGCAGCCAGGCGCAGCTTTTTTTTAACTTAATTCATCCATTTTCTGCTCAGCAACCCGGTCTCCACATTTGGGGCTTAAGCATCAATCGTAGCATCACAACCCATCCTCGCTCCAACCAGCCACAGGGCATGAGGGATCTGCAGAAAAAGGCACCCGATGCTGATGCTCCAGGATTCTTTTCAAGGGCACCGTGTATCATACAATCAAAAGGACCAAAATACAAGCAAAATGACCAACCAAAACTGTTGCATGAGGCCTTCTTTTCTGGTTAGTATGTCTTGTGGAGAAAAAGCAAAAGGCGGTCTTTAACACCACTGGAGAACAGAGTGCTGCAGCTGCAATCTCTGCAAGAGCAGAGCAAGAATTCCTCCCTCACCACCACGGGTGCCACCAAGGTGTTACCAAGTTATGCACCAAAAGAGGCTGGTGGTATTAGAAACTGGATATGAGGATGGCTACAGGAGCTGCAGCATTTCTCTGCCTTGCCTTCCCCTCGATATACCTCCACTTGGAAAAAAGTTTCCAGCCAGGCTGACAGACTTGGAAGTTGAACTCCTTTAGCAAAAGAATAGGCCTAACACAAATTTCCCCACAGCACGACAGTCAGGAACCACACCTAGGGAGGGTCTTTCTGGGCTTGTTGCGGTCTGCAAGGTCTCTACCAGTCATGGCCGAAAATGGTGCCCACTGGGCAGAGGGGGACTGCGGCATCCCCTCCGCAGCAGCCCACCGGGTCGCCCCCAAGCAGCAGCAGCAGCAGCCGCCTCCCGTCTGCTGGGGTACGGCCAGGCCAGCACAGGGAGAGCCGGGCACCACGCTCGCTCTCGGGTGCGTTTCTTCGCGGAGGGAGCAATTTCCACACAGGCATTTTGAGAGTTTGCTAAGATTTATCGTTAAGTCAACAAGTCGTTGTGCAAGAGGCCCTGCGAGGTGTAACAGGAGCTGGTAGCTGCTGTGGCACTAAGAAAGGAGAGTCAGAAAGCTGCATCCCCTGCTTTGAGATATCACAGTGTTTTAATACTTTATGTCATGCACCTGGTGTGTTTCAAATGGACAAGCCACCAGGCTACAGCCTGGTGACCCAAAATGTTAGCACTTCATTAAGAGGGAGACCAAAGACAGGCAGCTAAGGATGTACAGGGAATACATTGCTTAAAAAAAAAAAAGAGAAAGAAAATACAACTTTCTGTGGGAGACATAGTCTCCCCACAGGAAGAAGTAGAGGTTTGTTTTAAGTGGGTTTATTTTTTTTAACAAGTATTTTGTTTTAAAGGAATGGTGTTTCACCTGCAAAACCAGAGTTCATTTTATCTCCACCCACTCCTCATTAATCAACCTCAAAGAGCATTTTTACAATAAAGAGATACAATATTAGTTAAATTAATGACTTACATAGGCAGAATCATTCCCGCAATCTCGCCGAATGCTTGGAGCGAGCAGACAGGCCCTGAGAACTGACAGCGCTGGCCGGGGAGAACGACGCTCTTGAACTAGGGTTGCACCACAGAGGACCTCCTGGTCCCAGCAAAAGCCCCTGGCCTCACCAGCCTCCATCAACAGCATCGATGAGGCACATGACCTAGGCCACGAAGATGGGGCACAGCAAAGAAAACACTTCTAGGTGCACACAGACAGCAGCTGGAAATTTTCACGGCCAAGTTTTGGGAAAGAAATGGCAACGCCAAGGCAATTGCTGGCTCCCGTGTTGAGAAGCAGGATGCAAAGCAAGTCAGAGTGGCTATTCTAGATAAAGTCCCCCGTGTAGGGTGGGCAGGGGGGTGAGCTGCAGGCTGTGGCTAGCCTACAGTGTGGGTGAACGAAAAGGCACGAGGGCTGTGGGACTGCATGACTGCTGGGACCTGCACATGGGGGAGAGAAGCAGGCACTTGACATTTCAGCAATGGGTTATGACCAGAGGAATTTGAAGAGATGGCTAAAATGGTAGAACAGGTTAATTCTAGGCACATCAGCAAGGTTTGGCTGTTTCTAGCTTTGACCACTTTTTCTTCCTCTTCTAGTCTCCCTAAGTTTCAATTTGCCTTCTCCACAGCCAGCACTTTAGTAGTAGCAGACACAAAAGGAAACGTGTTGGTGGTGCTAGAAAGGAAAGCTTAAGCTGGTAGGATTTGCACAAGTGGGAAAATGGGTGGGGGAGAAGATGGCTGCGATGGCAAGACTGGGAACAGATGTAACTCTGGGAACAGCAACACAGAGCACAGCAGAAACCGTGGTGATGGAAACCGAATGCTGTAACAACACGAGAAGCCTGAGCTCCGCAGAGGTGGAGTGCTCAAAGGCACCAGGAAAGGCAGGATCTGACTGCCCGAGCACAGGCACAGTGCTCCAAGGAGGAGACTGAGCAAGAGACAGGGAGAAGCAAGTACCAGAGCTAGACGTGGTGGACTGAATACAACAGGATAGAGGCTCTTGGGAGCTACTCAAGAAAAGAGGAACCAAAGAGCCATCAGCACCAGTCTTGAGCAGAAAAGCAGGTCTCAAAATGAAGTTTGGCAGCAAGAGGGAGGAGAAAGTTGCAAAATGTATCCCACCAAAGTAATTGGGTCACCAGCAGAAAAAAAACCAAACCACTAGCAAAGCAAGAAATAAGAGAGATAGAGGAAATTGGACAGGCAGAGGACGTCAGAGCATGCATAAAAGCAGAAAGAGAGAAGACAGAGCAAAAGAAATCCACCAACACCCTCCAGCCCTGAAAAGGCAGATGTGATGCAGGCTGTGGAGGAACAAGGCAGCAGGGAGCTGGTGGCGTAGAATGAGCCAAGAGGGTTGCAATAAGACCATAAAGGCTTACAGGAAAGGATGGGGATGATGCTCCATAGTATCAATGCAAGACACAATCAGATGGGGAAGGAGGGGCAGAGAGAGATGAGAGAACAGCCAAAGCAAGCCAAAAGCAAAGCTAATTTACAAAGGCACAGAGGAGTCTCCACCAGTATGGCAATGCTAGTTAAGAGGATGTCGCACCAAGATATGATGGCAGCAAATAATTAAAGGTTGGTAAGAGGCAGTAATTTAAGGCTAATAAGAGGCAGTAATTTATCAGGAGCCAACAAGAGTAGAGTCCAGGAGCAATAAATTCAACAATGGAGTAAAAATAAACAGGCAGAGCAAGAACCAGAGCCACCAGCATGATAACAAGGACAACGCCGCAGCAGCGTATAAACTCTGTATACAAATGGAGAGCAGCTGATGGAGGCCCAGATGGAGCTGCCAGGCCTCCTCCCTCTCCTTATTCAAATCTTCCCCAAATACCCATCTGCGCCAGGAGGCCTTTGGGAACGCATCAAGCCGGGGAAGACACATCTTTTTGAAGTAGGGCCCCTATTGCACTTGTCCCTGCACCTAGCATCTAGACCAAGAGCTCTTTGGGGCAGAGGCCGTCACAAGATTCCCACCACACAGGGGGTGGACAGGGTGGGCACAGACGCAAGGTTGGCAGGGGGGCATTTCCAGGGGACAGCAGCCACCAGTAGATCCCTGAAGGAAGGTGCCGTTGCCGGGTTTGCAGAGCACAGGCAGCATGAGGAAGGGGCATGAGGGCTTATTAGCTGCAGCCCCAGCTAAGGAGCGACATGCAGGCACCTCCCTGGAGAGCAAAGGACCATCCTTCCACACGAGTGGGGAAACAGGAGCCCAGGCATCAACTGGGGAGCAGGGAGGCAGGAGGAGCTGGCTGCCTTCCCCACAGATCTTGCTGCATCTTTCCAGCACCTTCCTAGAAAGCAGATACAGCTTATTAGCCATCCTCCTGGTGCTCCTGCTCTGTCCAGCCCAGATGAACAAGAGACGACTGTCATCATCCCTGCAGCAAGGATACCTCTCACTCGCTAATGCCCAAGGACCAAAGCCAGGCAGCCGGAGGTATGCACCTACCCCATTGCTCTCTGCATCTGAGCTTGAAAATCCCAATCCTGAGCTCAGGCCGCTCCAAAGGGGGTCAGTGCCCAGCAACTGCATGCCAGCGGTCAGGTTTGCTCCAGCGCTCCCTCCCGTCGGCTGTCCCTGGGCTCAGCCGTAGCCACCACAGCCCAGCCTGCACTTACAGGTGGGGACGCAAGGTGTGGAAAGAAAGGGCTGCCGTGAAATGAGGAGAAGCACCTTGAGACACCAATGCAGAGAGCGTGGGAAAGAAGCTAACAACATTCATGTTCATCAGGAGACAGATAAAACCACTACAATAATAAAATTTCATTATGACAGCTAAGGAAGAAGAAACAAAAATTCTTTGTTTACTGTGTCTATAATAAAGTACAAAGGTATCTGCCTTTGCACTACTGGTTGCACAGGCAGCTTTCAACCCTGGGTGAGGGCTAGAAGCTGTTTACGCACTGTATGTCATTTTCCAGGTGGCAGGTCAGCCCTTTGCAGCATTAACTCAGCCCTCCATGCCACAAGGTGCACACAAAACACCTTTCCTGGGGTCCTTCTGCTTACGGGCACATAGAGAGGAGATTGCAAGATTTACTAATTCACACAGACAGATTTATGATTTTATCAAGAAAGAAAGGCAGAGGACATTAGGGTCCTCACCAAAGGCCAAGAGCTGTGCTTCAACCTTACTAGGCGTGGGAGAGTCTACTTTGGCGTTCATTCTCAGGACAGAAAAGCATTAGAAACCTGAATTTTATTCCCCATAGAGCTTTGGGTTTTACTACAGGTTTTCACTAGTGCATTCAATTTGCAAATCCAAGGGAATAGTATGGGAAAAGTTTCTATTTTTAACAAAAGAAAGTAAAAACTTCTGAAGTACTACTGGATAAAAAGATTAATCTTCTTGAAAGAGTTTTGCTGCCTTATATACTCCCACACAATACATTTTACATACTTACATTTTGCATGCATATATACATACAATTCTCCTACAGAGTACAAAAATAAATTGATCCACATTATAAACTCACTCTACATATGCATGTTTTTTATTCACAGACATGTGTGAGAAAGTTTGAGAAAATGAAAAACCATACCAGCCTGTGACTAGGGCCAGGGGCGAGGACAAAGCTGGATAAAACCTGTGTATTCCAGGCAGTAAAGCACCCTCTCCTATCTGGTCACTTTTAAAGACCGTCTTCCCCCCGCCCTTATTATTTTTGTTAAGAAAAGTCCATCCATCCTGAGCACCAGAGCTGACCCAATGGCATACTTACCTCCTGGTGAGTCATCCATGTCCTGAGCTGAATCTTCCCACCCCATCCCAATAGGAAGACTTATTTTATATAGCTCCATTAGAGCATTCATGGTGATGTCTTAAGCACCATTAAAAGCTCATACCAGTAAGACATATGTTTCTCAGTTTGAAACATCTCCCTTCTGGTTTTTTTAAGGAATCCATTAATGACTAAGCATGTTTCATGACCAGCTTTTTAAAATGTCTTTATACAATTTCACCTCACTTTAAAAAGGCTTTCACGGTTTTGCCTCACATGTTCACAAAATGCAATGAGACTAGAGACATGGGGTCTAGCTCAGAGTTCCCCACAGTCATAGCATACTCAATTTGCTCCAGTGTACTTTTTTCCTAGTCTGGGTCTGCTTTTTCTCTTCCTGTTCCAGCAATCATGGCTTAGAAAGATGAAATTTTTCAGGGAAAGAGTTTGCAGCTCATTTTTGACGTTTTATGCAATGGCTGATCTGAACAATCCGGCAATCCTAGTAGTGAGCAAAATCACCATCACAGGCACAGGCTCTGAAATGACTGCACAAAAGACATGAACTAAATGTGAATGACTTACAAAAGGATCATAATGACCTACAGATCAGTCATTGCTCACTATGTTATTCAGCAAATTTAGAAAGAGCAGGCAACTAGAAGAATAACTGCAAGCCTGCGCTGCCTTTGGATGAAGCTCCTGTGGTTCTTTGAGTATCTTCAGATGAGCTTCTTTCCTTCCGTCTGCCTCTGGTTTCTTATCTAGCTGATGGGATTAGTGGTTATTACTGGCTTTTGAAGCCACCTGGAAATCTACTGATGAATAATGATAATAGCACACTACTATCTTGATGGTTTTCCTTTTGCTTCTAAAACACTTCGCCTCAAAAGGTACATGGGCTGCCACGGGTGATCCAGCTGTTATTCCTACACAGTACACCCAACTGCAGCGCAGGCAAAGGACAAGGTCATAGGTAGCACTGTAAGCATCTTTCAAGATCTTTCATTGCTGTGACCTCAAATTTCCAATTCTTCTTACAGAAACCCCAAATTCATTGGCATCACTTACTGGGCTGGTTTTAGTGGAGTGAAAGTCCTTGGGCAAGGACCTGTGGTCTGCATGAGGATAATAACAAGATGTACCTGCTCAGCTCCGCAGGGTTTAATGGCTGGCCATGAACAGCAGTGTTTATGTAGTCCCAATCCTCTTTTATGGCAAGCCTGAGTTAAAGCTTCCAGGGCAGCTCTGGGCCTTCCCAGAAAAGCCACATGAGCAATGACTGAAGGCCATCCCAAGGAGCCACAGACTGAAATGATCCAACTTCTACCTCTCTCCCAGGTGAAGTCAATGGAAAGAGCTCAGCACTGCTGAAGAGATCTTTTATTTGGGGCCCAAAACCCAGCCATAGGCAGTCAACGCAGCATTTGTTACCATGACCTACCACGGTACCAAATGGTACCTACTATGGTACCAAAAGGTCACTTATGTGACCAAGACTGTCTGAAAAGAGCTACAAGCTTTCATTAAACATATGTGAAAGCATCTCTGCACACACATGCATCCACATGAAGCCATTTCACTCAGACTCTTCAGTCTGACTCACAGCCCAGACAAGTTTACAGAAACAATGGGCAACTTCTTTCAATTGTCTGCTCCCCCTCCTAAATCTAAAGAACCACCTTAGTCATCTTTCCCTCAGGCTCTCACTAGCAAAGGGTAAGGGAGAAATCTCACCAGAAACTAAGAGGAAAGCCACGTGTGAAGTATAGGTTGGTTAGCGCAGCAACCACTTTCTCAAAACAGCCTAGATCATGTTTTCAGAACTAAAAGTAAGGTTTACCAGGTAAAACAAAGACTTATTGAGTCAGCCTTTTAATCACAAGAGCTGAAAATAAATACACACTAAAGAAACACAGCCCAAGATATATTACCTTTCTCCAGCAAGACCAATTTAGGCGCCTGAAGGAGAAACCAACCTTCAGATCCAACTATTTGAAAAGAGACAACCTCTGGTGTAGCATCTCTGCACTAGTGCAGTTCCCAGCTTCATTAGTGCTGCCTTAAGTTTTTTCCTAATAGTGATCAGATTTAAAGAAATACTGTAAGATTAGACACTGGTCCGTTAGCCAGCAACACTCTGGAAACTTTGCTAGCAAACAGAGCTGCCCATACGGCTTTGTGTACAGATGAGCAATCCCAGATAGCAAGGCCACCTGTCAGGAATGACTTCATTTAGGGGCTAGTTCTGCCTCCTTTAGAGGCAGAAATATCAGCAGTCCATCCCTTGAGCAAACTAAACCTTTCTCCTCTCAAATTAGTATTTCATCTTCTAGAAGAAATTCAAAGATGCTAAGAGAGGCTTCCTCTCAAAATGGCATGCTGCCAGGCGAGCCCCCGCTGCAGTGGGGAAGGGAGGTGGGATGCTGCTTGACAGGTGCCCTGACATCTGGGAGCTTGCCTTTCTATACCCAGGCACAAAAGTGCCTTTCTATACCCTTTCACAAAAAGTGAAAGGTAGCACTATTGGAGGCTGGGTGACACTTAACCAACTTGTTGAGGAGTCAGTTGCAAGACTCTCCTAAGACATCAGTACCTCAGGCCAAGTCCACCACCAAACACTCAGGAAAAGTAATAGATAACAATAGAAGAATTTGTTTTGAATGCACTGAAAGACCAGGTCAATTTTTGGCAGATACTCAACTGCAGGAACCTGCTCTTTATCTTCCCATCTTCAGCGCACTTTAATCATCCTCAGCTCTTCCCTTACACAGGAGAGCATTTTTATTTTTAAAAGAAAGGCAACCAGATAAGCAAACTGTCAGGCAAGAAGAACAAGCAGTTCACGTCATATCTTTGCAGTCGCTTCTACCACACCCAACCTCTCTAAGAATGCACTTCCTGGCTCTGTTTTCATTTTCTGATAAAAATATAAAATGAGCAATAAATGTGGGAAATGTACTTTTTCCATCCCCAGAAGCAGAACACATTTTTTGCAAATCATGGGTTGCCACCTTCCACAACACCAGCCAGATGAGTAGCTCACAAAAATCAAAGGGCAACCCTTTCCTGAGGTTTGGCTTACTTAGACAAACAAATCAGAAACATCCTGGGAACAAAGCTCCATGTGTCTTAATAACCCTACTCGGACCCAAGCCAGAGACTCTTCTGCCTCTACTCCAGCCAGACAAATAAATGGTGCGCCTGCATCCACATCAATAAAAGCTATTCAGCACTTCCCCAGCACCATAAGTTTTCAGGTAAACACTATTAGCCTGCTAAATATTTAGTGTCACTTGCCCCTCAGTAAAAAGGGATTGTTTCCAATAACTAGTTATATCATGTCAGATACACCAGAACTTCCCAATATCATAGGAGAAAACAATGAGTCAGTCAGAGTAGGGATGCTTTCTTGTGAAATTGCCTACTGAGCTCTTCAGACAATGAAACAGGCTCTAGGCAGATTAAATTAGCTTCAAACACTTCAGTCTCCCCTTAGGAATTTTCTAACTTGGAGTGCCAGGGGTGCCCCTTCCAGAAGGGCACAAGTGCTGCTGAAAGCCCCACGCCGCTTGCTAAATCCCTCTCACCGGCAGCACCTACTTCATGCTCGAGCATTGACTGAACACATGCTTATGCTCTGCCACCCTCACAAGCCCAAGGTACTTTACCCCTTTGCGAGATGACTCAGTCGACGCCACCCAGAAAGGAGTGCCAGGCAGTCAGATCAGGCTGATCTGAAGGGCCAGAATATCTCATCAGCAATTCTTTTTCCTGTGTAATCACCTCTTATAAAGAAAATGGAAATGAAGTGGAAACAGTACTATCAAGCTCCTCATACAAAATAAATAAATGAGTAAATAAAAGACCTAAGGCAGGGTCACTTGCAGCGAGAGGTGCAGGTGACAGCATCTTCAACACAGTCTAGGCCCAACTAGCTGTTCACGTAAGGAGGTGCCATTTCATCTTCACATACCGTAACTAGAAAGTCAATTCCATTTCCAGTCTCCCTCACCATTTCCCACTCTTATCTGCTAAACCATGTACAGACTCCTCTCTTGATCACCTTAGCTCAGCACCAAAGGCCATTTTTAAGACTTCCAGGGATGAGTTTTTGCACGGAGCAGGAGCAGAGCAAAGGACCTGCAAGCACTCCCCTGAAGCACTCAACTGGCTGCAAGATGATTTTCCTACATTTTCTTCTCACGAAAGGTACAACCAATATCAGTGGAGCCAGACTGAACCCATGAACCACTAAAAGCCTAACCACAACGATTTGAGTAAAGGGTATGATCCAGTCTGGTATCAGGTCTGTGAGTGTCCATCAGCACGTCCCCTGGGAAGAGCTGAGCAGGCCGAGCCTGCAGTACAGTTCTTCACCCTTCCACACAGCGAGGACTGCCTCACGCGGTTAATCTCTATAGTAACTCTCCACAAAAATGTCCTTCACCCAGGCCCTCCCTGCACCGACAATTACCTTGTTTCTACCATTTTCTTCCACCATCTCAAGGAATCGCATCCTGTTGTCTGTTATGTGCTTGGTACCTTCATTAATAGCCTCCAGCTCTGACGCTGGAAGGGACAGTGAGCAGTTCATCCCCATCCAGCTTCTCTGGCCTGACATCACCCTGCGGGCCTGTCAAGTTTGCTGTCAGCCATTGCTTCTGCAGCTAAGAGCCCTAGTTTGCTCTGTTGCTCCAAGCGAGGAAGCTCCTCCACACCTAAAACACTTTCATCTGAGGGGACACCCTCACCACGCGCAGCAGTAGGGCAGGGGTGGACAACAGGTTTATACAGTAGCATAGAAGCACTCTTGGTTTTCTTCAGTTCCTTTCCTACAGATCCTAATGCTTCATCCACTTCTTGACTGTTGCCATCTCACCGCTCAGCAAGGACAGTCTATGATGCCAGTTCTTCCTCCTGAAAGGTCATGGCCAGCTCAGAGCCCATCTTTGTATTTGTGGAGCAAGGACAGTCTTTCCCCATAGGTATAGCCTCATTTGCTCATGCACGCTTCCACCTGCGCTGAGGTGACTGCTTGTACCTGAGCTGTAAGAATTGAGGACCAACGCAAGGAAGTCATGGGGAAAACATGACATTGTCAGAACTGCTATCATTGTTTCAAGTACACAGGGACAAGTGTTCAGGTGACAACCTGCTATTTCGACAACCTGGTGACTATTAACTCTATTTGGGGCACATCTACTGAACACACAGGCAATAAAACTGCATGGTGCATGACCCAGAACACCCAAGCACCAGCTCCAAAACCAGCATCAAACAAGAAAATGCATAAACAGCAGGATGAAGACTTCATTTCATCCATAACAAACGATCTTCACCAGCCTCACAGTATTACCGTGCTAAATCAGTTTTATCTCAAGCTTGATTTCATCATCATTATTTGTATCACAGACAGTAACCACCAAAATTTAATTAGCATGTTTATTCAAACACAGGTTACATGAGAACCTTCAAGAAATACATCGCAACTAGGCCTCCACATATCAGATTTTTTCACTTAGCTTGTCTACAAGACGTACTGTGTCAAAACAGCACAATCAGACTAACTAAACAGTTATGGCACAGAATTGCATGGGATGCAAAAACAGTTTAAGAGCAAAGACCACACAGAGAACATATTACTGGATTACAGCCCAGCGTGGATCATTCAGAAAGTGATAGGAGGAAGTTTTCTCCAACAGAACACAAGTATACAGCATCATCAGTATACATTTTGCATTAATAACCATAATTATTAAAAAATAGAAAAACGTTAACTTCAAATATTACTTGGCTAGCCACTATACCTATAAGGTAAAACCATAAATGGACTAACTCTGCTTAGGAGGTGAAAAACACTAAGTCTCTAGAATTAACTAGAGTCCAATTCAGCAAACTACTTATGCGTGTGCTTAAGTCCTACCAACACTAGTGGGGCTTACAGGTATTGAAGTATTGTAATTAACATGGAGAGATTTCAGCATGCATCAACAGCTAAGTACATGCTAAATACTTTCACTGAATCAGGATCATATTCCTGAAAGTCCAACAAAGTTATATACACACTATAGAAGTCATGATCTTTCTCCCTCAGTCTACTGCCCGTCAAAAGAAAAACCTCTACTGGGTATGAGAAAAACTGATACAGTCCCCTAAAGAAGCATGGCTTTTCATGTTTTATCAACAACTCCAAAAGCATGCACAAATCAGTGCGAGAGACAATCTACCTTAACTGTACTTCCGGTCTTCAGTCTTTCAAAACAACAGAATTTACCTGATTTTCACCAGTATAGTATTAAAACTCTATATGCAATTTGCAAGTTCAAGATCAAGGAACTTGTTTCTTCAGTTCATTCCCCAAGCAATCAGTAGATTTTTAGAACTATACAGCTGTACAATAATGCCAGTGACTATATACAATCCTGCACGAGATACTGGAAGAAAGCTACAGTTACATAAATTAATGTTCAACTTCAAAAACATTTGATTTGTCTTTCACTTAAGTGTTATTAAAAACACAACAACAAAAAAATAACTCTGCAATGTTGACATGTATCAGCCTTTCTAAATAAAAGATTTCATGTAGAACTGTCCTTGTCCAGAAGTTATCTGTATGGCTGTTTAAATAAAATCAGTCTTGCCGTAGCTATGAAATCCAGGTATCCAGGCAAGTGTTCCGCATTCTTGGGAATGAAAACATTCCCGTTTGCTCAGAGGAATTTGATTGTTGGGTTTGGGGTTTGTTTTTGGGTTTTTTTTAAACTCTTATATAACCCACTATATGATAGTGAACAAAATACTTTTGTTTCATAGAAACAACTAACATTTGCCCACACCAGGCAAATGGTCTATTTACAGATACATTAGGACTGCCTGACTGACAGTGAGTGTGAGTTGCTGAACTCCAAGAAACATGGAGCTTAAAATGGCGACACTCTCTGCTGAATCGCCTTCCCTTTTAGGATACGTCTTATCTGGAGAAGAGAAAAGAAGAAAGACAAAAACATTAGTATTCATCATCCTAAAGTGAGTGATAATCTGAAAAAAAAAAATCAAACCCTAGACCCCATTCTGCATTCCTCATTTATCTAAGCCTAGGTTCTGAGCTCAGTTACACCAGAATTGATCCAATTTTACAGCATTTGAACCAGTGAAAGGCAACAGAATTACTCAGTTGCTTAAGTTATTAGCTTCTTAGGTCGAGTCACCTCTTTCATCATGTATTTGTATAGCTCCTAGGAAAAGGGGGTTTTCTTCATCTGTTATTCAGGCCTAAGAACTGCCATTACTAATTATGACAAGACCAACAAAAGCGTGATCTCAGGCCATACCGAGATGAACAAGAGAAAGTGTATTACTTCCAGTATGTTGCAAGGTTACAAAGAAAAAACCTATCTTGACAGGAAAAAGCTTTTGAGATGGAAAAAAGCTACAAGTGAAACCTATAATTTCAGGTCTTTGTGTGTTCTGCCTGATCCTGACATTAAAACCAAAGGTCCCTGAATAAAATAGCATTTGCTAAATCTTCTCCTTAAAAGCTGCAACTCAAAACCCCAAAGAAACTTTTGGAGAGTTACATGGCTTTTGTGTAAACAGGGACAGATGGGAGCAGAGGAAAGAGTGGTTTGGTTTTTTTACCTGTTCTCCCACAAGGCCATCAGGAACCAGATGAACTGGCTGCTCATTCTCCAAGTTTCTGGCACTTGGATCAGCTCCTTTTCGCATTAGCAAGCGCACAGCATCCAACTGACTCACGCGATACTGCAGGCTGGCAGCCACATGGAGTGCAGTGTTGCCATTGTAAGCCTGGAGAAGACAAAGTAACTCCATGAAGGAAAGGCAGGGGCATGATTCTCAGGACACTCGCGGTGCCACACATGTGCACATCCAAAATTATATCTGCATTCCAGAAAAATCACTGTACCTTTGCGTTAACAAAAGACAGACAGTTGGGCAGCTCCAAAAAGAGACGAATGAGCTCCAGGTTTGCTTCTTCTGCTGCCAAATGTAAAGCTGAGCGACCACTTTTACGATCCTATCAAAAAAGAAATTGTTAGTCTTCCCTGCAGGTGCTTCACTTATCCAAAGTGAACATGCAGACAAGTAAAGCAGAAAGCAAAGCAACTGCAGAGTGCTGAACGAACTGAAAGTCAATCTCAATATATATTTTAATATACCTAATGAACAATGGACCAGATCTCATTTGGCAGTAAGCTTACATAGCCAAAATATCAAATGTTATATCAAGTAATGGTCTGGCCCAGCACAGACCTAAACTGGACAGGTAAGCAGTTCTTAATTAAAATTTGCAGTTCAAGAACAAGGTATCATCAGCACCCTATTACTACAGATACCTCAGACTGCTTCAAACATATTCTTACTTTCAAGAGACAACTAACTGCAGCCAGCATAGCATCATTCTTAATCCAAAAATTAGACTGTCACCTCCCTCTTTCCCCAGGGTTTATTTGCATTGATAATACCTTGCTCTGAATAAATGCAACATTCCCATTCCACTTGGGTACATTAAGCTGTAGGGAAGCTTTCAAATTAGTCTACTTCCTTTGTAATAAAGCTGAAATGTGGCATGGGAGAAAGGGACGTGTTCTGCTTCCACATTCTCTCTGCATCTGGCACTTCAGACAAAGTAATTTTACTTACTTTCGCTTCAACAGAGGCTCCCATTTGTATCAGAGTCTTGATGGTTTCTACCAGGCTCTTGTTTCTCAGCAGAAGCTCCTGGACCTCAGGGGAGTGAGGTGGCTGGCTGTTTTGCAGTTCATGCAGCACAGCATTATGAGCCAGAACAGCACAGTGCAATGCCGTCAGACCTTAACATTAGAAAAAAAAACATCATTAATAAACAAATACAATACAGAAGTATTGACTGGCTGCTTGTTTCGAAGGATGGATAAAGGCGCTTCTACCCCCAAGAAGCCCAGGGACAGTTCCATACTCGTAAGTGACAGTGACTGCTCCTGAGTGGCTTGAGATTTAGGTTGTCCATTACCAGAGGAGTTAAGTAGCAACCTACTGTGAGCTCTCAGCCAACAGATAATGAAAGAATTAATTTCTAATATATTTTTTTACAAAATGTACATTAGAAAGAGCTGTTACATGGAAAAGATGTTTAATTAAAACAGCTCTTTGGTGCCAAAGATTCTGGCTTCTGTATCCGCCAATGTCTCGCTGGCACTCAAATGTTTTGAGCAATAGCCAATTACTACCTACAATCTCCATGCCAAACACAGCAATCACATGTAAGAGGGAAGAGGTCCTGACAGGCAGATACTAACCATGTTTTTATCTGGCAGATATGCCAATTGTAATGTAATTTCAATTGTAATTGTAAATTTCAACCTGGCAAAGACATGCTCCATTTTATTGCTTCTCAACCCAGGATAACATTCACATCAGCAGCTATAAAACGCTGTAACATCCAGTAACTCTGTAAATTATAAACTCAACTACTCACCATCATAGTTTGTTGCCTCAAGGTCCACATACTGATTGCTTCCCATGGCTCCCTTTTGAATTGCCTACAAAAGTGGGAACAGGTATGCATTTAGGTCTTATCCAAACCACATATTACTTCCTCAAGCTTGTATACAGTCTTACTGCAACAAAGTTGCAAGAAATAATGGCATTAAGAAGAGACTTATTTATTGTTTTCATAGACTAGAGGATTCCACCAAATTACTCTAAAACATTGGTGAGAACCTTCATGTGAAATTCAGTCTTACTTTAAGCCATTACTGTGGAGCCCTGAGACATACTCCCAAGGCTACACAGAGAGAAAGATAAAGAGAGGAGTGGTGTTTTCAGGGTTTCCCAAGACAACTAATACAAAGTGTAAGCGTTACAGTCAGGGCAGAGCTATGCCTGCCTGATTCTCACCTGAAGGACCTGGGCATGCCCCTTCTCAGCGCAAACATGCAACGGCGTCCTACCCCAGCAGTCTGTGGTGTTGACTTGAGCCCCCAAGCTAACCAAGTCCTGCACAATGAGATGCTGATTGGCAGCCACAGCAACCTGGAAAGCACTCTGCAAACATCGAGAAGAAAATTTAAACTATTAGTCACCTGATCTCTAACAGGAAAGACCAACTAAAACAAATAAAAACCCTAGCTACCTGGTATTATTTAAGCAGCGATTATGAATACCAGGAAGCCAGGACAAATGAAGCAGAGCACATAGTTTTACCAGCTCAAGGTGATCCCAAGAAGTATTAATAGCTCAAGGTTAATATTAGCATGCAGGCTGAATCTCAGGGTTAATATTAAATAAGCATTGCACTACATCTTCCTCAGGGTCCAGGCACACAGAAGCACTCAGGCACACAAAGCAGGTGCAAAGATTTTGAGAACCTCACCTGGCCATTGTGCTCTTTAATATCCAGCATGTGCAGGGCAGCCATCTTCCTTGCAAGAACGTAGGAGAGTGCTCGTCGGCCCTGCGCAACAGCAATGTGAAGGAAGCTGCGGGAAAGAGGTGAAACACAGAGTTACGCCACCATACAAACTAGGGCTCAAGTCATTACAGATCCAAACATATAGGAGGGGTGTTACGCTGCCAGCTTCAGACCTCCTCTGCATGACTAAGACAGGAACACAGGTACCTTCTTCCCAGGGCAATTTAAAGCATCTAAACTAGAATCTTTTTCTCCCCATTTACCAGATAAAAGTCTAACGATAAGTCCCTGAAATTAGACAATACAAACACCTTATCTGCTCAGTGTGCTGCAACTCTGTGCATCACAGCGCATGAGCAAGACCACACCTTTCACTTGATCAGCAGAACTACTGCACTCATGACACAAACACTGCTAATGAACTGCTCCCATTACAACCCCATGGTCCACCAAAAGCCAAACAGAAACACTTCCCTCCCTTCCACGTCAGAAACACCGAGACAAACAGCACTCACGTGTCTCCGTCCGAGTCTTTTGCAAGGAACTGGTCTTGAGAGATGTTAGCCAGTTTGTTTTCCTCCTGCTCCACTTGCCATTGAAAAAATGACTTGCCCAGCTGCGCCGTGCTTCTGGCGATGTTTTGGTCAGGCAGAGAGACATTCAAAGTAGCCAAAGAGACACTGCGCTCCAGACTACCACAGATGTTACTGGAAAGCAAGCTGAAGTTCGGAGCGTGGGAGCCGACATCAGCCTGTGGGTGGGCACTGGGCAGCGGCTGGAGGGGAGCAGAGATGCTCTCCGAGCCTTCGGAGTCATTCAAGAGGGAGGAGAAGCTCTGCGACGGGCAGTACTGCAGTTCATGGCTCTCAAATGTATTCTGCTGGTAGCCAGGAGACTGGTCGTTGGCAGCAAACGGCCTGTACTCCAGGGAGGCGTCCGAAGGATAGCTCTGCGACAAATCTTGGTTCTGGGATGGAGGGAACTGGTAATGCTGTGGTGGATCAAGCACATGCTGGGAAGTGTGATCTTGGAATGCTTGGTACTTCTGGGACGGGGAGAAAGCCTGTGTTCCTGGGCTGTCCTGGTACTGCTCGCCAGGCGAGCTGTGACTGGAGACATTGTGCAACCAGCTAACCTGCACCGTGTTCAGAGAAACAGGGCTCGACTCGTTCTTGATGTTTATAATGTTCTGAAGCAGATCAGAACTGCTGTCATGCTTTGGGTCGTTTTTATGAGTCTCCTCCATGTTATCCATAGAAGTTGGTGTCTGGGGTGGTGTCTGTCGGAAAAAAAAAAAAAAGAAAAATCAAAACAAGCCCCAGAGTGTTACAGGTATAGCTGTACCTGGTAGTTTATGACCACACAAAGCAAACTGAAAAATAAAGGCATGGAAAAAGTTACTACAAGCTTACCAGGAGGTGTGGGTGAACGTTAGCTTGGCGTTTGAAAGAAGGTCCATCAGAAAGGAGCTCAGGAGCCTTTCTTTTGCCACTGTGACCTAGTATACTCTTCAGCTCTGCTGAAAAGAAAACGAATTTAGAATTTATTTGGAGGTTACTCTTACAATCCACTTTTAAAATCTTATTGCAGGGTATTTAAAAAAAAAAAAGGGGGGGGAGGCTTTTTTACCTGTGTACTGCTCGTAGTTCACCAATCCTCCTTGTGCCTTTTGAGAAAAATCCATATTATTCCATTATTATAATGTTATTTCAGGAAAAAAAAACAAAACCAAGAAGAAAGCAGCAGCGACTTGCTTCTGTAAACATACAATACACCTTAGAATAATTCTAGTACATGATTGTCTAACCCTAATTTAATTGCTTTTAATTAAGGTTAGAAAATGGAAAGACTTTTATAGAACTTAAATGAAAACCACCATTTTTCTTAAGGCTTTTTAAGCTATTTGTTACAATACCACAAAAGTCAAGAAAATCTAGAGCAAGACACTGTTCCTTACTGAGGTCTGAGGATTTTTTTTTTTTTTTTACATAAATAAGCCAGCCAATTTTATACTACTTCAATGCCGTGAACTCTTCTATGCAAAAATTTTCCTGTGACAACATTTGTCTAGGAAGCTCACAAAGAGATGCTCAGAAAGCCTATTCTAAACCCAGAAAAATCCCCTTTAATCTTCCCAGAATTTCCTGTATTTTTTTCTGTTTCTATCTTTTCAGACTGGAGGGGTCTGCCTTTATACTGTGTGCTCTGCACGGAGGAGCACAACAGCATAAGAAAGGATTCTCTTCTGAGAAGATTCCCCAACTCTTACAATGAATGACCTCATTCGAGTTAACAGGGAGTTTCTGTGGTTTCGTAACACAAACGTATCTTTATCCAAACTCCCTGTAGAGAATCAAGCTTAGTAAGACCATTTTCAGGTGCCTCCTTCTCCCACAGTAAGCCTTCTCACTAATTTCTTCCCAGCTCTGCTCTTCCATTACGTCTTGAAAAGGAAAAACACCGACTCCATCCCCATCAGATAAAGCAGCAAGCTCACTGCCAGCGTTATCGCACGCCTTTTTTTGCCAGCTTCAGTAACCATTAAAGGCGGTTATGTCAGTGCTGAAAAATGCGGGTTACCTTGCCTTCCTCCGCGGCGGAGCCCGAGGACATCTGTTTGCTGCTCCTGAAGTGCAGCAGGAGCTCCTTCACGGAATTCTTCACACGGACCCCCTGGAAAGGGCCTCTGTGCTGCTTCCCTCCCCCCATGTGCTGTTCAACTGTTGAGAAACGAAAACAAAACCCCAATTTAAGCCGCTGACCCCGCTTCCACTTAGAAGAGAAGGGGGAAAAAAAAATAAATTTAAGTGAGAGCGGGAAGGGTTCTGGAAAACAGCCTGAACGCCCGGTTTAGCGGAGACGAGCCCAGCCGATGTCTCCCCCCGCCCCGCACCTGCTCCGCCATCTCAGGGGCGTGCGGCTCCTCCTCACCCGGGGGACCCCCCGCCCGCTCCCGCCAGGCTGGGAACAGCCCGGCGAAGCGCTCCCGCCCGACGCCGGGCTCCTCCCGCTCTTCCCCGCTTCGGGGGGGCTTCCAAGCCCAAAGGGCCCGCGACCGTCCCGGTGGGGACGCAGCGGGAAGCGCGGCTTCGCGCCCTCCCCCCCGGGCGCAGGGGGCCGGGACCACCGCCGCCGGGGCACGCCGTACCTTGCAGCGCGGGGCGGGCGCCGCCCCGGGGGTCCCTCCGGCCGCCGCCGCGGCTGCTCACCGAGAGGTCCGAGTCGGAGCCCGGCGAGCCCGGGGCGGAGTGCGCCGGCGAGCAGCTGCCCTCGCTGGAGTGGGGCGAGGCCCCGTAGAAGTAGGCGAGGTTGATGGGGCTGCTGAGGGCGCCGCCGCCGTCATCGGGCGCCGCGTCCCGGCTGCTCTCCACGATCATGGCGGTGCCGCGGGGCGGCGGGCGGCGGCGGCGGAGGAGGAGGGCGGCGGGCGGCGGAGCGGGCGCGGGCGCGGGCACGGCCAGGGCTGGGCGGGCGGCGCGGCGGCGACTGGGGGGCGGCGGCCCGGGCGGCGGCGGTTATAGCGGCTCCGCCCCCCCCCCTCCCGCCAACACGCACCTCGCGGGGGCGGGGGCGGGGCCGCGCTTCCCGTAAGGGCGGTGGGAGGTGGCCGCGCCCGGGGCGGGGCGGGGCGAGGGGGCGGGGCGAAGCGGGAGGCGGGGCTCGGCGCTCGCCCCGCCCCGCCCCGCCCCTGGTCCGCAGTGGGCGCCAGGCAGCGCCGGGGTGGGGATGATGATGGGGACGGGGATGGGGTTGGGGCTGACGGGGATGAGGATGATGATGGGGATGATGGGGACGGGGCTGATGGGGATGAGGATGAGGATGGGGACGGGGATGGGGTTGGGGCTGATGGGGATGAGGATGATGATGGGGATGGGGATGATGGGGACGGGGCTGATGGGGATGAGGATGATGATGGGGATGGGGATGATGGGGACGGGGCTGATGGGGATGAGGATGATGATGGGGATGGGGCTGATGGGGATGGGGCTGATGGGGATGAGGATGATGATGGGGATGGGGATGATGGGGATGAGGTTGGGGCTGACGGGGTTGAGGATGATGGGGGCGATGGGGATGATGGGGATGGGGGCGATGGGGATGGGGAGGGGGATGGATGCCACCTCGCTCCCTGTCCTCCAAGATAGCCCCTGGAGACCTCCGGCAGCTTTTGCGGCCCCCGCTCGCAACACCTGCAACCCCAAATTTCCACCCTCTTGTGCAGATGCGGAGACGGAAACCACGAGCGTCGCCCTCGGCCTCCCGCTGCCGCCGACGCAGGCTCGCGTCCCCGCACGCACACACGTACCCCTCGCCCCAAGGGCGACGGCGCGGGAGCGTTCGTCCCGCTCCTGCCAGGCCTCGGCTCTGGGGACACGGGCTTGGGAGCACGGGGATTTTTTGGTCCTGTGCCTCAAGCCGGCAGCAACAAGAGCGAAGGGGAACGTGAGTAGTTACTCACAAAAGAGATGAGTCATCTCTTTTCTTCTGTTATCGGAGCCTGTAGTAGGCAGGGGGCAGACACAGAAGTTATTTTGGTTTTAGGTTGCACCATACTGCGGTGGCAAAGCCTCTCAGTTGAGGCCGGCAGGGAGAAGCGGGTAAGCAATACAATGCCGAAACAAGAAGTGGGCGAAACTGTGTGCCTGCGATTACTGTTAACAACGCTACTGAGTTATTACCAATACTCACAGGGGAGACTTCTCAGGTTTCTACTTTTCAAGCAAATATTTCTGCTTTCCTCCTTTCCACTGAGGTCACCACCTTCTAGAATACGAGCCTGCAGTTTTGTCCACGAGGTTGCGATTAGGACGTTTTTAGCACCGTGGCTGCCCCCAAAAACATGTAGTAAGACAACACGGTATTTCTAAAGTATATTATGCAAATTGGAGGTCTATAATTTAGATTATTATACATGTTTTAATTGTGTTAAAAAACATGGGACAGGTGCAACGTGAAATTATATTAATCAGCCCATGAGGAGGCAAGAGGGCATTACTTTATATTATTCAAATATTTCTTCCGCTGTCAGGTGAAGCAAGGGTTTCACTGGGAATTAGCTAGGCAGTTTTCTACTCCAAAGACTGTTGTTATACACCATAGATTGAATTTATGCAGTCACAGCAAAATTTGCAAACGTAACCCATAATATGAAATCAGGTGCCAAGTAGTGCCAGAAATAGCACAGTCTAATAAAGGTAAAAACTCACTTGCTCCCTAATCAGCAGCTATCTCCCAAGCGCACCTTCTCCTTCATTTAACGAACCTCTTTATGCAAGGGAGGATTTATGAAATCAGGCCGTATGTTTTAAACACGCAAGGAGATGGTTCTCTGTTGTTCTTCAAGCCTTAGATCTCAGTTACAATACCTTAGCCTTAGGTAGATGCTTTTAAGTATTTCCTCGTTGAAAAGCGCTCGCTGCTCAGAGATCCCTCAGCCCCCGAACTCTCTTTGCATGCTCGGTGGCTGATGGGAGGACCCACAACCCAGCTTTCCGAAAGCGGATCCAACTGATCAACCTTTGCATTCTCATCCCTGCCAGGTAGCCCGGACAGCCGGTCGTTTTAATCTAGCCAGGAGGATCTCCAACTACGGCAGCAAATGGATCTTGTCTTTTAACGAGCAAATGGTAATGTGAGTCTGAGAAGTCTATAAACCAGAAAATTAGATTTGGCATCAGAGTTGCCTGCAATTCCCTTGAAAATGTCAAGATTAAATGTGGTTTTCAAACCAAAAGTGCATTTCTGTCATGGTAGTCCTACTGTGTCGTGGAAGGTCCCTAAACCACACACAGGCAGGGACAGACAGCACCTTTACCCTTGCTATTCAGTAACAATTTTGAAATGGATTTAATTGAAGACCAGTCTCAACGTATTAATGAAAACTGTTCTATAAAACAATTGAATGAGGTTTTTGTCTTAAAGAGGGCGTGGAATTTCTTTTTCTCTTCTATTCCAAAGTTTCTACCCTCCTGCAGGCTGAACTGCTGACTCGCTCTCCTTTTACCAAGCAAAACCCACTTCGGCCAACACTCTGATACCTCAACTCCTACTTGTTTCATCAGCGACATCTTATTTATCAGGTCGTTTGGCATAAATCTACTCCCAGTCAAAGCAGATTAAGACAAGTCTAATTCCACCAAGCTCTGTAACAAAAGGCTTTTTGAAAAATACACACACCCATCGGTTGCACAAGACGAGCTGGCTCCCAGCAGCCTTGTGCTCTCAAAGTGCCTCCATGCAAGTGACTGGTAAATTATTGCTACATCTACAAATTGCAATTATTAATGCTGCAGACCTTGAGCATTTGTTTTTCGGCCCAAACACTACGTAACATCTGTGGTGACCAAAACTCCGTGAGGCGTCTTCAGCCTAAGAAAGTTCCTCCCGGGCTGGGTGGTGACCAAAAGCGCTTGTCACCTCTTCTCCTGACAGGGAACCCAGCGCAGCCCGCACAGACAGCGACAGACCGGGGAGAAGGGGGGGTCAGCCAGGAAGGTATGGCAGGGCTGGGGTGTCCCGCTGGTTTCAGCCTGCTTTGGCCTAGCTGTAATTCAACACAACCCGTCAACATCCAGAGCCGGAGGAGGCTGCGAGACAAGCGCGGTGGAGGATTCCTCAGCTCCCCCAGCGCTGCCCTCCCAGGTTTTTATTGTAGCACCTCCATTTAGTGGGGTGTATCAATAATGCCAGCTAGCGGCCAGTGTCAGCAACATTTGTCCTGAAACCTCTCTTGCAGGCACCTGCAAATAGTGAGACGTGCTTACCTTGGTATCTCAGGCAATTGCAAAAATAAGAAACAAAATGCATTGGTTTCGGAAAGCTCTGCTTCTTCCCTCACTTCAGAACGCAGCCTGGGCAAGTATTGTGGAATTAAAACTAGTCAGTCTCGGTTTGGGTTATTCCGATATACTTGATGACTGAAACAGCTTTTGAGAGTGCAACTTGTGCACACCCGTGAACTACTTTGAAGGGATCTGAAAATTCAGTTAAGACCAAAAAAAAAATAAAAATCCTGTTGTCTCGAAGCTTGCACTCACTGGTTAGGGGTCTCATTGCAAAAGCCAGAGAGGTTGAAAGCCAGCCCCTGAGACTTTCACCACCAGCTAAACACCTAGGCTAATCAAGGTCATGCCTCTCCCTTTTGCTATCCTAACCAGAGCCAGCACAGAGAAAAGACGCACTGGACCTGCTGCGCTGGGCTTCCCTCTGCGTTAGAGCTCCAGTAACTCTGTCCTTGTTACAGGGAAACAGCTGAGCCGCTGCACTAAGTCGAAGCAAAATCAAGAAGCCTGCTCAGTGTTTGGGGGTTTCTCTGTTAAAACAGACTTCCATCTTTTCAACACCCTTTTTAATTGTAACCATGAGATTTTCTCTTACACCTGGGCCCTCATACTGAGAAAGCGTTTCAATAATGACAGCAGAAATTCAGACTGAGGGAGAAATATTGCTGCCCAGCTTTCAGCCGTCTCTGGTTTATCCTTTCTGACATGAGCTTTGCAGCCTGAGCTGCGACGCCGCGGGGCAGGGGACTTCTGGGCCGTCCTGCGGAGCGGCAGTGAGGCAGCCGACAGGAAACCTCCGGCAGAACTGCCTGCGACCAGCCCGGCAAAGCCCACACGCGGCGTAAGGGAGCAGGGGGGGTACCAGGCAGATGGGTTGAGGACTCTCAGCTCGGAACGATCTGGGCTGCAAAGCTCGGGCAGAGATTTGTGTGTGCTGCAAAGACATCTTCCCAACACCCTATGCGATCCCCTATAGCTGTGTAAGTCATCACTGCCGATCTAATCCCCGATGTAACTGGCCCCTACCTCTATATAGTCAAACGATATTGCCCCACAGTTTATTGCTGTAAGGAAAGGGCTAGCCTTTACAGCATCGGTGTGCCCGCACTGCTCCGTCCCTGGGGTGTGTACTGAGGTGAATGCTATAGGGGATGTAGGCTTTAAATAAATAAATAATACGTAAATAAATCAAGCCCGGAAAATGGAGCTTCGCTTTCCCTGTAGAGCAGCACGTAGTCACCCTGCCAGGCACGCAGTCCCTCCTAACCGCGAGTGAGGAACATGCCAGGTGTCGGAGCAGCCTACGGTTCAGCGGGTACAGGAGCAGAATAAACATCTCTCATCGGTCCACCTCCTAAGCAGCAGCATGGGACAAGGGTCAGCCTCTGGGTAAAGTGGCAGAGCACAAACTACTAGCAACAAGAACTCAGTTTTGCAACACTGGAGCAGTATAACCTTTGTGGTATTTCTTAAACTGGAAATAAAAATGGTGGTTTACAATCCAGTTGCTTAATGCAAGTGAATATTTGCTGCATGGATGTCAAATGTTCCTTATTCTCCAATGGGTGTAATTAGCCTCCTGCTGCAGACTGTGAGTCGAGGTGTGCGAACACCGCCGCCACCCCTCTGTACCCTAGAAGCATTTCCACGCAGCACGCGAACGCCAAGCCATCCAGCATAAAGCTGGGTTTGCCTTTAGAATAGCATCGAGAAAACCAGAGGTTAAAGCTTAGTAATGCTTCCACTCCTAGAGACTGTTCAAGATCAATACCTGTGTTTGCTTTAACGGTTTAGGCGAGCACACGTCAACAGGTTGGAAATGGTCCATGACACCGTTTTGCTCTAAAAGCCAGTACAGAGGAGTCAGTGTTTCTTTCCTCTTTGCTATACTTGTATTGCTACATTTTTCCTAGACATTGGTCTCCAAGACTGATGTTCTGGGATTAGCCTGAACTTCAAAAGGGGGCATGTATAATTCTTCATATTAAAGGAAAACTCAGACTATTTATTTAACATATGTCTTTTGGGGCTTGTTCCTTTGATCCGAGGAATGCCCTCAATTCTGCTTTTTTCTCCCAGGCTGTTTGACATTTAAAAAAAAAAAAAAAAAAAAAAGTGGGTTACTCCAAAGTAGAGACTTTCACACTGCGTATATAAAGCAGCTGAAATCAGTACAGAGGAAAAGAAACCCCCAACCCAGCAAGTGCTACAAAGCTGGCTAAGTGGATCTGATTTCTGTGCAAGTAAACAATTTCCCTGTACATAACACCTTGTGTTTGGGGACATTCCTCGCAATGTACTCACTGCCCTGGTTAGTCATGTTTTCTTATAAGCTTACCTATCTCATTAGTTCATTAGCGCCTTGCAGCAGGAATGCATGGCTAAGAAATACACACACCACTGATGTCACAGTGTGTAAACAAGGAGCAGAAGGCCGTTTCCCCATAGCAAAGGGCAATGTCATATGTCACCTATAAAGGATACTGGGTGTACATAGATGGGGTAAATGGTGCACGTTCTTGCCTCGAAATATTTTGCTCATGACAATATTCTGGTTTAGAAGGGGAGTTACTGCAGTTTCTCAGTGCTGTTAGGGAGTCTCAGTGTAGGTCTGAAGGAGTAAGCATCAGTTTTCCTCATGACTCATGCTGAAGACCTTTTTCCTCCTAACTCAGGTGACCCACCTGGGCCAAAACCTGTCATTCTGAGCCCACATTAATTTTATTTTCTGCTGTCAGATGCAGGAGCCTGTGCTGTAAGCACAGCAGGTGAATTAGGCTCCAGCAGACTTCGATTTCAGTCTTCCTACCTTCCACAAACAAGGACCACTTCAACCCCCTGTAAAACAAAACCACTTTCTAGCAGGGACTGCAGAGCTGTCCCAATGCAGCATTGCCACTCAACTCTTTAGTACAGGAACGGGAGAAAAATCTGCTTTGTCTCAGAGAGATTTTAACCCAGAAAAATAATGATTTATTTGAGCTGCAAATCTACCCAGGACCCTGCTTTCCTAATATCTCAGTTTATGTGCAGTAGTGGGTAACCTGTCTAACGTTAATGTTGCCATACATCCAGGCTTCCCAAATATGTGCTTTTCCGCTCAAAACTGGAAAAAATCTACCTGCTTCTTGGACATGGCAAACCAGTCACATCTACCAGACAGCAGATATAAGTGGGCTGACCAGTCCAGAAATCCCAGGCACAGCATCAGCCTGCGTGCAGATCACCTATGCTGTGGTTGCATGGCAGGATCGACACCTGCAGGAAGCCTCAGCACTGATTTGCACAATCCTACACAGCCTGTGAACACACCGTCAGCTCAAGGGTGCAGATCGGCGCGCAGGAAAGCCCAGGCTGAAACAAGACAACCACCGTAAAAGACACTTGTAGCATGTTAACACTGCAAAGATCATTGAACGGAATGCCCTCATGTTACGTCTTGATCTTATTTCACTGTGTTTTCCAGTCCATAGAGTTGAAATGCCTTCAGTTCAGACTTCCATTCACTAGAGAAATCCCAGCTTTCAAAACACATGGCTGTCTGACTTTGGGAAAGTCCTGAAACTCAGCTGTAGAGCTGTCTTCCATTAGTCAGACAAAAATTCAATAAACAGGAAATTTTCTCATTTAAAAAAGCACCTAAACCAAGGCAGCCAAATAAAATTTTATTATGGTAGGGAAAATGTTAGGTTGCTTGCAAGCAGCGGAACAAAAACTTTCCTGGTGCTGGGATGAAGCGCATATACTAGGGCAGGTTTTATCTTCAGTTAAATGTGTGCTGGGACAACTGGGACAGCATTGCTCCATTTATGGGTCAGAATTTGCTGCCACATAAGTCTCAACCACAACTGTCCTATGTCTGCATAAAGGATATTAATATCTGGGAAAGGATACTAATACCATGTTCTTCCTTGCTTCTACAGGCTTAACAGCCAGTTGCTACACATTTAGAAAGAAATCCATGACAGTAGTGGCAAATTTACAATAATATGTAAATCGTGCACGAGTTAGCATAAAACATCAAGAAAGTTGGAAATAAACTCTTTGATTTGGTGGGGCACGGCGCAAAGCTCTGTTCCCAGGCGTTGGCTCCCTCCGCCAGTTCTTAGCTGGGAAAAGGCACCAAGTGAAGCCAGACGCATCCTGTCTGACAGGACGCTGCTCTTCACAGAAGCCGGCCCATGGATGTTTAAGTTTCCTTTTAATTTCCTGCCAATTTCTTAAGAAGAAAGCAAGGGTACAGGCAGCTCTTGTTTCTACCTTGCACATTGCGTCTCGGGAGCTTGGGACTGGGAACGTGACAAGTCACGCCGGGCTTTCTCAGCAGCGCTGTCAGGACTGAGCGTTGCTGCCCCAAAAAGCCCCGGGGCTGGAGGCAAAGCTAGGTCAGGCCACCCAGGCTGTGGCAAGAGGCAGAGCCGAAGGGAGGGATGGGGCTGTGCCCACCCCCCTGCCGCCCCGGGCAGCCCGAGGGTGGGAAGGGAAGCTTCCCAGGGCCCAGGAGAGCTGCTGGAAGCCCGTTTCCAGCAGCTGCCTGATGATGATGACGATGATGATATCCCAACCGCCGTCTCCGGGGCGGCAGCAGGGCTCTGGTGCAGAGGGCAGGGCGCAGGGCTGAGGCTGCTTGGCTGCCCCAGACAGATTTCCTCCCCACACACACCCTCCTCCTATCTACAGCCATTAAACGCAATGGGAAACACGTGGCTTGCTGTAAAGTCAATAAAAGGTCTAACTAGCCAAAAAGAAATCACTTGCCTCAGGAACCAAGCTGATACGGGAGTTCCGTGTGGAGCAGAAATCTGGCCTTCTTCTCCATGTCCCTAGGTGGCATTTGTCCCTGACTGCTGGTCACCCAGTCTGGCTGAGCGAGAGCCCAGGGTATCACCCTTTCTCTGCTCCCTGCGCGCCTCCAGGCAAGCCACAGTGTCCCAGCTGAAAATACCTGGCTTCCACCGAAAGTACTTGCAAGCTACCCATCCCCAGCCATACATAAGTCTCTGATGACACCATGCTACAAACATGCCCCCAAATTTGGGGGGGGTCTAATATCCAGACTGCATTTCATCCTCTGCAAGAAGCTTAGGGCTGAGATGCCTTCCCTGCCTGCCAGATACGGGCACGGGTAATGAACCGGGGTGCTGCATAATCAGCCTCGTGTGGTAAGCCAGAGAAACCCTCACCAGGCGATGAAAAGAAGTTTACGGTTTGGTTTAATAAAACCCTTAGCAGAACAAATTTTAAAGCAAAGTTTAAGTTCATTAAACTTACTTCTTTTCACTCCCACAGATTTTTTGCTAAATTACGAGAAAGTAGGGGTAGATCCCTATTTTTATATATGTTTCCCTGCGTTGTCTTACACTGCACCATGACAGTTTACTCCTGTCCTGTTGAAGCTGGCAGGCTTGTATGCTGATGATGCTCTGCTATTCCAAAATTACTGATGACCTGCCAGGAAAGAAACTGTAATCAAGATTATACAAAAAAAACCTGCTTCCACTAACAATGTTTCTTCCATTCAGTGCTCTCAGAGCTTAGCTTCCCATCCATCCATCCTTCCTTCCTTCCTAACTCTGGAAAGCTACTATTTCCTCCCCTAAAAAAAGAAGATTGTTTCAGAGAGAATTGCCTAAAACAGCTAAGCTATTTAGGGGTATTTTGCCCCTAGATCCACTCTGGACTTTCAAAAATCCCACCATTCATTGTGGTTTCTTCACATTTGGTTATTAACCGTTACCTTCCCAAAAGCCAGCCATTCTTCCGTACCCAACCCCAAAAAACACAGAGACAATTATAGCACAAGCCATTTGGAAGGCTATTAGAAGTAAAAAAATAATGAGAAGCCAATATTGTTCCAATCAATTACAGCTTTTAAGCAATAAAGCAAATAAAATGAGAATATTGTACCTTCATGTCGGAGGAGTGAAGTTAGAATTAGCTCTACGGAAAACAAGCCAGTTCTTTGCACCCCACTGGCAACTGATCGTTCCTTATGGCCACGTCTGTGTGAATGATTGAAAAGTTCCTCTGAGGTTTAACGGTATGAAACAGAGAAGCAGCAGCAAGGAAACTTTTTTTTTTTTCCCCCCTCCCTCACAAAAGTCCTGCTTACTCTGGCTTTCTGGTCACAGAAAAAAAAAATTATATATATTAAAAAAAAAAAAGACACCCTAAACAACACTCCCCACCCCCCAAGTTTATCACAGCCCCAGGCTGAGTACCCACAGGGCTCTTTTTATTGCAGGGGATCACACATCACTTATCTCTCAGCCCTGGTTAACCGAGGAGGGGGGATGTTATGACATGTGAGAGGAAGCAGCAGGGTGGAGGAGGAGGGTGCTGTGAGCATGGCTCCCTGGACTTTTTCTGCGCAGTGGAATTTCCCAGGCGGGGTAAGCCCTGGCAGGGACATTCCCCTGCCAAAGAGGGTGGCAGGAAACCCCAGGCTGGCGTAACGCTGCCAAAAAAGGGTCTAGAAGATGCTGATGCGAGATTCACAGCAAGAACAATGACAAAGGGCCGTACACTAAAGGAGAGGAGAGAAACCTGCAGTGTGCAACACAGCGGGGTTTCTTTCCTGACAGGGGCAAGTTCTCCTCCTTGCCCACCTCCCGCCTGCAGCGCTGCCCGTAGGGCTGGCAAGCAGTCAAGCTGTGTCTCGTAGCCATTTTCTGACTTGGCACTACAGGGTAACCTGGACAAGCAGGTGCCTGCGTAGCAGTCGCATAGGAAGCAAGAGGGATGCAGTGTCCTGCATAGAAAAAAAACCAAACAGGTCCAGCCTTTGGGAGGTGAGGCAGGGCAAACACTTCTCCTTGGTGACTGCCTGGATTTCAGTGGGATTTTGCGCTCAGAAAGGTTGGAATGAGTTTCATGGAGGGTGGCATCAGTTAGTGTGAAAGCTCCATACAGCCAGAAGCCTGATTAAGAAGGGGGAGAGGCAGGGGGCTGGGGAAAAAAAAAAAAAAAAAAAAAAAATAGTACTCCCCTTTGTCACAGGTGTATCACATGTAAAATAGTCACCTGCTCCAGTAGATACGATAACCTTCAGCATGGAAGTTTCCAGGATTTTCCTAAAAGGTGAGCAGATCCATCTGAATCATACTCCCTTTTTTCTCCTTTCAGCAGTGGCACGGGCCAGGATTCACCATGCTTATCAAACGTGGTGAGCAAGGACAGGACACCCAAATCTTCTGAGAGCAAACACCCCCTGGCTTCAGCCCCTTTCGTTACCCCTTCCCAAGCACAGTTAATGCATAGATATCCCGGCGGCTGGCACCAACAAGGTAAAAGCACTGAACTACTCATCCCCCTGCCCGTTGTGTCCCCAGTGCCTCCTGCACTGGAACGTAGATGTTCAAAATAAACAAATAATAACCCCTCAGACTTTACCCCCACCCTCGCCCTGCCTCAGCAAGCTGCAGGAGGGAGGCAGGAGAGAACGTCTCCTTCCCAAAGGTGATCATTCTGAAACCTTCGCCCTGCGGGCAGGAAACGCTGCGTGGGCTCCATCTTCCTGTTCGCAGATGTATTATATCACTGGAACACGTTCAGCTGGTAATCTCGATGGGCTCAATACTTTTCTTTGAAATAAGGGCGGTTTGCTCCAACCGGGGCTGCCATTCGATTGTTTGCTGGCCGAAGGGCCGCCGTGCCCTCGGTCTTGCCTTACGCGCGGCAGGGCAGAGCCCTGGGCAGACCCTCGCCCCGCGCTCTCCCGCAGCAACCGTGGAGCAAAGCGTGCTGCCGTCGGGGACCCGAGAGGCCTCCGGGTGCCTTCACAAGGTACCGAGGTCTCTTTTTTGCAAAGCAGGGAGGCTGCAGCCCCAGAGGGGCACGGAGGGCCCAACACCACGGGTAGTAGGAATAGCATCTGGAGCCCCATCCAGCTTCTCCACCCTTTTCTCCTCGGGTGTCACTGCTTCTTGAATCAGGGCAGCTCAGGTGTTCTGGCTCCTAAAGCCATGGGGGACACTTGTTATCAGCTGTAAATGCACCGGAGGTCAGCCCCCTCCTGGGCACCCACCCACCTGTGCAAACAGGCAATCCCTGCTGCAAAGAAAAGGAAAATGCACATACGACAAGAAACAAACAGAAAGCGCAGAAGGGCAGAGTAACAACGCCACGGCCAAACAGCTGGTGTGTGGCAGGGCAGGATGAAAAGTCGTGACTTCAGTCAAAAATCAAAGTATCTACTTCTAGCAATATTGGTTGCACTGAAGAACAGGGGCAACAGGACATCAGGAAGAAATTTGTTGACATAGAGAACCTACATTTCAAAGAGCAGATATGAAATTGTTAGGATTGGAAGATACACGTATATTGGGTGCATTTTACAACAATGTAAAATAATTGTAATATCTGCTTGTTACTGGAGCTCTTGAACTTTTTTTCATTGGGTTTTAAGACAGTATCTTTTTTCCATTAAATAACTTGGTTTTTTTCTATTTTTACTTATCAAAGCAAAGGCAAAAACGAAACACAGCAGAAGCAAATAATAATAATACAAATATACAGGGCAAAAATGATAAAGGCAGAGAAGAAACCATCAGAATGAAGAGACAGCTAAAGACAGAAATAGCTGCCTGGCCAGTAGCAAGCAATGATTCCCTGAGAGAAGCTGATTCAGGCATAGAAAGAGGGCAGGCAGGACTGGAAAGTGTGACTCACCCGGCCCAGGGAAAAACAGAAGGTAGAAAGGAGTGGCAAGAATGGAGCCCAGGATGGCAAGGGGGGGAAAAAAAACCTGTGAATTTGTCATGGTTCTTTCACTGCAGGTACTTTTGCCATGCCTCTCACCTGCTGAACTCCAATGAGCACATCCCACCTGGAAACTTTTTTGCAACGTCCTTCTGTGTGCTGCCATGTCACAGGAGAGCAATGGTACCTGGTGTATAACTAGTCCTGGTCATTGCAAACAACCCGCAGCAGAGATTTAGAGTGAAAAGGGAAAGTCCTGTATCAGGCTGAATCAGAAAATAACAGGTTCGTACAGAGGGCCCAAGCATGAGGGCACCGGGTAAAAAGCACTTGTCTATTTTCAGAGCTGACCAGGGAAGGGAGAGAATAACAAGTGGAGGAGCAGGACAAAATGTTTAATGGATGGCTGAACCAGGGAACACTGACTGCCATAGCATGGTCTTGCTGTCAGACCACACAGTCTGCTAAATTTTCCACGTTGCAGGAAGAACTGACTTGAGATGGACCGTTCTATCCCAGTAAAGTTTACTCCTCTGAATTCTTTTGCGACTTCAGAAAAAAAAAAAAGAGATCGGATTTAACAGAATATTTAGGGAAAAAAATCATCCTCTGAAGGACAGCCTTAAGCCAGCCTAAGAGTTACAACATCTATGTCATCAACTGAATTTCACTCTAAAATGAACTCCAAGTAAAAGAGCTTCAGCCGGTGGTGTTGGTGCCTTTGTTTTCAAAACGCAACTACCCAGGAGTTTAGAAAACAAACCACCACCGAGACTATTACGTTGTGGCTTATGTTTTTCATTTGAGAGTCATCCCAGGCTCTTTTTCAGTGCCTCAAAGCCCTCTTCTGGCCACATTCATTAAGGATTCACTACTCTATTAAGCCCACACGAGCTGACACAGTCAGGATGTGGGGGAAGGCATGTTGTACTTTCACTTCGGTTTAGTGATGTGCTCACTCTGCATCTGGGGCTCATACAAAATAACTCACACACTCTTAATCCTTTAGCGTCCTCCCACAAAATCCCTCTCTGCCATTCCAGGCAGAGAAGAAGCTCCTGTGCCATTCACCATGGCAGAGTCACAGAGCAGACCAGCTTATTTCACCCCAAAAGGCTACTGAATATGCCCACGAGAGGCTAGTAACACCAACAGTGAAGGAGGACACGGTTATTTGGACAGAATTTTAGAGAGTCGCTGCCCAGATATGAACTAGGTTACCTTACATGAAAGTTCAGATCTGGGTGACAAGCACTGCGGTGAATTAACATTTCAGGAAAGACTCAAAGATCCATTTCCCTGATTGCAAATACATTGCTCTTGCATTGTAAATAGGACAGCTAATGTTGGAAGTTACATAATACCTTGCTAATTGGGGATGCAGTGCTAAACCATGGGATGAACATAAGAAGCCCCATTCCAACCAGATCAGAATCCAGGTGGTCTCGGCTCTTTGCCAGCCCTGGTGAGCCTCCTGTCCTTCTGTCCGGCGGTATGAGGCTCAAGCCGCTTCCCTGCCAAGCACTTGTGCCATCTCAGGCGAGCTACGTGCCTTCTCTGAGTCATCACAGGCTCCGAAGAGCACATGACAGGCGATGAAAGCCTGCCTGTGCACTCCTCCTTATTCTGGTTATAAATGCTTTGGTTTTGTTTTAAAAAGTTCCCCACCTATGGTATCTGTCACATCTACAAACGTGTGAAAAGCCAATATACGTGGCTTCAAGCCAACTGTAAGCAGAAAGTTTGGAACGGTACCTAACATGATTGCTGTTGGGAGGGAGCAGAGGAAGAGGTGGGTGAGCAGCCTGGGTGGGAAGAAGTGTTCCTTTTTTTGACACATTTGGAGAAACATAGGTATGTATATTTCATTGCACTATATCAGAGGAGCGACTCTGTCCCACACAATTGCTATTGCCTTCGGAAACCTCCGGATGACCAAATCCCCAACCTACTTCCTCTCCTTGGTGTCACAGAGCAAGACCTTTGCACGCTGTCCTTCCTTCGACCCCATCCTACCCTTTTTGCTTCCCCTCTCTTTCCTACCTCTCACTCGCATTTCCCCTTTAAGCATGCCTGGGGCCTGACCTCGCACCACACTGAAGAGCAGCTCCTGGTTTGCAGCCTCTCTCCTCCAGTTTTGGCTAAGCGAAGGCTGACGTAGGTGGGACACGATGGCAGTACGCTTCACTTTCAGTTTCTGGAGCAAAATGCAGGGAATAAGGTACTTTGCTCTGTTACTTAGTGGCTGTCAGGTAGCGTTGGTGAGAGCAGGCTGGGCCATGGACTCAGCTCTTCGTTTTGGAGGAACGTAGGAACAGCACCCTAAATCACACCACTGGCCGTTGCCTCCTACCCTGCCTCCTTCAGCGGTCACCACCGAACAAGACAGAGAACAGAAAAGCAGAGCAAACACTTAGCAATACTGCGTCAGTGTACTCTCCTAGTTTCCAGGAATTTGTAGTTCAGGGACTTTTCCCACTCAAACAGGCTATTTTTGGCTGTATATATAGGAAACCAGCACAGAGGACAACGCACCCTGCTTACTTCTTTCCCAGCTGTGAATTCTGGCTGCAACCTAACTCCAGGGCAACCCCATAGCCATCGCCCAACTCCACCACCCTGCTCTCCAGCCATCCCAGAGGCTCCCCGGTCTGTGCCGTGCAGCCGCTCTCTCCCTCTCCCCAGGACCCTGCAAACGCAGCTCTTGGGCTCACGCGGCAGCCGGCACGCAGCCGGGCAGCGTAGGATGCCCTACAGCCCTTGAACGCACCGACTGACTTACAGGACAGACCTCTTCTCGGTTTTTCTTCCATTACTTAAAGTAAAAACTGTTTATAAGCTAGAGAAGCAATGACCACGCTGCATCTCCTCCGTTCTTCACACTGCTTTTTTAAATTATGTGGCTTAAGGACTTCCCCATGGCCGGATGCATTGCAAAAACTCTCCGAGAAGATTATGTACAAGCTTTTATTACGTGTCAGGCCTGATACACCGACAACAGGAAACATCAGTGTGCTTCAGCGCTATGTCTCATGCCAGGCTTGTGCTGCCTGCACAGATCACTCCCCTCCAAATACACACCATCAGAAAAAAAAAAAAACCAACAAACCACTTTTTAAAGTAAGTTTAATCTATAAACCATAGATTAAAATATATTCTACCCAACAAATGGAATAGTTTAAGTAAACTTGCCCTCTTTATTAGGAACTTCTTATTCTTTGAGCTTTTTGGCTATTCAAATTCTTTTTCTGATCACATCGGGAAGTAAAAGACATTAGAGCCTCCTTTGTATTGTAAGCATTTCAGTAATATACATATAATAGAAAAAAACCCTTTGAAAACAAGTTCTTTCTCTAACACACAGATGCAGAGCCCTTTACTGCTACCAACAGATAACAAGAGCCTTCCAAACAGCCTAAATATGTATGAGTAGAAACTAAGAATGAAGTGATCTGGACTTCATGAGCAAGAGCTTTATAAATTAAATACACATTTGTGATTGAAGTTTTTTGCTATTACTTAAACTGTCATGAGTGGAACAATGTTTTAACCCACACTTCTGCAACAAAACCAAAGCAAAACCCCAATACCCTCAACCCTTCCCAGGAGACAACTTCAAATCTTCATTTTTGTCATATATACATGGAATCATCACCTGTAGTATATGAAAAGTAGTACAGACCCTTCTAGTAAGCAAAGTTCCCATTTTTAAATACTTACCTCTAACAAGTAAAACAATGAAAAATGCTAATTTGAATCTCATAAAGCAGAGCTGCAATAGTGCTGTAAAACAGATGAAACTAGAAGCTATTGAAAACTTGAAAAAAGGGAAACTTCTGCTTTTTATTCTCACTTTTCATCAACAATTCAACTAAAGTTTTTACTAAATTTCTAGAACGAAGAAATCAGCCTAACATGATATATATGAGAAACAATATTCTGAAAATATCAGGTGCAGAAAATCACTGTGTATTGGTCTAATCTATAAAATGGGGGTTACTTATTTTATAAATAAATTGCTCTGAAATCTTCTGATAAACACCACAAAAATACAGTCATCTTCACTGGGATTTGAGTGAGCTGGATTTTGAATAAAGACATTAAAGAGGAAAAAATATCTCTATGTTGAAAGGTTAATAATAAAAAGACTCAGGACAAGAATGAAAATATCAAAAATAATACAATTTCTTCCCTTCAAGTGAAGAAAATGGAAAGAAAAGGAAGACAGGGTTTTCTCATTAAATAATTTTTTATGTGTAAAGGAAAATACTTAACTGACAACTGAGAAATTCCTTTCCAGTCCTGTTTCATATCAAGTAATTTGAAACATAACCAACCTCTTAACCTAAGTCCCTATTAAAATCTATTTAGAAGCTTAAAGGTTTAAAGAAACCAATTTAAAAATATTTTATTGCTTCTATGTTTCCATATACAGTACATAAACAACTGGTGCAACTGGTAACAAGACAAGAACAGAAATGAAAAATCATTTATAGTTCAACTGAATGATATATAAAAGCATAGCGTTCCCAGTCTTCATCTTAAAACATGAGTAAATCCTCAGTTTCTCCCTTCTCCTCCCTGTCTATTCCAGAGCTCAAAGAAATGAAGTATTGGTCCTCATTGCAAATCAACTGGCAATTTCCCCTCAAGTTCATTACCTAAAAGTTAGTTAATCTGTTATTAAAAAATTAATCTAAACATTCTACCAGAAGGTGATTAGACATCTTTGCTAATAACAGTCCTGTTCTCTTTTCCTCAATTGTCAAAACATCCAAAAAAATATGCTCTTCTCTATCTGTTCTTGGCAGCTGACAGCAATACAAAGTTGCTGTTGAAGAGAGTAGTGAGCACTACAACATTCAGAGAAGAAACATGCTGCCACAACACTTTCACACATGATACAGCTTTATGACGAAAACCAAATGGTTAGTCCACAAATTAAGTAGTTTCCTTCAAAGTAAATGTCTGAAGTCTTATTTTCATTAACATTATTTGGATAGAATTGTTATTCAGGATGAAAGCCTTATACTCTACCTATTTTAAAAAACACACCTGGAAAAGATGAAAGGTCATTTTGCATTGTGCTGGTTTACCTTCCCAGACCTGAATTGGTGTGGTCTCTTTTCAGCAGAGGATAAATTTCCATTAACATATTAAAGTATGAAATAGTTACCTAAAGCTAATGTATGGACAGATACTATGTGAGGCAGTTGTCAGTAGGAACTGGCAAATTGGACCTCCTTAATTCTGATTTGAAAAAGTAAGAATAGATGCTATTTTGGTGTATGTGACTCCTACAGCCATTTTAAAATTGGTAAGTTTATAGGTGGATACTATTGATGACTCTTACATGCTAAAAGCATTTACATTTGTTTTTAAAACAGTTCTCAGTTGTCCTTTAAAATGAACAAAACAAAAAACACTGTTCCTGTAGCTGGTAGCATTAGCTCTCTTGGGGCTCCAGCAGTAAGAGCACAATCCTCCTAACATAGCAGCAAGCCTGGCAAAGAGTAAAACATTTCTAATATGAAGACATTTCAATTATTCTGCTCCATGCAGCCTACCAATTTTCCTTATTTATCTTCTCGGTTTGCTCATGAAGACTCAACTTTGATATTCTCCTTAAGCATGATGAGCTTATTCAGAAGCACTTCACTACTGCTTTGACGCATTTCTCAGTAAAGCCACTGGTAAAGACTACCTTTGGCCTGAGTGGGACCAGAAATAAGACAACATGGAACACTTCTCTGCTGTTTAATTTGGGGGCTGAATTTAATCAAAACTTTGTTTTCAAAGCTCTACTAGTTAAAACTATAGACAGGCTCAATCAAATTAGCAGCAGCAAACACCATGCCAAGAGGCCCAAAAGCCACCAGCTTGCACACCTGCAAAACTGCAAATATTTACCAAGCATCTGTATGAAGAGCAACCCTATGTGTGTTTGGCTTTTGGGTGCAATTTTTTTGACCTTTTATATTGGCAGCAGTGAAGCTCATGAATAAATGATAAAACTGCCAAACACAGAAGGGGCCTCACTGCATGGCCTTGACACTAGCGTGTGCCAGTTACTGTTACCCATTGCCAAACGTCGTCAAGTGCATTCAGGTCACTTTGCTTCTCCATACAGACACAATGTAGGAATGATGTACAAGAGTAATTACCAGAAGCCCAGCTTTGCAGGAGCATAACGGAATAGATTTATCTTATAGGGAAGGGAAACACTTTCATTAGTAAACACTTCAAGCTTCAAGTAGGCAAGACTGCAACTTGAACTTGCAGAAACTGCCTGAGACAGTGCCTTCACTGAGGTCATAATATACACATTTCTCCATTACAAATAAATGAAGAAGTAGACATTGTATCAAAGCTCAGAAGAGATTCAGTAGTACAGGAAACCAAACTAAAATACTGGCTATTTGCATTACTTAGCAGCCATCTGTAAACACCAAGGGTGCCTAACTAGTGTGCTCTATTAAATTTCAGCAAATTCTTGATGACCTAATACTATAGATATTTTGATTGTGCTTCCTTGATTGATATTAGTGATTTTGGTACATTTCCTTCATATTTCTAATTAGGACTTAGAAACAAGAACAGACACTGCTTCTCTGACATACAACTGGAAGGGATGTCCCTCAAACTCTAGAATGTTGAGAGAAAGACTGGTCCCAAAACCTTTCCCAGGTTTCACACACAGTTCTGAGCAGGAAGACCCTGGCAGCAGAATCAGTGTCATATGGATTAAATTAAGCATACAGTGCAGACAACTAGTAAAGCTAATAACCCACATAATTTCTTATTGAATCTTGTCAATTTAATTTAAGGTGCTCTCTAATAATCTCAGATATGAATGATAAGGTTGAAAGGAATCAACCTTGCAGGAAGATATGGCCTGAACAGTCAATTCTTCTTTACCACCCTTCACAGCTACCCAGAGTTAAGGCTGCCCCACTTATACTGCACGCAAGTACAATAACCAGAGTTCTTCCATACCATCCAGCTTAACTCCATAGCTCCAACAAAGAGCAACTTTACTTCAGCTATAGCAAAAGACGACATAGGGATACCCACTTGTGCTAAGTTTGCAGAGGGCACACATAAGATAAAAATGCATCTATTTGATTCTTAACAATGACTTCTTTTGGGTGCAAGTTATGTGGCAAGTAATGAGCCAGAGACATCTCCCAAGCATCCACAAAGTGCACAGCAATTCCTGAGAACATTTTCCTCATGACAGAATCAAGCTGAAAGGAATACCAGTCACTGTTAAAGAGGCTCACTTCTGGCCCAAGCTCCTGAACGTTAGCGGTTCTGATGATGATTAAAGTCTTGGGGCTGCGATCCAGCAGTTGAATAATTGATCTCCGAATGTTCCTCAGCCGCCGGATATACACTTCCACAGGGAAAGTGCTGAAGTGGGACCATATAGTTATGGCTATCACTGTGTTTCTACCACCCACTATGCCGTTCAGTTCATTGGCAATGTAGCGCAGTTCACTGCTGAAGACTGTTGAAAAGCGAATGGGTGGCCCATGACAGCGGAACTTCAGTAGGATATTGTGCTTCAGGTCCACAGACATGAAAGGGCCCACGTTTTTGGGACTCCCCAGGTTAAATTCCACTAGATCTGAAAACCCAAGAGCAAGCATTAGTGAAAGACAGCATAAGAGATTAAAACTATCAGCAAGATGCTAGGGCCACAGGGCAAAAGTAGCAGTAGATAAGGAAATCTGAACATAATTCTAAGAACTCTAAAAGAAGCAGATGAGTGTCATACATGTGCTAGCTGCATATTTCACAGTGGAGTTTATGGATGTTGAAATTTGCAAGACAGCACACTTCACAGGGCTGTCAATGCCTTTTCCACGTTTCCCAAACTATTTTCTTCTCTCTCTCTCATAAAAAAGAAATTTTCCAAATAGACTCCTTCAGTCACTGTTGCCCTATGAATCCAGTGTTCACAGGAACACTTCTGGCAACTTTAGGACCTCATTAAATTTAAAGATGACTTCAACTTGTACGCATTAAGGAGTCTCAACGTCTGTGTTCCAACACAATTTAACTGCTTTAGGGGCAAGGGAGGAATACCTAATTGGCAACTGAAATTCTGTTATTTAAGTTAAAATAAGGGAAATTATTTAGTTAAAATAAGGGAAACAAGAAAGGGCCCCAAACCAATCAATAGTAACAGAAGTCCTTTGCTACTTCATTCCGAAGTCACTTGTGTGACTGGGATGCCGCAGGGCCTTATGCAGGCACCCTAAGTGACTTCTGCCGTGCCCCCGGGTGGCCACCTTAACTCACAGCCACAGCAGCGGTCCTCACTGGTGACACGTTTTACAGGGACAATCTTGCAGATACCTTGCAGCCCCATCTCCAAGGCCTACATGTTTCCAGTGTCTGCACAAACATCTGACTAACTGCCTTTCTGCCAGGGCTTCTGATAATGTCTCATCTTTCCTCCTCCTTTGTTTTGTCATTGTCATTCAGTAAGATCAGCTCTGTGTCTGAGATGTGAGAAATAAAGCTTTGCAAAAGTCTTTAAGGACAAAACCAAATTAAAGAAAAATAACCTGGAACAACCGCTGTCAGATATTCAAACCACTGCCTTATTGTAGAGTCTCCAAACAAGTGGATCACTTTCCCCTGTAAGCACTTGGTTATATCATCCGACTTGTTAAAATGATGGATCCAGTGCGTTCTGGGCCTCCACTGGTCTTCGTAGTAATAACCAGAGGGGGAAACCGTGGGACCTTCAGCTCTGTCCATACTGCTTGAATCTGGAAGAGAAAAATCCTTTAAAACTAACATGCGACAAAACCGGCCTCCGTGACCTCGACGGACACGCCGCCAGGGCTGCAGGACCTCCTTCTCCCCCCGCCGAAAGCCGAAGGGCTCCTCTCCTCTCCTCTCCCCCGCCAAAAGCCGAAGGGCTCCTCTCCTCTCCTCTCCTCTCCCCCGCCGAAAGCCGAAGGGCTCCTCTCCTCTCCCCCGCCGCGGCGCGCTGCTGCCCTCCAGCGGCAGCCGGGCAGAGCAGGGGCGGCGGCCGCAGAGGGCAGCGGCCCCGAGGTGACAACCTGGTACCGCTCCGAAAATTTAAATAACATGCCGTAAAATATCCCTCTGCGGGCTAACACACGCACTCCTCCTCCAACCACACGTGCTGGAAGGGTGCACTCTGAATCATAAGGACTCCAAAACCAGCAAGGGCCAGGAGTAAAGCCGTCACCAAGGAATTCGCACGTGCCCTTTGAATGTACTATGAGAGTCTCCGACTCCACGGATTTCGTGCTCTCCCTCTGCTATCCAGCCCCTTCCCCTCTTACTGCCGGGGATAGGCGGCCCCCTGAGGAGTAACTGGACCACACCAGGGCAGCTCTGTTCTGCAGGACGCCTATTTAACGTGCAGAAGCCGGTCGATACCTTGCAAGCAAGGGCCGGCGATGACAGGAAGAGCAGCTGCCATCTCACGCCTACGTCAGTCAAACATTGCCGTATTTCTCTTCATATCCAGTATGATACTAGTACATCAAACTCCCACGAGGTCACTACAGGTTCCTCCTTTCCTGCACGTGTATTCATGTACCCAAACCGAACAAGCAGGGAGCTGTTCCCTGGCACAAACACCAGCTGCGTGGAGCAGCCACGTCCAGCTGTTTGAACACTTTCACCCACCTTGGCATGGAGACTACCTGTTAAGAACAGTCCCTGGCCTGTCCTAACTTGCAGCTGTTTGGGAAAGCACACATTGCCATGGCCAAAATCATGCCAGGGACCCTTCTAACTTTGTAAAAGCAGGGGCAGTGGAATTCCAGGGCCCAGAAGCATCCTCTGGTAGATGCTTTGTTGTAACACAGGTGTAGCCAAACCCTAAACATTCATAAAAAAAAAATCAGACCATAAGCATCTTTAAACACCCATTCCTAACAGGCATTTTTGGTCTCACCGTTTCTATAGAATATTCTCTGTGTCTTGCATTAGTAGATGCTAACCTCCTTAGACCTCACAGGGACACTTACTAGTATGTTTGTGTAACACAAAGACTATAATCACGAGTATCACAGAAAAAGCCATTAGAAAGTTTTATCTTCGGATGATTCTCTACATTAGGCAACAGGGACAATGAAGGAAGAGAAAAAACCCCAACTAGTAATGTTGACTCATCCAGTATGTATGAAACAGAAATCCTACAAAGAAAAGGAAAAAACCCTTCATATGGTCATGTAGTTAAAGACTAATTCATAATGTGAATTCACAACTGCAGTTCGTTTGTTTCTTAGGTTTTGATGTAAAAACATTTCAATTTTTTACCTTTTAATTGATTCTTAGACTACACCTATGCACATAAAAATGGTACTAGAACAACTTCTTGGTGCCTCACACTAAACCTAACGCCAGCATTTCAAGTCTGTGTATAGTATCATACCAGTTTTGCACCAGAATTCAGAAAGCCATTACTTTTGGATGTTATAGAAGAGAGTAAAAGCTCCAACCTGAATAGTTACAAACCAAGAATAGAAATAAAAGGCTGTATTTCAGAAAAATAAAGTTTTAAAAATCAACTTGATCTACATTTACCCCCAAACAGAAAGGTATGTGCAAAACCAGCAACAACAGAAGAATGAATTTAAGTGTGCCATCAATCCTAACAAATCCATACATCCACGATCGTTATACCAATGTATTAAGTTCATTTATTCAGAGACTGTTGTTCTTAGAAGGAATTTCCCTGAGGAATACTGTGCTACTCCTATCAACCCTTTCTAACCCAGCATTAATCCCCAAGAAACGCAAGCAGGCTTTCATCATTTGTAACTTCTGAAAGCAGGGTGACATAATCAAATGTCAAATTTGCAGCAGTTTCTGCAAGGAAATATATAAGATAAAAATAGCAACAAAAAACATGTCATCTAAAGGATCTGGAGAAAGAAAGGGGGGAAAGCGCTGGCCTAATAGCAGCACTCTATTTTTTTAGTGAACAGCAAAACTAAAAGCAAGAAATGCTGTAGACTGTTTTCTGTTAAGACTTCATTGCTCAGGTCAGGAACTCTACCTTTAAAGTCTCCTACAACCTTATTAAAAAAAACCAAACAAACAACAACTGAAAAGCTTTCAGTTAAGAAGTAATTCTCTGCATCACATTTTACGCAGTTTTTTTAGAGGCATAAAAAGCATGCACATGGATATGAATGAGATACACCTCTAAGTTTAACTTAGTACGGACTCTCTCATCATTCTGTTTTTAGACAGGGTACAGAAAAATTAGGTTCTGGTCCACAAGTAGGTTCTGACATCCTGTGGTAACACAAATGATAGTAATACTTAAATGTAAATTGTCCAAATCTGTTAGACAAACTTCTTAACAAAGAAAGAAATTAAGAAACACCAGACAGCTGGTTTTGCTAGATTAACTTGAGAGTTTGGTGAGCAGTTACTGACAGACATTTTACATCTCTGAGTAAATGCTAGAAAAAAATGACACTTTTGGCAAGAAACAAGACTTTGTTTTATATAAATTTTTTTTTGCCCCAAATCCCATTTATGTATGTATGTATCCCATTTAAACAATTTCGTTATTAGTACTGAACTTACATTGCAGTTAACAACCAAAAGCCTTCATTTTCTCAATACAAATTTAAAAGTTAATTTCTATTCCATACTATGAAAACAAACAAATCAATTATTACCTCATCCCTGTTGTTCTTTTTATAAATTTAATTATGAATTACAAACAAGAATCTTATAAAGTTCACTTTACCTGCAAATGCCTTGGGCTTTACAATTACTGAATCAGGTCCACTGGAGAGTATCGGCCTTTTGATATTCACATCACTTGAACAAAAAAATAATAATAATAACATTTGTAAAATTCGCAGGTAGTATTAAACTCATTTTTTCTTCATCTACTTCAAATAAGTACATAGGACTCACACTAAGAATTTTTTACTTTAAGTGTGCTCTACTTCCTATAGCTGAATTCATTCTGTATTAATTTTCCTGAGACCACTACCACTATTCTGAATAAGAATCCAAAATTTCATAGCACTAGGACACAAATCTTGTGCACATTTTTACTGGCACAAACCTAGATAGAGCTATAAAGCTGTCAGAGGTCTGCAAGAAGCTTTGGGGGATTTACCGCAAAGATGGAAAGTTCCCAACTTGCGGTACGCGTACCACTGCCAGGAGATAAACCACTGAAAGGGTATGCTGCAGCAGCAGCTCCCAGCTCTGCCAGCTCTCTATAGGTGCTCCTCGCAGCAAATACCTCTCTTGAGGTAGTTACCGCTTTCTGCCCCTGTAATCCCACAGCCTGCTCCGCAGTACGTAGCGGAGCCTACGGCAGTCCAGCACCACCACCACCGCCTGCAGTTCTAGCTCTAGACCAGGCTAGTGGCGGTGTGTCCTGCCTCTGGGGGAGACAGTAGTACCAGCCAACGTCCAACCAACTTCAGATACGTCCAGCAATACGGTCTTCCAGTAAGACAGCAATTTGCTGAATACAGAAACAAAGCTCATCCCCCTAAACACCAAGAGACATCAGAAGTACTTGTTTGTGAACATCAGTGAATTCTGATCATTTTGTGTTGCACACTTATCACTCCTGTACAGCTGTGACAAATGCAGAGGTTTAATACTAAGCTCTTGTTCTGACTTTTGTTGCTCTTTTGAAGAGAATCCATGTCTAATGCTTTTCTCCATTTAAGAAATAAATTATCTGGAATGTCTGTAAGCCATTTCAGTCAAGGATCTCAGAGCTGAACAAAACAAACAAACAAAACAAAACAAGCAAAAAAAAAAATTCCCACTCCTATTTGGAAACATTACCAGTCATATCAGCCACATTTTACAGGTGAACTGCCTGAGGCACAGCAAGTCAAAAGACCCACTTACAAACTTGATAAGGAACAGCCAAAAAACAATTCCACTGATATTTACTTTTGATTTCTGGTCTTCAGTTACAAACATGTGCACACACACTTTCCTAATTAAGCTATTTGGAGCTGCTACTCTAAAGTGTTTCCCAATTTAAGCCTCAAGTAGACACACTGCTGAAACGCTTTCCTTCAGCACCTTTTTTGGAGAGCAAGGCAGGAGCCTACAACTACAGTTCTGACACTACACAGTAGCTAACTGTCTAATTTCAGCTGAGGGTATATACAGAAGCAGTTCTATTACATCTACCCATGCACTAAGAGATGTATTTTTTTTTTAATGCTGAATGCAGAAGAAAAACATGACTGTAAAACTCATTTAGTTTGACACTTCATGTAACATGCACAGATCATTTCCACTTGCACAGCTATTGCTCAGCAGTTTGTTCTACCAGGTGTTTTCTTCATGACTAACAAACTTATTCCTAAGATTTGAAAGTCGTACTGAGCAACAAGGAACACACTGCGGTACATGTAAGACAACCTTTGCTGAGGATAAAAGCAATTGGTATTTTGTGTAAAAATAAGCCCAAAACCTGGACCTTTTTCAGGTAGTTCAGACTTGGCCAAAAATACATCTCAAAGCGTTGTTATTGGTATTGCAAGCGTAAGTGTGGAAACAAAAAGTAAGGAAACAGTCCCCCAAACCACCACCAGATTTAGACAGCATGATCTTGTGAAATTTAGCAGGTGCACCAGGGTTGAATTCAAAGCACAGAGACAGAACTACACTCCAAGTTTCTTTAGGGTAAGATTACTGTGTTCTTGCACAGCTGAATAGAGGGGAAGAGAATATTCAACAACTCGCATCAAAAGCCTGTTCCTGCAGATACACACCTCCTCTAAGGCAATGTCATATTTCACCAATAACCTAAAGCTTGCCTTTAAAAAAAAAAAATTACTTGACTGAGTATATATACATCCAACAACATGCATACCTTTGGAAAAAGAGGCTTTCCTCTTGTGTCAGAAGACCTTTTTGATATCCACCCTTGGCATGGCTGATTCGGCTGGCACAGGACAGTTTTCGAGGCTTATAACAGAACCATGGCTCACCCGTGTAGAGATCTGTGAAGTTACAGACCGGCAGACCTCCAGGCAAGCAAACATTGCACTCAGTAGTTTCTGAATACCTCCCAGACTTGAATGAGCTTTTGAAATAGACCCTGTCTGGCCTTTCTTCTCGTAAACGCAGGAGGACTTGGATTGCTTCACTCGGATGGACAAGTGACACAGAAACTTTGACCTCTCCTGGCCAAAGCAAGGTAAAGAAGACTTTGTAAAGGCCATTATGGCAATCTACAATCCTTCCCGTTGCTCCAGCTTTCAGCAGAGGAGAGTGAATGCGTGCTTGTAGATAGTCTCCGCCATACTGCTTGGGTTTTCCTTGGAAATCATTCATACGGACAAGTACCTCTAACTGATCACCCACCCTGAAGAACCCACTGGGTTTCACAATCTCAAAGTCACTACGTGCGGGATCAGTGCTTTGTGCAAAGGCAATTTTGCCATCAGGGGGTTTTGGCCACTGTATTGCAGCAAGCAACGATTCCTGTTCTGCTTGCTCTCTTTTGGACAAAGTCTGCTGCTTATAACCACAGTAAGGCTTCCTGGTAGTTTTGGTTGTCTGTGACAGAGAATGATGGACATTGTTTTCTGTTATCCAATTTGATCCTGAAACTGTGTCATCATCCAGGTGCTGGGGAGACAAAAAAGATTACCTGAAACCATGCTATTAAATGAAACACTATGAATAACTGATGCTTTGTCAGGAAATGATCCCAAGAACTGGGTTCTGCTTTACAGAGCTCTAAAGCTGACCAAATGAAGCAACTTTACTAGAAGACACAAAACTATTAATCTGACCATGGCCCTTCTAAAGAAATAGGTGGGCGACCTGTGGTTACTCTGCTCTGGCAAAGAGGGTTTTATATAAATCAGGCCCAATATTTTTCATGGCAGTATTGTGGCTACCAGTGTATTATATAAATATCTGCAATATGAAAAAAATTACAGAAGGTTGTATGATTAAATAGCAAATTGTAACTCATGTTTAATTTTCTTACTGTAGTAACATTTTAGTCTTCGAGCACAATGAAGTCTAATAGCTGCTCGATATAATGCAAAGAAATAGGGTTTCTGTGAGACATTACACTGCAGATGAAGCTGATACACCCTCACACATGCCTTCTAGAGAAGTCCACTGCATGTAGCAGCTGCAGTCATTTATCTGGTCACACTCACATCACTTCTTATCTAATTATCTGAAATGTGGGTTTCCATGTAACATACAGATTTAAAGAAATGGAAAAAAAAGAAAGGAATGCTCCAGGGGCAATGAATTCATGAACTGATGGGCAAGTAAAATAGCATTGCACAAGCTAGGACTAAACTAAGGCAAAAAAATGTTTGATTATTTTTAAGATTTTAAAATCCACATACAGCTTCTTCTAGAGCCAAATGAAACACAAGCAAAGATCCCCTAATCCACACAAGAGTTTAAAAACTAAAATAATTAAATACAACGCTAGACTAAGAGAGGGGGCTTCTGCTGTGACTTGAGATCAGTGTCCAAAACTGTATTTTTATGCAAATGACTGCAGAGATACCATCTTCTTCACGACATCACACAATTTTGCAGGTTTGCATGAGGGAAATTTGAAAATTAGCACAGTCTAAGACTCCAGAGCTACCTGTGAGATTTCTAATCAGCAAACCTAAACTTACACCTCAAATATGCACAAAATCAGCAGTTGAGTACTTAATTATCAGGTATATATAGTAGAACTTAACCATACACATATTTCATTGAGAAGCAAAATTGTTTTTCAAGTGAAGATTAAAATTATGCAACGTATCACTTACATGGTACCAGAGCATAGGCTAGTTTAGATTTGAAAGATTGCTAAAAAATTGAAACTATGCTATTTGAAAATTTTTAAAAGATCACTGTACTTACCAATATCCTAGTGTTTTCTGTTTACTTCCTTCATAATTAACTGCTCAGTAATGTACTAAAATTCCCAGCACTTACATTAAAGCCTTATTTTTTGTTATGAACCTTTCTTACTTCATTGAAGTATCACTTATAGTACATGTAGATACTAAGTAGTTTCCCCCCCACTACATTTTATTTGAATTTACCAGGTTATTAAAATCATTTGAATGACACAAGAGATTCCATATACTTTTTTAGAAGAAAGGTAAACCTAACAAGCAATAGAAATGCAGAGGCTTTTGAAGGCTGTTACATAAGAAGTTGGTTTTGATCAGCTTAAGACTAAGAGGATAATGAGCACACTAGGATGTAGGATGGATATACAGAATCTTGTCTGTTTGATATCCACGTTAACTATAAAATCTGAAAGTGTAAGTTGTTACATTTTAACTATAAAATGTAAATTGACAGGTATCCACAGATACACAAAATGTTAGTATCACAATAGAAGCTTTTGCTTCTGTTTTACATTTCCACGAAGGATTTAACAAATTTTTCCTGAAGGCCATCTGACGTTATTTGTAATTATTTCTATTTTCCATCACAGCAGGCAAAAATGCAAACGTAATAATGCACATTACTTTTATTAATCCAGTAAATTTCAGGCAAAGATGAGAATGGATCTCAGGCATAGTTCTGCTTTAGATCTTGTCTACATGCATTCTTTAATTAAGCCAAGTTTCTATTTTTGGATACCTTCACAACTTCTTCCTTTCACTTGCTCATGCATATACATAACACAGAAAATCCTGCATGGAAATATTTTTAAAAGTTAGCTATATATTTTGATGCATCCAACAAGCTGGTAACCATGTCTCAGCAAAAATATTTATGCATTTACCTAAGGAGGGGCAGAGAGGGAGAATACATGTGTTTGATTAATTCTTGTGTTTGATTAATTCTTGTGTTCAGCATAAGCTCTCGAGAGAAAGTTTCTGTATTTCAGTTGGTTCTTCAATGGTTGGTACTTTGATGGGGTGGAGGACATTGAAAAAAAGAATTCTTTCAAATGAAGAAGAGAGATGGCTACCTAAGGCAGCCTTAAAAACAGACCTGTTGCTATTTTTAACCTTCTATAAATTTCTTCAGGGTTTTTAACCCAGTCTTTCTGTCAGAGATGAAGAAGATATTGGTTTTGGCCTAGCTAGCCTTTCTGAAGTCTTTCCAAGGGCATACCTATATCCTTCAGTGGAAAAGGGTGCAGAGAACACAAAGGCAACAAACTGGTACATTCAGAAAACAGAGCAGAGAACGCAGTTCGATGTCTCTTAAGCAGCCCACCTACACAGCCTTTTTAGCAAAGCACAAGGCCAAAGCTCTTCACTTGTATGCAGCTGAGGTCCCGGACAAGCACCGTCACTTCAACTCCAGCATCTCCAGGTCATGACCCATTAAGCAGAATAGATCATACCACAAATATTTCCTCAATCAATCTTCAAAGGGACAGGGGGGAACCTCTATGAAGGTAAAACCAGAGCTGCTTCAACATCCTGAAGGACCATGCTTTCTCTAACATCCTTGTTCATGTTTACAGCCCTCTTCCAAGCCCAAACAGGATCACATATTAGTGCAGAATTATAAGCTTATGTGTGAAAGTAAACTACACCATGTATGCTATTCACAGGAGAAAATATTACAGAGATTCCCTTTCCCAGTTAAGGCAGGGAAAGCTTCAGAGTCAATTAATATACCAAAGATCCTTGAGTGGAATAGAAAAGCTTTCCAAACCATCTTCCTTTCTGAAGTGCTTTCCACGCTCATCTTCAAACAAGTGCTCAAGTTCTCCTACCCCTATGGATACACATGGCTTGACCTGAGACAGATTAATAGCTTAGCCCCACTCCATTTCCTACCCACTCTTTCACTGGCATTTCCAAATCTCTCTGGCTCTTTTATGTTAAGAAGTCATTCTGAGCCCATGCAAAACTGTGGGCTCTCTACTTTAGTTAGTAGCCAAAACAAAATAAAATTTCTTTAAGTAGGGCAGATAAAGAGGATTTCTCAAGACTCCTCTTCCTTTATGACACAGATTCTTTTACTTTTTCATACAGTCTCCATGTTGACTAACACTTGTCCTGCTTTGCTTCTTTCCATATATACTCCATTCAGGGTGTTTTGATTTTGAGTGCAATTCCCAAGGGGTTTTGTTTGTTTGTTGGGTTTGAGGTTTTTTTGTTTGTTTGTGTGATGGGGTTTTTGCTGTTGTTTTTTGTTTGTGTTTTTTTTAATTATTATTATTATTTTTTATTTGCTGCATTCTGAAGTTAACAAAACCCAAATGTGACCACAAAGTAATTTAATGGATGTCTGCCAAGTAACACAGGCAGGACAGAACAGATTACATGTCAATTAAGCACAAACAAATCCACAAGCTGTTCCTGGTGCACGAGAGATGTCATAAAAAGGGAAAAAGGAAGCTGTATTTTCAGGAGAACTAATGAAAGTTTGAGGTCAACGACTCAGCTTTTAGCATTCTCACTGCCAGCCAAGCAAAAATTAGGTATAACATATAGGTCCACCCAGGCAATCATGCTCTCCAGGATATTCTGGAAGTGTCACAGGGTACTTAGTTAGACCTGCAATGAACACTTGTCCTCAGTTAAATGCAATCACGTTGGGGGCCAATAAAAAATGTTCAGTATTTCAGTTGCTCCTGAAAAGGTGGAACTCCATCTCAAAGCCCAGTGTCTTCCACTAGCTGTAACTCTTAGCTTGGCCTAGTACATTCAGAATGATTGTTGTAAACCTGCATATGTCACTAACATTAGAGCAGGAAACTTCACAGGAGATTCCCAGATGACAGGCATTGGGGGGGGGGGGGGAGGAGTTCCAGTTTGCCCAATAGAGAGTCTTAATTTATGCAGCAGACAATATTTGAAACTGAACAAATACCAATTACTGAAAGGTCAGTCATCTTATTTTCAGTAAGTTTACACTCCAGGTACTTTATCCCTGTTTGTTGACTAAGCCAGGCATGAGATCAGTTCACTGTCTTTACTGTCTCACAGCACTGAGTGGGTACTAAGTTACTCTAAATGTCAATGTCAATCCTAAAAAGCCATCACCTGGCAGACAAATGTTCCAGCAATAATCCAAATAAGATGATGCAGTTATCTTTTGTAAGCACCTGCAATTTAGCAGCAAGAATAAAAAACTTTGTTACATAGTTCTCTTTTTCAGTTTCAGCTGTTTGATTCCACACACCATTCCTTCATCCTTGCAAGGAACTTCCCTTCTTCCCATACACTCTCTTTTCTAAGTGCTTTAAATAAAAGAATGCTCACAACCAATCCTGAAGTGGTTCTGTTGCTCTAAAGGCAATTGGTACAAATATACAAACTTTCCTGTATCCTAAAGGCATGATGTGGCTCCTCAACAACCACCTGATATTTCACCATGCAGGTTTACAGCAATTGTTCTGAATATACTACGCTAGGCCAGGCTAAGAGTTACAGCTGGTGCAAGAACATTTTTTCTGTCTGGCTGTGTTTGCAAAATAAATATAATAAAATAAAAATACATTTCTTCTGGTACTATAATGCAGTGGTCAGCTGTGGACTTCAAGGGAGGAGCTACTCCATACTAAAATGCAAATTAAACAATAAGCAGGCTATCAAATGTTTTGTGTACAGTTTGACTTTTTTTTTTTTTTTTTTTTTTTAAAACACGAGGTAAGAAGAGTAAAATTCTGACATGGGTAGAACCTGACATGGGTTGAGAGGGTATCACTAGTAGTGTAAGAATTCAAGAGGGAAGATTCCAACATGAAAAAAGTATAAAATCCTAAAGAGAAAAAGCAGGGAGGCTGGCTGGGGGCTAGCTGATAATTGCCTTAGCTCTTCAGCTTTAGCCAGCTAGATTAGATAATTTGGGGATGAGAAGCATGGCTGATGCACTTACAAACACATTTTCAGCAGTAACCAACAATAAGCCCTCCTTCCAGAGCCTGAACGGATTTAGTTACAGATATTCTGTGAAAGCTTTCTAAGACCTTTTCTAGCTTTGATCTCTGACTGAAAAGAATCAGCATAGATACCTATACTAGACTGCCTAGAAAGCTATGGCAAAGACAGAGACAAATACCAGAGCAAGTCCATTCAGAAAAGTCAAGACAACAAAAGGGGTTAGAGTTGCATGTCACGGCATAAAGATTTACCAGCAACACAATACTTAACCGAGTTTGGAATATCAGATATGTAAAGGTCAACAAAGCCACGTAGATACTTATCATGAATAGTGTCAAGAAAAAGCACAGAGCGAACACCCATACTGCATTTTTCATTTCACTTTTGAAGCTCTGCCAGAGCCCTTTTCTCTAAGAAACGTAATTTAAAGAAAAGAAATGAAATAGTCTAAGATTCAAAATATCTGTTCAAAACACTGTTCTTCATGCAACATCTAGGCCAAAAAAACCACAAAAAGAGACAACAAAAGAAAAGCTACCTTCTATGTTACACAAAAACAATCACCTTAACCCAATCCAAAGGTCCATCAAACACAGTATTTTGATTTCCAGTAGTTTCCGACAGCAGGTGGGTGGGAAAGGAATACAGGCCAAACATGTTGTGATACTTCCTCCTGAAGAGTTAATCCAGTTTCTACCACTTCATGGCTTAGAGACTTCTTAAATGCTAGGGTTGACATCTTTAAGATTTAGTATCCCTTAATGGATTTTTCTTCTACGAATTCATCCAGACTTTTTGAACATACGCTTTTAGCAGCTACACAATCTTACTGCAAGGACTTCTGTAGCTTTGCTGCAATCCATAAAAAAACCACCCCTGCTTCCTTTGAATTCAGCATCTGCAGTTTTTATTTAATGTCTCCACTAGTACTGGAATAGGTAACAAACATTCATTCTTTAGTTATCGATCCTGTGCCACTTGTGATTTTAGACCTCTCAAACATCCTCCTTGCCCTTATCTGAACCTCTTCCAATTCAACTATATCTTTTTCAGGGTGAGAGGGGATTTTACAGCCCCTCTTCTGGATCATTTTATTTGGGCATCACCAGCCAGGAGGGAAAAAGACTCTGCAAGCAGGACACACACAACTTAAAAGCATAAAGCAATTATTGATTGACCAACATGCATAAAAGACAGCTATAATTTAATGAGGTATTAGGCTAAGCATTATTATGCTCATCCACCAAATGCCACACTGGACAGTCTGGCCAGGCAGACAGCCAACAGGCAGGGTCAGCCTCCAAGGCTCTTCAGTGATTTTATCTGTCTTGACTTTAGTCTGGGGTTACCAACTAATGCAGTTTGAAAGTACCTCTGCACTAAAGTGGTAAGTAAAATGAAGAAATATGCAAGTCAGACACAGCAGAGGGAAAAAGGAAAAGGCAAAGAAAAGTTGCATCAGTATGGGCTGGAGATCAGCCAGCTAGATAACAGCTCTGTAGAAAAAGACCTAGGGAATCTGGTGGACAGCAAACTGACCATGTGTCAGCAGCATAGCATTGTGGCAACAAATTAACAAGGGCATAACCAGCTGATGGAGCAAAGTGGTAATTCCCCCCAGCTTGACCTTGGTGAAGCCATACCTAGAACACTGTGCCCGGTTTTTGGACACCCCAGACCAGAACCAAACTGAATAGACCAGCTAAGAACCCCTGTGAGGATTAGGGGACTGGAGTACATGACAGAAGGGAGACACTAAGGGAACCAGACTTTTTTTTTTTTTTTTTTAAGTCTGGAGAAGACTGAGAGGGCATCTAACTGTCTAACTGCAGTCTTTCACTTCCTAAAGGGGAGTCACAGAGGAACTGGAGTCAGAACTACACACTAAAAGGACAAGAGGCAAATTCCACCTGCACATAAGAGAAACATTCTTCCCTACGAGAGAGGTGCAGCGCTGCAACAGGCTGCTTAGACACGCTGTGAAATCCGACCATCCTTGAAGAAGGTCAAAACTCAACTCAACAATAACCTGCGCAATACAAGCTAACTTTGAAGTTAGTCCTTTGAGGAGGGTGTTGGATTAAATACCTCCAAACTTCCCTTCCACTCTGAATTTTCTGTGATTCCAAGTTTTAGCTAAATGCTGTCAGTCACAATTCTAACCTCACACTCAAAGAAGAATAATGTTGCTCAAGCCCTCTTGGAGAAGAAACAGGCTCCACTTACCTCTAACTGAAAAAAATTGTGGACCAGCACCACAATAGCCAGTACTGCCATAAGCAGGCAGAAGATCTGCAATCTGAACGAGTCACGCCACATTGTCCATTCATGTCTTTCCCTCCCATGTTAGACGCTGCCATGACTTCCAGTCACCACAAACATGAATGTCATTTCGTCTTGGTAGTGCACAAGAGAATTCAGTTGACTTCCACTTCATTCCTGCAAATGCATTTACAAAAATTATATTAAATCCCCAAAATATTATTAGAAGTAAAGTTGAGTTTAACACTGAAAGCGTGTAAGTGGCGGAACTTCACACAACAACAACTGGTACAATAGAACTGTAAAGTCAAGACAGATTTTTGTGACATTAATCTGAACAGTACTGTCTATTATGTTACTTAATTCTCTTGGGCATGTCAAGGCAAAACCTTACCATAAAGCTAGTCTCACCTGTATTTGATATAAAACAAAAGCAAAAGAACATTTCTTTCTGGCAACCAAAAAACCAACACGAACAACAACCACCCTATTTATCCATTAGGCCACACTATCACCATCCAGCCATCATGAGTCCAAGACTTCCAGCAGAAACTTGTGGTTTTAGACATCTCCCTATTTACCTGATTAGAGATTCCAGTTAGTTAAAGATTAAGGTCTGAAGCAAGTCTAGATAAGCAAGATAAAAGATACTTTCTCGAGTTTTCTGCTAGGGAGAGGGGAGAAAATAGCTGTAACACCTATCAGTTAAACAAGAGATACTTGACAGTTGAATGCACTAAAATGGAACTTCAGAAGTCTTCTATAAGATTAGACTACATCCTCCCTGTTGGTTTTGTGGTCTGTTTGTTTGGTTTGGTTTTTTTTCATCATTCCTTTTACACCATGTACTCTTATGCAGCTGTAATGGTAAAAAAAGTAAACTTCTGGGAAGAATGCAGGGTGTTGGGTTTTGGTTTTGTTGTTCATGATTTTTTTTTAATAAAATATAACAACAGTCATGTTTTCAATAAAATTTAATCTTCATGAAATATATTGTTTCTTTGAGGTTGCTTGATGGCTGATCCATTATAAAATCACACTTAACTGTTGATAATCAGTTCTCACAGCTTAATGCTTGTTCAGTTTGACACGTATCTTCCTTCTTTTTTAGAGGGACAATTTTGAGGCAGTCATTTTGCAAGCAAAAAGGGTACCGTTCTTGCAGAAGGAGAAGCTCTAAACTTGGAAACAGGCAACAGATGGCAAGGACAGACAGTCAAAAGACACCAGCCTCTTTAAATCTAATATTCTCAAAGCAGCATTACTCATACAACCACCCACCAAGTGCAACAACATAATCAAATGATTTGATAAGCTTCGTATAACTTTCTATAAATACTATAACCGAGAAGTTATACAATTTATTAAGACTATATGAAGAATGCTGTGTAAATTTAAACTAAATATAATGATACGTTAAATATAAAAATCAGCTAATTCAATCATTCATTAAATGAGCATAGACTAGAAAACTGAAATATATTACTGGTATAACCAGGACAGTCTCAAAATAGACCACACATGAAATTGCTTTACAAGGATTATAGGGATTATAACTTCAAATGCTTTGCTGAGAATGTATTACAGAGATTGTATTTCCAACTGATAAACAAGCATTGGAAGAGCAAGACAGCCATTAAAGTATCAAACTGACAAAATGCAACAAAAATGCAGCTTTGTTGGAACAGTTCTGCACTAAAGTACTAAATTTGTATAAAATATCAAGTCAGGTTTTAAATGATAACTGATAATGAACATACCTAAATACATTAAAATGCTAATTTAAGGCCATATACGGCCATTTGAGGAACAGAAACAAACACACTAGAGAAAAAGGGATTTCCCAATTTTGTTGCTGAGAATTCTCTTCAAATCACCAAAAAGCATGAGACACTGAAAATTAATAAAATGTAATTTCATACACTTCAAAAGGCCATGGAGGTTACTCCCCTGTATTTTTGTTCAACAGCTTTTGTGCAAAAATTTTCTGTATTTCTGTACATGTCACGTGCTCTAAAACATTCAAATGTACAGGTTTAGGGCTTCCTTTATACTTCTGGTTTCACCATCCCTGAATAATTGATCTAGTTCTTTTTTTATATATAATGGAAGCACTTAAGTACACCAAAAAGCCTTAGATTCTTACCCTATTCTTGGAGCATTCTCTGAAGCCACTCACACAAAAGGCCAAAAATAACCTTGAAAACAATACAGAAAAAAACCCTCTATGAGAATATATATACACACACACACAAGAATTTTGTAATAAAATCTTGTATATTGGTGGTTTGCTTGCAGTGACACAAAATAACATGGCAGTTAAAACTACTCACCTGTAAAATTAATTGTTTCTACAATAATCCAGGGATTATTTTAAATTTTTTTTAACTTCAGTCCTATGCCTTTGAATTTATTGCTATTTATTGTTAAGTATTACTCCTCTCCACTTTGTTCCGCGTTATTACACGTCCCATTTTGCCCAAGGTTAAAACCAAAAATCAGCTCAGTGACATTTTTATGAACAGTCTTCAAGCTCTCTTATTGCTCAAATACGAGACTGATTGGGTTTTTTTCGGGGTGGGGGGGTGTCCCCAGCTCGTTAAATATCGTCAGCTCTCTATCCCAATACTTCTCCAAGCCAGCAGCGTTACAAAACCACGCAGCAGCGCAACTACTTCCAAGAACTGTCTCGCAAACCGCCAAGGCAGACGAGCCGCTAACTCTGGCGATGCCAACCCCCTTTCACTGAGGCACAAGGTTTCCAGGCGAGACGCTGGCCTCGCTGCAGCCGCAGAAAACCCGTTTTCCTACCGTTCTTCCCCCGTCCAGCCCCCGCGGTAGCTGACATTCAGAGGTCAGCCCGGATCCCCGACAGGAGCCCGGCTCTGCCGCAGCTCCCTGCGGCGGTTCTGGCCTCGGAGCAGGAGCCCGCTCCCACAGCGCGGCAGGAGCCCGGCCGAGCTCCGCCGTTCGGGAATACGCACCCACGACTCGGAGACCCGGGCCGGGGGGAAGGCAAGCAGGAAGTGCCGCTGCCGGCAATGTAAATCCTAAAGCTGTATTTTACTTTTTATCGCGCTCTTCCGAGCCGCGGCACACCTTCGCCCCGCGGTTCGGCAGCCCGGGCACAGGCGGCGGGGCCGGCCGGCCGGCCTCCGGGCTGCCACGGCGGCTGGCAGCCCTCGGGGGGGGGGGGGGGAGCGGCACAAGGGGCCGCCGGTGAAAGCCGGCAGCCCCTGTAGCGGCAGGAAGCACCTTCGGCCGCCGCCGAGGTAGTAAAACCCGAGCGACGCCCGCAGCGCGCCTGTGAGGGCAGGCGGGCCCGGCAGAGGGGGGATGTAAGCAGGACGCCCGCCAACGCCGGGAGCCCTCGCCTCAGCCGGGCACCCGCCCCCGGCCACGGCGCCCCAGGCCGCCGGGCCTCCTTCCCTCCCTCCAACGGCCCCGGCCCCGCTGCCGCCCCGGCTCCCCCTCAGACAAGCCCCGCACACCGCAGGCCCCGGCACCTCGCGTCCCCTCACCGCAGCCCCAGCCGTTTCCCCCGGGCCAGGCGGCGGCCTCGCCCCCGGCCCGGAGGCGGCTCGCCGTATATCCATCGGCCCCGCCGCCCCTCCTTCCTGCCCGCCCCCGACACGGGCGGCAGCTGCCGTGGCACCACCTCCCGGTCCCGCCCCGCGAACGATCGCCCCTGTCGGCCGCCGCCTCGGCCCCGGCCTGGAGAGGGAGCGCGGGCCGCCGCTGAGGGACCTGGCGCCGGCGGGGGAAGCTCCTGCCTCAGCTAGGCTGAAAAGGGTGACGCTGAGGGGAAGAAAAAAACCACGGAAAACCGCAAGCACTCACGGCCGGGCATCCTTCTCCACCGAGAAGGGCGCCGGGTAATGAGGGGAAAAAAAAAAAAGAAAAAAAAAAAAAGAAGTCCCTATAATTTTTGAGTCACCGTCAGTGAGGCCAAAGAAACCGGGATGTGGGGAGGCTGGTGCGGAGCCCAGGTTTATGGCCCAGGTGGCAATACCGGGCTCCTCTCCAGGGTCCACCCGGCTGCACGTCAAGAAATAAGGTGTTGAGGGGAACCGTTACAGCTCAAACATAGCTGAGCCTGGGGCTGAAGGTGAACATGGAAGGGAGATAGTGAGGTGTTGTCTTGGAACAGCAAAAAGATTACAAAGCAGGGAGAGGCTGGCCCACGGGCCAGCTGCAGGGGCTGAGCTAGGGAGACGGGCACAGGACAGCAGAATTGGGCAAAACCGGCTCCGTTAAAGGCAGGACTTCAAAACGCTTGAAAAGATGCATGCAGTCAGCATTGACTTTGGCACCCTGCACCAACCAGAGCTGTGTGGCACTTTCAATCTGGCAACAGGACATCTGCAACTGGATTTGCCATCATTTGTAAATGCTACGTAAGTTTGGGAATGCCTCTTTCCAAAACGTTGACCTGCTAGCAGTTGTTTGCATCAGTCCTGGTTAAAGGCTTGATCTTACTTTTACTAAGGAACACTTGGCTTGCTTAAAACCAGGAACAGAGATGGAACAGCTGAAGTACTCCTGTTTATGTAATACTTTAGTTGTTATTAAATGCCTACTCTTCTCTCCTGCCCTCACCCCCATCAGCCATAGCTACTTTGAATAAGTGAAGTGATCTCACTTCCACTTTTCTCCTCCTTTCCCCACGTTACAATGCCGATTACCTGGTAGAGATGGAAAGCAAAAGTCTCAACAGGCACCAGCTTTTATTAGTACTACACAGTGTTGGCCAAGAATTTAAAGCCGTCTGGCTGTATAAGCAGAACACGAAAAAGACAGTATCTTAAAAGATACTTGGTATTGACTTTTTCCTTCTCAATACATAAAGTCCATCAATTTTACAGCAGTCTCATTTCTCTTCACTCTTCCTTCATGAGCCATGCAGCGTGTCAAATTCTGCTACAGACTCTTCAGTTCAAACTGAGACCCAAGGCAAAAATAATTTGTGTGCTAAATGCCAGGCATAAGCCCATCTCTGTAACATAACAGGACTCGTGCTGGGGGTGAGGGGATAGGAATGACAACAATGACAAAACCTGTGCTCTTCACAGGAAATAGGTACTGCTATGCTATTCTCTGCCACATTTTACATTTCACCAGCCCTCAGTGATAGGAAGGGATCCCCACACTACTTTTCTCCATAAAGTCTTCCGTTATTTTTGTAGTTAGTCTTGAAGAAGACCTAATAATGAATCAAATGTGCTTTTCTAATCTCTAACATGGTAAGCGCTTTGGCATAAAGAGGCCATAAACTGATCACTGAACGTTTGCCCCCCCACTTTGTAGAAGGGTCCTTGTAAAAGGCTGTTTGGTTTTAAGTTATTTGAATGTCAATGGCTTTGGTGCAGTCTGTTCCATATGCAACACCTAAATGTCATTAGCCCCCAAAAACTACAGCTTCAGCAGCTGTCACTCACCTTGCATCCCTCCCAGTTTATCACACCAGAAGCACTTGGCAATTATTTTTAGATGAGTACAGAAATATAGATAGTGAAAAAGAATCAATCTTTCCTCATTTCTTTTTCCAGAATTACATCCAGTAAGGTGAAGTTATGCTGGGCCCTTGGCTCCGTTGCCCTTCTCTCCCTTACCTGCAAATAATCTTCAATAGTACACAGTATATAGGTAATGCATCTGGGATTACTGAACTGATTCTTAATTATAGGCAAGTGTTGGGGAATGCTTTGGTTTACCCCTTGAGGCAAACTAAACATGTGTTTGTGCTCAAGTGTGACGAGATTTAACAAACAATGCATTGGACAGAGTCCTGGACAGAGTCTGCAAAGAGCACAACCCACCCTGCTCCCTTTCTATACTCATCTTCGACCAGTCCCCTTTTGCCACATTACCCCTGTATCACTTCTCCACTTTGCTTTCCACTTACACAACCATCCAGTGTTGTCCCCCCGCAGTTCCTGGAACTACAAGTTTCACTCTGACCTTGCACAGAAGTGTAGCACGTCCCCTGGTTTCAGGCATAGCAACAACTAAGGTATACTTTACTTGGTTGGAAAAAGTCTTTTGCTGATCCGGTGCTGCTCAGACCCTCTTCACGTTATCTAATGCTTGTAAAGGGATAGAGATTCTGCCAGAAGAATCCTCTTCCAGCTTCCTCAAGTACTTTCCCAAAAGGTTACAGAGAAGCTTGCCTACAGGCACCAAGCAGCCTTTCCACTTCCCTTCTGCAGCAGCGAATCTGCTGCAGATCCTCCCTCAGGCAGCTGTGCTGCATTCCCCGCTCCAGGGACAGGCAAAAGCACAGCTTCCCATTGCTGCCAGGTAGTTCTGTTCCCCTCTGGGACTAACAGAAGCTCTTCCAGGACTCTCTTTCCATTTCTCCACCAGACAATGAGAGTGGCCACAGCCATCTCAGCCGAAGGCTGCCTGAAGCACATCCAGTGAGTTTAACATTGGCAACTGCTGCAACAAAGAAGGGAAAGCAACAGAGAACGACAAATATGAAAAGGCAGGCAAGCAAGGTAGCTTACCTGTCCTGCTAGCAAAAGAATAGCTACTTCATGCGCTTAAGACTCTCAATATCTGTGAGTAAAGCCAGAGAATCAAAGTCCGAAAGGACAGCCAGTCTACTGCAGAAAAGGTATCGAAACTGGGAACAAGCAAACTGCAATGAGGAGAGGACAAGTGAATGAACCCCACCCCAGGGAGCTCAGCACTACAAGACGGCTGTGGAGTGGATCTTGAAAATACAGGCTCCAAAAGCACATGCATTTGCCTTTAATTTCAAGTTGAAGGGGCTGTAGGAGCTAATGATGGAAGGAAGAAAAGAGTTCAGGCTGTAGTTTCTCAATGTCTCCTGTTTCTCCTCAGGTCCCACAGCCTCTACACACATAAGCAGTGGCAACCTCCTCAGCTCATTTTCCAAGCACTTCCCACACCAGAAAACATGCTGTAAGTTCTCAAGAGACCAGAGAACTTCAGCTGGTGTAATAAAAACGGACAGGACGAGACATCACAAAGGCTGCTGCTTGAAGGCAGTTTAGCACAATGCTAACAAAACAGCCCTGGCTGCTAAACTGCTGTTCCTCACAACCCTACACTGTTTGAGAATTGTTTAGGCTTTTGTAATGGTTTATTGCTTTCAGCCCAATACATGAATACAACATGCCACAGATTTTAAATTTTCCAGTGCATCCTTCATGATCGTAGGCTTTCCAGTTTTTACAGACAAACTGAAGAGTCTTGGAAGTCAAAGGCTATGACTGGTTTCATTTGGGCATCCTGTACACAATTTTCTGCTATTTCTTCCCTTGGTCAATGTTGTCTTGCACATATCAGAAAGAGCAGCTGTGCTGGTTTTGGCTGGGATAGAGTTAATTTTCTTCATAGTAGCTAGTATGGGGCTATGGTTTGGATTTGTGCTGGAAACAGTGCTGATAACATAGAGACGTTTTCATCATTGCTGAGCAGTGTCAAGGTCTTTTCCGCTTCTCACCCCACTCCACCAGTGAGAAGGCTGGGGGTGCACAAGTTGGGAGGGGACACAGCTGGGACAGCTGACCCCAACTGACTGACCAAAGGGATATTGCAGACCCTATGACATCATGCTCAGAATATAAAGCTGGGGGGGAAGAAGACAGAAGGGGGGGACATTCAGAGTGATGGCATTTATCTTCCCAAGTCACCATTACACATGATGGAGCCCTGCTTTCCTGGAGATGGCTGAACACCTGCCTGCCGATGGGAAGTAGCGAATGAATTCCTTGTTTTGCTTTACTTGCGTGCGTAGCTCTTGCTTTACCTATTGAACTGTCTTTATCTCGACCCATGAGTTTTTCCTCACTTTTACTCTTCCGATTCTCTCCCCCATACCACGGGGGGCGAGTGAGTGACTGGCTGTGTGGTTCTTTGTTGCTGGCTGGAGTTAAACCATGACAGCAGGCAAACAGGATCTTGGCAAGGAAAAAGGGGATGGACTTGAGCAATCTGAAAACCCTCACACATTCACAAATTCTATCAGAAACTACTTGGGCTGTACCTGAAAAGGTCCTAGCAATCCTCAAGAAGTCCCCACTGGGACAACAGGTACAATTGCCCAGGGTGGCATCTTAACTTTATTGGTCTTGGTGTTCCTAGACCAAGGACCATGCTGGATTACTTGCAAGATTTGTGGCAGTCACATGCATCTTTCCAGACCCATAAGTTATGATGGAGTGTCACAAGGGACACGCCTGAAAATATCCTTACGTATAGGCAAAACCTGTGCCAAGCTACAGCCAGAAAATAAGAATGAGCTCCATCAGAGATATGGATAAAGTCGAGGAAGCCCATGTATTAAAGTCTGTCAAGATCTCTATGTGCTGTCCCATGTAGGCCAAAGTAATACTCCCTTCTACCTATACCCCAAATTGATGCATTATATCACCACAGATCATTCACAAATGGAGTACTATGGCTCAAAATCAATGATGTACTGATACAAGCTGTACTTGGACATAATGTTTTGTGCTTTTGCAACTCTATCAATACAGTAGAGAAAAATTAGTTTTCACACTGTAACACCTGAGTGAAGGGGAAAGATACCTCACCTACCATCTGGACATAATGTTCTATAGAATTAACAGGAGTTTTTCAAACCACACCGTCATACACAAAAGAAACTTAGCTCTTGGCATATGTAAGGATTTCAGCCCATAAAATTAAAAGTAACTACTTCCATTTGAACAAAATGGGGTCTGTCCACTAGATATATTTATCCCTTTATTTTCCAACTCTAGCCAAAGAATTTAATGTCCAATCTTATTACAAATATGAATCAAAAACAGGGACAAGAGGGACCTTCAACCTGAGCTCCTGAAGTGTTACGGTTACTATCCCTACAACACACAGCATTTAAACTTAATAGAGCAGCTTTAAAGTCTTCACTCAAAGAGAAAACAGCAATGTTATTGTCTTTTAAGACTTAAAGTGAAGTCACTTTAGCTATGTTTTTTCTTTCTTTCAAATATCTTCACAGAAGGACAAGAGTAGTCTCACTTAAAAACCTCAGCTAATTTCTTCAGTATAAGGAAGTGGAAACACATAGTAAAGAGTTAAAAAAAATGCCCAGTAACCTCCATGTGTGAAATGCAAGTTAAGCAAATCAAAGTGGGGTTTTTGTTTGGTTGGTTGGTTTTGGTTGTGGTTTTTTTTTCCTTTGGGATGACTCTCCTGCAGTAAAACATGACTTTCACATATATCTGAGCTCCTGGACTGTTTGTCTGGTAAAGCCTGAAAGATGTTTAATTAATCTTCATTTATTTAAGCACACAGCAGGTGTCTGACCAAACCAAAACAGTAGGAGAGGGAATAACACGCTTTGCAATTGTATTTCTTTTGATAAGCCCATGGCCTTAACTGTCTTTCTAGAAAGCTCTGTACAGAATACTGCTGCATCTTTTAATTTAAACACAGTAGGCAATTAAGAACATGAAAGAGAGGGCCAGTGATAGAAACAAAGGACTGCAAATTATGAATACCAATTCCAGTGGCCTCTACTAATCAATTGGTGTATAAATTTCAAGCACCCTACCACACTCTTACTGTTTTCAACAGTGAAACAGTGGGCCATTAGATGCTTCAGGTGTACCAAATCATGAATGCTAATACTTACCTTGTCATCACCATTTTGTATTTCTAAACTTTCTATCTCCAAAAGAGCCCTCCAATCATAAGACAATGACTATTAGCTGTAAGAGTCAGGATCAAGTACAAATTAACATTTTCAATAAACATACAAATCATTTATTTAAAATTCAAAACTCAGAGGTACAAACAAAATATTTAAGAAACAATAAATCCAGAAATGTAAACACTTATAGAAAATATATGAACTGTACCAGTTTAACCACCCCCATTCTTCACAGAAAATGGTGAGAAGTTGAAAGACAAATCAATGCCTAATTGTTCTTTTTTCAGATTCTAGTTTAGAGGTAGAATACTACTGTGAAAGACTCAACAAAATTTAGTTCAGCAGAATTATGCTACAAGTGAATTTGGCCCATATACTTATAAATGTAATGAAGCCAAAAAAGAAATTTCTTATTGAGAGCTCTTATACAATAAAATTTGGCATGGCACTTTCTAAAAGATAAAGCACCTTTCCTCATAAATACTGTTTTATGCTTTTGCAAGTAAAGGATCCTGTGCTTTTTCCATTACTGACATAAAGAAAGCATTTAAAAATAGAAAGTCCCAACTTTTTGGCAGGTGTATAGAAAGCAAGTGTTTCTCAGTAACTTGGCCTAGAAAGCCAAACTGGGAAAAAAAACCCGTAACTATGAGAAAAAAGACTTTTTGAAAGACTTTATGAATACTTGATGCTTACTTATTTGGGTGGCACAGTCCTCAAGGGGAAAAAAAAATAATTAATACAACAGGAAAAAAAAGCCTCTTTTCCACTAGCTAAAAGCAGGGGAACTGACTAGTTTCTATGTATTATTGTTATTCAGTCAGCCTCCACTAAATGCTACAGTTCTATCCTCTCAGGAAAAAGTATATGTGTGAGACACACTGTAACTTCGAGTCCAGTAAAAGGTACCCAGGTAGTCTCAAAGGAATGTATGTTCTATTTTTGTTCATCGAACAACCGGCTACAAATAGAAATTAAGATTGGAGTTCTTCAGACAATATATACAAATTCATAAAAACCAGGAACAATTTGCAAGCTCAATGACATACAAACATTATTCAGAAAAAAACCAAACAAACTTGTTTTCTTATATACAGACTGGCTGCTAAGTGCATTATTTAAATTGCTGCATGCAAATAGTAGAATCTACGGTTGGTTAAGGAACTTAACTATAAACAAACTGTTAGGCTTCTGCGATTTAGTTTAACAAGGACTTTCTCAAGTATTTTCTGAAAGATATTTGTGTTTTAGAAGCAAAAAATTTAGAATTGCAGTCTTAATGCCTTCTTGCTTCGCGGAATAAGAACACTTCTGGAGATGTAAATATGATAAAATCCCAATTTAGACAGCCAGTTCACAAGGACTCAGCTTAAGCATGACCCTGCTTCTTTTAAGGAAATGAAAGCAGAGTTAGGCCAATGTTCAGTACCTTTGAAAAATTCCATCCTTGCCACACATACTTTGTTTACAAAATAGCACCACACAGGAATAGTCACCACAAAAAAAAACCCAAAACAGTATAGTTGCTGCATTCATTCAGCAGCATTCCATAAATTTCCTATTCACTTAAATGACAGTTTTAGGTACTAAAACCAGAGTTGTGACCATTAAGCTTAGTTCATGGAAGAAGGCAGAAATAGAAATCTACTTACTGTCATTAGTGAGGCATTGCCTTGTGGTTTTCTTTTGTAAAGAAGTTACCTTACAGAAAGGAATCAATACAATCCAAATACCTTAAAAAAGACTTGAAATATAAAATGTGAACAGGCCTGCTTTCATGATATTCTTCTACCTTTCCAAATACCATCTGGAACAGTGTCTATGAAATATCACACGCAATAGAAAAAAAATGCATTCTTGATTACATGAAAGATTGAAATATGTAAACTATAAAAATAATTGGGAGAAAACTGAAATAGCAATCATGAAAGAGCTGGTGCTACCACCACAGACTAAACCTGAAAACACATAAAAATACATTTCCACCTTCCTCCTTGACTCTACCTTCAGAAAAGCAGGCAAAAAGAGTAATTTCTGCCACAGACTAGCTAAAAAGGTTTGCATGTGCCAAGCACCTCATTTTGGACAAAACTACTTGCATGGTACAGTTTAAATAGTTAGTCTGAGCTATATTTAGCTGATTTTTCTGAAGCAAATTAAAGAAGCACTTGAACTGTACTCACGGCAGAGCTGACAACATTGCCTGACAAATAACCATTAGGAATCGCTTCCGTCAGTGCTGGAAGATGAGCCCAGGACAAAGTGTAACAGACAAGCTTTCCTTCTACAAAGTACATTCTTCTGTTGAATATGAAGCCTTGCAAAAGGAAAATGCTGAAAGACATACAGTATTAATACAGGAAAATTTCAGACATGGATTTTCATCCATTAGGCCTCCCAATTCGTTTACAAAACTTCAATCATCTCCAAAGGGAGCTCTGCATCCCTATCCAGGTAAAATAGTATTACATACCTAGATAAGAAAACTTATACAGACAAAGAAGAGTAAATGTTAAGCCATATACTAAACTATGATATCTCCATATCATGATTTTTTGAGAGCTCAAAATGGACTGAAAGAAGCCATTTTTAAGTATATATCCAGTTTGATTTTTTTTTCTACTCTAACCCCCATTATGTCTTTCCCTGTATGTATTTTAATGGTCAGGATGAAAATATTTTGTGTATATACAAACTAATTACATTTAACCCTGTAAAAACTAATCAAAAACTTCACCATTCTTTGTGATTTCCATATATTTAGGCAACTCATCTTCTACACATGCAAGATACTTCTCAGAACATCAGGGGGAAAAAAAAATAATCTTTTGTATTCCACAGCTTCCCCAAATGAGTAAAGTAAAGCTGATTATATGTCAGTACACATTTTGCTGTACCTTCATAAAATCACTTTTGGATATACAGGTTACAAGTTAAAAAAAGCCAGCAGTTGACCTAGGCATTAGTTAAAATAAGACATCTTGTGTTTGTAAGCCCTAATAACAGAAGAAATGTCAAGAAACATCTAGAGTTTCGATGAAAAATTAAGTTTCACCAAGTTTTCCCCCTTTGACACCTCCAAAATTAAAGTTGTTTCTCCTCTTCCTAATTCTGCAGCAAAAGTAACAATAATACAAAATAGCAAAATATGTATGGTCCCTCAGTGTCCTCAGTAAGTGAAACATTTTAATCCAGACAGTGGGCCAGTTTCTCCCAGGTTTTGCATATGCTAATACAGCACTCTGACACGAAAGAGAACTTAGTGTTTTATTACACCTAAACACTGCCTCCAGAGTGTAAGGTCCAACAACTGTTTCACAGACAGAAATTATTTCACTCTCAAAACCCAAAGAAAGTCTCCTTAAAGGTTTATATGAGTTGTTTTTTTGTAACAGATTGACAGTCAAAGAGCCAAATCCTATGAATTGCAGAGATCTCCAAGCATGGCAGATTGAAATCCAAGTTGAGAACCTTCAGAGGACAAGGGTATTATCAAGTACACACTTCCTCACACAGTTAGTTAGATGTTGTGATACATTAAATGCACCTGTACCACTTTCAATACCCAGGCACGCTCATGCTTTAAGATCTAATTATGAATATGGTTATGCTACAAATGTGCTGTAACTAGACTGAGTTAGAAAGATAGCACATTAAGAATCTACCACCTCAGCTGCTGGTTTTTTTTTTTGTTGTTCAGCTGTTTTTTTAAAATGCTCTCACATATACAAGGCACAGTTAAATGTCAGCTTGACTGCAGTTATAGCTCTTTTGAGAAGTTAGTGCCCAAGAACGTATTTTTTGGGGGGTGGGGAAAAAGTGATGATGGCTACTCTGTATAGAGGCAAGCTTTATTCTTCCAAGGTGAACTTCACCACTGGGCAGATGGCTGGTACAAGTCCAATACACCATTTATATTCTAAATAAAGGCTATTTTGAGGCCTCAAGCCGATACTGGCCTCATGCCAAACTCCTGAGTAGTGATAAATTTCAGCTCAGAACCTAAAGTAGATAAGGAACCAAAGCTTTTAAAAAAATTAAATTATTTTGCATGGTAACATGGCCATAAGAGTCACTTTAAAACAGCACTAGCTGATTTTAACGACACCATAGCACCAGAAGTTAACCTGTGCATTCGGATAATTATAATATAAATGTGTCTTTATATCTAAGAAGTTAATATTAGCAAACTACTGAAACACTGGCTTTCCAGTGCACATTGTAAAATGTAGTATTAGCAAATTGAACTGACCCCTAGAAGTAAAAATGTCAGCTTTTATTTTACTAGTGTCTACCACAAACAAATTTGTGCATGGCAAAACAGATTTCCCTTGCCACTTCTGCGGTACACTAACATACCTGATCTTTTTCCATTAAAAAAACAACATAGCAACGGCTAGGCAAGATACAAACCCTATTGCTTGCCCAGTGTTTAAGTGGAAAGCATAGCCCAGGTAACTTAGCACATTTACCAACAGGGAAGAAATACAGCTTTTTATCCACATCCAATTAGAATGTCAAATACTGGACATACGGAGGAAAAAAACAAACAAAAAAACAAACAAAAAGCCCAACAAAGATATCAAGAAATAGTTTTAAGTCATGGCATTTGCTTTTAATATTTATACCTGTAGATAGAAGTAATTGTGATCTATCAAATGCACTAATGTCTTGAAAGCCATACAGATCCAAATCCCACAATGCCATTAGCATCCTTGTGGAGGCAAAATATATGCCACCACGCCTGCTGCTGTAACCCAGCAGCGCAATCTTGGAAAC